>NC_135479.1:87386420-88053087 GCF_052094955.1 Ictidomys tridecemlineatus
TCTGGGGTGGGGCCAGCCGGGTGGAACTGTGGGTCCCCTCCCTGCAGCGAGGCTGTTTTTCAAAAGCGTCCTGAACCTGGTCTTGATTCAGGTTCACTCTCTGCGTCTCAAGCCCTCTCACTGGAGTGTGGGGAAGATTAAGTGAACCATTTTAGGTATGGGCATCATGAGGCACTTGGGTGGTCTTCTCTGTCATCCTGGAGGTTACAGGCTGGCAGCCTGGCTATTCATATCTTCTTCCCTGTGTCCAGCAAAAGGGAGTATATCCCATTGTCTCACGGGTTGGAAAACACCCTGGGTGAGTCCAGACCACGTCAGAGGACAAGTGGACGCCGCTGTTCCCTCCATGCTGAGCCCCTACTCTCTTGCCCTTTCCCAGGGGGCTCCCCCTGACTCCTCCCCAGCCCCTCCTTTCATGCCTTTGCATTTCATGCCACTTCACTGCCTGGTCCCCATCCCCGCTTGGCCCACTCTGACAGCTCCTTCAAGGCCCCTCGAGATGCTTCCTCCTCCAAGAAGCCTCCCCAGCACCTTTGGGTGGCTCTGTGGCCCTGGTGGGTTACATTGAAAAGAGGGGTAAATGGCATAGGTGTCAGAAAAAGCAAAGCAAGAGTTAAATATCTGAAGCCAGTCCCTCGCCTGGCCTCGGGCTGGGGCAAGGTGGAGGCTCTCATTGTGCTGGGCATTGGCGCCAAAGCTCTGGCGGGTGGAGGAAGTTGGCACAGGGAGTGGCTTATCTCCATCAGGCACAGCAGGGTTTCTGTGTGTCAGCAGCTGGCACAGCCCTGCCCTTGCCCACTGGCTGGACATCAGTCCTTTGATCAGCCAGGAAGGAGATGGACCATGAGGCCTCTAGGCCAGGCCTGTGCAGGGCAGCCTTGAGGGCACTGTGAATAATAATGAGCTTCTCCCCCAGCCGCTCCCAGCATCCATTTCCTTTTTCTTTCCTTCATGAGGGCATTATAGCTCCACACAATAGTGGGGTTCACACTGACAGATTCATAAATGCACATAACATAATTTGCTGCACGTCAATCACTAATATTTCTCTTTATCCTTCCTCTTCTCTCCCAGATCCCTTCCTTTACCCTACTGCTCTCCCTCTTATTTATTTTACTTATTTATAATTTTTTAGTTGTGCATTTTAATTACACATGAAAGTAGAATTCATTGTGATCTCATCTCATATGCATCTAGCATCATTTCGTCAGTTTCATTCCACAGTTCCTCTTCTCTCCTGCTCCTCCTCCCTCCCACCATCCCCTTTCTCTATTCTGATGGTCTCCCTTTCTTTTCATGAGATCCCCACTCCTTTTTTTAATCTCTTACTTTTCTCTAGCTTCCACATATTAGAGACAACATTCAACCCTTGACTTTCTGAGTCTGGCTTGTTCCATTCACATGGTGCTCTCCAGTCCCATCTTCTTACCAGCAATGACATAGATTCTTCTTTATAGCTGAGTAGAGCTCCACGGTATAGAGGTACCACGTTTTCTTCATCCACTGACCAGCTGACAGACACCCAGGCGGGTTCTGAAACTTGGCGATGTGAACTGTGGCTGCTCTAAACCTGGAATGCAGGTCTCACTGTAGTGTGCCGATTTCAGCTCTTTTGAGTAAATACCAAGGAGTGGGATCCCTGGGTCTTCCCCTTTCTCTAGCTGGGCTTTGCATTCCCAGAAGGCAGAATTTAATTAGCACAACGCAGACCAGGGGTCTGTGCCTAGACCAGTTAGCTGTTGCTAGAAGGTCTCTGGGGGCTGCTCTGCAGAGAAGGGTGCCCTTGGTCAGGGCCACCTCGCAGAGGGCAGGATGTCCCCTGTGCGCCAGGCACTGTGCAGCTCATCTTCCCAGCATGCTGACTGTCCCTGGATCACCAGGGCCCAGCCCAGAGCTTGGCATGTAGCAGTTATTGGACTGGGTGGGTTGCAGAATGAGTTCAGGACCTCAGTGAGAATCACAGGGAGTGGGGCCCGTGATGTGCATCTGTCGTGCGCCTGGCGATGGGTTGAAGCCTCAGCCATGGAATCCCTGGAGGCCTTTGCAATGAGTTTGACGATGGCAAAATCACTTCAGCTCCCTGGGCCTCTGTTCTCCACTCTGGAAAGCAGGGTTAATGATACCTCCCATACAGCACCTGTGAAGTCCAATGAGACAATGGGATAAAGCATTTAGGCTAGTCCACCAAGCCTGATGAGTGGTCACATGTCATTGCCACAGCGGCCTGGGGCCTTCTGGGCCCAGCCTCTTTCCTCCTCTGCAGTACACTTGGTCACCAGACCAGGCCATGTCTCAGGGCCCCTCATGCTATTACCACAATGACAGGGCCCTCAGGTGGGGTCCTTTCTGGAGCGCCTACTTTAGAGGCTCAGTTCCTGTGACCGCTTGCCTGAGATGCCTCTGTCTTCATTTCCCTTTGCCTATTTTCGTTTTATTGACCATCCTTTATTTGTAGGAGCTATTTTAAGTCCTTTGTGGAAGAGGGCAGGATGTGCATGTTTAGTTCCAGTAGCCCCCCCCCTCGCCTGAGGTCCCTCTCCACCAGTTTCCATTACCCGTGGTCAACTGCAATCTAGAAATATTAGATAGAAAATTCTAGAAATAAACAGAAAGGCCACATGCACATAACATTTATTAGGGTATATTGTTATGACTATTCTGTTTTATTGTTATTCTTGTTAATGTCTCACTGTGCCTAACTTATAAATTAAGCCTTAACATAGTGGGTCTGTACAGGAAAAAAAGAAAAATATATCATCCACAGTTTCAGGCATCCATTGGTTATCCTGGAACCTGCCCCCCCTCAGACAAGGGGTGCTACTGTACCTAACGTCTTTTACTCAATTCCATCTTTAAAGACACACATACGAGTGACAAGCCAGCTCGCCACTGGAGACACATACAGTGTGAGGAGGAGCCCCAGTGCAGGAGACCCACAGTGAGCCACCGACTAACTGCCCGGGGTCTGTGGATCTGGTTCCACAGCTGCCATTTCAGCTCACAAATTAGCGACTTGGTGACGTCCTCGAGGGCAGTGAGACTTGCCTGCAGTGTGTGCATTACTCCCACCCGTGGAAGGGAATGTCTGGGCCAGCGGGAGCTCAGGCAGGCAGGAGTGGTGGCCCGTCCATGCCAGTGCCTCAGAGTTTCCTCCCACATGGACACATCTGTGACTCCTAGAGGTTTTGTACCTCTTTGCGAATGCCGAACACTTTATGACAGGGGTCCCATCTCATCCCTCAGAGTACTATGTTTAGCCAGCATGAAAGTATTCATTATTCATGTGCCATGTTTAGTTAATTCCTTTTTTTACATTCAGGAATGTAAACCAAATGTGCTTTTGTAGATCTAAGGAGGAAAAACATTCACTTCAGTCTGCAATTATTCAACACATTTTAGTTCTGTTCTCCTATCACGCACTGTCACATAAACAGGAACATAAACGAAGCGAGGCAGCTAACCTGAAATGATCTGAAGAAGGGGTCGCAGGTGGAGGGAGTTCAAGGAGCCAAGGCTGGACCCAGGAGGAAGGGGAGGGTGGGCTTCAAAGTCACAGAGGTAAGGCCATCTCTGTCCTTGGGCCTGCTCACCTCCAGAGAGACCAACTTAGTGCAGGTGTCTGGTGACCCTCCCTGAATGACAGCCAGCTCAGGTGGCAGAGGCAGTGAGGAAAGAAGAGAAAGAAGTAGAAGAAGAGCAAGAAATGAAATGGTTTGAGTGCCCGCATTTTGGAGCATGAGCCAAAAGAGGGCAGCCCATCTCCATGGGGGGCAAGGAGAGGAGGACAGCTGGCAGGTCAGGGAAGGCCACCCTGGGCCAGAAGCTGGAAGTGTGTGCAGGAACAGGTCAGGTAGCTGCTGACAAGAACCGGCCCCTGGGGCAGGGACATCAACCGGTGCACATTGGGGGTTGCAGGACAGGGTGGCATGCTGGGGCCCTCAAAGCGAGGGTCACAGGCCTGAGTGTGGAATGCAGAGGGGTGGAAATGAGGCTGTCCCCAATGCTCCCCGTGCCAGCAGAGGAAAGAAGGCATGAAGTGACCATGCTGCACAACAGGGGTTGGAAGCAGGTGGCAGGGTTAATGCTGTTAAGGGACAGTGGTCCAGAGGGAGTCCCTGGGAGCGGGTCCTGCCTTCCAAACACAGCCTCCAAGGCCTCCTCTGCCGTCTGACCTCCCCTGATTCCACAGCCCTCCCAGCTCTCCCCAGGACACACATTCATTGCACAAATAATGATGGAGGCTGGAACTCAGGGAAGGGCCCCAGAGATGGAGGGGAGGGCCTTAGAGAAGGGCCATGTGGGGTCGTTAGATGGATAAGCAGGGGGAATCGTGTTCAGATTCTGATGGGTCATCTACTGGTGGCATTACACCTCCCTGGAATAGAGAGCATGGAAGAAGGGAGGAGGGAAGGGAAATTGTGACTTTGGGCGTCCGTGCTGCGAGGGAGCCATCTTCCAACATTCAGGTGACACCATCCAGTACTTGGGCGCTCGGGAGCATCATCTTGCTGCGAGACAGGGTCACTGGACAGTGTTGAGTATGTGGGTGGCAGCTGAAGCTGCGGGCTTGAGTAGATCCCAGGGAGAACCTGCAGAGGGGGGAAAGGGCCAGAAGCAGGCCTAGGAAGCACCATTATGTAATTGGCACTGAGAGGAAAAGGCCCCCAGGGGTGAGGCTGAAGGTGTGCCAACTGGGGAGGTCGGCAGAGCACAGGAGAGCAGAGGCGTGTGCGGCCATTACTCACATCAAGTAGAACAAAAAGGCCCAGGAAGCCAAAGACAGAAGGGTACACTGGGCTTATTTTAGAATTTCATTTTGTTGAGATTGTAAATAATAATTTTTTTAACTGGCATAAATATTAAAAATCTGATGTGAACCCCTTCCTGTCCCCAGCCAGGTGGGTTTGGGGCGTGGCTTTCTGATAACAGCGCTGATGCTCTCACTCTTCCCTCTGAGCACTTGAACATTCTGTGCAGGGTTCAGAAATGTCTCAGCATTCACTGAAGCAGAGCACGATCCCTCCTGAGAGTATAGATTGGCCATGGGGCTCTGTCTCGAGCTTTGTGGCATGAATAGGGACGAGCAAGGCACAGAAAAATGTGAAAAGGACTCAGAAGTGAATGATTTGAAGGCTTTAAATCAGAGCACTGTGAATTGTTTCAGATTTCAGTATGAAAGCAGATTTCCAATGAGACGGCAATGAATTTTTGCTGAAGGAAAATGCATCTGCTTAGACACTATCATTTCTCCATTATTCAGGACAAGTCTGGGCCGTAGTAACAAAGAGACTCAAGAATATATTGCCTTAGCCAGGCCTCAGTGACTCATGCCTATATTCCCAGCAACTTGGGAGGCCGAGGGAGGAGGAGTGCAAGTTCAAGTCTATCTTCAGCAACTTAGGGAGGTCTTAAACAACTTAGCAAGACCCTGTCTCAAAAAATTAAAAGGGCTGGGGATGTAGCTCAGTGGTAGAGTACTCCTAGATTCAATCAATCCCCAGTACCCACCCCCCTGAAAAAAAAAAAAGGCATTGCCTTAAATAATAAAGAATTCATCTCTTTTTTGGGTGAAGATATGAGATAAATGTTCCCAGTCATGTACCTTGGCTCTACCTGGTCATCGGGGCTCTAGGTTCCTTCCAGGTGTTGATTCTACCATCCTCATGTACCACTGGCACTCTCACCCACGATGGCCTTTGTTTTTAAGATTTCCATCAAAATCTGCATGTTTTAATAAACACTACGGGAACTCATCGTATTCGTCACTACAGATCATGGAGGGCTTTGTGTTCAGGGTTGGTGTTTGCATGAGGATGAGACACTTCACAGTTGAATCCATCCCCATGTGTTTTTGTCACATCTACCTTGTGCTCAGTGTCCTCTGGGCTCCGTGGAGCTGTAGCAAAGGGAGGCAAGGCCAGGGGGTCAGATGGGAACACGTCCAGGGACTCAGTTACCTAGTCCTTCTTCTATTAAAATCACTGAGCCACCTGTTATCTGTTTTGGAAGTGAAGTTTTTTCCCCTCCGAGAATCTTTGTCTTTCCATACAATAAAAGTAGTAGTGATGGATGCAATTAGATATCAAAGCATCGTTAAGCAACCAGAGGCCCTGAAAACCTGGGGCATCTCAGCAAACATTCAATAGTGAAATTCCCCCATTGCTCAAATTGGCAGCAAAACTGTCTCAGATCCTCAGAAATCACCAACCTGAAATGATGAGCCGGAGCAGAAACTTGACTCCTGTCCGTCGTCAGCCTTTGTTCCTGTGGATCTGCATATGCCCCTCATTGTCAGTCTGGGCATTTCATTTCCTAGTTTGCAAACAAACTAAACTCAGGAAAAATGAAATTCTCTCTGTGTTTTTATGGAAAGGCATAATTCCCTGAAGCCATGCAGGATGATTTATTAGACTCTTCTGCATGTCAGGATTGACTCTCATTTTAAAACATATTTTTAAAAGATGGATTTTTTTCAGCTTTATGTTTTTGAAAGATGATACACTCATTTTGGCAGCAATATTTAAAGCATCACCAAAGTTAATTGGGCTTTCAGACAGCAGGGGTTTGCTATTAGAAACTTTATCTTGGCTTCTCACTGGTCCCTATGTAGTTTTGTTGTGAACGTCTCTTCATTTTTGTTCAGCTGGAAAATGTGGACACATTCATGGGCCATTTCATTATTCAAAGAAAATGTTCATATGCTCATAGGTCATTCATTATTCAGGGGAAGTGACTTTGAAAGGTAAATTATATCTTCACTGACTGTACAGAAATGTAGATCATCTCAGACCTCATATACAAACTTTTTTAGCTCTTCCTCACCACTCCACATTCCTATGTGCAAAATGCATGTTGAACTATAAAGAGCTACAGAGACCTTGGATGTCTCGTTCAGTTTCCAGAGGTCAGAAAAAGTAAAGGTTAGGGTCAGCTAGGTCAAGGTTGGGTGGACCTTCTAGGAGGAAAGGACTTGTAGAAGGGGTGCAATGGGAAAGGATGGGGTGTGCTGTGTGCTGGGGGCACCATTGGCCCTGTGTGGCCAGGGCACACTGCTGGAGGGAACACGGCTGGGCAAGTGGGGATCCGCAGGTAGGGCCAGAACAGCCCATGCACAGCTCTTTCCTGAATGTGGCGATGTGGAAGGGCAGTGACCCGGCAGAGGTGCCTTTGAGGTCCATCCCTCTGGTTATGGAGAAGACCACAGTGAAAGGGTACAGTCAACCTGTAGGAAGGCCAGTGAGGGCCCATTACCATCCAGATGGAAGCTGCCTGAGGCCAGATCCCAGGGATGCAGGAGAAGGAGACAAAGAAGCACCAAGTGGAAGGATCTGGGAAGTTGGAGGGCAAGTGACAAGGGAGAGAACAGGACAATCCCTTGCCTGGGGCAGGGCTGCTGCATAGTTTTGAGTGGTCTCCAGGGAAGGCCAAGAGCAGCCCGGTGGGGACAAAGCTGGAACAGGACACCTTAGGTGCAGTGAGGGGCTCGGGCTGACCTTCCAGAGAAGGTTCCCGTGGTTGAGTCATAATGAAATTGCAATTTAAAAGTGACTGACCCAGCAGCTCGGGAGGCTGACGTGGGAGGATCATGAGTTCAAAGCCAGCCTCAGTAACTCAGCAAGGCACTAAGCAACTCAGCAAGACTCTATCTCTAAATAAAATATTTTTTAAGTAAAAGGGGAGGGCGTGGGGCAGGGGATGTGGCTCAATGGTTAAGCACCCCTGGGTTCAATCCTCAGTACAAAAAGAAAAAGAAAAGTGACTGAACCAGACTCTATTACTGGAGGTGAGAAAGGTGTGGATGTGAAGTCTGGGCTGTGTGTGACCCACTCTGACTGTCAGTTTTCCATGTCTTCTCTTTAGGAAACCTTACCACCCTAAACTGGAAGCTTTCGTGAATCACATGTCCAAGGGATCAGGATCCTCTTTCGAAAGCCCCTTGAACTCTATGCCGCTCTACCCCAACCACGCCCTGTGTGAGATGGGGGAGCTCACACAGACAGGTATGTGACCCCCCCATCCCTCCCTCATCCACATAAGGAGCCAATACTCTGGGTGAGGTGCTGCGGGGCTCAGAGGGGAATCGACCCTCACCTCGAGGTGCTCCAAGACTCCCAGGTAGCTGATAAACATCTGCTTTCTTGATATTAAAAATGACTATTCTTACTGCAAAAGCGATGCATGTTCAGGAAGAGAATTGACAAGACTTTAAAACCAAAAGAAAGCACCAGAGTGTCATTACTACCCTGAGTAGTAAATTTCTTCCTGTGGGTGTGTGTGTGTGTGCACGCGCACAGAGCAGTATGTCACTAACACACTCTGACCCGCTTTGTGACATTAGAATATTCGACGAGCATCTTGTCCTGTCATTTAATGTTCATCCCATGACTGTGATGGCCGCACACTGCTCCACCAAGGAGGGGCCGTTGCTTACCTGACCAGTCTCATGTTCTTACGTCTTGCAAATCAAACTGCTGCTTGAATGTAGCAGACCTCAGGGAGCCACAGTATGGCGATTCCCACTGCACGTGGAGGATGTTTGGGCTCCTCAGGAAGCCCACCTCTGCCTCTATGGCCTAGTCGTACCACTGTGCAGTCAGGTCACCATCAGGGGAGGTCACTGAGTTAGCTGCAGGGTGACATTTGCTGGGAAGAAAAGGAACTGGTTCTCTCTCTGGCATTTTAGGGTCCTGGTTCTTCAGTCTGGGACCTCAAAGGACCTTTGTGCAGCCACCAGCCTCCATGGGGGATATGGAGAGGCCTGACACCATGCTCTGGTCCCTTGTTCTGTCAGTATCTTGGGGCTTCTGTTTAGATGGAAGGAGGGTCTTTGTCCTAGAGTTGGGACTGCTGGGTTTTGCCAGATGTTCAAAGCCACAGCTCTTGAGGGAGTGACGGCAGGTGATAGAGGGGCAAACAAGGCTCTGGAGGACTTGCCTTAGCCGGAGAGTTGGGTTTAAAGCTTTTGGCAGTCAGTACCACGTGCATGACCTCTGTCTATGTGAGTTTAGAACAGGGCTTCTCATCCTGCTGGATCCACTACCCCCTTTCCTTCACAAATATTTTATTCTCCCTCAAATATCCTGAAGTGAAAGTTCTAAATAATATAGCCCTTCTAGATACTCAATTTTTAAAAAAGTTATCTCAGGGCCCCAGCTGTACCAAGCAAAAAGAAACTGGGTTCTCTGTGTCTATCAAGTATAAATGCTTGGGAATTACTACAGTAGGAAATACAGTAATCAAGTGTCCTCCCTGAATATGCCTTGGTGACCGTGACAGTTACAAATGCAGATGATTGAGACCTCATGTTAGTTTGTGGATTCTCTGACAAGTTCTGATCAGAACAAAGTACAGACATCCCTTAATTTACATCTCCTCTCTGGAAATTCAGTAGATGTTAATGTTACCCCAAAAGTCATTTTATGTTTGTAGACACAAGAAGCCAGAGTTATGTTCTAGACTAAAATGTTTGAACAGGTTTTCTCCATGGGAGTATCTTGTGGTACATTTAGATTTTGTGTGGGACAGAACAGTTGTCCCATTTGAAGAGTGTCTAGCCCCCTGTCCCCATCCACAAGGTCCCAGGAAGGCCCTTCCCTGATACTGTGCAGATTCAAGTCTGTCTGGCCCCACTTGAGTGGCCCTCCTTGAGGACAGGACCTCGCTTGCTGAGAACTGCTGGTTACAGTGTCTGGTTGTGAACAGCAGAAACCAAGTCAAGTGAAAAGGGAAATTTATTATAAGAATTCGGGGGTGACTCAAGAGTCCAAGGGCAAGAATGTGACCAGACATCCAGAGACTGGGACCGGGAGTAAAAGGCTGTCTCACCCCTGCCTCTCTCACTGTGGCTTTTTGCTGGGTATCTGCCAACTAGTAGCAGTAAGAGCCACACCCAGAGACGAATGTACAGGCCAAAAGCTTGAGAGACAGACTCCACTGAGGTCCATGGGGGTCTTCTGGCCAAGATGACAGAATAACTGTGCAGTGAGCCAAGGGAGCAGGAGACCCAGCCTGAGGATCCAGCCTGTGGCCCAGGCTAGGCACAGGGGGAGCTTATACACTTAGAGGCAGTCATTCATTTGGACTTTTCTTCTCAACTGATGTATCATCATCTTTGTTCTAACAATGAGCACTACTCTGGGAATCATTTTTTCAGGACCATTTACTCCTGTTCCTTCATTCTCTTTAATGGTCACTTTTATCTTCTATTTTAAATGTCATTAAAAATGCATGGCTGTCATAAGAGTCATTTTTTCCTGGCATATTTGTGGCACCCCACAGTGACTGCGCCTCGGCGCCTGCTCTGCTCCAGAGGCCCTGGTGGTGGCTGAGCCGGCAAAGCCAGTATGAGCAAGGTCCTCTCTGTGCCTGTCCTAAAGGGATCCCTGGGGCTGTGTTACAGGGCTGGGGCCTTTCAGGAAACTACGGCAGCACAAAGGTCCAGCTTCAAACCTTGATTCTTGCATTCAAGTCAGAAGGAGTTCAGACATGCCACTCCGAGAAACAGGAAAGAATTTATTGGAAGGGAGGGGCAAGGGAGAGAGTGGCTCCTCTCAGAGAGGAGAGGGACAATGTGCCTCTCCTGCCCTCCAGTTTTATTGGGGGACCCAGAGAAATTTCCAGAGAATCCCTCCTAGGTTCACCTCTTGACCTTTGGCAGCATGTGACATCAGACTTTCAAGTTACACTGTCATGACAATTCTAGGTCACTTTGGCCATGCTGACCAGTTCTAATTGTATTCTTAACCATAAATTCTTACAGATTTTCTGGTTAGGAGGAATTATCCTTATCTTCCTGAATTCCAGGATTTGACTTGGGTTTCTTTTATCAACATTATCTCTGGCCTGAATTTCTCCTGCGGGTAACAGGTAGTTTGCTGAGGAATGTGACAGATCCTGTCCACTTAGGCCAGGCAGGGCTGCAGATAAATTGCTTCTTGGAAAAGAGAGCATGTGGGGGTTGACACAGGGGGCCCATTTCACAGAATGATTCCCTTAACCTCATGTTCCCCCACTCAAGTCTGTCTGGCCCCACTTGAGTGGCCACTCAAGTCAGTCTGGCTACTCCAGAACAACACACATGGAGAGAACTAGAAGCTGGAAGAGAACTGCAGCTGGAAGCTGCAGGTCTTAGGCAGTCAACACAGGCCTTGAAGTCAGACCTGTGAAATGGGCCTCCTGTTCTCTTCCCAGCAGGTCTGGCAGTAAATTAAATTAGATAATATGTGTATCGAGAGCCTCCCAGGGTTCTAGCCTGTGGCAGGCTCTCTGCAAGTGCAGCTGATGTTGTCACAGAGGTCCCACAGCACAAGGGAACAGGAAGGAAATACTAATTGGAGCTGGGAGAGGCAGAAAGGCGGTAGATGGAGCCAGGTGTTGGCTGGAGGCCTCTCTAGGCAGAGAAGGTTGTATGTGGAGGGGAGAAGCCCTAAATGACTAGAACTTCATATTTCTGCATGAAAATGTAGGGGAAAGCACAGAGCAAGGGTTAAGAGCACAAAACTGGGGCCAGATGGGGCCCTGACTTTTGTCTGAGTGGCTCAGGACTTTCGTTTCCTCATCTATCAAATAAGGAAAATGGGAGTGATGATGTAATATGCCTTCTTTATTGGGTTTTTGTGGAGGTGAGAAAGCCCCAGCACACAAGTACTCCACCTTGAATATATAATCTACTCAGATTTTTCATATTCATCATTCATGGTTTGCCTTTGTTTGCAAATCATTTTGCAGATGCCCAGCTCAGGTCTCTGGGGGAATTCTTCTCTCAGTGCTCTCCATTCACAGGGGGACCCAGAACCCTTTTTGCTTGTGGCCGAGCTAATGCCCTTCCAGGCCAACACACTGCCCCTGTCTCAGGCTTTCCAGCCTAAGTTGCCTGGTCTTGGCTAGGGCTGTCCAAACTATTTGGCATCTAAATAGTGATGTCACTGGTCATGGGGCCCCTGTGTGGCTCATGCCCTCCGAGGGTTTACACCCATTACTGAGATCACGTTCCCTCACATCCTGTGGACTGGAGGAAGGGCTTGCTTTTGTCTTGGGCTGCCTTCCCCTGCTTGAAAACAAATCTTTTTCATTTTTCTTTGAAGTGAATTTATTGTGCCATGGCACTGCAAAACGAAAATGATACTCAACTAATGTAAAGTCTGTGCTTCTACCCACGTCCCATCCACTCTCATTTCTGTGCCCCCATCATTCCTGGGAAACCCTTGGTGTTAATTTCTTGTCCACCCTTGCAAAGTCTCTGTATGCAAAATGCAGCCTCTGTGTTTTCCTTCTTTTTTTTTTTTTATCTTTAAGGAACACAATAAACATACTTTTTTTTTTTTAAGGAGCACAATAAGCATTCCTTTTTTAAAATATTCTCCTGGATGTCTGAAAGATCATTCCAAATCATACAGAGCACATCCTTGTTGATGAGCAGATCTTGGCAGAGTGTCCCCAACAGGTTAGCAGAGAGCCTTTGATTGGGCAGACTGAGGGAAAGAGTCAAGGAGGGAATGTCTGCTGGCAGCGAGGGACAACCAGCAGTCGTCTCCACCTGACAGATTCTGGGGAGCCATCGCCACACACAGGACTGCTATATCCCAGGCAGGAGGGAGAAAGCTGTCCTTGGATCATGCCAGTCACAGCCTAGATGACCCCCGGCTGGGCGATTCAGACTGTCAGAATGCTGTGGAAAGGAGCCAGCCCAGCAGGAGGGAGGGAGGCAGAATGTCTTGTGCTCCCCCAAAAGCCATGCCCATTCCACTCAACACCCCCCCCCACCTAGGTGAACCCTCATTACCAGCTGGTGTGAGCCCGTTCCTGCAGTCCCTGCACTGTAGGGACACATGCTCCGTCCCATTGTCTTACATTCCAAGGCCACCGTTCCCCTTGCTAAGCTGGTGGTAAGGAAGGCCTTTGTCACCCTGTGTTTCAGGAGTCGTGCAGCATTTGCAGAATGGCCAGCTGCTGGGGGACATCTACCTAAAGAAACACAAACTCCTGCCGAGTGACTGGTCCCCGGACCAGCTTTACCTAGAGACCACGGGGAGGACCCGCACCCTACAGAGCGGGCTGGCCTTGCTCTATGGCTTCCTCCCAGATTTTGACTGGAAGAAGATCTATTTCCGGCACCAGCCAAGTGTGCTCTTCTGCTCCGGAAACTGCTATTGCCCCGTGAGAAACCAGTATCTGGAAAAGGAGCAGCGTCGCCAGTACCTCCTGCGGTTGAAGAACAGCCAGCTGGAGCAGACCTACGGGGAGATGGCCAAGATTGTGAATGTCCCCACCAAACTGCTCCGGGCCGCCAACCCCATCGACTCCATGCTTTGTCACTTCTGCCACAACGTCAGCTTCCCCTGCACCAGCAGCGGCTGTTTCGACATGGAGCACTTCAAGGTGATCAAGATGCACCAGATCGAGGATGAGAAAGAGAGGCGCAAGAAGAGACTGTACCTGGGGTACTCGCTGCTGGGCGCCCACCCCATTCTCAATCAAACCATCGATCGGATGCAACGCATCGCCGAGGGCAGGAAGGACGAGGTCTTTGCCCTCTACTCTGCCCACGACGTCACTCTGTCACCAGTTCTCAGTGCCTTGGGCCTTTCGGAAGCCAGGTTCCCGAGGTTTGCCGCCAGGCTCATCTTTGAGCTCTGGCAAGACAGAGAAAAGCCCAGCGAACATTCTGTGCGGATTCTCTACAATGGAGTCGACGTGACATTCCACACCTTCTTCTGCCAGGACCACCACAAGCGTTCTTCCAAGCCCATGTGTCCTCTTGAGAACTTGGTCCGCTTTGTCAAAAGGGACATGTTTGTGACCCTAGACAGCAGTAGTACTAATTATCATGATGCCTGTCACAGGGAAGGAGTCTAAAGATACATGGTACAGCCTACATTGGTACCGAGGGCTGGCAGGGTTCTCTTCTACTTCTGTCTGTTGGTAAAGGTACAAGAATATTGATTTTTAAAGGTGAAAACTTGCGTTTGGGAGCCACAGAGGCGGTCCAGGCTGAACACTAAGCACATGTTCTAAGTTGGTACGTGAGTTACTCAGTACACAATGGCCAGTACACAGGAAGAAGGAGGTACTGTTTCATAGCCAGACCACTCCGAATGCCAGGTTAATAGTCACTATCCAAAGTTGCCAATCAAAGTTTGTATTCCTTTGGCCTGCCGTAGAACCAGCAAACCTTAGCCAAATTTTCTTAATCTTGGACACTTTTACCTCGTCCTTGTCCAATGAAAAATTTCCAGAAGGGATTTGTCTAAAACAGGGGTTGGCCAATGTTTTTCCATAAAGAGGAAGAGAGAGAAGCAGAGAGTAGATATTTTACACCGTGCAAAAGGCCACACATCTTCTCTGTCACTTCTCAACTCTGCCCTAGCAATGCAGAGCAACCAGAGACAACACATAAAGAAGTAAAATGTGGCTGTAGGCACAGGCCCTACAAAACAGGCGGTGGCCCATGGTGGCTCACAGGGTATAGTGTGCTGACCCCTGATTTAAAATCAGGCTGTACTATAATTGCACTCTCAGCACTTTGAGAACCAGCTGAATACCAAGAATTATTCAATGGTTCCTCCAGTAACTTCTGCTAGAAACACAGAATCTGGTCTGACACTATAACAAAACATCAAATCCGAACAAATCATAGAGAAATGACTAGAATAATACTTGATGTTCATGATGATTGTGGTACAAGATAGTTTTAAGTATGTTTGAAATAGCTGTCTGCTGTAGTCTATTTGCTGTGTATGCTGAAATTTTTGTATTCCATTTAGTATTTTTATAGTCTGGGAAAATATTTTCTAAGACCAGTTTTAGACACGCTCTTATTCCTATAGTAATATTCAATTTTCTGTATCTGCTTAGTGGTTGGAAGAAGGCCAGAAGCTGAATTCAGGCACTTTTTTCCAAAAGACTAATGACGGCTCATTCCTTTTGACAAGTCCTAGAATTGGATCAATTTTTAAATCATTTTCATCAGTTTCAAATGGCAAATTCCAATTGATTTTTAAATACGTTTTTAGAACTTTGTTACTAGATAATTAATCTTTCTAAGGTATTTTATATATTAGAAGCAATTATTATTAAATCTGTGATTTTGAAATAATGGTGCTAGTTCTCTTCAAAGAAATGTAAAGTCCAAGTGAGATCTCCAGTGTCGGTAGAATTCCAGCCCCTTCTTGATTTTGTCCAATGTTGCATTTGAACACATCTATTTCTATAAATAAATTTTTGAAGAATATTTTTCCTTTGCAACTAGTGTGTACCCATAAGTCACTCAAGTTCTTTCCAAGTGAGAAACAATATTTTTAAAATGTATCTTACCTGCTGTGTTTAGTGCTGAGAATCATATCCTCTCTGGAGCCTCTTCAGATTTCTTGCACCCACTTGCAATATATCTGAATTAGAACTGCTAAAAGACAACTTGAAGATTTAAAGATAAAAGCAAATTAGAAGACTTTAAAAAAAAAGGCAATTCTTGCCAGGCATGATTGTACACACCTACAACCCCTGTGACTCAGGAGGCTGAGGCAGGAGACTGCAAATTCAAAGCCAGCCTCAGCAAGTTTATAAGGCCCTAAGCAACTGAATGAGACCCTGTCGCAAAATGAAAAATAAAAAAGGCTGGGGATGTGGTTCACTAGTTAAGTGCCCCTGAGTTCAATCCCTGGTATAAAAAAAAAAAAAATCAATTCTTAACATCTGTCAGTAAAAGTATATGTTTTGGCTATGACAATATCAAAAATGAAGGTAATGTTTTATCTCCTGTGACTGCATTAAAATATGCTCCCCAATCTCGGTTGTGAGCCACGTCATTCCATGGCAAAGACAGAAAACACTGACCTGAGGTTGAGGGGCATAATCTTCAATTTTGAGGCCACAGTCTAATGGCTTGATTCATGACAACTCTGGGTATGTACATGTATATATTTATCTTTCTTGGTTTTATGATTAAAATCAATACATGCATACTGGAAAATAATCAAACAATACTGAAAAGCAACTGCAGAAGTGACATTTTCACTTGTCAGAGGGGAAAGAACAAGGCTCAGACTCCCACTGTGGTCTTTCAACACACTGTGGAAACCAGGTGTGTGCAGGTTTTCCCCACACAGCAAGGAAGCAGTCAGTTCTGCCGCTGGGTGTTCAATCCTGTCCTCAAACTTATTACCTGGCGATGGTGTCAGATCCCGTGGGTTGAGGGTTCAGTCCCCAGGACCACCCCACATATACTGCAGATGCCCATGGCAAACCTCAGGTGGTTTTACCTGTGCTTCTGACTGACCCACTATAAATGGGGGCTCTCACCATCCCCCTTCTTGAGTTTAGTTAATTAACACACTCAAGTGATTCACAGAATCCAGGGAAGCGTTTATTGATTTATTATTAAGGACATTACAAAGGCTACAGATGAAGAAGATGAGGTAAGGGGGAAGGGGCCAGGAGTTTCTGTGCCCTGTCCTGGCCTGCCACCTTCAGGAACCTCCATGTGTTCAGCTATCTGAAAGTTCCCCAACCTTCCCTTCCTTTGAATTTGATGGATAGGCATGACTGATTAAGTCACTGGGCACCAGTCATCAATTAATATTCAGTTCATCTTCCCTTCCTGGGGAGTGGAGCTAAAAGTCCCAACCCTCTAATCATGCCTCAGGCTTTCTGCGGAAGCCATCTAGGGGCTGCCCATGGCCAGCTGTCTCACTGAAGTAGGCAAAAAAGAAACTAATGCTTTGAATATTCCAAGGGCTTTAGGAGAAAATGGGGACAAAGACCAAATAAGTATTTCACAGAATTACATTCTCTAGTTCAACCTCCAGAGATAACACTATGAATTGTTTGACAAATATTTTCCTGGAAATTTCTATATAAAAGCAGAAATATATATATATATATAAGTTAAAAATAGGAACAAAACCATTTTGTAGTCTTCTATGACTTGCTTCTGTTAAAATATATATATTTTTTTCATTACCTGGTTTCCTTTAACAGTACGTCTTAGAAGTCTTTCCCATTGACTTGTTCCCCTTAACAGTGTATTAGAGGTATTTCTATGTTGAAGTAGCTACAATATAAATGAGACATATTTTTAAGTCGCATTAAAAATGCATGAAATTGAAATTTAAAGGCATTGTATTAAAACAGGACCATAAGGCTTTGCATAGAATGAAGCAGGGGCCAGAAGCCTTACTGATTTTCTAGCCCAACTGAGCAGTTTTCAGTGGAGCTACAGGTACCAATCAACAGGAGTATTCTTTCTCTAACTTCCCTTTTAACAGGACTGAAGAACTTAATTATAGGCTATCAATAATTAATAGCCTTTCAAATAGACAGTTAAGCTGACACGGGGGTCTTCGTGGGTGTGGCAGAATTAGACTTTCTGGAAGATGTAGGCGATTCCTTTTCCTGGAACTCTAAGGCCGATGGAGGGGGAACAGGGCAGCACAGTTGTGTTTCTCTGGCTCTTTAGGAAGCCTCTGACCAGCCAGCAGTGCTGACCAGGCTGGGTGCCCTAGAGAGTTAAAACACAACCACAAATAGACAGCAGAAACAGCTGGGCTCTACTTGGAAGTCCTGGCTTTACTAGCATAAAGGCCAGCACAGAGGCTGGCCTGGACACCAGCTCCCTCCCAATGCTCAAGGCCACTGAACTGAATGTTTGGATTGTGTTGGTGGCTCTCAGGAGCCAGCTCAGATGAGTAATAAGAGCTTCTGCTTAAGAGGAACCAGCCGAATTCATCAGCATGGCTGGTCAGGCCTTCCTGGATTCTGACACCCAACTGCCAGCTAAGACTGGCCTCCATGAGGAAGAGGTGTGGCTGGGGAAAAAAAGCGCTTTACTTACACTATTCCATTTAATCTTTGCAATAGACCTTCCAGATAGAATATTTGCTGGTGCATATCAATGAACACTAAAACCCAGTGAGGTGATGGCAGTAGTGGATTTAAGTCTAAGTGGTTAGAATTATTCCAATTCTGCATGAAGCCATCTGTGGTTTGCTGATTTTGTTAAGAACTAGGAATGTAAAAACTTACCTAGGCAGTGGTGTTATATTCTTCTCGTCCACTAGGGGGCAAAATCAAAGACCGGTTTTGTTTTCAGGGCTGTTTTGCATCTGCAAAGGTGGTTTGGGGATGTGTTGTAATAAATAGGTTGACCAGCTTGTCCCCGTTTTCCCCACTGAGGAGTTTGCACAAATGCAAGACTTTCAGTGCTAACATCTGAAAAAGTCCAAAGCAATCTAGAAAAAGCTGACGACTCTAGTGTTATATGTTGAGACAAAAGTCAGGTACTACTGTAGGGCTGGGATTGTGGCTCAGTGGCACAGCACTTGCCTAGCATGTACGAGGCACTGGGTTCGATCCTTAGCACCACATAAAAATAAACAAAATAAAGGTGTGCTGTCCATCTACAACTACAAAAAAAAAAAAAAAATTTAAAGAGGTACTACTATGATTTCCACAGTATAGAAAAGGGAAGCATGATGGAGTCTCTAGTCTGAGGTGCCACATAGGCAGCAGAGCTGAGGACTCAAGCTGTGTATTCTTAACTTGAAGGATCATATTCCTAAGCAGGATGTATGATATGTGTCTCTGAACCATTAGGGTCTATTTGGTTACATGCAACAGAGACACCTGAATACAGTGGCCTAAACAAATAAAGCCTTTCATTTCCTCCCATGGCTCCATGACGCCATCAGAAACCCAGATTCCCAAGGACATCTCACAGCTCAGAATGGGGGTCCCTTGGCAAAGAAGTCTTGCGAAATATTAACACTACTTATTAATGCTGTTCCAAATTAAATCAGCACCACTTACTAAGGAAGAAAGGGAAAGCAAGTTCTGGGTAGAGAATTGGCAGTGAATGCTTCTCTTAAAAGCCACCCAGGACAGCTGGAGGTGTGGTAGAAGCTGTCCCACCCAGACCCCCACTTCAGTACTTCTCGCCTTAATTGCTGGCAGTGTGCAGCTGCCAGCCTTTCAGGGAATTGCCCTGGTGAAGAGAGCCATCGGCGGAAGGAGGCGTGCAGGGATTTAAAGGCCTGGAGACAACCTGAAGCCCCCCCTGCATCAGAGTTCTCTGGGGTGGGCTGAGGCTTCTGCCTCACGGTGCTTCCTGCACAGTGGTGGCCCCGAGCACTCCTGGTAAACTTCCTGCACACACGCCTGGGAACTGACCTGCATGGAGGACAAGCAAATCCTAGGAGACACACCTCTGCTCACCTGGCAGGAAACTGGAGTATGGCAGGTAAAGGGCTAATGTACCTATTGATGACACATTCCTCCTTTTGTCACTGCCTTTAAGAGGTCTACCATTTTATTGTCTAAGCTAAGTACAGCTGGCCTCTACAGCCACAGATTCTGCCAACCTCAGCTTCCATCAACTGTGGATCAAAATTATTGGGGGGAAAATGTCCTGAACACATGTAGAATTTTTCTTGTCACTGTTCCTTAAACAATGCAGTATAACAATGGCTCACATTGTAGTAGATACTATAAATGACCCAGAGATAATTTACAGTGTGTTGGGGGATATGCATATTTTATATGCAAATGCTATACCATTTTATATGAGAGACTCAAGTACCTGCATATTTGGTATCTGGGGGTGGAGGAGGTCCAATCCCCTGTGGATACTGAGAAGTGACCATCTGCACATGTGAAGCAGTAGGAGATATTTTGTTCTGGCCAGTTCTCAGTTAACGACAGAGGCTTTTATACCAAGACTTACCACTTATTGAACACACACCATGGACTGGACACTGGCTAAGCCTTCAACTGATACAGCTTGCATCTCACAGTATCAGTGACCACTGGAAGTAGGCCTTTATTATCCTCATCTTACAATAAGGAAACTGAGGCTCAGAGGTAGATGAGTACCCAGGATCACACAGTCAGTAGGAATTGGAAGACCCAGGGCCAGAACCCGATCATCCCAGACTACCAAGCTCTCCCAGGCCCCTCTAGCACACACTTCCTCTCCCCCATGACTCCATGGCCCCTGCCCCACAAGTGAATAAGTGAAAATTGACACTGAGGCTACAGTGAAGGGTCCATTCCACTCTAGAGAAAGATCCCTTTCCTGCAGCTTTGTTATGGATGTTCATATTTATGGCTCCTCCATTACTTTTCCCACTTTTTTCCCCCTAATACAACATTTCCAAGAAAGTAGGATCATCTTAACAATGGATTATCTTAGTCTGGGCTCCCCTAAAAGTAGAGTCTGAGGGGAAAAAAAGCTTAAGTGTGGGTGATCCCCTAAGGAATATGATCCCAGAGAGCAGGAATGAAGGACAGGGGTGAAGAAGAGTTGGAGGGAATGCCATTGAGTTGACCACCCCATGGGTGACTGGCTGCTTCAGCCCCAGGACCTCCTGAGGAG
Organism: Ictidomys tridecemlineatus; assembly: GCF_052094955.1. NCBI lineage: Eukaryota > Metazoa > Chordata > Mammalia > Rodentia > Sciuridae > Ictidomys > Ictidomys tridecemlineatus. Next base: position 87,406,786 of record NC_135479.1, read on the forward strand.
CTCCTGAAGTATGTCTCAGAACTATTCACTGGGGGAAGAAAGGGGAAAACATTTGCCTACTGGCTCCATCCACAGCATATCAGAGAAGCCCCAGGGAAGGAAGCAGGAGATTCCAGATGCTATCAGATTAAGGTCTGTGTGGAACTGGTCACCCATAGCAATGGCTGGAAAGACAGAGGACTGGAAAGTGGAGCAGAGATATGTTTGACATGCAAGGTGAACCAGCGTTTGCTGAGTTTTAATGTGCTGGCTCATGAGAGGGATTAAAAAGGCAGTTGGGGTGAGACCAACTGGACCCAGTGTGTGTGTGTGTGTGTGTGTGTGTGTGTGTGTGTGTGTGTGTGTCCTTGCTAAGCTTGAAGAGCATGTACACGGGTGGAGATAAGAACTCACTCCTTCTGGCCACCAGAGGGAGCTTCAGTTTGCTGGGAAAGAAGCTGCTTCTTGAGTGGTAAACAAGAACAGAGAAAGTAGAGGGTATTTGGCACCAGCTGCCTGAATGAGCCAAGACAGATGGCAACCAAGAAAGGGACATTCTCATCTACTTAAAGTGAGGTTCTTAACCAGGGCCCAATAGATGGGCCTCAATTTTGCTTTCATTATAGTGTGGCTTTAAAGATGATTGCTTGCCTAGGAGGAGTTAATAGCTTTCACTGGATTCGCAAAAAGAATCCAGCACACAAAAATGTGTTAAGAATGAATGCTCTGGGAAGAATCTCAGCAAACACATTCAGATAGGCAAAGCCTCATCTGGATTCAAGCCTCATTTCTCCATCCTTCCCATCAAGCCAGGGTGGCAGGAAGGTGGCTAAGAGAGAGAAAAGATTAAGTGGCTGTTTTGTGTGTGAAATTTCTAGACAGGCCTAAGGAAATTAACCTGGGTTTTTCTTGCCTGGAAGCTACACTTAGCCCAGATGGCAAAGATCTCTAAGCTGAGATGGACTCATTTATCAGGACCTTTGTTTGGGGCAGGAAGTATGTGTATGTGATCACAGATAGCTATGTGGTTTTGTATATTCACACACCAGTGTGTTCACCAGGTGTCTTAGTCTGTTTCCTGCTGTTATTACAGAATGCCAGAGACTAGGTGATTTACAAGGAAAGAAAATTATTTGATTTGTGGTCCTGGAGGCTGAAAATCCAAGATCGAGGGACCACATCTGATGAGGGCTGTTCCTGCATCCTAGCATGGTGGCAGGCATCACATGGTGAGAAGGCATGTACAAGAGAGCAAGAGGTCAAACTCACTTTTGTAACAAATCCACTGGAGATAACTAACCTGCTTCACAGAAAACGACATTCATTCTAATCACCAGTGATTAGTCCCACTTACCAAAAGCATTGCATTAGGGGTTAAATTTCCAACACACGAAATTCGGAGGACCCAAGCAATAGCATAAGTGTAGGTATGTGAGCAATGGGCTGTGAAGGAACGGCCTTTGTTTGGGTCAGTAAGTATGCACCTCAATGTTTTGTGAATGATTTGCACATGTGTGCTCACCCATGAGTCCTTCAGGTCTTTTAATGAATTGAGACAGATTATGAATAAGAATTTCAATATCCGCAGACATGCTGCTCACATCAGAAATCTGGGAATTCTCCACGCCTCTCTCTCCCTGATCCCTTATCGTCCGCTCAGTCCATACCACCCCATCATCACCTTTCCATCACTGCTCCCTGGACTACTGCTCAGTCCTAATGGCTTCCCCTCAACCCTTCTGGGAAGCCAAAGTGGGGTCAAATGAAGTTTGGGTCACAAGCTGCCTTCCCGACACCAACAATGGCTTTCCTGGGCCTGGGGATACCGCGCATCTGCTCCTCGCGGGCTCTTTCAAGGTCGCAGTGGTGCTTACTGAGGCCTGAGCCCTGCTCCCAAGGCCCCGGCCCTGGACGCGTCAGTCCCTCCGTCTGGTCCTATCCTACGCCTCAGGTTTGGCCTCAGAGGCCTTGCGTCCTCGGGAACCTACAGCCCTGCCCGTAAGTCCCCATCGCTGGGATTAGCACAGGCTGCGGTAATGGCCGCATCCGGGCAAAAACTGTCCGTCACGTCCCACTCGGTTAACCCCTCCCCACCCAACCAGGAGCCAGAGAGACCACGGTTCCGAGTCGGGCACGTCTCTCGCCCACGCAGCAAGGCCACGGAAACGCGCCTGCGCGCGGGGAACAGTAGGAACTACGACTCCCAGGATCTTCTTGAGCAGGACTCCATTTCCCAGAAGGCTGCGCGGGGCGTCAGCCCCAGAACGGCCTGCGTTTTCGTAGACCGAAGGTGGAGCGAACCTGGCGGTGGAGGCGGTTTCTGGACGGTTGCAACCTACGGGCTTCTGCGAAGTGTCCAACTCCAGGGGTCGCTCGTGAGTCAGAGAAACCCGGACTTTGAAAGGAAGGGACCGGCCGCTTCTGATCTTAGCTGCGAGGCGTCGCAGTGCCTTGTGGCCCACGGGGCTTGTCCCAGTGTCTCCCCGCGGCGGGTGCATGCTCCCTGTGCACCCACAGGCGTCTCCAGTGGGTAGAGGCCGATGGCCGGACCGCTTCGGGCCTCCCTAACTCCAACGCATTTCCTGTTGTCTTCCTAACTCAGACGCCCATATCCCACGGCATTTTTTCCCCACTTGTAGCGGTGGCTGCAGGAGGCTTGGGTGCAGGCAGAGGGGACTGGTGTGGAGAGTAACTGGGAGGAAGCAGATTTGTGGTTCCTGTTCAAAGAACTCAGATTTCCTGTGTCCTCGGTCCACTCAGGTCATATTCTCAAATGCCCGGGTATTAGAGGTTGTCAGCCTTCTTCCAAGACCTCCAGACCCGGTTTCACAGTCTCATTCCTCATACTCAACCTAAGTAGGCCCCTGGGCTATTTTCACTTTTCTCCTTGCTCAAAGCCTCTGGCAAGGAAGAAAGGAAGGAAGGAAGGGAGGGAGGGAGAAGAAAGGTACTGGATTGTGAAATAGGAAAGTTGAGGTAATAGTAAAGTTGAGATCCATCACTGTATCTCAGGTGTTTTTTTTTTTTTTAAGAGAGAATTTTTAAAATATTTATTGTTTTAGTTTTAGGCGGACACAACATCTTTATTTTATTTGTATGTGGTGCTGAGGTTCGAACCCAGAGCTATGTTTCTTTATGAGAAAGACAACCTATAGTAATTTAGTGTCTATCTAAATATTTTAAACTGTGCACTCATCCAATCCCTCCTAAAGAGTGACAACCACTAACAAGAGTGTACTCTATCAGACAGGTACATTAGGTACAGACTTTCCAGAGGTTAACTTCCTCTGTTAGCAACAACAACATGGCTTTTCCTCCAGTGTACAGTGGATTTGCTTTATGAATATTTCCTCTTTTGTCACATAGAATATTAAAGGACATATAATCAAGGTTCAATATTGAGTAAAACAAATGCTCTTCATTAAGGATGTTCTTAAGTGAAACTGACTTCCCCACCCCCCATCCTTGCAAGTATACCATCCCTCCCTGAGTGGAGATCCCTATGACTCTTCTTGGGCATCTATGATGTCAAAATCATTTCCACAATAATATTAGTTATTTGCATTTTTCACTGTATTGACATTTAAAGTGGTGGTAAAATTACAACTGCTGGCACCTTATCAGGAATCAATCAGTACAGTGGTGCCTATGATGTGACTATATTTTTCACTGGTATACTTATAAGGGTGGGGAATAGGGAAGCCAGTTTCACTTAAGAACATCTTTAATGAAACTGCAAAGAGTATTCACTTTATTCAATTTTGAACCGAGTACATGCCTTTTTAATGATCTGTATGACAAAATGGGAAATATTCATAAAGCAATTTCATTGCATACCAAGGCCCTATGTCTTGAGGTAAAGTAATTCTGTTGTTTTGAGTTGCTAGCTAAACTAGACCCTTTGACTTAAAAAACTGGTAAGAGATGTCTTGGATGTGAGTTTTTAGTAGAATTTTTCTAAAAAGTGAACAAAGTGAGGTCATCACTAGAAGGAAACCAACTGACATGATTTAATGCCAAAGACAAAATTTGCACTTGCAAGAAAAAAATTAGAATTTTGAAAAATATCTGCCACTATAAGCTTGACAGCTTCTTAAAATTAAGACTTTTTGCGAATGAGTTTAGTGAGTTGAAAACTGAATAATGAAACACGAAAGTATTTAGAAGATCTGTATAATTCATTGTGTTAGATATCTTTTGTTGCATAACAAATTACCTTAAAACAATCAAGGTTTATTATCTGACAGTTTCTCTGGGTCAAGAATGTGTGAGCATTTACCTAGTAGTTTCTAATGCAGTTACAGTCAAGATGTCTGCTGGACTGTCATCCTCTGAATGCTTGACTGGTGCTTACCTGGCTATTGGTAGGAGGCCTCATTTCCTTATTGGCTGTTGGTAGGAGGCTTTAGTTTCTTACCATATGGACCTTTGTATAAAGTTTTGAGAATCTTGACAACGTGAAATCTGTTTTACCCCAGAGCATGTGATTCCGGAGAGAAGGAGCGAGATGAAACTCTCAGTGTCTTTTTATGATCTCAGAAGTCACACTCAGTAATTTCCACCACATAATCTTTTTATTAGAAGCATGTCACCATGTGCAGCCCACTATCAAAGAGAGGGGAATTGGGCTCCACCTCTTAAAGGGAGGAATATCAAAGGATCTCTGGACATATTTTAAAACACCACACTTAGGGAATCAGAATTTTCCAAATGATTTATGCATCATGTTACAAAAACATAATGCATGGGTAAGAAAATCTATTCTAAAATCCAGTCCTGTGGATTTTTAATGCGCTGGAATACAAAAAGTTCATTGATGTAGTTCTAGATTTCACATTACCACTAACCTTTAAAAAGCTATCATTTGTTGAATTTTAGTGTAGTATCAAAAGAGAATGCCCACAATTACATTAAAAAGGCTATTAAAATACTCCTCCTTTTCTTTTCTTCATGTACTTTAAAACATCAGAATGGACTGGAATCCAGCTGTCTTGTGTTAAGCTAAACAGTTAAAGAGATTTAAAAAAAACATCTGGTACTTTGGGCCTGCGTGTGCATTGTTTGGCTCTAAATAATTTTGTGCACATTTCACACTTCTCTGAGTCTGTCTCTGTAATATATTTGCCTTGTAACCTGAGAGTCCCCAGACATCTAGCCACATATGCAGTCTCATCACATTGCAAATGCTCTCAGTTGGAAGCATATAAAGTTCCTGTTGTGGTTTGGAAATTAGGTGCCCCCCCCAAAAGTTCCTGTGTTGATGCAGGAATATTCAGAGGTAAAATGATTAGATTATGACAGTAGTGACCTAATCAGTCCATCTTAGTCTGAATGGACTAAACTGTAGGCAGGTGGGTTGTGGTTGGAGGAGGTAGGTCATGGGTTTTCTCTAAAAGGGTTCATCTTCCCTGTGGCTTCTTCCCTGCTATCTGTTTGCTTCCCAGCTGCCATGAGGCAAGAAGCTTTCCTCTGCTGCTGCCTTTCTGCCGTGATGTTCTTCCTCACCTCAAGCCCAAAGCAATGGAGTCTGATAACCGTGGCCTAAACCTCTGAAACTGTGAGCCTTTCTCTAAGCTGTTCTTCTTGTGTATTTTGGTCTCAATGATGAAATGCTGAGTAATATAGTCACTCATGAAAAGACCTCTGCATCTGTCTTAGAATCAGGCAAGATGTCTATCTTATATGTCTTTGTCTACCAGATTCTCACCTAAATCCCTCATAATAGTAGATGTCTAGTAGGGGTTGTCTACCAGTTCTGCAAACAACCTTACTCTGAATCACTTAAAACCATTTTTTGGGACCTCCTACAAGCATTTTTTAATGGCACCCCACAACAAGTGCAAAGGCAGCCCCCACACACCAGGCTGAGTGAGGGTACCTTCTCCTAGTGTGGTCACCCAGTGTGCCTCCAAAGTCCCCCTCTCTGTGAAGGGCCTGGGCCTATGAGAGCAGGGTTGCCTGATTTCTCTTTCCTCTTCTCTTAGTGGAATTTTCTTTGAAAAGAACAAATGGAGTAGCCAAATTACAAAAGGAGTCCAATGAACAGGCTTAAGTGGATATTTGAACAAAATCTAGTCTTAGACAACATGGAAGAAGGGGGAATGATCATTGGGTAGTCATACACAAAAATATCTTCTTCAGTTGTCTCTCTAAATGTGTATTTTAAAATTTTCCAAATAAATAAAACACTGTCAGTGTGATTAAAAAAGAAAAATAATGACTACAAGGGGGAAATTGACATATAAAACTAAGAAAGGTTGTCACCCCTTGAGGTATTTTAGGCAGATATGCTGATAAAAGAAGCAGACCTATTTCCTCATCAACCCACCATATTCCCGTCTTGCATATTTATAAAGTTTATAGCCTTTGTTGCTGAATGCTTTTCTTTTAACAATTTTTAGAAATATTTCTGCAAAGTTTTAGTTGGCTAATATGTCTGCATAATATTTTAAAGAATATTCAGTCTGTCTCAATATTCTATCTCAACCCTTCTAATATTCAGTTAGTTAGAAGATAAGGGACATCTAGGAGAAAAAATATTCACAATATTTATAAAAGATTAAAAGAGTCTAAATAATTAAATATGAACAAAGAACATCAAATCAGAATCAGAAATAAGCAATAAGCATGCATGGAAAGATTTCCAGCATTACTAATAACTAAGAAAGTGCAAAATAATGCAACAGTAAGATGTTTATTTTTCACAAAGAATATTGTCCAATAGTGAAAAAGAGAAATAGTATTAGTTAACATATATCTGAGATCAGCTCTTTTGTAGAGTTTAAAGTCAGGGTGAATGTAAGTTGATACATTGTTTGTGGCAGGCAGTTTGGCTGTATTTATGGACATTAAAATGCACGTGTTACCTTTTAGGTAGTTGGGAGCTGGGGAAAAGGGGGAAGGCCTGTGGGAATGGGAGGAACTAAAAGACTGGAATATAAAGAGGAATCATGGGGTTGGGAGGGGTTTGGAATTGATGGAGGGTGAAGGAGAGGAACCAAGAAGCACTTGGCAGAACGAATGAGCAGATTAACAACAACTATAGAAACTTGTTTCAAGCCTCATGGCCTACTAGTTTCATATTCCCCATGAATGATTTTTTTTTCTCCTTTGATGCTGGGGATTGAACCCAGGACCTTGCACGTGTGAGGCAAGCATTCTACTAACTGAGCTATAGCCCTAGCCCTTCCCATGGCATCTTAAGGTACAAAATAAACCTTCAGCTGTCTTTAGTAGGAACTTCCTTTCTCTCAAAACTCAGTAAGCCTTTCCACCTTCTGGGAGGGTAGTAAGGAGGCTGTCTGTGTAGCAGAGTGCAGATATGCTTAAGGGGTACAGGTCCTGAGCCTCTCGGTTTCAAGTAGATATTCCTTTAGAAAGCAGAGTGCCCTCTGGTCCCCAGCTCTCTCTGCTTCAGACGGTTTCCCACACAGTGAATCACAGGGCAACCAGAAAGCAGGAATATGCAGAGGGCATGCTATTATACATTGAACTGTGTCTCCCCAAAATTCAAATGTTGAAGCCCTAACTGCCAGTGTTTCAGAATGTGAGTGTATTTGGAAGTAGAAACTTCAAAGAGGTGATTAAATTCAAATGAGGTCATTAGGGTAGGCCCTAATCCAATATGACTGGTCTTGTTGAAAGTTGGGGTCTGGGGTTGTAGCTCAGCAGTAGAGTGCTTGCCTAGCATGCATGAGGCCCTGGGTTCGATCCTCAGCACCACATAAAAATAAATAAATAAAGTTATTGTTAGGTATTCTGTCCAACTAAAACTAAAAAATAAATATTAAAAAATAGGAAAGTTGGACACACATGAGATGTGCTAAGGATGTGGGCACAAAGGAAAAAACCATATAAAGAGGCTGCAAGAAGATGGCCATCTTCAAGCCAAGAAGAGAAGTCTCAGAAGGAAGTGAACCCTGCCAACACCCTGATCTTGGATTCCAACCTCCGGAAATATAAGAAGATAAACTTTTGTTGTGTGAGCCATCCAGTGTGTGGTATTTTGTTTTGATAGCCCTAGAAAACTGATGCAAGCCCTCAAGTCTGAAGGCTGGGGCCTTAGGAAAATAGATATTAATTCACGTCTTCTGGTTAACTCTCACTGGGATTGTTTGGAAATATTCCCTTGTTGTGCGGGGGCTCTGACCCAGGAAACAGATTTGGGATCCTGACAGTGGAAGAAGATGCAAGATACAGTTAGGATACTAGACATGCTTTATTCAGAAGTGGCAACAGCTTCCAGCTTCAGTGTTAGCCCCCAGCCAGTTCCATTTTGCCCCGCAACAGCATCAATTCCATATTTTTCCCTTTTTATACACAGTCCAAACAAAGAAACACTGCCAATAGACTATATCGGTGGGCACATGCTCACAAATGTTTATGGCCTCAAGTATGTGCACTGAATCAGAGTGTGTCTGAGCTTGACTACACACTAACCATAACATAGCCAATTCATGGCCTTGGCTACATAATAAAAACATAACATAGCCCACCAGAAGCCTCTGTGAGGGAACCTAACTAGAGCCATTTGGACCTGCCCCAACACTCCATAAGTGTGGAAGAGTCTCTGTTACACCCCCATATTCATTTTTACTTAAGTATGAAATGGGAAGTTTCATTTTCCACCCCTCTAAAAAGTTCCTGGGTTGAGCCAGTTACCAGTAGTGAATTGGTTTATAAAGCGAATGATGCCCGGCTAATCAGGCTGGGTCCCTCAGTTACCGTGTCTTCTAACTGTGTTCAAGGATTTGGTCCTTGGCTTTGTGAATTCAAAACTTTTTAAATTCAGATCCAAGCAAATAATTTCCACATTAATTCTAAGTAATTTGTTGAGATTCACTGGTTAACAATAAGAAGACTGAAATACTCACGGTAGACTAGTCCTCAACAAAGTTTTTCCATCATGAAGAGCTAAGTGAAGACCAAAAAATAACGCTGCCTTGGAAAGATTCTTGTTCTTTAGGACTCACTGAAAGGTTGCATTCCACGGAGCCCTTTCTTTTGCTTTTCTGGGAAGCCATGGATTTACTGTGCTCTGAGGTCCCAAGGAACCTTATATCAGAAACCCTGAACTGAAGTATTTTGATTAGTTGTTTATATACCTGCATTTCCCATTAGACTAGGAGCTCCAAGAAGGAAGGGATGTGTCTTACCTATTGATTTACTTTCTGTAGTATCTAAGCTACATACAGCATGTGTTTAAAAACTAAACAAAACTAGGAGAACAAATGAATGAGTGAAATTATGATGTCATATGTCTTTTCTAAGGGACATTAATTCTCATCACTAAACTATCTCCAAACCATAAGCCAGGAAGAATTATCCCTGGGAGAGTTTACTAGAAGCAACGTGTTTCCTATAGACCAAGATGCCTATCAACTAATCCTCTTGACCTGGGCTCGAGATAATCAACACACGTCACTTTGGGGTTTGCTCACCTGTGTTCTCGGACACTCTAAACAGATGATCTCAGCTGGCGGCCTGACCCAGTTCTCCAGAACAAGGTTGGGGATTTGAATGGGGTCATGTAGACTGATAGTAAATATCCAGCTGGATAATCCAGGGACATGAACCCAATATTTAGAGGCCAGAAACCATGAAAAAATAAAAAATTCAAGAAGCTGATTCCTAGGTAAGTCTAAACAGCAGAGGGTCTGTGCTCCTTGTGAGAGCAAAATGGGAGGAAGTACAGATGGCCTGAACCTCAAATGTAGATGCTTACATGGTCTTACAGACTAGGCAAAGGATGAAGGAGCAGGTGACAGCTTGTTGTCCCATTGGAAGTTTCTTTGAGCCCTTGTATTCTAAAGAAACTCGCCACATTCAGCAGACCCAAGCTTCAAGATTGCGTCTTTCTTTGCAGAATCCCTGCCTACATTCCAGTTGGTTGTTTTACATGTCTCCTGCGTACTGCTGAATTCTAAGCTCCATGAAGGCAAGCTCACTGCTGTATCCCCAGTCCATCACCTAGGACAGTGGGACTCAGTAAGTATTTGGTGAATGGATCAGCACATAAATGCATGAGCTGATGCATGTGTGGTTAGACAGGTGAATGAACAAATCTGTATTGATCCATTTTATAGCGGGCTTTCCTAGTTCCCTCAGCGTTTTGTTGTGCTCTTTGTGATAGGTTTCTTTGTCCAGCCACCTGCTCCTTGATAGCCCTGAAAGCCCTTAGTCATTTGCCTCAAATACCTTACCTTTGGAGACTAGCTTCTTATTAACTAAACCGTTGCACCATTCACTCCTGTAGCCTTAAATTAATTTGGGTTAATTCTTAACTGTTTCCCTTCTGTACATATGTCATTTAATGGTTTGCCTTTATCTGATTTTCCCCAATTTCCTGTGCATTGTGGTTTTCTAACAGGAGCTCTCTAGCCGAGGCCTCAGGCAGCCACACCAGATGAGTGTGGGCACTTGAGCTTTCTAGGAGGCCTGTCTTGCTGCCCTGGGTCTCACCCAACTGGTGTCCATCCAAACACTCCACCCAGGGTTGTTTATGTTGCAGAAGGAAGAATGACCTCCCCAGAACCAGTTTTTGAGGAAAAGAAGGACTATTGATATAGCCAGAGTCCCAGAAGAAGATCACTCTGCAACAGCTACAGGTGGGTGATAGATTTTTCCTCCAACTAGTAAAGCTGTCCACCTTAGCTTTCTTTTCCATGGATTCTATTAGTGTATTTTCTATAAATGTCCTTTGGGACAGGCAAGAAGGAAAGAGTTTAAATCAATAGGCCAAGCTTCATGGAGACCAAGTTTATCTGTCACTGACTCCATAGCATATAACAGAGTGTCTTACTTGTTGATGCTCAATAAATGTTTGATGTAGGAAGAAAAGAGGGAGGGAAGAAGGGTGGAAGAGAAAGAAAAAAGGATTTGCCATTGAGTGTGAATGGAAGGAGCATTAATGTATTATCCAGAAATAACATGATGATAACGGTCTTGTTTTCAAAGTTAATTAGGCACCTTATCGCTAACACCTAGAATCAGTATGCAATTTAAGGCACTTTGCAAAATGAAAAGTGTGTTTATAAAGATAAAATGATAGTAGACAAGCAGAATAACAACAACAAAAAAATGTACTCTTTATAACAGGAGTGGTCATATTTCAGGAAAAACTCAAACCTCTGTAACCTTACCAGTCACTTGTTCTGTATCTATGCTACTTGTCAAAAGCAAATTAAAACAACCAAAAAGAACGCAACTTTTAGTTGGCAAACAGATGTTTTACAGATAAATGCAAGCTGATCACAGAGGTGATAGAATTGACTGCAACTGGTCCGTTTGATACTTAGGAAAGGTCAACTAATCAGAAATGGTGTGCTGAGGAAATTTACAAATATCTAAGCTTCCTGCTGTTGAGAGAGATTAACCACACAGTAATTCAGCAAACGCTCAGAAATTTTTAATCATGTGTCAAGGAAAAACATCTCAGTACAGGAAGAAACGATTAAGGGGATTAGTGTGTTTTTTTAGCATCAGTTTTTCATTTATTTGAGGTGGTGCAGCTACACAATTCAGGTCCAGCAAGCTGACTTTGAAGAACACACACATTGCAAAAGAACATGCTACCACAGCGGAGAAAGAAGAAAGCAATCAAGATGTATAATTTTTACACAAACTCTTAAGACTAAGAGATTACTTCTTCAGCAACCCAGATAGCAACATATATTAAAGCCGTCAATCCTGGGAAAATTCACCATAAATTTATAGGACCTTAATTTGGAGAACATAAAATGTAGCCTAGGAGAAAATCTAAAAACATCTCCAAAGCAAATTCAGACAAACCTCCCCTTTGGCTCCAGCTTTGCAGAGATTACACTAAGGAAGCATGGGGCTCAGCGAGCTGAAGGTTTTGCCAGAGCAGTTCACACTGTCACCATCAGCACAACTGTGCTGGTGACACAGGTGGACCATGGCTGGCAACTAGTGTAACGGAACACGTGTGCTTTCTTAGCTGCTGTGGGTGTTGAAATCAGGTGACCGAGGCTTCTCATGAGCTGTCAGTCTCACCTGGGAAACTGGTGCAGGCAAGCTGTGAATGGGTCCCAGATGTCACCAGCAAATGATTATTTTGGCCTTGTCTTTGACCACTTGGACTGCTCACTATTAGAAATGATTTTTATTTAAATCAAAAGTTTTTAGACTTAAAATATTTAAAAGGAAATGGTGGGTAGCGATACCTAAAATCATCTTTAGTAGGCTTTTTAAATTTTGGGGGGAAAACACTTCAGTAACCAAATAATAAGACTATTTTGAAACTGATTCTATGAGATAGAGACATTCTGGTAGAGAAGAAGTCAGGCTCCTTAGAGCTCATGGGAAAATGTTGGAGTAAATCATATGCTCAGAGGACAGTTTGCTCTTTGTAGCTTTGTTTAAGAAGCAAGTTAATGTTTATATGACATTAGGCTTCAAAGTCCAGGCAATAAGAAGGAAGAGAGAGTGAGAGAGAAAGCAGTCTGTGTGTTTGCTCCTTGCTCCTCCCAGGGAGAGGAGAGTGGCGACACAGCCACTGGAAGGAGGTGCTTATCTTATCAGGATACAATAATTTTTTATTAAATTATAAAAATTTATTATGCTAAGACACAAGTGCTATGTTTCCTAATTCATGGAGCAGTTATTCTTCCTGGAGTTCAGGCCTGTTTTTAAAGATAATCCTCTTTTCCACAATCTTGAGTGTGAAACTCAGGGCCACACTTTTTTAGGTAGCACTTAAAAACTTTCGAGTGTGTTGTGTGTTATAGTCACACTCTTGATTTATAGGCATGAGTGCTGTTTGGGGAACAAACTAGGACTTTATTTATCTATGTTAAACAACACAGCATTATTCTTTCAGATACTTTCTTTCTGATTCTTCCCTCTTGTGGGGGGCAAGGGTCACTTCTTCCTGACTTCATGGGTAAGCCGGTCTCATTTATAGAGTCAGTAAGATGGATAAGGCATGAGGCTCTGCCAGATGAGCTCTGGACAAGGCATTCTTCCAGGTTTGTTTCAACAGTGATCTCTATGTCTCAGTGGAAGTCACTTTACCTGCATTTTAGTCTTGAGATGTTGTGTCTTGAGGTATTGCATATTTAGGTACATTTAAACATGTTATATACCATGAAAGACCCCTTTAAAGTCAGGATCCATGGTTGACAGGCCTGTGTGTTCTTAAATAGTTCTCCTTCTGCTGGAAGACTGCAGAAGGAGCTGGAGAGAAGCTTTCTCCCATGGAGGCAGGGTGAGACTCAAAATGCTCTGCCTCCCCTCAAGGAGGTCAAGCAGAACCCCCACTGCTTTGGTGCGGGCAGTGCATAGTGACTGCCTTCCTGAGGGGACAGTGTGGACAAGGGGTGGGGGGACAAACACTACACCAGCCTGGTAGTCAATGTCAACAGATAACTCAGACTGACAGTCTGGACCCTGATAGGATGTGACAAGACAGCACCTCTGTGATCTCTCTTCCAAACCCATAACCCCTGTGTGACCTTGGGGGAAGCATCAAACCCCGATAAAAAAGCAATTCTGTAAAGACTTGATCATTACTCCTCAAAACTGTCTAGGTCATCAAGAATGAGAAAAATGTGAGAAACTGCCAAGCCAGAGGAGGCTTAGGAGACATGACAGCTAAGTTCAACTCTAAGGTGATAACCAAGATGGTTTCCTAGAACAGACAAACTGGTTTAAGACCAAGGTTTAAGGCTGAAGCCCAAGCCTCAGCTAATAATAATGCATTGTATTGGTATTTGTTCATTAGTTATAACAAATGTCCCATGCTAATGTAAGACATTATCATCGGGGAAATGGGGGTCAAGTACAAGGGAATTCGTTATACTATCTTCTCAATTTTTTTTCTAAATCTAAAACTAGTCTAAAACAAAAACATTATTTCAAAAAAATAAAAACACTAACAGCTAAGGAAACCATGGATTAAAAAACTACCAAGACTCTGCCACTTTTAAGATTTCCTGAAAACCCTTGAGAAACTTCATAACCACATCCAGAACTGGGTTGTGCCCTGAGTGGCCATCACCCAGAGTTAATGGGGACACATTCTCGTTGTGCAGCCTAGTTCTTGAAGGCACTTCAAGAAGGGAAAGCCAGAAAGAAGAGGAAGGTCATTAAGCTTTCAGTACATATATCTACCATTTATTCACGTACCTCTGCATCAAGACAGCAGTCTCCTCTCACCCAGGTCACTGCCCCTGTCTCCTTCCTGGACTACTCTGTGTCTGTCCACCCCGAGGGGATCTTTCACACACTTTCCGCACATCACACCTTACATTGTTCTGCCCTTGCCTTCCTCTACTGCTTGGTTGCCAACAGTTCTCTGATCTATAAGTAGAGCCACCTGACATGTCCACCGGGCTCTCCCGCATGCACAGCAAATCTGCAGAGGTGCTCAGTCCCCCTCCAACCTTGCTAAACCCACTGCTCTTTTTTGGGGAGGGAGTGAAAATTGAACCCAAGGCTTTATGCATGTTTAACACATGGTTTTCCAGTAAACTACACCTCTAGCCCCATACTCCTTTTTATTCAATTCCTCTCTCTCTCTTTTAGTGGATTGAAGCCACAGCACTGAGATACATCCTTGAATTTTTCTTTATTTTTTCATTTTAGGACAGGGTCTTGCTAATTTTTATATGGCCTCATTAAAATGCTGAAGCTGGCCTCAAACTTGCATCCTCCTGCCTCAGCCTCCCAAGTCAATGGGATTACAGGTGTGCACCACCAGACTGATCTCACTACTCCCTCATCTGCTCAGATCAGGGACTTACCCTGGGCTAACTGTCCATTCCACAAAGCTTCTCAACCACCATACTGTATACATTCTAGGTCTTAAGTGTTTCTGGGCCTTGCCCTCCAACCTCAGTCCGTTAATCAGTGTCATGTATTTCACCATAGAGACAGCCTCAGCCCCCTAGTGGGACCCCCTTGTTCCGCTCATGCTGCCTATACAGGGCTGTCTCTACAACACAGGCCTGACCAGGCTACTCCTGGGCTGACAACCCCCAGTCACCTCTGGGACAAATCTGGACTTCTCAGCCTGGCACACTGAGTTACTCCTTCTTGTCATTCTTATCACTGACAAGAAGATGTCATTCCACACCTGCTGCCGTGTTCCCAAACTCACTTCTGCTTCCTCCCAAGTACTGGGAATTCCCTGCCCAGTTTCTCACCCCTCATCCCACCCCAGTACTAGGACTTGAACCCAAGAGGCTCTTTGCTACTGTGCCACACCCATATCCCTTTTCAATTTATTTTCTTTTATTTGGAGACAGGGTCTCACTAAGTTGCTGAGGCTGACCTCGAACTTGCTATCCTCCTGCCTCAGCCTCCCGAGTGACTGGAATTACAGGTGTGCTTTTCCCAATTTCTTCCCACATTCTCCTCCTCTTTGGTCTTCCACAGTCAACCCAAACTCTCTTTGGGGATTCTCTGAGGCAGTGCCCATCAAGCTTCTCCTTAATGTTTGTTCTTTGAGGGGCCACACCCAGCCTCTGCCCACCCTCCCTCCACCCTGCTCAGTTTTGGCTCTACACTCATTCTTTCCTTCAGTGATAAGCTCGTCTCAAGGCCATAAATGCAATTGTGAGCAAAAGAGGGGAAAAAAATCCCTGGCTTTTGGGAGCATCCACTCTTCACACACCATCTGATCTTCCGGCCTTCTCCCTTGGAAGGCCAGAACGTTCTCATGAATCGTAAGTACTACCAAAGCGCTCGGTATTCAGTCGCTGCTCACAAAATATGGCTAGACACAGGAAAGAAGGTCCTGGTTTTGTTCTCCTGTCCTTCATGCCGCTCAGTCATGGGAATTAGAGAAATGCCTTCAAAATGCTGACGAAAAGCGACTCATATGCATTCCATCCCCTCAAGACCTCCTACCAATTTAAGCTTTTCTTTTGTTGTTTTGCTTTTGATTTTTGTTTTGGGGGGTTTTGTGTGTATGCTATGGGTGGAACTCGGTGGCTAGGCAAACACTGAAGGGGTGATGGCATGTTTACTTTGGAGAGAGGGGACACAGGCCCAGGAGAGGCTGTAAGAGTTCTATCCTCTGGTGAACGAATCCTGTGGATGGCAGCCAGTGGCCCCAGAGGGGACGTCTGGCCTTCCCATCAGAGCTGAGTCACTGGCTGCAACTGTGGCTGACAAACATTGCTGACTGGCAGGCACCACAGGTCACCCCTGCCTTGGCCCCAGCGTCTCAGGGATGAACTCTGGGAAATTGTGAAGCAGGTCCTGGGAAGTCCAGCCCAGCCTTCCTACCAGAAAGCCTTCCTCCACTGATGGGGACATGCCATGGCTGTCCTCACCCCTGTCCGTGCCCTTTTCTGATAATGTCTTTCTCACCTGCCCTGTGGAATCATTGGGAAGAACAGTCTCTGGAACTCAAGGATCAGGGTGATAGAGGGCCACGCTTCATCTTGTCTAGGGATCTTGTGCCTTTGTACCCCTGTTCCTGCTACCACCACCCCTCCCCATGTCTTGGATTCCTATGAGGAAGGAAAGAGAGGACATGTGTGGAGTGCCCTGCTAGCTACAGCAGTCTCTTGGTGACTGCATCTCTTGAACTTTTGCTCATGATCCCTCCCATTCCAACCCCATGCATATGAGTGGTGTCAAACCTAATTTGCTTCTGTATTGGCGTGTACATCCAAGCAATGGCGACAGAGGGGAATATGTGCCTTGCAGAACCAGATGGCTTACAGCCCGGCCTGCAGCTGAGAGGCCAGCAATTGGGAAAAAGGCCTCAGTCAGGGGCACACCTGGAGAATCCAGTTCTCTCCAGGCCACCACTGGACAAAGTCAGGCCACTGACCATGTAAGACAGAGAAAGGAAACAGGGACAGAGCTGGCGAGCCCAAATGTGTCACCATGTGGTTGTGTCTGATGAGGGAGCCTGTCGTAGGCCATCTTCCCCCTGGAAGCTGGCAGCACAGGTGTCTCCCAGCAGGATGCTCACCAGCTACCCTCACTTTCTCAGGCCCAGCTCAGCCCAGCACCTCACAGCTGCTTCAGGAATGACTGTCTGTGCATGTTCGTGGGGGCTAGGAGGGGTTTGAAGGTCAATCCATCCCACTCTGGAGCCCTTGCGGTGCGAGTGGCCCAGCAGGCCGAGCTGGGGAGACCTCGCGGTTCCCTTCCTGGGTTTGGGCAGAAGGAGAAAGGCCCCAGAAGAAGCCCCCATCTGCTTGGGACGCTGCCCTCACTGGCCGCTGAGCCAATGTCTGCTGATGGATCATGTGTCCCTGCTCGGAGAGGATTCTTCTGGGAAGGCCTGTGAGTCAGGGCCCTAGGGAGTCCTCAGCTGGGTGACTTCAGATGAGTCACGGGCTTCTAGATGCTCCCAGTAAATGGAAGATAATGCCGCTTGACTTCACCAGCGGGAAGGCTCGTGACCATCCCAGTGAGGGAGGGGCAGCTTGGAGCAGTGTGTCATTCACGGCCCCTCAGCCCGCCCCTCGCCTTTCCCGCAAGTCCATGTCACCAGCACATGTGAGCAGCGTGATGTCTCGTTTTTGCTCTTGTTTTCCTTTCTCTTCCTGCTGGAATTTTTTTTTCTCTTCCAAGTTGAATCATTCAGGGCTCTTGATGGTCTCTGAAATGTGCTGAATTTTCCTAGCCTCTCATTCAGACTTTGGATCTTTCCCATTTTCTGATTTGAAATGCCCGGCAACTCCAACCAAACCCGGAGTGTCCCTGAGGACACTGGGACATTCCCACCCTTGCTCCAGTCTCTCTTCTTGTCTGGGTGCACCTACCTTTTCCACCCCTCAGATTTGACTTCCTCTTACTGTGAAGTCCTGCTCAAGTCCCCCCTCCTCAGTGGCCCTTCCCCAAGTACCAGGACCCCAGGCCATTCCTCCCGTCTCTGCGCCCTACAGCCCTGGCTGTCCCTTATGGCACCTTCCCAGCTGGCACAGGCTCCGGTTCATGCTTGTTTTCGTCTTATCTGGCCTGCCTGTTCTTTATTATTGGGAAGCATTTTATACTTTGCTGTATTTCCAGGGCTTGGGTCAGGCTGTAATCATGCGCGCTCTGCGATGTTTGCTCTTGTTAAGGATAAAAGATCTGCCGCCCTGAGCCATGCCCTATATGCTTGTTCCAAGGGCCCCAGGCTTCTAGAGGGAGCAGGTGGCACTAGGGAATGCAGAGAGAAAAAAGCCAGAGGTCTGCTCAGTCTGTCTCTTCTGTATCAAGGTTTTGAGAAATGCTAATTTAATTTCTTTTTTAAAAAAAGGATGCTGTGCCCAAAATTTGAAAACCACTGGACACTACTGTTGTTTCTATGTCCAACATAATAGACAGCAGAGGAAATTCATACCCATCACTGACAAGTGCACCTTGTAGCCCAGAGAAATCATCAGGAAAGGAAGGATTTGGACCAAGTGTGGGCATTTATGCAGAATACAAAAAAAAAAACAAAACAAAAAAACTGTCGTGTGGAAAAAGTTTTCCCCGCAATGAGCTTGCCCAGGCCACTTGAATTCCCGTTGCGATATCTCACCCACAGAACCCCCTGGCTCTGCAGCGAGCAGGGTTTTGCACCCACATCTGCGTGGCACTGCGATGCTACAGTGGATATGGTCACAGTTTCCACTGACAATTGTAAGGCTTTCGTTTCCTCCTAGAGCCACAGTTGAGTTTCTTCCCCACCGCGTGAATTTGCTGCATAGATTAGAGTCTGGTTGGCAGGCTTCTCGGCTTTGGCGAGAGGAAGCCAGGAAACATGAGGCCTCATGCACTGCGCACTTGCATCTGCCATCAAGCATAGTCAGCACGTTCGGCAAGATGCGTGTAATCAAAATGTGTCCTGAAAACGCTCTAAATACTCACGGACACCCGTCTCTCTCAGTAAGGCTAACACAGCATTTCCTCAGCACTAGGACAGAACATATTTTGGTTGAAAATTAAGCGATGTGGTCGTTTTGTTCTCAGGAGCATGTTTTATGAAAATTAAGTATTAGGTCCCTTGTCGGCTAGAGAGAGCCACATGCCACAAAGGCCTATGGTAACTGAGTGCCCTGGGAAAATGTGGATGCCCTCTGACATCTCCTCAGGGAATGTGGGAAAGATGCCTACAACATTAAATCCCTGCCTCCCTCCCCTCCTCCGTTCCTTCTTTTCTCTCTTCCTTCCTTTCTGCCAACGATACAGGGTGAAATTGATGTTAGTTGTATGTGGGACTAGATGCCACAGTAAAAAGATGGCACCCCCATCTATCCCCCTCCTTTTTAGTGCTTATACATCTTCCTCTATATAAGGATAAGATATTCTTTCAGGTAGGGACAATGTCTTGTGGTCTGCAGTGTCCCCAACCCCAGCCATCACCATCCCAGCCCTTTGCATGCCCTGCATCCTGCTCCAATGAGTGGATTAGGATCAGTGGCTGATCCTAACTCCGCTGAGCTTGATTCCTTACCTGAGGCGGACTTTAACTGAGGAGGGGGAAGGGTGCGTGCGGCTAGAACTCTCCCTCATCTTGTACAATAGCTAGGTAGAGAAGCCTAATCTTTCAGATTATCCCTCCAAACATGAAAAATGGACTAGCTTAAAGGTGTTCAAACATGACTGTCTGTGCTGGGTGCAATGGCACATTCCTGTAATTCCAGTGACTCTGGAGGATAAGGCAGGAGGATGGAAAGTTTGAGGCCAGCCTTAGCAATTTAGTGAGACTCTGTCTCTAGATAAAAAAGTAGCTCAGTGGTTAAGTGCCCCTGGTTTCAACCTCCATGAGAGGACTGTTTCTGATTCAGTAGCTCGAGTCAGGTTACAAGTTTGCATTTCTGTTGCTGCCAAGGCCACCACGGTTGTGTCCTCCCCACCAAGTGCTGACAGTGCCTGTAGGCCAGCACCATGCTGCAGACCACTGGGTCAGTGCTTCTGGAAGACCTTGAAACAGCCCCAGCACCGTCGTGCACAAAGTGAGGGTAATAGTGACAGCCATGTTGTGTGGATCTTTTGTGAACAGTAAAGGACTTTATATTTATAGTGTTTCAAACTATGCCTGATACAAAGTAATCATAAGTGTTTTTAGTAACAATAGTGTTAGAAACCCTAGGCCTGGTACTCTCCAATCTGCTACCTTGGAAACAAATGAAGCAGCTTCCTCAGTAAAATGCTGGCCTGAGATGCAACTGAACACCTGGGCTAAGAGACAAAATAAGAAGTGCGGCTGTTACTTGTGATCATTTCTCCCTGCCCAGGAGCCCAGACAGCCCACAGGATCTGGAGCACACGTGCTGTTTCAGATGGCTGCCACCATTGCTCCCAGCTGCACATTCTCCTCCTCCTCCGATGACCTCTCCAGGGGTCTCTGCCGAATGCTATCACATGCTGGTGTCAGGCGTCTCTATCAATCATGTTACATCCGTTGTTTCATCATGGCAGTTATCACTATTTAAAATGATTCAATCTCTGTACATTTGTTCGAGATGTCTTTCCCCTAGAATGCCAGCATGTGTCTCCTTCCCTGTTACACCCCAGTTCCCGACACAGTGCCTGTCACAAAGTAGATGCTCAATAAATATTTGGTGACAGCATCAAACACCATGGGGTTGAACGGGAAAATAGGACTCATTCTTTCTGTTTTAACAATCAGTACCATTCTATCTCTCACAGCTGGGAGCTGCCCCTAAGAGGTGCTGATCTGCAGGCAGACTGTGCTGTGTGGGACTCGATAACCATGGAAAAAGGACCCTCCCCACTTCCCATGAAGGCTCTCTGTCTTGCCTGACAGCTGGCCAGGGGGACATTTATCTTCATCCTGTGGAAAGCAGCAGGGCTAAGTACAGAGGTGCAGGGTTTGTGCCTGGATAAGCCTTATTCTCAGAAATAGTCATATATTCTAGGATATGTGATAACATAGGAGGCACCACACTCATGCCAATAGCTCCCTTCAAACTCAGTAACCCCCATCAAGAGCAACTGGCAGAGTTTTCAGTTTATTTCTCTAGACCATCAATTCTAAAATTAACGATTTTTAATTTTATATGTTCAGATGGAACATGGGCTGGGTATCTCAATAGTTCAAACCTAGGACAGGAAAACAATTCTTATTTGTGAGCCAGAGATGAATTTATAAATTCAACCAACCTAAGCTGGGCACGATGGTGCATGCCTGTAATCTCAGGAACTCAATAGGCTGAAGCAGGAGGATTGCAAGTTCAAGGCCAGCCTGGGCAACTTAGTAAGACCCTATCACAAAATTTTGAAAAGGAGGTGGGGTGCTGAGGATGTAACTTAGTTATAGAGCACTTGCACAAAGCCCAGGGTTTAATCCCCAGTACCTTAAAAAGTCAAAGGATTTATGCAGTTTCCCAAAAGGGCCTTTGTTAGCATCTGGGCTAGGACGCTGTCTCCTAGTGTGGGACTTTGCCACAAGAAAGGACATTTAACCTTCCCCATTCCTGTGGGATTAAATGCCAGTAGCTCCCTGTCCCAACAAAAACAAAAAGCCCCCTGGCATTCTAAACACCTGAGGGATAAAATAATCATCTGAGAACCTCTAGTTGGGGAGGGAGGTAAATTGCTTCCCTTTACCTCAAATGTGGTATGTTCTAGTATCTCACTTGAGTAGTTGAAAAAATTAATTTAATTATATGAGTAATTCATTCTTTTTGCAAACAAATATTATAAGTAAATTTAAGTGTCCTTTGATGCCCATTTTCAGTTTCTGTTGCTCCCCGCATCAGAATATAACTACGCAGTTTCAAGCCCTCCCACCCCTTTTCTATATGTTTACACAGGGGGAAAATCCTGTCTGCAGGTATAATGGAGTACAGTGGATATGTGTGTACTAAGCATTTTATCTGCAACTTGAGTTTTTCACCCCCCAAATATGTGTCAAAGATCTTTCCATGTCAGAACACATAGATATGCCTCTTTCTCTGTAAAAAGTATATTTTAGGGCTGGGGCTGTAGCTCAGTGGTAGAGCACCCACCTTGCATGTGTGAAGCACAGGGTTCAATCCTCAGCACCACATAAAAATAAAATAAAGTTAATTGTATTTTACCACGTCAATGGGTTTCTTAGTAGAGAACTACAAAGGAAACTACTACTCTAGACGAGGCGCTGCCTGTGGTCTGGTCACAGGACCAGATTAGAGAAAAGCTGAGCTCATTTCTGAATCATCCCCTGTAGCCCTGCTGCTTTCCACAGGACAAAGCAGGGTCTGGGCTTGAGTTAAAATGCTGTGTCCCTAGGTCTGGGTATTCCAGCTGGTATATGAGCCCACTCTCTGGGTCTGCCACACTGCAGTGAATTCATTTCCTTCCATAGCCTCTAACATGGTGTTTTAAGTCAAGAACTGTGGTTCTAAGAGTAGATTTGATGCCTGTCTTAGTCTATTTTCTGCTGACTGTAACAAAATACCTGAGACTGAGTGTGGTAGTCAATTTTCTGTTACTAACCACCCATACCTGAGATAATCAACTTATTTTAGAAAAAAGGTTTTATTTTGGTTCACATTTGGGGAGGTTCCAATCCATAACTGATTGACATGTCGCTTTGGGTCCTGTAGCAAGGCAACACATTCATGGCCGGGAGCACATGTTGGGGTGAAATCACTCCCTTCATGGCCTGCATGCAATAGGAGGAAAGAGACCGGCTATGAGAATCCCCCTAGGGCATGCCCTTAATGAGCTAAAGACCTCCCGTTAGGCCCCACTTCTCAGAGGTCACCACCCCAAACATCACCTTTCAGGGGACCGAGCCTTTACCAGGTGGGCCATAGGGTACACATGCCCTGGGCGAATTGATTTTGCTCGTCTTGGTTCTGGAGGCTGGGAAGTCCAAATGCATGGTGACAGCATCTGTCAAAAGCCTCAGTGCTGCCTCATGACAGTGTGGAAGGACAAGCCAGCACACGGGGGGACACAGAGAGTGCTCACTTTTATAATAAATCCACCCCTGTGATAACAGCTTTAATCCATTCATAACCTCATCACCTCTTGAAGGTTCCACCTCCCAATACTGTCATGGCGGCAATTAAATTTCAGGATAACTTTTGAAAGAGACATTTAAGCTGTAGCAATGATCCCTTTTTTCCTTCAACTGAATAAAGCATAAAGGAAGATGTTTTCTATGTCAAGATCATTGTAATGTTTTGAGCAACTAATAAAAAAAATTTAAAAAAAGGAAGATGTTTTCTCTTACGTGGGATCCTAGGTCTATGAATTGAGCACCTAGGGTCAGGAACTCTCATCCTTTATTTCCAAATCCTCCTGACTGTCATTGACAATGGCTCTAATTAGGATTTTTATAGGTGAGAAAACTGAGACCTGGAGAGATTACCCTAGGTAAGCCATACAAATCCAGGGCTTGCTCTCTGATGATAACCTATGATGACAGCAATTAATTTATTCACTCAACAATATTCATGGAGTGTCTATAATGTTCTGGGAATGGCACCTGGAATTAGAAATACAACAGTAAACCAAGGTGAGATCTCTGCCTTTTCAGAGCTGGCGTGTTAGTTGGGGAGACAGTTAAAAAACAAACAAATACTACAATTTAGGAGACATTAACTGAACATAAACAATAGGTCAATGAGTAGCAGGAGGGGCTTTTGCTTGTCGCCCAGGTGTGACATTCAAGCAGGCACCTGAATGAAGCAAGGGAGTAAGCCAGTGAAATCCCAGGTGAACCAGTGTGGCAGAGATCAGAAGAGGCAAAGGCACCATGGAAGGACATGCTGGTTCCTTCAAGGAACACGGGAGGCCCGCAAGGCCAGAATGGAGTCACCCAGCAGAGAGCAAAGTGCTAAGATCAGAGAGGCGCCAGACCCAGGTCACTCGTGCTTTTTGAGCCCATGTTTAGGACTGTGCGCTCTGAGTGTGGTGGGAAGTCTTTGGAGAGTTTGAACAGGGAATGATATGACTTGCTTTAAGTTTTTAGAGAATCATCTTGACTCGTATGTGGAGAAAAAATTGTAGGTGGGTAGAGGAGATTCAGGACCATCAGGCAGGAGGCAACTGTAGGAATCCAGGGAAGAGAAGATGATGGAACAGAATGATAAGTTGTGGATTAGAAGTGGTCAGATGTGGGTGTTTTGAAGCTAGAACTGATGAGGCTTTTTGATGAACTGGATAATCTTTAAAGAGCCTGGAAGAATGATTCCCAGACTTTAGCATGAGTGTCTGATTGGATGTGGGACCATTTAATAAAACTAGGAAGCCTGGTGTGAGGTGGAGAGAGGGGGAGTGAGTTTACAGAGGGACTGGGAATTAGAGGTTCTGTTTTTGACACATAATAAGTGTGAAGCCTATTAGACTATCAGATAGAAATATTTAATCAGCTAATGGATCTATCAGGAAGAGTCCAGGCGAGAGATACAAATTTGGGGGTCATTAACATCTTGATGATCTTTTTAGCATGGCACTTAATAAGCTTAATGGGTATTTAGTTTATTAACTACTTTGTAAAGGTCACAGTGCTTTGTGCTGAGAATACGGCAGCAAGAAAGCAGACAATGATTATTCTAAGTGGCTTGCTCTGAGCCCTGCGTGCCACCAGGAATGGCCTTGACCTCTGTTATTATTAAGCTTCTTA
The DNA here is from genome assembly GCF_052094955.1 of Ictidomys tridecemlineatus. Lineage (NCBI taxonomy): Eukaryota > Metazoa > Chordata > Mammalia > Rodentia > Sciuridae > Ictidomys > Ictidomys tridecemlineatus. The sequence continues at coordinate 87,431,306 of NC_135479.1, forward strand.
AATGTTAGAGAAGAAGCAAGCTTAGGGATGATAGAGTACAAACTCCAAAACCTTTATCTAATTTATAGTTGAAGAAAATGAGGCCAGGAGAGATTAGGTAATTTGTTAAAGTCAATTATTTAAAAGTCACTTACACTTCAGAGTTTTAAATTGCTATAACTTGGATGTTAAATGTCCCCCAAAGGCCACCATGTAATGGTGCATGCTGTACTCCCAGAGACTCAGGAGGTTGACGCAAGAGATCACAAGTTCAAGGCCAGCCTTAGCAACTTACTGAGGCCCTTAGCAACTTAGCAAGACCCTGTTTATAAAAAATTAAAAGGACTGGGGATGTGGCTCAGTGGTTAAGCACCCTTGGGTTCAATCCCCAGTGCCAAAAATAAATGCCCACAAAGGTCCAAGTGGTAAAGGCATGGTCCACAACACAGTGCTATTGGGGTGAGGTATAAAATTTAACATGTGGGTCCTGGTGAGAGGTCTTCTATTCATTAAGGGTGTACCCTTGACATTGAGGCCTTTCCTCTCTCTCTCACACTCTCTCTGCTTCCCACCGCCATGAGCAGCTTGCCCCACCTTGTGCTCTCTGCCTAGATGCACTGCCTCCCACAGGCCCCAAAACAAGGAAGCCAACCAAACATGAACCAGAATTCCAAAAGTGTAAGGCAAAATAAACCTTTCCTTTTTATAATTTGATTATACCAGACATTTGTTACAGTAACAGAAAATTGACTAACAAATAATGCATATATCCAATTCAAAATGTTCATATTCATCATTTTTATTTGTATTTCTCTTTTGTTGTAAGAGATAAAGCAGAAGTTGTGTGGTGAGAAAAAGATGACTGAAGACTTTGTCTTAAAGACATGTGAAGAATTCAATTGAATTCAGTCAATATCGAATGCTTAAAACTATGCTGGAAACTATGCATATAAGAATGATTACAAATCATCCTAAAATAGCCTACTGAATAGAAAATATTAGAAAATCAAACATATTAAATGAAACTTGAATCTAGACAATTTTTAAATACTCAATCTTACAACTCAATAATAAAAAGACAACCCAAGTGAAAACTTGGCAAAGAATTCAAGTAGACATTTCCCCCAAAAAAATATACAGATGATTTAAAGGCCTGTGAAAAGATATTCAAATTAGATGGGAAATCCAAATCAAAACCACAGTGAGATACCACTTCACACCCTCTAGGATGGTCAAAACCAAAAATACAGACATAAAGCTTTGGTGAGGATGTGGTGAAATCGGGACCCTCATTCATTGCTGGTGGGATTGTAAACCAGTACAATTGTATTGGCAGTTCCCTAGACCATTCCACATGACCCGGCAATTCCACTCCTCAGTATGTACTCAAGATAAATTAAAACATAAAGAGCTTATAGACAAATACAAACAATTGTATGTCAATACTGTTCACTGCAACTTTAGCCAAAAAAATGGAAACCACCCTTATATCCATCAATGGATACACAAGATGTGGCAGAGCCAGCAGGGGACGATAGGGGCATGCACTGAACTAGTGATGGGTAAACTGCTTAGGGAAGCAAGTTTTAGGTTAGAATGAGGAGCAGGCTGAACCCTGTGAAGCACAAATACTGAAAAGATACAGAGCAAGAAAAGGTCTGTGAAAAAATTAATGGCTGAGAGTGGACCACAAAGAAAGAATGGATGTTATGGAACACGAGGGAGGCCTTCTAGAAGGATCTGCTTCACAGAGGCAAGTGCTGCAGTAAGGCCAGGGTGGAGACCAAGACACCCCCCAACACAGTGAGTCCCTGTTACTGCAGCCTGTCTGAACACTCCAGGTGGAAAGACACCTCAGGACAATTAAAAGGTACTAATACTATGGAATGCAAGTACAGGCTGATATCATGGAATTGTTGTTGATTTTGTTAGGTGTGATATGATACCATAAATATGTAGGAAAATGTCATTATTTCCCAGCAAGGCATACTGAAATATTTCAGAGTATAATATCAGAATGTTTGCAATTTACTATAATAACGCAACGAAAAATGGATTCAGATAATTATGGCAAAAGGCTAACAATGGTTAAATCCAGGTAGTGAAGGTATGTCTCTTTTTTTTAAATATTTTTTTTAGATGTAGTTGGACTCAATATCTTTATTTATTTTTATGTGTGCTAAGGATCGAACTGAGGGCCTCGCATGTGCTAGGCGAGTGCTTTACTGCTGAGCCACAACCTCAGCCCTGTATGTCTTTATTATACTATTCTCTCTACTTTTGGGAAATCTAAAGTAATCCACAACCTGAAAAGAGGCCATGGATTAGGAAATGAGGAGATGCCTGGTGATCCTGGGGACAAAGTGGAGAAGAGGGCCCCACCCAGATTGCAAGGGATTTGATGGAGGAGGGAGTTCAGCCTTGAAGGAGAGCAAGAGAGAGAGGCAACAAGGGCAAAGGGAGATTTGTGCACAGGTAGTGGGAAGAGGCCAGGGAGCAGGTGGACACTGAGGGCGGTAAGAGAAACGACAATTCACCAAGGGATAGAAGGAAAATCTCAGGCAAGGCCTTTAGCTCAGGAAGAAAAAGAAACACAGGTGGGGGTGGGGGTGGGGTGGCAGGGAATTATTTGATGGGAATAAAATTGAATGAAAGTGAAGAAAGCTGCATATGTCCATGGAGCCGTGTCCCATCTCCATGGGGAACAAACACACACCCATGGATTATTTACCAGAGTGAATGTAAAGTCCGACACAGAGCCACCTTCCATTGTCTCCTGCACCTCAGGAATGACAAGCTGAAGTGTCAGGATCGGTTAAGAGAACACCAGGTGTGGGGTTTGCTGGGTTGGAGGAAGTTTAGGGCAAAGAAGTGAGCGGCTGACCACAGGGGAGCCAGGAAAGGTATAGCGGTAACGCTTTGAACTCAGGGAATTGGTGGGCCATTCCCAGCAACCAAGACCCAGAGTTGGGCCAAACGCCAGTTTAATCTTTTGACCACCTCAGAATCCCAGGGAGTTTCCATCCAAGGGAGCAGGATGGTGGCATCATTTGGGGACTTCTGGGCTCAATGTTAGGTCATGACAGTCACTGTGGTAGGGAGCATCAAGGAACAGACACAAGTCCCAGGAGGTGAGGTGATGTAATGAGGCTAAACCTGAGTCCTTTCTGGCTGCTCGGCTACAGGGCTGGGCTCCTCCAGGAAGTGGGGGAGAGAGGATATGGGATGATACTCTGAGGAAAGGAAACCGAGCAGGTGGAATGTTCTCCCTTGGTAGTCAAGATTCCAGCATGGTACCTAATGCTGTCACTCCATGCATAGACTTCTTGTCCACAGAGGAATTCTTTCTTCCTGTCTACACCAGCAGAGGAGCTATCCTCATCCCCTGTTGGTTGAATATTCCAGATCAGCTGTGGCGGTCACAGAGAATGCACCAGTGTCTTGAGCAACTTCAGTGGAGCTAGGACTGGGCAGAGATCAAAGCATAACCCTCTTTCTGGATAAAGAAATATCCACAAGATCTCTGCTTTGAAAAATCTTGAGATGATTACATGGCTCATATTAATGGAGTTGTCTCTCTTATTTTCAGGCTACTAGTGACAAGTTCCATTGTGTAAATTACAAGAATGAGGCCACCAGTCTCTTGTCAGTGATTCTCAAGTTTTTCTACCCAGGGATCTCTAAGGGAAGAGGAGAGAAAACTGGAATCCTAAGAACCTTGAGGGTCTTGGATCTAAACAGCATGAACAATGCACAAAAGCTAACCCATGCTGCCTCCTTACCCCAGGAACCCAGGTGGACTTGGTGTTCCAGTAACAGCAAGAGGAGATCCTCCCTCTGTGGTCAGCCTCAGCCGTGGTTTAGTGAGCTACTGAATTAGTTTTCTATCACTGCTATAAAGAATCACCACAAACTGTGTGGCTTAAAACACACATTTATTATCTGACAGTTCCATAGTTAGAAGCCCAACACAGGTCCCACGGTGCTAAAATCAAGGGCTCTGCAGGGCTGTGTTTCCTTTTGGAGGCTCTAGGGGAGAAGCTATTTCTAGCAGGGTTTCTAAAACCCTCCTCAGCTTCTAGAAACTACCCCTGTTCCTTGGCTCATGACCCCCTTCCTCCTACTTGAAAGCCAGTCAAATTACATCTCTTGGATCCTTCTTCCTTTGCCATGTGGTCCTCTACTGAAAGGTTCTCTGCTTCCAAGGACTCATGTGACTACATTATACTCACCTAGATAACCCAAGCAACCTCTCAGTCTCAAGATCTGTGATGTTAATCACATTTGCAAAGCTCCTTTGCCATGTAAGGTAACACACTCAGATTCTTGGGATTACAATATGTACATCTTTACTGATGAGAATTACTTTGTCACAGCTGCTATGGCGAGAAATCCTCCTATACATCCTAGGGAAGAAATAAAGTAATTCCCATCTTTCCAAGAGGATAGGCAGGCCTGTTGCATTTCTAGATACTTCTAGAAAGGATCTAGGTTTACTGTATATTGCTAAGAGTTATCAGCCTTACCCAGATTGATATTGAGAACCATTGCAAGGAAAGAAGCTGGATCAGACTTGGTATTCACATGGGTTGAAAAGATAGGGCACCCATTCTGCAGGAGGGGAAACTGGTGGTTTCTGTGGGAAAGGAAGACCTAGTGTTTCTGGATAGCAGAACTTTTTTTTTTAAGCTGGTTTCAAGAGGGTTGATAAGGATCAGGCCTGGGCATGCAGGTGTGTAATGCCACAGAGCTGCCTCTGGGAATGGATGCATGGACAGCTCTATTGGACTCCCAAGGGGGAATTGGTAAACTCAGGCCCTCAGGGATTCAAGGACATTGTATTAAAGAACACTGAGGTTCTGCCTGGCTCCCAGCTCATTCTTTCCTTTAATATGAAAAGCTAAGCAGATCCCATGCTGCGAGGATAGTCTTCTTTTCCCTTCTCCTCCATCTTCCGGTAAGATTCAGAGTGCTTCTGATGATTCACCTTTGACCCCATTTGCTGTGAACTAATTATCCTGGACTGATTATGCAGGGAGAGTACTCTCCATCTTCTCCCTGGACCCTATCTCTGAGCTTCCCTGTGGGAGCACATTACTTCTTCCTAAGCTCAAAAAGACTGCAAAGAGTGTGGGGGATGTGTGGGGCAGGAGATGGGTGAGAGCTGGGAGCCCTTCACCTCTCTTAAGTGCCTGCTGAAACAATCTAACAAGTAATAGGTTCCCACTGTCAGTTTCCTTCCCTGTCTCTCCCTGGCCTGTTCTAACAGCTCAGTTTCCTCCTGGGTCCTCAATCACCAGATCGTTATGGCAACTAAAAACACCCCCACAGATTTCTCAAAGGCCCCCAGGGGTCAGAACCTCTACTCAGAGGGGTGTGAGCAGAAGGCCCAGCCTGCCCCCAGCAGGGGTGCAGAGGCAGTTTCTGGTGTAGGGAGGCAGAAGAAATTTTCTTGCAAAAACCTCCATTTGGGCTTTGCTGCTCCAAATAGTGCCTGTGATTTCTTAGCAGTAAAAGACATTACCTCTCTCCAGAATTCCTACTGTCAACCTTTGGCCATGCTGTGCCCAGTGAGGGCTCACCTCGGAGACTCCCCAACCTGGCTGCACACAGAAATCACAGGGGCCCCTTAAAGAATACTGGGATCCAGGTCTCACCTCAAACAGTCTGTTCAATTGTCCTAGCCATCTGGCTACTTTAACACCCAAGGATTAGGTCCAGTGACTTACCTAGAAATTGGGCAGGGGTAAGCTCAGGGAGTGGGCAGATGAGTCATCGGTGGGGAAGCTTCCTCATTAGCCCTGTCCCTTAACTTATCCTTTAATTTATTTTTCTCCTTCTCTCCCTTCTATTCAATTTTGTCGTTATTTAGAATGAATCATACACTTCTCTTCCCTTCATCCTAATTCTACACCATTGACGCAAAAGCTGAAGGTTGCGGGAGGCAACCCCATCTACAGCTCCGTATTTTTATTTCCTTTTGGCTTCAAGTCTTCCTGAGCAAAGGGAGAGTTGCTCAGATGAGGGGAACTAGGTAGGAGATGAATCAATGCCCAGCTGGGCCTGGCCCAGCCCACCCCACCCAGCCAGCATCAGACCTTCTATAAAGCACAGGCCAAGGCGCCCTGCTGCCTCACACGCTCTCTGGGTTTCCTTTTTGGCTTGCTGCTCACATCTAAGAAGGCCAAGCCTCCAGCCTTCTCCACAGGACCTTATGGATTCCAGAATCTCTCAAAGAAGGAGCTGTCTACCTCAAATGTTTCATTCTGCCATCCGCTAGGAGAAAATTAACGAGGACAGACAGCACTGGACCTCCATCATTAGCTTTTTTAAAGGAACAACCAAAGAATTGTTCTTAGATTTCAGAATGTTATTCTTTTATATTCTCATGAAAATTACTAAAGAATATGGAACTCAGATGCCATTATGAGTCGTATATGGGTGGCTCACAGGACACTTCATAGTTGTGGGAATGGTGTACACCCCAGGGTTAAGACTAGAGACAAAAATAAGAAGGAAAGGTTTACACATCCAAAGGTGGCTGATTGATGTGATTCCTGGTTTAAAATGTTTTAAACATTATTTATTTGGTAGCCATCTTAACAGTACTCATGGCTCATTTGACCTCAGTTCAAACAGTGCTACAGAGCTATGCACACATATTTATATGTAGTCCCTTATGTATATTTAACCTAAAGATGTCCTTATTGTGTAGAATGCAATGTCTATATTGAACATATACAGTATTTGCTTCAGATCCATCCTTTACCCTTTGCCTGCTCTGCTCTTATCTCCTGGGACTGACCTCTGTGTACCGTTTTCCCAGGCTTCCAGGTCATGTAGGTTACAGCTGGGCTCAGCAGATGCCAAGGAGGAAAGGGAAGGCCTTGTCATGTGTCCTTTCCTAAGCATTCAGCTTTGAATGGTGCCTCTGATAGCAGCTGGGACCTGGTTCCAGCCACCGCCAGAAAGGCCCGCCCCATTCCAGCTGCCAGGGTGACCCCAGTGATGATCTGATTGTTCCTTTAAGCCAGGATTGGGTGTGACTTCCTGCTGTCACTTCCCTAAGCATCTCCTATTCTCTGTCACCTGTGTGACCAATTCTCTATATTAAATTCCCTGTGGTGTACACATGTAGTGGTTTCTGCTGCTCTAATTAGAACTTGACTGGCACATTCCTTTAATGTGGATTAGCTATTAGCAAATACCTTCATCAGGATTGTGGTTGCCAATCTCTTATTATTTCTAATTCTTTGTTTGAAGGGTAGTTCTTTTTTAATTTAATTTTATTTTTTATTAGCTACACATGACATTATAATGATCTTGGCAATTCATACATTTGAATCATTGGGGTATAATTTCTCATTTTTCTAATTGTACAGATTGTAGAATCACACTGGTCATAGAGTCACCTATATACATACAGCAATCATAATGTCTATTCTATTCTGTGAAGGGTAGTTCTTAATTTAATGAAGTATTTACTTGCCAGTTAACTTTCAAAATGCTTAAATGTCATAAATGCTTATGACTTCCACCAACACGAGCTCAAAGCAATGGCTTAATTTTACACAATATGCTCACATGATAAATGTCATGGAAATAGTGAATCGTAAGCCAATAAATGATGATTATTCATAATGAAACTTCCACTCTATTTTTAAGAAATAGCCCACATCCATTCTTGAAATCTCATACATACCAATTTCCGGCAATTGGTATTGGAAGGGAAGAAAGAAACTCCTAATTAGCATCCTAAGAGAAATTTATGTGTCATGGAGGAATGATCTGGTAGTTGTTAGAGTAAAATAAACGCTTGTAATAACTTTGGAACTTGGAAGTAATCATCTCTCCCTCTTTAAGTAATTCATTTTTATCATTACTCATACAATGTCTTTCCTGAGCCTTCGCCTAAAATCATTTTCTCCTTCTGACTACAAATTTGAATCAACTATCAACTGTATCTGAAGTGAATGCATTAGCAGCCCATGTCCCAAGCGTTCTCAATGAAAGCAAGTCACTGTGACTACAAAGTCCCTTCTCCCCACCCTTCCTCATCTTGCCCACACTTAAAAGACTGAAAACCAAGAGAAAAACTCATGCAACCCATCCCTATAGCCATGGGAGAGTACATGAGTATTTGATTAAAGATGGCAGATATAGTGTGCTAGGTCTGTCCCCACTAAAACCCTTATGGAAATCATAATGAAGGCCTTTGAAAAGTGATGAGCATCCAGCAGGGGTAAAGGAGCTCTTAGCAGATGGTGACTTCTGGAAGGTTGGTGGTGGATGGAGGAGTGATAGTAGAAGAGGATAAAGGAAACCAAACCTATACTTCATGAGTGAGGACTAGAGAGGTCAGAACTGGGGGGAAAGCTTTTACAACACAAAATTGAAATTCATAAACATCAGCTGGGTGAACGGTGAAGCTGATACTAAGGTGATTAATAAAATACACAGGAGCAGTTGGTTCCTTTCCTACTGGAACCAGATAAGCCCTCACTTGCTTCTCCCCACCTCACCCAAAAGAAAAATAAAAAAACAAAAGCCCTCAACAACATTGCACCCTCTCAGAGATAAGACCCACTGTGATACCTAGCTAAACAGCTGGGTCCCCACCAAGTTACTATAATAAAAGTAATAGAAGCAGCAAATGATTATAGTGAACCATCATGAGTTCATTATGTTCTAATTCATTGAATGCACTCAAAAACTCTAGGAAGAAACTAAAGCATAGAGTGATTCGTAACCAGCAGAGATAAATCACCTCATAGTAAAGTCCCCAAGTAACAAACCCTATTTAGGTACCATGTTGGTCAATTTTGTGTGGCTATGACCAAAATAACTGACAAGAACAACTTTAAAAAGTTTATTTTGATCCACAGTTTCAGAGATTTAGTTTGTGGTTGGTCAAGTCCATTGCCCAAGGTAGACAGAACATTATGGTGTGATGGAAGAAAGCAGCTCAGCTCATGGTGGCCAGGAAGCAGGGAAAGAAAAGAGAGAGAGTCATAGAGAAGATGCATCCTTCCAGGGCACAATCTCAGTGACCCACCTCCTCCAGCCATGCCCCACCTGCCTGCAGTTACCACCCAGTCAGTCCATTCAAACTAGGATGCAGTGATTAGGTTACAGCCCTCACAATCCAATCATTTCCACTCTAAACATTCCTGTATTAACATAGGAATTTTGGGGGGGGGGGACACCTCATATCCAAGCCACAACAGATACCAAAAACAAAAGTTAGAATCGTATTGCCTCATTCTGAAGTAAAGACAACTGAAGATGACCAGGTATTTGAAGAAAGGCTAGAACATGAAATATAGGTTAAAAGTAAACACAGGAATACCCAAAGAAAGAGTAAGGCGGGAGACAGAAGGACAGAGGGGAGAAAGAAACTCCTAGTTAGCATCCTAAGAGAAATTTAAGAAGATGTTGCATCATGAAAGAACAGGACTCAATGAAAACAGGAATACCAGAAAAACTATGGAGACCATGGATATTTAAAACACATTTGTAATGTGTGTGTGTGTGTGTGTGTGTGTGTGTAACAGAAGCTTTGAACTCACCGAGGGCTAATCCAGGATATTGGTACACAAAAAGAAAATAGATAATGAAAAAGAGATGATACTTCTTACAGCTGAATGATGTGAATCTCTTAGGCATAAAGTCAACACATTTATATATCAGAGATGTGGCTCAAGTGGTAGCGCACTCACCTACAATGTGTGAGGCACTGGGTTCGATTCTCAGCACCACATAAAAAATAAAATAAAGATATTGTGGCCCCTAAAACGAAAAAATAAATATTAAAAAAAGAAAAGATCCCCTATGATATTCAAAATCTGTTCTGCAACCAAAACTAAATCTTTTCTATTCTTTCTATAATTTATCCTATGAGTTGAAAACAAGTAACGGGGTTTATATTATTGTGGCCATGAAAAAATGTTGTTTAATGTAAAGTTAGTAATCATTCTGATTATATTTCTTTTCTATAAGCTTTTTGTTTTTTGGGTTTCCCCTGACCCTGGAGTTTGAATTTGCTTTCCTGAGAATCTTTGCCATTATTTCATCCCTCAAGTTTATCTAATCTCTTTCTGTAGTCACATATCCCTATCAAATCCTCTTCTGTGCTCCTGAAACCTCCCCTGCTTGGACAGATTGCTCTCTCATAGCAGGGTCTTTACTGGATCCGACTGCTTCCTGGAGCCTACATTTGTCCCTTCTGGTCTTACCCCCTTTATTTGCAGAAAGAGTGGCTAAGAAAGTGGGGGGTGATGGTGCTTATGGGAGGGGGGAGCTGGGAAAGGACTTAAAGCCAGAATGAATTCCAGCTTTCCTAATACATGGAAAAAGGAGTCAGCCAGAGGACAGATGAAAGGGATGATCTTTACCACGAAGCAGTTCTCCTAGCAGGGAAGAGGGTGGAGCCCGTGTTTTCCTAGCTAGAAGAGTGGCCCTGCTGAACTAGGTCACTCCCTTCTGAAGCCATGAAAATCACATCCCTGGCCACGACAAGCTCACAGGACAAAGAGCTCAGCTATCAAACATACACAGACAAAGCCGTCTGAGGAAACTTGACTGCAAAATTGAGGGTGACACAGCACCCACATATACTGAACCGTCTTCAGTATTAGTAATGGTTTGCACTAAAATTTGTGCTGTTACAATAGAATCCCACAGAATAGGTGATTTTATAAAGAACAGAAGGTCTTTCTGATAGTTCTGAGAGCTGGGAAGTCTAAGATCGAGGTGCTAGCATCTGGTGAGAGCTGCTCTCTGCCTCCAAGATGGTATCTTGAGCACAGTGTTCCCTTGGAGAGAAGAAGACTCTGTACCCTCACATAGTGGAAGGCAGAAGGGCAAAAAAAAAAAAAAAAAAAAAAAAAGCCCATCACCCTTCATCAAGCCATTAATCCATCCATACAGGCAGAGCCGGCCTAACCTCAACACCTCCCCAAAGGCCCGTCTTCCAACACTATTGCTTTAGGAATTAAATTTCCAAGCATAAACTTTAGGGGACATATTCCATAGCCTTTCTCCAATTCCCACACCAAAGCCTTGAGAAGTAGCAGCATGGCACCAGCAAAACTTCCTCCAGATAGGGAAGGGTCCCTCCCCCATCCCTTTGGTCTCCAAGGATGCTCAGACTCAGACCTTCTCTCTTCCTCTCCCCACCCATCTCTGTCTTTACCATCTTCTCTGTACTTCTTTCTTTCTCTTCCTTCCCTCTTTTTCTTTCCCTCCAAGACAAACCTTCAAGCCCCAACCCAACCCAAATCTTCTCATTTCAGGGAAACTCAAACTCTTTCTCTTAGGGTTGATTCCCTTAGTCCCTTACTTTCCACTTTGTATCCCTAACCTTGGCTCAGCCAAATCAGAGAACTTCCTCCATGTCACTCCCCTTGGAAGGTAGGGAGAAGAGTTCTAGAAGCTTCTTGCTGAACATTTTCATTCTGGTCACTAACTACAAAGCAGGGGTTGACATTGGAACTCGTGGAAGAAAAGCTGAGAACGCATCATCTACCAATACAACTGATATTTCGGTTTTCTAGAGGGAATGGGGTGTGGGGAGGGAAGAACAACGGCAGTGAAGTGCCATCGTCTGTGTGGGAGCCTACCTTTCCCGCTGGCTTATGGAGACCACATCGCACATTGCTGAAGACCACACCTTCCATGGAGTCTTAGGAAATATAAATGAAGAGATGAACATGGGAAATGAGGCGTCAAACGCATGGGGTTGCCCACAGGTGTCACAGGACTGTCCTGGATCACTACTCACCACTGTCTGAGCTGCTTTCTTGGAAACTATCCTCAGTTTCTAGTTGTCCTCAGGAACGCTGTGAGTGTGGTCTTGGAGGACAACCTGATCCTCAGCCAACTTCTGCATTGACTCATAACCACCTTATGAAGTCAACATTTGTGTGTATTCCAAATCTCTTCAACCCAGATCCTCCTGATTGGACTTGTTCATTTATAAATCAATAATCCCTTACTAATAGTGTGGATTAAGTCATATCAATGTATAAACCCCTTTAGAAGTTCTACATAAAATACACGCAATACCTCCAGCTCAAAGTCAACTTAAAAAAAAATATCATAAGCATCATTACAAAGAAATCATTGCTAGCCCACAGAACCCCCAACACTGCTCTCTCCACAGGAGCTTCCTGCTAATCCTCCTTTAACCCTGTGGAATTCCCATGCAGAAAACCCAGCTGCCCAGTGTTGAAAGCCCTCCTCTGGCTGGTCTTGCCCTTCAGGCCCGGCTCTTCTAATTCCCCATTCCTTCCAGTACCCGTGGGCTGCCTCCCAGCCAGGCAGTGACTGTTCTCATCTGTGTCCCCTTGTCCAAGTCCCTTCCCCTTCTTTGAAGCAACCCCTCTTGGCCCCCCACCTGTCTCATCCAGCTGACTGAGCAAATTTAGGCAGTGTCCCCCCAGGGCCTCTCCTCCATGGAGACCTCCCAGCTTGCCCTGTCTTGTGACCATCTGGGCTCCCCATGCGTTAGCTTGCCAATGGTCAGCCCAGCCCCTCTGTGCATTTCATGGCCTATCAATATCTCTCTCCAAAGAGGCAATACCATCCTTCTGGAAGGACCCATATATTTTACTTCTGCCTTTGAATTACCTAACACATTGCTTTTTGCACAGTGATGTTACTTCCAAAGTCTGAGTAAAAATAACCCAATCCACAAGGCCTTCACTTCCCTGTTGCTTCTCAAATGATTCCTGAGGAGCACTGGGAGACTAACCAGCCTAATCAAGGCTTAGATCTAGGCCCAGTTCTTCTTGCAGACCCCGTTTCTATCATTTTTTTTAGAATGTGGAGGAAGCATTTAGCAAGATCCTAAGGCCTCGTGTTTCCCGTAAAGTAACATATGTATATTATAAGCTAACCTCTACATGCTGTAGAGACAAGAGAGACTTTCTAACTGGTAGAGATTACAGGGGAGGTAAAGACAAAATGCAGGAGCCCCTCTCTTGGGGAAATTTCACAGATGACATCACAGAGATAGATGTAAGAATAGCTTCACCAGACCCAGATGTGAGGAATGTCTCTTTTCTATGTTTGTCTAAAATCGCATTCAGTTTAGCTTCAGTTTCCTCACTCTCCAAGACTGGGGAAGAATGCAGTGCCATGATTCCTGGCTCTCTTTGTCCCCTCCCTGGGAGTGTGCAGAGGCCCCAGGCCTCCATGGGCCCAGGGAAACGGGGGTATCCTGATTCACAGATCACAGAGGTTGCCATGAGTGTGGCTATATCCTGGCTACTGCACATGCTAGATTTTTGGCCAAGCAGGCCCTAGTGGGGAGCTTGGAGGGGTTTCTTTGTGCTGCACGCCCATCTCCACTGGCCACAGGTTGTCATTTATGGAGTCCCCTACCCAGACTCTCCAAACCGCAGTGTTCCATGACAGCCTCCATAGACAGCCATCTGTGTTCCTGTGGAGGTGGTAGGACACAGACTCTGGCCACCCTGGAACCCTACACCCACTCCCCTCCACACGTGTGTGTGCATGCACACGGACGCGCTCCCCAGCACTCACAGACTTCCCTGACTCAGGGGTTCCACGAGTAGGGCTGGGCCACACTCTCTCCTTTAATCACAGCGACTGTCTCTACTATCCTGAAGAAGTCTTTTAAGGTCTGGGTTTCAAACAAAGATCTGAGTGGAGGGACTTTATCCTGGGAACCCAGGAAATTTTCCATTTTAAAACCTTTAAAGTACAAAGGGCTTTTTTTCCCCTGCTAAGGAAAGGGAGCCAGTCCAGAACTAAGGACTCAAGGGTATGGAAAAAAATATGACCTTATCACTCCTTTTTGCTGATAAAGCCAGAGCAGTAAAAAAGCCCACAACACCAATTAACTTCTCTGCCACTCTGTGCTTCATGGGTGAACACTTGGCTTGTGTGTGTGTGTGTGTGTGTGTGTGTGTGTGTTGGAGGTAGGGGCGGAGTGGCCAAAGGCATTAACAAAAGAGGTTTGAAACTGATTGACATCACTGTAAAAGAGAAGCTGCTAGAAACCTGACTTGAGTGTCCGAAGCATTAACTGAAGCGGGTGTGGCTAAGCCTTGGAAAGGAGGAAATGGTGATTCAGAAGGGTTTCCTGTGCAGCAGGTAGATGGGGCTGGGGTGAGGAACAGCACTTCTAGACCCCTGGCACCGGGTGAGAGGCTTCAGGCCAGCCTGCGGCTGTCTCACCTAAGAGAAACAGGGCTGAGGTGGCCCTGTTCAGGAAGGACAGTGGGATCAGGGACTAGGCCAGGTTTGAGGGAAGTCTGGGTATTTGGATGACCTTCCAGATTGGTGAACTCCTGTACCTACATCCAACCTTCCGTTCAAGTTCCACCAAGCAGCCAGCAGACACAAAGCATTTACATGACTGGATGTGGGTCAAGGGAAGCCAGGGAGGGTTGAATAATGACAATCCCCTGTCCCTTGTCTTCCCATAGAGGTGGTAGGTCAGTCATTGCCACACTGCAGAACTAGCAAAATATGGCTAACATCAGCCCAGGCAACTATGGGGAATTTTTAAACTAAATCCTCAGAGAATTGGAGTAGGGCTTCTAATAACAAAAAAATTCGAAGTCCATTTGTATAAAGGTAGAAGATCTTCACAGCCAAGACAGGAAACCTAAGAGCCATAAAGAGAAGTGTTCAGCTTCACACCAATGTGAATAAGTTATTTATTTAAACACACACAACAGGGACTGGGATCGTGGCTCAGTGTTACAGCACTTGCTTGGCATGTGTGAGACATGGGTTTGATCCTCACCACATTAAAAAAATAAAATAAATAAAGGCATTGTGTCCATCTACAACTAAAAAATATTTTAAAAAAAATACACACTACAGTTGAAGTCAAAAGACCAATGGTAAAGTGAAGAAAAGTGTGTATTCACAGCACGTATGTCACACAGACCTAAATATCCTAATACACAATGAACTCCTGCAAACTGGTAACAGATGAACGAGTCCATAGAAAAGGGTAGACAAATGATACATAGATGGTCAACAAGCCCACAGAAATTATTTGAATTTACCTGTAACACTAACCCTGATGTAAAGCTCACCTATTGTTCAGGTTCTTTTCTTAGACACATCAACTCACCCAATTCTTGCAGCGGCTCTCAGGGGTGGACACCATTATGATGTCCATTAAAGTCTTGGTTTAGACTCTTAACCAAGAAAACACAGCCATTAAGTGGCAGTCTTGGATTCAAATCCAAGGTTTGGGATTCAGAGTAACTGCTTTTAATAACTGGACTTAGTCAGAAAAATGCAAATTAAAGGGAAAGTGAGATGCCAATTTTACCCCATCAGATTGGTAAGACTTAAAAAGAATGATAACTCCAGTGACATCCAAGATGTGGGAGAATATTCCATTTCATATATTGCTCATTGGAGTATGACATTTCAACATTTTTGAAAATGATCTGGAAACAATCCTTAAAACTAAAAGTATACAAGATAATTTGGGCTGGAAACCTCACTTTGGACAATGCATTCTATACAAATCAAAGTATAAAAGTAGAAGGGTCAGGATATTCATTGCAACATTGTTCTAACAGCAAAGCAATTTTTTAAAGCAACTCCTGGGTGAAAAAGAAAAAAAACAACCCTATTTGTTTATCAATTGAGAATGATTGAATGACATATAATCAGCCATACCAAGAATGAGTCAGATAACTCCTTCCAAACTCTAATTAATCTTGTACCATTAGAATACTTTTACTGGAGTTGTCTCTGGTTTTTATATAAATTTGTTATAAACTGAAATTGTACACCCCCATGCCCAGTAAAAAACCAACCTTGCCTTACTTTGTATAATAGAAAGTATCTATAATCATTGATACAAAGACAACAAAGCAATGTTATTAATTTCTAATGTTGAAAGATTCTAATCCTGAACCAAGCTCTTCATAAAAAGATGAAACCTCAAACATCAGAGAGGCACCAGAGACACGTGACTCGGTTCCCTTTAATGATCATCATGGGTCATCTTGACTTCTTGGAGCCCACAGTTCTGAGCATCCCAAACATCTGGGAACATGCAGGAGATCATTATCTTCAATCTGAACAGATGTTCCACTAGTTGAACTTTTAAAAGTAAATTATATTGTGTGTTGTTGAATCCCAGTGAGAAAAGTCAAAAGAATTCTCCTTGTCCTAGTTGACCCTGGTCTTCCTGGGTACCTGGATTTAGGGATGAACATCTTAAGTATAGCCATGGGAAACTTCCAGATTTATAAGTCTAATGGTTTAAGTTGGAATTGGAGTACAGTTCAACTTCCTAAACCACCAAGAATATTAACTCTTTTTTTTCTTCATGATGTTGGGGATTGAACCCTGGGCCTCAGGCTTGAGGGATAAATATTGTACCACTGAGCGACATCCCTAGCCCAACATTGATTCTGGGAAGAGGTAAAGGAACAGAGAGTCCTTTAAAGTCTTTTATGACATTGTTTTTATTGATAAGCATGTATTACTTTTGAATTCTGAATAATTCTAATTTTAAAAGTTTGTAGAGGAATCAAAAGAAAGGGAATGGCATAAGCCATGGAGGAGCCACCCATTCCCTGGGCTGGTCTCTCCTTTCGGTAGCCCAGGGTATCTCCACCTGGCTAGCACCAACAGCTTGGGCTGGATCATTCTAGATGAGGTGGGGCTGTCCATGGTTTCTCCACACTCAGTAGCACTTACCCCCCCACACCCTCATCCAACAACAAAAAATGTCTCCAAATGTTGCCAAAAATCCCCTGGGGGACAAAGTCTGTCCTTGTTGAGAACCCCTGCTCTTGTCCTCAGGGGACATACAGAGCCAGCGCTCACCAAGCTTCTCTAACTGCGTCAACACAGGATCTGTCGATCTGTTTCCAGAGGCTATTTTCCTCCAGAGCCACTAGAGGGGACACTCTGCCACACAAAGGACAAAAGCAGACAACTTTGTTTTCTTATGCTCCTTGGCTTATTTCTGTTTGTGATGACCCAGTCTTAACTAAATACTCTTGGGTATTGGGAGTGACAGTGTCTGTTCCCAAGGCTTGACCAACTATTTATCTTGTGTTTTGTGCCATAAAAATCAGTGTTTTTAGATCTGATGGGGAGAGAGTAAAATGGTCTTTGCTTTTTAAACATTCTTCCTAAGGCAGTTCGA
Source organism: Ictidomys tridecemlineatus (assembly GCF_052094955.1). Taxonomy (NCBI): domain Eukaryota; kingdom Metazoa; phylum Chordata; class Mammalia; order Rodentia; family Sciuridae; genus Ictidomys; species Ictidomys tridecemlineatus. The sequence continues at coordinate 87,448,446 of NC_135479.1, forward strand.
TGAATCATACCTCTAAAAAAAGCAACGTGTTTCCGTGAGGAGAGCCCGTGGGGCAGCTAGACTGGAGGATGAAAAATCCAGTTCTCCTCCTGGCCTTGCCAGTTTGCTCAAGCAATTTGCTTGAGGTCACTCGGTGAGTTAGGTAGTCAGTGGGGATTTGGACCTGACCTAGGGACTTCATGGGAGAGTTGTGAGCATCAAATAAGATGGAATGCATGAGTCTTAAAAAATAGAAAATCCTGCACAGGTTCAGCATGTGGATTTGCAGACTTTGTGGGAATGAGAGGAGGGGAGGGCTGAGAGGAGGCACATGGCCAACAGCACAGTCCTTCTCCAAGGATTGCCAGGTTCAGGAAGAGGCCTCAATGGACCCACATCCACTGATGGAACTTCATCCCTGGGACTCAGTTACCCTTCCCATCAGAATGCACAGATGGTTGCTGAGTGTTTCTTCACACCCTCACCGGTTATTTAAACACAAGAATGAGGCTGGGTATAGTGGTGCCCTCCTCTAATCTCAGTTCCTTGAAAAATGGAGGCAGGAGGGTCACAGGTTCAAGGACAGCTTCAGCAACTTAATGAGACTCCACCTCAACATAAAATTTAAAAAATGAACTAAAAATGCAGCTCAGTGGTAGAGCGCTTGCCTAGAGTATGTAAGACCCTGGGTTCCAGTCCAAGTACTGAAAGGAAAAGAAACAAGAACAATAAACCTTAATAAAAGATCTACTTCAGTTCTGTTTCCTAAATATTAAAAAATAATAATAATAACCTTTCAGCCACAGTAGAGAATACATTTCTCAGAGACCTAGCTCACATACGTATCATAAAGTTGAAACAAAAGTTCTACTTATAATGGACTTGGATATTTTCTATTTTGCTTTCTTTCACTCTGTCACTTGAAACCAAAGCTGGCCCACTAAATAATGGGTCCTGACCTGCAGATTATTTCCGTTCTTTCTTTCCTTTTGTGCTGGGGATGGAACCAGGGACCTGCTCTTACAAAGCAGGTGCTCTACCACCGAGCTACACCCCAGCCCCAGACTGGAGCTTCAAAATCACGGTACTAGAAGATTTTGTGAGAAAAGAGGAGGGAACATGAGATTCTCATGTTCAGCTGGGGACAAAGCAAGAGATTCGGCCACCACACATTATTCAGGGAGCCTCAAGCATGAACTTTTCACAGTTTTCCAAGGGCTGATTCCCATGATTCAGGAAGAACAACAATTCTAAATTCAAACTTTCTAAATGTATCTAAATAAGTGAGGTGGGCTATTGGGTAGCAGCCCCCAGGCTGGATTCTCAGGGGGTCATGATCTAAACCCCACATCATTCAGATGAAGTTTAGATGGACATAATGCAAGCACATAATTTTTTTAAATCAACATATATTGAGTCCTTAGTATATCAGATACTATACCAAGTGCTTTATAGGAGTAAAGGGACCTGAGTTTGTTCCCTGATTTTTCCAGCTCAGTTTCTTCTCTTTCCCCATCAGCAGAAGAACTTGATAGGAGTAGAAAGACCAGGGTACATTGGTTAGGACTGGGAAAAAAAGCTTTGTAGGAAGGTTGGGGAGAAGAAGTGGAGTCAGAGCTGTGGGGTGCAATGGGGTTTGCATAGAAGATTTTAATAAGTATCACTGGGGTCTGCATAGTGTTTGAGAGGTGCAAGTATTGAATAAAAGCTAATTTAAAATTTCTTTTTGGTGACTGGATCACAACAACACCCTAAGACAGCACCGCAGGATTCAAGATCACAATAGCAGTACATACGCATTGCCTTATTTAATCTGCCTAATAAACTAATGGGGTGGTATTATAATTTCCTGTTTCTTTTTTCAGGTGCAGAAAAGGCTGATATAGGCAGAGTAACCTTAAGGCATCCAGCTAATCAATAGTGCAGCCAGGCTGGGATTTATGTTTTTCAATAGCCAAAGGATAAGCTCTTAGCAGATCCACAAATGAAGATGATTTCCACTCTAACCCATATCAACCAAGAAAAAAAAATATTTAGAAATAGATTTAACAGAAGTAAGTGCAAGATTGCTACACTGAAAATGGCAAAACATTGTCAAATAAATTAAAGATCTAAATAAATGGAAAAGCCTCTCAGGCTACAAGGTCAGAAGACAATATTATTAAGATAAGAAGATATCCTATTGAATTGATCTATAGGTTCAACACAACATCTGAATCCAGCTGGACTTTTTGCAGAAACTGAGAAGCTCATCCTAAAAATCATATGGAACTGCAGGGGATTCAGACTAGTCAAATACTTTTTTTTTCCCCCTGCAGGGTTGGAATCAAACCCAGGGCCTTCCACATGCTAAGTAAGTGCTTCTACCACTGAGCCCCATAGCACTCTTGAAGGATTCGAGATAGAATAGGATATAATAGGGATAGAATGCTTGCCTAGCATTCTCAAGGACCTGGATTTGATCACCAGTGCCACATAAAAATAAAAATAAATCCTGAAAAAGAACAAAGTTGTTGGATTCACACTTTCAAATGTTGAAACTTATTATGAAGCTGCAGTAATCAAAAGAGTGTTACCAGCATGAGAATAGACATCTACATCAATGGAATCAAATTGTGAGTCCAGAAATATCTGGGCTCTGTGGCACACACCTATAATCCCAGTGGCTCAGGAGGCTGAGGCAGAAGGATCTCTAGTTCAAAGCCAGTCTCAGCAACTTAGTGAGGTCCTAAGCAACTCAGCAAGACCCTCTCTCTAAATAAAATATTAAAAAGGGGTAGAGATGTGGCTCAGTGGTTAAACACCTCTGGGTTCAATCCCCAGTGCCAAAAAGAATCCAGAAATAAGTGCTAATACTTATATTTATTGATTTTTTTTTTACAAAGAGACCAGTATAATTCAATAGAGGAAAGAACAAATTGATTATTTATTTACTTACTTACTTACTTATTGTACCAGGGATTGAACACAGGATGCTTAACCACTGGGCCACATCCCACAACCTTTTTTATTTTTCATTTTGAGACAGGGTCTCACTAGGTTGCTTAGGGCCTCCATAAATTCCTGAGGCTGGCTTTAAACTTGTAGGAAGACTCTCCTGCCTCAGCCTCCTGAGCCACTGGGATTACATACCCAGCTAGATTATCTTTTAAATAAGCTTTATTTTAGAACAATTTTAGATGTACAGAATCATCATGAGAATATTCTTTTCAACAAATGATTCTGGGGCAACCAGGTATCCACATTCAAATATGATTTGTATTTATACCTCATACCAGAAACAAAATTACCTTCAAGTGGAACACGGGCCTAAATGTAAGAATGGAACCTATCAAACTCTTACAGGAAGACTCAGGTGTAAATAACCTTGAGTCTTCTGTTTCTTAACTAAGCCCGAGTGATAGAAATGGAGACCAATAAGTAGAACTTTATCAAAATTAAAAACTCTTATACTTCAAATAACACCATCAAGAAAGTGAAAGCACAACCCACAGACAGGGAGATAATATTTGTTAAATAGTTGTATCCAGAATACACAAAGCACTCCTACAACTCAAAAACAAGAGGACAAAATGCCCGTTTAAAAGATGCACAAAAGATTTGAATTGGCAGTTCTCCAAAGAAGGCACACAAATGGACATTTGGCTCATGAGAAGACACTCAACGTCCTTAGTCATCAGGTAAATGCAGTTCAAAACCGCAAGGAGTAGCACACCACACCCACTAGGCAGACTGGACCTGTGCTGGCTAGGATGTGGGGAGAGCAGAACCTTTATGCATTGCTGGTGGGGTATAAATTACGTGGCACTTTGCAGAACAGTTTGACAGTTCCTCAAAATATTAAATATAGAGCTCCCATGTCACCTAGCAACCCTACGTCTTGATTTCTGCCCCAGAGACGTGAAAATAAAAGTCCACCAAAAAACTGGTGTGTGAATGACCATGGTAACATTATTCATGGTAGCCAAAAAGTAAACAAATGTTCAACTGATATAAAGGTAACATGCCATATATCCACCCAGTAGAATATTATTTGGGCATAAAAGGCCAGGCACAGTGGTGCATGCTTATAATCCCAAGGGCTCAGGAGGCTGAGGCATGAGGATTGCAAGTTCAAAGCCAGCCTCAGCTGAGAGGGAAGGTTGTGGGGCAGCATTAGTGAGGGTGCCAAAAGCCAAGCACTAAGCAACTCAGTGAGGCCCTGTCTCTAAATAAAATACAAAATAAGACTGAGGATGTGGCTCAGTGGTCAAGTGCCCCTGAGTTCAATTCCCAGTACCCTGCCCCCACAAGAAAGGAACGAAGTACTAAAATATTCTAAAACATGGCAAACTTTGATCAATTAGGCTAAGTGAAAGTAACCAGATATAAAAGACTGTATATGATATAATTCTATTTGCACAAAATGTCCAGGCAAGGCAAATCTATTAAGCTGAAAAAGAGATTCACAGTTGCTTAGGGCTGGTGGTGGGGTGATGGCTAATAGGTACAAGGTTTATTGGGGGATGACAAAAAATATTGCAGAATTAGATCAGAGGTCACACACGTCTGTAAATATATTAAAATCCATTGAATTATGCACTTATGTGGGAAAACCTTATGGTATATGAATTTTATCTTCACTTTTTTCTTTAAGACTGGATGAAATGATAGCAGGTAGATGCAACAAGTTTAGACAAGTGTTCTGAGGAATTCCTTGAACTTTTGAAGGTTTTTAAGAAAATTACCAGGACACAGCTGCATTTGTTGTAGGGAGACAAGGCTCCAGATGGGGTACAGGCGAGGAGGTGCTATGGTACCCTTCTCTATCCCCAAGTGCACGGTCTGCCTGACTCGTGGGGTTGACCTCACTGTTCATGTCAACCCCAGTGTATATAATGCAAGGATCTGGGTCTCAAACTTATTTGCTCTTTTCGTGTTTGCATTACCCTGCTGCTACCAGGTAACATGAAAATTAATCAGTCTCTATTCATCCTCTCAGAGAAATAAATACCTGCTTATATGAAGCAAGCAAGGCCACCAGGCCCCTGGGGAAACAGAGCCTGAGAGGCACCCAGAGGCATTTTCTGCAGAGAGGGAAGAAAAGAATAAACAATCCTTCTGCCAAAAATGCCTGGAACTTAAAGCACTTTCCTCAGCCCAAGGTCAGGCTCTGTGTGGATGTTGATAGTGAACCTGATCCCTGATCGGTACCACTGCTCCCTGGATGAGAAGCTTGTGGCTTTCTCTCTTAGGAAATTCACCTCTGCTAATTCCACCTGCCAAGGGATTCAGACCCCGCAGAGCAATTTAATTCCCCAGAATGGCAACTGACAGAGCTCCTGGGAATGAGGTAACCGTGCAGTGTCCCCAGTCATCAGAGACATCGACTCCCTGAGCCAAGAAGGGGTCCCCATGGCCAGACACCCCACCCCAGAATGAGAGGGAAGGTTGTGGGGCAGCATTAGTGAGGGTGCCAATATCTCCTGACTCCCCTCCCAGAGGGGCTGGAAGTCCCTGGCTTTTGTCTTCCTTTTTGGAAGGAGACATTTAACCCCAGGAGAATCACAGAAAAGTACCACCCACAGAATCAGACACCACAGTGGGAGAGGATACCTCCAAGGTCACCCTTGCCCTGGGCCCAGACACCTCTCCCACGTGGATGGTCCCCGCTCACCATCCTGACCATTGTCAGGACCCTCACTCAGACCAGGAAGCAGCTGTCTGTGGCAGGACAGTGCGAAGGGCCGGAGACTGCTCTAGATTTGCCAGGTCTACATCTGCCCCCGTTGCTCCTAGCTTCTCTTCCTACCCGGAACCACATCTTCCTCCCACACCTTCCCGGGTCTGGATGCCTTTGAGAAGGCTACCAGGTCTTCCTTCCCTTGGTCTTCTTGCTGTCCCCAGACTTACCCTTTCCTTTCACAGATCCTCCCACCCATGGCATCCATGAGCCCAGGGCAACAAAGTTAAGCCTGGGCCCCCTCCAAGGTCCTGTCCACTGGAGCTTGTGGACCCTGAATCCACCACACACAAGACCGTGTCCACTCGATCTTTTTCTCCTGGCTCTAGTTTCTTTTCCCCTCTTCGACCTGAGGATAGACTTGCCCTCCAGTCCACCCTGAATAGCCCCCTACTTGCCAAGTAGGCCAAGTGTTGGACCATCCAGAGGCCAAGAGGCCAGCTTCACCTAGATAGAACACCCTGATTTACTTCCTGATAGGATCTGATTTCAAGTCCTATCTTTGTTTTTATCTTCCTCTCCCAGACAGGTTGCCGTGGTGAATACCACTTCATTCATTCCAGCTGCACAGCATAGTGGTTAAGAATGTGGATGGAGATCAAACGGTCCAGACTCTGCCACGAACTATCTGTGAGGCTTTAGAGAAATGTCTTAACCTCTCTGAGCATCCATTTCCTCTTCTGTAGAATTAGGAATCATAGCTTTGTCGTGATAAACCAATAAATAATCTTCATAAAGCACTTAACATGGAGGCTAAAACATCCCACTGTAAGAATTCGATGTATGTCCTCTATTGTTTTATTTTAAAATGATCATTTATTCGTTCTTTGTGTAGCTGAGTCTCCTGCCATACATGGGGACCCCCTTAAATCTAGGAAGAGCTGGCTGGTATTGACACTCAGAGAGGGAGCCGGGGCCTATAGCCCTGGCACGGGGCAGAGAAGAGCGACCAAGCACGGATGCCGCCCAGGGATTGTGACAAGAATGGTGTCACCTTTCCACATCTCTAAACACCACTGGACTTCCTGGGTCAGGTGGGCACCACAAGTAGGAAGGCAGTGGACAGAGGGGAAAACCCTCTTCTTCCCTGCTTCTGTCTTTGACCGAGAGCAGCCATGGCTCTCTTGCCCAGGAAGGTGATGTCCTTTGGGGAGGCCTTGTTGAATCTGTCTGGACTGTTCCGGAAGTAGGAAGGGCAGTAGGGGGTGGGGAAGCAGCAGGAATGTTCTCCTGGCCCGGGAGAGTGTGCCGAGAGGAGGGCCTCTGGACATCAAAGGTTCCTTTTGTCCCCTTGCGAGTGGCAGGGCAGCCCGGCTGCTGGCGATGACTCAGGCCAGGCCCTGACGTCACCCAGGCTGGGCCACTGGCCTCCCTCGGCAGCCAGGAAACCGGCTGGGGAGTGGCACTCACAGCTGCAGCAAATCTCAAAATAAGGAGGCCGCTGCGTTCTCCTCTCCATCTCCCCACAGCACACCTTTCTTTTCTTCTTCTTTTTTAAGACCTCATGGAAGGTTTTACTTGTAGATCAACTTTCCAAACGTAGGAAGTCAGAATGAGTGACATCATCAGAAAAATATGTGGAGCTGTCTGGACCTGGAGTGAAGACCCACAGCAGGAACACGGTGGTACCTCCTGAGCCCAGGAGTGGGCAGCGTCTGGGCTTCAGAGGAGCCAGCGCCTCTGAGTAAGTGAAGGCCCACCCTTGGCCCCCTCACTCCGCACCCTTCACTGTGGGCGCCATCTTGTTCCCTGACACCCCAGGCCTGGCAGGCCCAGATTAGAGGGGGGAGCGGGGACTGCCTTTGGGAGACCCTCTCAATACAGGTCCAAAGGGAACTGGTCTCTTTTTTTTCCCCACTGGACCAGACAAGAAAGTGGGGGGGAAACACACACACACACACACACAGAAACTGAAACCCTGGGAAAAATATAGCCCCCCATCAAACCTCTTGTTTTGTCTCCCCTTTTTTCTTCCCCACCCCATGCCTCTGTTTCAAACTGCCAGAATGTTTGTGCAGAGTTCTGGACTGTTTGCTTCCTGGATCTTATACCGACCCGCCAGACATAAAAATAAACCTTGTTCTAGGCAAATACGTGCCCTGTGCAACCAAATGGTATTTCCACACTTAACCTGGTAAAAGATGGCAGCCCTGGTGGGAAACTGTCTACAGCACTTATGTTTTACAGAGCGTTTTCTGGTGGTCCTGGTGTGTGCACCTTCATTATCGCATACCCTGTTTACAAAGGGCATTTTTGTCAGGGCAGGCAGTACTGAGGATTGAACCCAGGGCCTCACACATGATAGGCAAGCACTCTACCACTGAGCTACATCCCAAGTCTTTTTATTTTATTTTGAGACAGGTGTTACTAAGTTACCCAGGTGGGCCTCAAACTTGCAATCCTCCTGCCTCAGCCTCCTGCCTCAGGTAGCTGGGATTATAGGAGTGCGCCACCACACCGGGCTCAGAGGGCTTAATTTCATTCCAACTTGTGTCATCGCATCTGGGATGATATTAAACTCAATGTTTGTTGTAATTTTGTGCAAAAACTCTTCCATCTTTGCATAGCCTATAATTTATGAGTTCTAGAAGTTCCTACTCAAGAAATTTAAGTTTCTGCAAAAAAAAAAAAAATAGTAAGGCACACATGACAACTGCAAAGCACATAGGATGATTTTCCTGGCTTCTGAAGTCATCCCCTGAGTCAGCATCTAGTCTTGTATAGCTTACTTAGGACAGTGAATGTGTTCTGCATAAAATCTTCATTAATTTGATGTGGGGGTGGTTTAAAAACGAGTCTTATTTTACAGGCAATAGAGAAGCTTGTCATTTACAAGAAAACAGTGGTGAATTCCTTCGTGAACTAGTCCTCTTTGAAATCAACTACCACATTCTAATATATGTTTTTTGGTTGTTGTTTTTCTTTTTTAGTAGATCAGTTTGTCGCAAAGTAAGGCCCTGCCATACTTCTGTTCTTCTGGCTTCGTGATCTGAATGCTGTGACCATTAATTTGGTGAGTGTTATTTGTCCCTAGTGGCTGCTTAAATTCAAGTCTACTATTTCTACTTTTTTGTTTTAGGGTAAGATTTAAAGAAAAGAGGCACAGAGATTTCTGCACTTGACAATTGCAGGTATATCAAAAAGGACTGGTTTTAAGGAAAGACAAATTGCTATAATAGAATCCAAAATGTACAATGGCTCAAAAACAATAAATAGGAGATTATTTCCTGCTCATGAAACAGTACAGGTCAGTGGAGCAACTCTCTTCAATGCATTCATTCCGATCAGGGCTGGGACTGCAGCTCAATGGTAGAGCACGTGCCTGGCACACACAGGCCCCTCAGATCCATCCCAGCACCATGGGTCAGGATGGGCATAAGGAATGGTCAACCAACATACAACAACAACTACAAAAACATTGAGATTCACAGATTGAGAGAGGCTCTACCTACTACAACATGTGGTTTTCACAGTTACCTGGGGTGTCTTCACTCCTGGATGGAAGAAGAGAGTATGAAAATGTGCACGTGGACCACGCATGGTGGCCCTTGCCTGTGATCCTAGAGACAAAGGAGGCTGAGGCTGGCAGATTGCAAGTTTGAGGCCAGCCTGAGCAATTTTTGAGAACTTGTCTCAGAATAAAAAATAAAGGACTAAGGGTGTAGCTCAGGGATAGAGCACCCCTGGGTTCAATCCCCAGTATGAAAAGCAGTGGGTGGGCAGATGGGAACATTACACAAGGGAAATTTTCATGGGCCAAGACTAGAAGTATAGCATTTCATATCTCCTTACATTTCATTGGCTAAAACTCAGTCATGTGATCATAACTAAGCACAAAGCTGTCTGGGAAATGTAGTCCTTTGGTCAGGCAACCGCTTTATAGTGACAACTATGGAGAGTTCTGGAGAAGTTGTTTTATCTGGCATAGAATATGAGAGAACTTGGAGATGCTCTAGGATAAGGTTGCAGAATGAAGCAACAGGAAAAATGAAACTTTATCAGATATTTAGAATTTTCTAACTGACCCTCTTAGATAACATCTGGCCTGTGGGCAAGGAGCAGTGAGGCTTCTCAAGGTGCATCTGTCCACTGCGGCCCTAAGACTTTAGGTGAGCACCTGCTGCAGGGGGGCCACTGAAACAGGAAAAGCATTCTTCCCCTATTTTTCTTTCCAGAGCCTCTTGCTCTGGGATCCTTCTGGAGTGATCTCCTTCCTGTTCTGGATCCAAGCATACCATCTGAAATTGTTCAGTGGAATCCTGCTCCCCAACTATGAGCCATAGTGATTTACTGGACATCTCCTTGTTTTCCTTAGCACATATCTCTGTCTGTTCTTGGGGATTTTGAGAGATTATTGTACCTCATCTGTTCCAGATCTTAGGGGGAAATTTTCCCTAAGGAGAAACCTTCAAACCAAATTATTAGAGAAATTTTAAAGAAGGCTGAATAGGGCTTAGGTCAAGATATTAATACAACACCCCAAAGGAGTTGATACATAACTCTAACTTTTTCTGTTCAGGAAGTTTCAAAACATTTACTGAAATAATGTGAGGTTATTAGCCCTGTTTGGAGAACCCTTGGCTCATTTTCTGTTTTCTGTAGCCTCTTAACTGTTGTTGATCTGGGTTGAGTTTTCCGCTCACTGGTAAGTTTCAGTAACCACATGGTAGGTGTCTTATGATGCCCTTCATGTAAAGGCCTCCAATAACAACAAACTTGAGCCTTTGTCTGAGCTGCCAGGTACCTACTTCTCTCATTTTGTCCCCAATAGATAGCTAAAAGTCTGGTTTCTGATTAAATGTTGCCACTGGACTTAACATTTCTGGCACCCACATCCACACCCTAAACAGCATGCATTGTCTATTGTATGAAAAGGTCGGTCACTGGCCAGTTTGACTCAGCCTCTCAGATAGCTGATGACAGAGCCCAGTGCCTGGTCTGCTCTCCGAGTCCTGCTGCCTAAACTCTGCTTATGCCCCTGATACCAGGAGTGGGCTGAAGAGGAGTGGAATAGAATAACAAGTTGATTTTTGGCAAAAATACTGCCACCTCTGAAGGTCCATTTGCCCAGGGACTGAAAATATCTCCTGAGCTGGGAACTGACTCTGCCGATAGAGAAAGTCAAAGATAAAGTCAGGTTAATGGGGGACTGTGGTGCCTTCTAGAAGCAGAAAGCCAAAGAAGTAAGTTGAGAACAAGTACCAGATTTCAAAAGCTGGAGCCCACCCTAACAGGGTCTCCCAGGAAGGGTAGAGCCCAAGGCCCCAGTGAAGGAGGAAAGATGTCAGTGTCTGTGCATTGGGCACACAGGCCAAGCACAGCTCGATCATTTCAGCTGTCATCTGACAGGACTCCTCAAAGCTCATAGTGCATTGGAATTGACATATGAGTGGTAGCTGGGAGGGGGAGGAGTCAACATCCTGATTTCTAATTTTCGGCTGCGTAGTACAGTAGGAAGAGGGGTGTGACCACGAATTCGCATAACCAGAATTTCACTGCTGTTGACACTTAGTGTTTGAAAGAAAGCCACAGATCCCCATGACCACTTGACAGGGTAAACTCACAGACAACACCATCCAGGCAGGGTTGTATATAAGTGCACATTTTATAAATATTTTAATATCTGACATTTTCCCCAATAAAACATCAAAGTAGGTCTCATGGAAGAAGCTAGACTCTCTTGAACTTACTTAATTTGGGGTTTTATTATTTTTTTCCATTCTGATTATACATGAGGTGTATCATTCACATTTGAGAGACCATAGTCTTTGCAGAGAGACCTCTGAAAGTCTTAGTCTGGCTTCGTTGACCCACGCTGAGCAGATGTGGAAGAACACAGCAGTCTCATGTGGCTGTGCCTACATCAATTGCTTGTTCTAACCCAGAAGTTTTCTAATTGTCAGAGCGCAGAAGTGTTCCCTTCCCCTGGGTCAGCATTATAAAATTTCTCCTGTTCCTTTTAGAGGGTTTTGCAATAAGCCCGCGTCATATTCACCAAAGCTAAGAATTCACAGTAATGGGGCTTTGTAATTTCTCACGCTGAAATCCCCTAATTTCTTGTCAAGAACCAACTTGGAAAACACCACACTGGAGACTTCGAGTTTTGTTATTAACTTAAGCAGCCTCTGGTTTTCATCAGACTTTTAATGCTTCCTCCCTCCTCTAAAATGGTGTTTCTGAAAAACACAATGTAGAGGCTCTGTTAGAACAAGTAAGGTCGATGCCTGAAACGAACAGTCTGGGCAACTTAGCAAAGTCCACATCCAGTCAATGAAAGTAATCACCTTCATTATGGTCAGTACTAGTGTTTGGGCTTTTGATGTTGCTATTAAGAATCATTGTTTTATCCCAGTGGCTTGGGAGGCTGAGACAGGAGGATCATGAGTTTAAAGCCAGCCTCAGCAAAAGTAAGGTGCTAAGAGCCACTCAGTGAGACCCTGTCTCTAAATAAATACCAAATAGGGCTGGGGATGTGGCTCAGTGGTGGAGGCCCCTGCATTCAATCCCCAATACCCTGCCCCCACACCCCAAAAAATCATTGTTTTGGGGAAAAAAAATTTTGTCTTTCTTAATTTTCTTTCATCTGGATCCTTAGCACCACTCCTAATCAGCCAAAGCACATGGGGTAGGCTTCAGTGCCCACTTGGGGAAGCTTGACTCTAGGCCAGGCGCCTGACTGAGAGGCCGCTAATCTCATTCAGTGAGATGTTTGACCTGGGATTTGCTGAAATGATGAGTCACCTTTCTACCAAGAGGTGATTCCTAGAAACCTTTGGGGGCTCCTGGTATGTTGGGAAAAGGAAATTTAGAAACCACTCATGAAAGCATCAACCTTGAGTAGGGCCTCCTCTCTTTGTCTGAGAGCCTCTGATCATGAGTTCAGCCCACATAGGGTGAAGGAGGAACTTCCTCCATGTTCCAGATCCGACAGGCATCATCCTAAAACTCAACAAGGAGGTGGCAAGTAGTGAAAGGACTTTCATTGACCTAAGTTCCTTGGCATCAACTATACCAAAGTACCTTGCCTAAGGAGGAATTTAAGACTGAGCCCATGCATGGGACCTATTAAGAGACCCCTATTCCTTCTTTCTCAATCTATATAAGACAAATTCTTTTTCTTTTGTTTGAAAAAATTATCTGTTTACTAGAGTCATAACTATATAAAACTTGGAAAATTATACAAAATATCAAAAAGAAAATAAACTAACACCAAGCCACAATTCAATGTAAATATTTTGATGAAGAAATCCTTTTTAATTTTTCCTGTATATATTCTTGTAAAAATTATTGAGATGAGCCGGATGCAATGATACATGTCTATGATCTCAGTTACTCAGGAGATTGAGGCAAGAGGATTGCAAATTTAAGGCCAGCCTGAGCAATTTAGCTGTCTCAAAATTAGAAGGTTCAATCTCCAGTAGCCAGGGCGGGTTTTGCTCCACTTTCTACTTAACATGCTCTTTGAAAACATGATTTTTAATGTCTATGTTTCCACGTATGGATACATCTTAACTTTCCATGGACATTTTGATTACCACCAGTGTTGCACTGTTATAAATACATAAACATTCTTAAGATAAATCCTGTGGACATCTTAGGAAAAGTCCTTAGAAATTGGAGCACATGGTTCAATGACCTGCTTTAGAGCTCCTGATGAGCACTGGTGTATAGACTCCAGAAAGATCTCAGTGTCTATTTCCAAACCTTGGTGCCCTTTATTTCTCAAAGTAAAATTCAGGCTCCCAGGCCATAGTGGCATCAGAGGCATCCCAAAAATATGCATTTTAATTCATCCTCACAATTCTTACGCACATTAAAGTCTGACAACCAGTAGCATGCCATATTCAACTAGTTCAATGTACATTCAATTTGACAAACATTTATGATATAAAATAAGTAAAGCAGAGCTGGGGTTGTAGCTTAGTGGTGGAGTACTTGCCCAGCATGCGTGAAGCACTTGGTTCAATTCTCAGCACCACATATCAATAAATAAAGATCAAAATGGTACAAACTTTGGGCTGGGGTTGTGACTCAGTGGTAGAGCGCTTGCCTACCACGTGCGAGGCACCGGGTTCAATTCTCAGCACCGCGTACAAATAAATGAATAAAATAAAGTTCCATCAACATCTAAAAAAAAGTATTTAAAAAAATTGAAATCTTTTAAAAAAATGGTAAGACTTTAAAATTTTTTTAAAAATCAAAAAATAAGATAAGTAAAGCAACCCCAAACTAGTATATTGTCCTAGCCTCTTTTGTGCTCCTATAACAAAGTACCTGAGGCTGAGAATTTCATAAAGAAAAAAGATTTATTTAGCTCACAGCACTGGGGGTTTGAGAGAATATCTGCTCAGCTCTGACGAGGGCCTCATGATAAAGGGCAGAATCACATGCAAGTGTAGGAAGTGGTACACACAGAAGAGGGACTTAGAGCTGTGCCAGGCTGTCTCATCACAATCCTCCTCACAGGAAGGAATCCCATCCCACATGGCCTATATTAACCCATTCTGAGGAATGTGCCCCATGACCTAATTTCCTTTCACTGGGCCAGGCCCCACCTCTTAAAGGTCCCACCACCCTCAACACACCACAATGAGAACCAAGCCTCTGGTATATAAAGTCCTAGAGGACAAACCATACCCACGCTATAGTACATTTCTCAATCAGAGTTTACCTTGAAGCCTTTTTTTTTTTTTTTTTTTTTTATTCTGCAGTTTGGGATTTCCTTTGGTATGGTACAATAAGCTTATTCTTTGCTAGGGAACCAGGAAACCTATTATAAATATGAGATCACAGAGGTCAACATGGTTCATTTACTTCCTGGGTGGTCACCCAGACATTCAGTGACAGAGGTTGAACTAGACAAAGACACACCAACCACTGGGTAGTAGACAAAAGGAATCAACGAGAAGATTCACTCCTGAAGCCATCCCCTCATCCCCAGGAGGGGCTCAGGTATCTATCCTAGTCACCTAAGGAGGCCAGACCACCAGCACCCTGCACCCTGAGATGGTAGTAAACTAGATGCAAGAGGACCCAGGGCAGCCTTGCAGAGGGTGTCCAGGAGGTCCAACCACAAGAGCAGAGCACAGGGGTGAGTCCAGAGTCAGAAACCAAGAGAGCAGAATGGAGTTAGGCAAGTGCCAGACTAAAACACCTGGGCAGATCTCCAGGCAAGTCAGCCTCGAGATGAGAAGAAGGAGAGCCAGGGCTGGAGGGGAGCTGTAGCAGAACTTCAGACAGGAGGGCCTCCTCTCCAAAGCAGGAAGGTTCTGTGGCTGGCCCACCTCAGACAACAGGGAGGGGACAGCAACGGACCTCAGGGCAGGGACTGAAAATGGAAATTTAGAAAACAACCATAGGTCCTCCTCACCTTCTAAGAGGAAGTGTGACACTCTCTCCTGCCTGTGGAACAAGCGGAAACCAGCAGGCCACATCCACCAGTCATGCTTGGTATCTGAGGGCCCCAGTGCCTCCTCTCCTTCCATGACCTCAACTGCTGGAAGGCCCCCATTGCATCATTTGACCTTCAGGTTTTGCCTTCACAGACAGCTCAGCTCCCCAGAGTCCCCAATTGGTGTCTGGGTTCTGTAACTCACCTGTCAGTTTCCTGCGTGGTTCGCTCTGCCATGACAGCTGGGGAAGCATTAGAGCCAGACCCCTCAGGCGCGCCCCACCTGTGCCATCCTCCATGCTCAGGCACCAGGGAGTTGGCCTATGATCACCAAGTTTTACTGATTCTGCGTGTGCCGCCGTTAACTCATGGCTGTCCCCACTCAGGATGGCTCCTCTCCTGATTCATCCCAAACTCATCCACCTGGGGAATCCAGGTTCACAATAAGTATAGATTCTGGCAATGTCAATAGTTTTCCTTACATCAGAGGTTCAACTGATAGAAGCCCGAGAATGACACGGGCAGTTCAAGTCCTTATGGTTTGCCTTGTGCAAAGCCCATGTCCATGTTGTCCTGAACAACGTCCTCGGCTGAGGCACCTCCTCATGATACTCAGATGAAGTTCTGATTACTCACAGGACTTGGATCCCCAGCCAGGAAAGTCTATGTTGTGACAATGTGCCATCAGATCTAACCCTTTGAGGGCAGAAATTGGAGCTCCATGAAATGCAGACAAGGTGTCTGGATCCTGTTTGAAAATATTGGGTGGTCACAAAGCAGGAAGTTCAAAGGCAAAAACGTATTCAGTGGGTTCTGTGATCTGGCAAATGCCACTGATATTCCCACCTTTATTTGTTTATGTTGACTCTAAGTCCCACTTCCCCTCACACTAACTAACTAACTAACTAACTACTAACTAACTAATCTGGGAGGGGGGGAAGCATTTATATAATCTTAGGTCAAAGCTGCAGGAGGGCACTGGCCCAGACAAGCTCTACCCCTTCCCATAGGAGCGTGTTGGGCCAAGGGCCATTGCCTGCTGGGCCAAGAGCCATTACCTCTGAGAGGTCAGCATCCCCTGAAGGAGATGTGCCACCTCAGTAGTCAGAAGCAACTGGGCAAAACTGAAAGCTCCTACCATATCCAAAGAGACCATTCCTGTTTCCCATCATCTAGATGTCAGCACAAAATGCTGTGTAGACAGCTACCAGGAACAGTGGGAGATATCTGAGGCCAACTCCCCAGGATCTGCAGACCCCAAACTTTACAAGCCAATCTTGACTGTGGATCATCAAAAAAAAAAGAGAATGGCTCAAATTAAAAGTACTGATGTCAAATACTGACAAGTGTTAAGCAGGATGGATCTCTCATAACCTGTTGATGGTAATGGAAATGCACAGCCACTCTTTGAGACGGTTTGATGGTTTGTTATAAAGCTAAACATATACTTAACCTATTATCCAGAAGTTCTCTCTTCCGTAGTTACACAAGAGAAGCAGAAGTGGACGTTCATGCAGTAACCTGTACATGAACGTGCATAGCAGCTTTGTTTTTAATAGCTACAAACTGGTGACAAGGCAAATATCCTTCCACAGTGTGTGGATAACCACCTGTGGTACATCCAGAACTTGGAACACCATTCATCCAAAAAAAGTGCTCACTGTTCACCTGCAAACTGAATGAATCCCAACAGCATTATGCTGGGAGGAAGAGGCCAATCTCAAAGGGTTACATACGGTAAAATTCCAAATTCCAAATACCAAATTACAGCGATAGGAACAGATAGGGATCAGGGCTCAGGGCTGGGGCAAGCATGCAACTAGGGGGTGGCACAGGGATTTGTGATGATGGGGTAGTTCTGTGACCCAACTACGTGACCGATGTAGACACACAATAACATTTCACAGAACCACAGAGACACTTACAGAGAGCACGTTAAATCTGGGAAATCAGGCAAGATCTCTGCCTGACCTAAGAGTGTACCAGTATCCATCGCTCGGTTTAGACAATGTTGAGGGGAACAATAAAGCATATACTTATTGTACTTATTATTTTTTTTTTTTTGGTGTGACTTCTTGTGGTTCTATTTTTAAAAGAGAGTTTCAAAAGCAACTTTAAAAAAATTTTTTTTAAATAAGTCTTAAGAAAAAGAGGAGGGAGTTCCCCACCTCTGGGGATGGGACTCCTATTGTTTACTTTTCCGCCTTCTAATTTGTGGTTGGGCCTCCACAGAGTCCTGGTGGCTTGGGCCTGACCCTCTGCCTTTCAGAGCTAGTCCACCTCTGATGGAATCAAAGCTCCAGGATTCCAGCACAGAGTGTGAACACGCCCCCTTTCCCCTCCCAGAGACTGTAACTTCAAAGCTGGGTAAAGATCTAGAGATCTAAGAAAGGGTCTTCCAGTGAAAATCGAGGACAAATCATCCTTCAAGCTCCTGCGCAGTAATTTCGTTTCTGGAATGGCTCTTTGTCTGTTCTGCCCTTCACACAGATTATTCTCTTCACCTTCGTCAAACGGCCCCTCCTCTAATGGAGGGAGATTAACCCTTCTCTGCCCCTTTGTTCGCATTCAGTTGAGGGCTTTCTTGTAACAGCACCTCTCTCCAGGCTGGGTGCCCGATGCCACAAGCTGTATACTACCCAATGAGGTGGCTGCCTCCCCTCCAAAGTATTGATGCCTCTGTCCAACACCTTTTTGCCAGACTTGGCCCTGGAAAGAAGGTTTTGAAATTAAATTTATCGTGAGCTGCCTGTGTTGGCAGTTCAGCATTACACAAGGCCACGGGCATTTGGGTTAAGGGGCACTCTTGGTGCTCACTACCTTCAGAGCCCTTTCTTAATGAGATTTGAGCTTTATTTACTCCTCTGCTCTGCAGAAGGGCCTCCAGCATCACCTAAGACCAACGCTGAGCATATGGGCTGAGGCCTATGTGGCATCCTGTCCGGACGTGACAATCCACTATCGTACAAGCCACTGTTCCTCCATTACTGGCCTTATTTATTCGGGGGACTCATTTCAAGAGACCATGGTGAGAAGGACAGAGGTGTAAATTTCTTGGCAGGAGGTAAGTTGGCCATCAGGACAACATGCTAGAAAGGTGACAATTTGAATGGTTGACTTTCGTAGGTGTTGGTGAATCTCCTCGTTTTGCACCTTTTGGTTTCAAAACCAGACTGAACAATGTAAAACGAAACTTGCAACTTATTTTTAGCTGTTTATGCTAACTCATGAGATTTTTCTTTGCAAACTAAATAGAATAAAGATAACTTCAGCTGGCTAAACTTAGTCTGATTGACTTAAAATAGTAGTCAAGCCTAGTTCTCCAATTCTTCTTAAGTGATACTTGGTTCCAGGTAATTTTTGACCAATATTTACTATTTTGGTTAAAACTACTTTGAGTTGTGGTTTTTAAAAAATCAAGTATGCCATAACATTTTCTTCTAAGAGGAATTGAGAAACATCTTATAAACCCTCTCTACAGGCATCTATTCATTAACCATCTAATCAATAACTACTTATTAAATATCTAAGTGACAGGAATTTTTTTTTTAATTGAGCCAGTGTATATAAGAGCAGAATACTAAAAAATTAAGGAATATAGCTTCTATCGGCTGCTAGGGTCTTCAGGTATGACATTGTCTTTGAACTCAATTTTCTTCTTCCTCAAAAAAAAAAAAAAAGGTATAGCTGGGTACCTGTAATACTAACTACTCAGGAGGGTGAGGCAGGAGGATTGAATGTTTGAGGCCAGCCTGGACAACTTAGTGAGACCCTGTCTCAAAATAAAAAATAAAATGGGTGGCTAGATGTGGTGGTGCACATCTGTAATCTCAGTGGCTTAGGAGACTGAGGCAGGAGGATTGCAAGTTCAAAGCCAGCCTCAGCAACTTAGAGAGGCCCTAAGCAACTTAGCAAGACCCTTACTCAAAAAAAAGGGGGGGCTGGGGATGAGGCTAAATGGTAGAGCACCCCTGGGTTCAATCCCCAGTACTGGAAAAAAAAAATTAAAAGGGCATAGATGGTGTTGTCCCCATCCTGTAATTCTAGGAAACACACTCTGCCACCAAGGGCCGGGGGAAATGTTGAGGCACATTTTAGAGACCCTGGTGGTATTGGAAGGCCACTCTCATTTCCGGCTCTCCATTCCCTGTTCCAGGAAGGACAGGTTTGCACACAGCACTGTGCTCTGCCTGCCAGTCAGTGTGGCTGCCCTTGGTAAACAAGCCACGAAGTCCTTGAAAGACTTCTATGGGGGTTTTCAGCCCCAGGGCCATTCCCTAACTCACCCAGCAAGTTCTCAGGTTTTAGGAAGTGGCTTCAAAACCTAAAGCCGGAAGATGCCACTGGTGGGGGGAGGCAAGAGCTTCCCCCAGTGAGGCCTGCCATTGCTCGAGGCTTCAGTGCCATGGCACACATGAAGCTGTCCCAGAGGAAAGCAGAGACAGGAGTAAAGGGAGATAATTCAATACAACAAAAACATATTGTGCTTTTATCTTGAGTCCAGAGGGAGTGAAGGGCTCACTGAGGTTTGTTAAGCGGCTCTAGCTGAGAAGATGAGCGTGCTTGTGGCTCTTGTGAGCTGTGAAGTCATTTATCTCAGAGAGGAGAAAACAAGTAAGTTTGTTCCTTACTTGTTTACGTAAGTAAATAGTCTAGGAATATTTGTTGCCCAAGGTGAAGGAGGACACAAGGAGAGGATTCTGCTCTCACATGAGGAGGATTTATGGATCTGTACAAATGCTTCCTTGAACCCCTTCATTTATATCCCTACCTTCCTTTTTCAATACAATTATCAGCCTCTCTGGAAAGAAAAATCTCAACTTTCTGCTGAATGTGTGTTTTGCTAATTCAGGATCTAGACAACCCTGTTTTTAAGTTGTTCTTCATTCTGTGAGTGGCCAGAGGTCAAAGCAGCTGGTGAGCACGTGGGTAGGCGCGTAGGGAAGCTCTTGATCTCTGAGGGCACTCAAGGTCATATTTAGTGCCATGTTTCAAATGCACTGAGAAATGAAAGCAGGAACTCTTTCATTTCTATCTCAAGCTGAGGTAGTGTTGTCCATACTGGTGAGGACACCTGCTGCAGACAGCCCCACAGGAGGATCTGAATTAGGTTAGGGTAGCTGTCCACCGCAGCCTCCCTTGAAGCTCTGTCATTTATCACTTTTTCTGTGTGGAAAACCATATAGTTCACATTTCCTTCTTCTTCCAGCTTTTTCCTGGAGAGTGAACCTCAGTTGGTCCCCTAGGCTTGCTGCCCAAACCTTGACACCCTTTCCCACATCTTTCACGGATGCTAATGGACGGAGGTGAGAAAGCCAATGTTGAAGAATGGGAGGTAGCTTCCTGGAGTCTGACATGTCCTAGAGTTTGACATGTCTACACCTCACAAGCACTGAGCAAGAGAATCCTCTCATATTCCCAGGCAGGGTGGAGCTGGTTGATTAGAAAACCCCCTTTGAGAGCCATCTGGCTGCCATATAAAATTACTGCCAATGAAGTGACACAGTCATCTGGTCACAAACACCAGGAGGCGGGAGACTTGGAGTCCAGCACTTGGCCTATCCAACCTGAGAAGGCAGGATGGGCTGGATGCTTTAGAATCACAAACGTACAGAGCTGGAAGGGACCTTAGACAGGGAAAAAATGAACAGATTTTAACATATAGAATCATTTGTTAAAATGATACATGAAAAACACTAAATTTGGCAGAGAAAAATCTGTTATCCCAAAGTTAGGCTTCTTAAAAGTCCATTTGGGGGTGGATCAGGAGTAGAATGCTTGTCTTATATGTGCAAGGGCCTGGGTTTGATCCCCAGCACAGAAAAAATATCAATTAATTAATTAGAAAATTAAAAGTCCATTTTTAAAACATATTGACGAAGTAACTCATAATACCTCCTTAGGTTATTCATACAGGTGAAAAATACTGTTTGTGAATCAAAGCAGGTCAGTCTTGATTGTTGCACTGATTTTTCTTTAATTGTAATTTAGATTAGAATAGTCAAACAACTCAATTTTAAACATTTACAACTACTGAATATATTAGGTGTGAAAGGAAACCAGCCACAATTCTGAACACAGTGAATGGCTGAACTCATTCATGAAGGGTGTGATCTTGTCCAAATCACCAGATCTTTCTCTCAGCCTTAGTTTCCTCATCTTTGATATGGTAATACTGGACTTTACTAGCTGAAATCTTGGTTTGTCTGGAAATACAAACTTCTTCCACCTACTTTACCACATAAAACATTTCCAAATTATGACAATCTTCCTCCCAAATCATTAAATCTGATCTTCTACCCTTAACTTCTCCAAACTTGTTGATTCCTCCTTTTTTCTGCTGTCTCTTCTGCCTGCTAAGTCTGGCCTATCTTAAATTCTTCATTCAAAGAATTTAAATCAAAGTGTTTTATCTGGCAAATATTTAATTTTTAAATTTCTGGTTGGTGGCATCCTGGGTACTCAAAATTCCCAGAGCCGGGCTGGGGATGTGGCTCAAGCGGTAGCGCACTCGCCTGGCATGCGTGCGGCCCGGGTTCGATCCTCAGCACCACATACCAACAAAGATGTTGTGTCCACTGAGAACTAAAAAATAAATATTAAAAATTCTCTCTCTCTCACTCTCTCTTTAAAAAAAAAAAAAATTCCCAGAGCCTGGAAAGTAGACACAGGTTCATCTAAACTAGAGAACTTGTTAATTCCCAGAAGCTAGGGGCCCCTCCACCAGGGATCTGCAAATAAAAAAAAATTACTGATGTTAGGAGTGGAGTGTGGACACAGGAGGAAGTTTTATCCTCTATGATTGGTAGAAAGACAAACTTTACAATCCATTAGACTTAGATTCGAATCCCAGTTCTGCTATTTACTATGTGACTAGTAATCTTTATAAAAATTAATTAATACCCACTTTGCAGGATTATTGCATTAGAATTAAATAAAATAATTATAATATGAATAAAATAATTAAATAAGCTAAAATATTGAATAGGAAGTAGATTCCTCATAATTGATAGCTAGTACAGACTTTCAGCTCTGATCAACAGAAAGCAGAAGTTCCTGCCCAGATCTCTAGGCAAGACAGAGATGTTCAAAGTAGGATTGGACTTTCCCAAAAATTTCAGCTAAAATATCACCCAAAGGTATTTTCAGTCATTGATACATTAAGTCATCAAATTGTTTCCAGGGATGAATACAGCAATAGACAGACATAATAACCAACCTCATAAAAAAATAATCTAAGCCTTTTCATTCAAAGAATTTAAATCAAAGTGTTTTATCTGGAGAATATTTAATTTTTAAATTTCAGTTAGAATAGCCTAACCTGATAACAGATGCACCACAAGTTGACCATCTATACTAGGTGTAAAAAGAAACCAGCTGTAAATTTAAATGTAGCGAATGGCGTAAAGAAATGTGCAAACCGATCCAAATGTTTATCAACCAAGGATTCCTCTGGGACTCAGTGCCCTGACTTTATGTTTTTTTAAAAAAAAATGTAGAGAGTCAAGCTTTGTTCATACTTGAATTATGTACTTTGCATAAGCCATGTAATTTAACTTTAACCCATAGAACCGAAAATAAAATTAGCTCAGCGAGCAGAACAAGGAGACGAAGAGCAAGTAAGAACGTTAATCAAAGTGAAAGACTCAACCCTCGCTGCTGGCTAGCTCTGTCCTCCAGCTTGCTCTTGCCAGATTATTTTGGATACCTCGTGCTTGACTCGTCAGAGTGGCAGAAGCAGGCTCAAATGTTCACTGGGGAAAAGGGATTTGTCTTTTAAGTTAATGTCTGTGCTTACGCCCCGAGGAGGTTAATGAGGTGCACACAATTTTTAAAAATCATAAGCGAATGCATATCTTTGCCACTTGTAATCATGACAAAGCTGAAGGAATTTAGGTGTGAGCATTTTTTTTTAAGTACAAAACAGGATTTACTAGTCGAGAATATCTGCCTAAGCAAGCTTGTCCCTCTGAATATTTTCAGCCATAGTACATGTTTGTTTACCCCTAGCAGGTTTGGCAAACATACCAGATGTGCTGGTTGAGCGTTTTGGAACATCACAAAATAAACCAATGTATGGCTTTTCAGCTCGTTTTGACCAAGGAGAGATAGGGAACCCCACGGGAGGTTTGGAAATGGCTTGCCCTGGCATCTACTTTATAAGTGCCAGTAGGAGACCAGACCACCCTTCCCTATAAAAGGACATAACACCATACACCCATCTCCAGGGAGCTTGATATGGATTACTGTCATTGTCACTGTCATTTATTATCCCAGACAGAGGAAGCAGCGACTTAGTTCAATGTGGTCAGATTCCATAATTGTGAATATTTAGCCTACATAATAATAATAATCTGTGAATGTTTAACATGAAGGTCTAGCTTTCAAATGTCCTTAATGGAGACTCTCTCAACGGATACTGAGTGGCAAATACCTAGATGTTTGCCAACCTCCTCCAAACCCACTCAAAGGACCCTGCTTTATAGATGGCCTTCTATGAAACCCATGTCTTGTAACTCAGTGTGATAGTCTCTCTGAATTCTTGGCCCCCATGGTAAAGGAGGAACTGGCCTAAGGACACTCCATTCTAATTTTCTGTCACTGTCACTGTTAGCCAGAGCTCATAGAGCTATGATGTGGGGGTGGGGAAGATGGCTCCACCATTGGTGTTAGATCAGGAGCTACTGTGTTCGTTAGAGCCACATTTATTTCTGGAGTAGTTGTGAGAGAGATGTGCTCCAAGGAGAAGAGGACTTGCTGTAGCTCAGGTATGACCTACCACGGGAACAACCCAACTCAGAGACTAAAGCATAAGGGCTAGAGGTGGGCAGGGTACTTTCCACTCATTCAGCTAAAAATCACTTCTGTTCTGGGGAAGGAGATAGGAAGTGAGCTAGAAACAAAAGATCCAGTTGTGAAACCTAGTACCTATGTTGAGATGTCCAAATGCCCTCTCTCCTTTAAGAAATTCTGGGGAACTTGAATGTTTGGTTCACCTGATTATTTTCAGCCATTTCTTACAGAAGAGAGAGACGCTGGAAAATGAGCAACCTCAGAAAATACCAATTCATTTTTTTGCACGTGTTAAAATTAATTAACATTAGTATATGCAGTGATGCAATAGGCAATTAATGACTTTGGGAGAGATAAGAAGACAAAAAATGTAAATATTCCATATTCAAAATCCATTTCATAGCATTTTATAAAAATGTTGGCTTATATCCAGGTTCTAAGGGTGGGGGTGGGTATGGCTTCTTTGTAACTAAAGAAACAGAGTGGAAAAGAACATGTTCTGTTTCCTTAAAATAAATGACTGCTTGTTTTATATAGCATGGTAAATGAAATGCTTTTTCTGTTTTGTTTTTTACCTGCCGGCACAATCTGGAGAAAATTTTTCTAGCAAGCTACGCTGTTTTCCTCTTTGGGGACATGGTGACACTGGTTTTGTAGCAAAATAGTATTTGCTTATTAGGCATTTCTTAAAAATCCTGAATAAGCAGCTCTTTCAATAGTTTTTGTTCCACATGTTAAACATTTCATTGCAATTTGAGCTTCAATTTTGTGTGTGAATGTGTGTGTGTGTGTATGTGTGTGTGTGTGTGTGTGTGTGTATTTGTTGATAGGAAGCAATGAAAGGGGATGTGCTTAAGAATTCTCGAAGGTTTTTTTTATTTTAAAAATTAATTCTTCACAATTCTGTATTGGTGTCTCTGCAGAAAGTGATGCCAATTTATTACATACAGCCAAACTAGGTCCCATCAATCTTGAGCAGTGGGGGTAGGGAGGTGTATTGAAGAAGACATGAAATTTGGTGTTTGAGTAGATGAGATTTAATTTTCGGGAAACATTTCACTCATAAAACGGATAGCAACCAAGCGTCGGCCCTGACCTGATGTCAATGTCATCGTACAAGCGTAGCTAAAATAAGCTTCAAAGTAAAACAAAGAACATTGCCTCTCAGCACAACACGATTTCTTCTCCTACAGTATGTACCGTCTAAAGCCTTTCGGTATTCCTATAAATGGCTTGTTACTTTTAAATTTAGCTTTCGAAGGGGGAGGGATGAGAAAATCATTTTGCATTTTCTATGTTCTGAACACGTACAGTATGCAGCTGTAAGTCTTAGTATTATTTAGGTCAATATCCTAAATATAGCTTTTATTGTTCACGATGGTCAGCTATACATCCCAAAGAACTCAGCATCAATTTATTTTTCTGTACTGATTTTTTTTTTCTGCTGCTCATTTTAAGAAAATTCATTCCCATCTCAATATAATTCGGTCTGAAGCGGTATCTGCCGTTCTGTATTGCAGATACATTCAGCAGGATACATTTACGCTGCTTGTGGTTAAAGGTTATAGAACGGATACAGACAGCTGATCATGCATTCTTCTGCAAGCCTGCCGGCACCGTTTAGGATTTTGAAAAATAATCTAGAAATGCTATACCCTTTATCAGAATCATCCTGTGCTTTGCAATAGCTTAACAGTTTTGGTTTTTGTTGTTAGCAATTCTATGAAATTAACAGCCTATAAAATGCATCCCGGACCAGATACATACTGTATTGAAAGCTTTCTTCAAGAAGAGGATATGACTGTATTCGTTCCAGCTTATTTTCTTCCTTAGCAAAAGAACTGGTTCTCAGAGGCAGAAGGACACATGCAGTGTGCAGCAGCTCTGCTTAAGTGTGTGAAATGCCTTCTACTGTCTGGTTGCAGAATTTGGAGTTTGCTAAACAGTGTTTAGTGATTGGGCTCATCTTGCATCAGCAGTTGATGACATTTTTCTTTGTTCCCTCCTACTCAGTTGAACCAAGACTCTGAGGCTGATATGCAATGTCACTTACAACATTAATCAGATACTGCATTTAAGGTGAGCTGTCCCTTGCCTCCTCCTTCCCCGGTGCTCGTGTGCTGCATGCATTGCGTATCTTGCTCCTGCGAGCCTAAGATGGCAGGCAGGATTAGCCGGGCTTGTGCTGTGTGCATGCTGTGTACAGAATTCATTACACGTTGCCTAGTATTTCAGATGTGAGTATGTAAATGCTCTGTGTGCCATATCATCTGGTAGCGAAGACTTTTTTTTTTCCTCTACAGCCTTAGGTATTTCGACATCACCTTTCATTTCCGATTCATTTGGATGTTTTCATTACATTCAAAATACGATTTTACCTTCCTTTTTAAACAAAGCTAAAGAAACCCCACAAAACCCTAAAACCAAAAACAACAACAACAAAACTCTGCTACCAGATGGTGTCTCCCCTTTCTTCTTGCATTTGCTGTCTTTTAAATAATGTATGTTGTATTGTTAATTAATGTGAGTATCAAATTAAACACTTGAAACTTACATGTTTATTATGCAGGTAGGAGGCAAGGTGGAAGCTATTTTTAACTCTTATGCACTCCGTCCTGTGCAAGCAACTTGGGTTCTCAAATTTGTATTTTCAGTGCTGGTATCAGTGGTTTGATTTTCAGCAAATGTGACAGTGGCCTTTGCAGTGGTCAGCTCCGAGCTTTGAACTCTCAGAGGAGCAAGGGGAAAAAAAAAATTCAACACATCACCTCCTTGGTTGCAGCCTCAGAGAAACCCTGGATGAGAAACTTCTCTTTTCAGTCCTGTTTTCCTGTTGATAAATTCAGTTCCCGTGATCACAGCACATTCAAGCTGTTCTGCGTATGATTTTTTGGTGTGTGTGGCAGTTGCATCTAAAACTTGTGAGCAAGAAGACGGAGAAAATCAGTTGGTCTCCATCGCCTTCCATAAAAATGGCTGAGTGTCTTGTCATGCTAGGACTGCATTAAGTGACACATACAGGTAGGTTGAAATTTGCATGTTTTATAGATTTTTCTGAGCCATGCAGCAAGATCATTAGATGCATTAAAATATGACTTTTAAAATAAAAAATAAGATAGCTGTAGTCTTTGGGGGGAAGGGTATTAAACTAGATAGCCTGTCTATTCAGATACTATATAAATGTAGAGCTTATCAAATGATTCTGCTACAAAAGTGAGATGATTCTTTTTTTAAAAAAAAATCAGCTATATGATAGGTGTGGCGCCTCTAGACAACAAAAGAATTTTTTGAAAAGTCTGATGATTCAGCTTCATTTTTGCTTGAAACTAAAAGTAAAAGGGTTTTTAGAGATAATTTCAAAGAGCGCAAATAAGCTTAATAAGAAACATTAAAAATATTAAAATTTTAAGAAGCGGTCTTAAAACGTGTTATATGAAAGATGAAAATAAAAACTTATATGCTTCCAAAACCAATTTGGGATAGTATATAAGGTCACATACACTATTTAGATATGTACATATCATTTAGGGGCATGAGGGGTTACAGTCTTTAATGGGGGAAATATTAAATATAGATGGCCCTCTTAGAAGAAATAGAGCTTCACTAAGTGAAATGGAGCCCCTACAATGGCTCATTACAGACCATGGAGTTGTAGTTCTGTAAGAACCAAATTTTGTCATTTAAAAAAATAATAATTTCATGAGCTCTTTCCTTTCAGCTTAACTTCTCAAATATATTTTAGTTTCAAATTAACACTGGGCCGGAACCTGTTTCCTTGGTAACCAAAGCGTATTTAAAAATGCAATAACAGATATGCAAAAGAATGTGTTTTTAAAGGAAACAAATATTTAATGAACATTGTGCAGTTGTTTCCTCTCATATAGAACCTGATCTGATTTTAGACGTTTTAAAAATGCGGTCTTCAAGCCTTACAGATTAAACCATATTTCTAAATATATAGAGAAGGCTTGCACAGTGACAAGCTTTCTTCTTCCTCCTTTGTGCTCAGTACTTTCAAAATTAAGGTTTCCTTTGTACTGTGCTCCAGAGTGCAGGTCAAGGTTGGTGCACAGAGGTGTAGTTTCATTATCACGAGTTCACCAGCGCCTCTGAAACAAAAGATATTTCAGAAATTCTGAGAATCAGAAAATGCTCGTGCTCCTGTTTTTCCCCATCCCTCCACTGGTGACCCCTGAGCTCTGAATAGTGAAGGACTGAAAGCCAAACCTACCCCCCCAATGGCAAGTGCACGTTGAGCTTCTATAAAGCGTCTTAGTAGGTGTGTTAGGAGGAAGACTAGCAGCCTGAACCTCCTGGAGGTTTGCTCTCAGTGAAGAATGTGGACACTCAGGGGCATCTGTGTAAATAGGTGCTTTATTCTAGCAGTTTGCCTACGTTATCTGTACAGTCAAGCCTCTTGTGGGCTCCAGAGTGGTGGTAGTTGTTGTTGTTGTGTTGTTTTGAGGCCAACTAAAGTAGTTTGCTTGGAAAATCTGTCTCTGGCTCAATTACATTAGAACATGATTCATCTCAGAGTGATTTCGTGCTCTAGGCTTCCCACGAAATATCCTTCCTGCAACACCTTTTTTTTTTTTTTTAAAGCTGTTTGGAAGCCATTTTCCTTCTTGCCTGTGACTTAAAATGACTAAGTACATTTCGAATATAGTATCCATCAGATCGTGAACTGAAGGGAAATGTCAGAAACCTGATTCAGTATTGCCATTTATTTTAGTACCAGTAGCATTAACAGTTGCAGCAGGATCCGGCTAATTGTCATTTGCTCTTGAGCAAATAGCGAGCCAGGCATTTGTAATTAAAACACCATTGCTATTCAGGAAGATTACAACTACAAAGTCTTCTATTTTGATAGGCCAGTACAAATTAATCATTTTGAACCCATTTGAATCTTAATTACAAGATTAGATGGATGCGATGTAATTGTTTTTACCATAAAATGAATGCCTGAGAGATTCAACATTTATAGATGTCGATCCTTTTGTTTTTAACTCAGGGATGGTTGCATCATCTTGTAGATTTTCATACCTAATGATTTCTTTTTTAATGGCATTATTCATTTTTGTTGCTCTTGGTCGTGCCTAAAAGAATTTTAAATACAATTTGAGGAGCCAGAAAGCCAAATAAAGCCTGTGGGGAAGTGTATTGTACCATTCTAATAAATAGACTATTCTAATAAATAGACCAGTGAATAGAAGAGTAATTATTATTTATTACTTTGTTGTGTTTCGCCTAATACTCTGCCTTCATATTTCACAGAAATATTTACAAGGCTCAAAGCTTTTCTAAACTTACCCATTTACAATTATTATTGGATTTCCTAGATTAGCAGAAAATGATTCTTGCTGATTGAAGATGGCACTTACCCCTTTAAACCTCGATGTTTGAAAGACTATGCTAACCCCATTCACACTTCTTGGCTAAGGTGTTTATACTGGGCAGGCCAGAGCAGGTGGGACAGGAAGAATGTGCAAACAACGGCTTTGTTGTCACCAAAATGAAATGGGCAAACGTGTGGTTTTCTGCCTGGATGCTTTGTAGTGTAAAATTCTCAACTCTCCCCCCTCACCCCATTTGGAGAATAGGAAACGTTTCTTTCCAAGCTTTGATTCAGTGGGAGTACAGGATTTCAGCTCTTGCTACTACAGTGAGGTTGAGCTATTTCAGCCACTTTTACCGATCCCCCGTATACAGGCTGGTAGTCAGACCGTGACTTAGTATCTTTACTGCTTTGATACGCGAGAAAGATCTAGGAAAAGATCCAGCATCTTTCTCTTTGGTACTAAATCATGCTAACCTCTGGGTTTCCGGTAACGTGTGGCTCATTCCAGCTGCTTCCTTCTAAGAGAAGTGCTATTCTAGACAGCCTTCTTGGTAATTAAACAATTAACACATTTACTGAGCACCTACTATATATCAGACATATTCCACAAGCCAGAGAGAGATAGCAATGGGCAAGACAGACCAGAGCCTGCTTCTCATGGGCCTGTCTGTACTATGGCAGAACAGGAGGTGGGAGAAGTAGGCAAAAATAAATACGCCAATGAATAATTAAAGAAGAAAAGTGCAAAAACGAAAAATAAAATAAGAAATTTTAAAAAATGAACACAATCCATTCCAGGGAGGATGGCCACTGGAGAATGGCAGGTCAGAGAAAGTTTCCCTGGGGTGGGAGCACTTGAGCAGAGAGCTGCCTGGTGCCAGGAGCCCACCAGGTGGAGGTTTGATGGGGCCTCACCAGCAGAGGAGGACTGAAGCTCAAAGCCTCAGACTCTTCTTTCTTTGTGTATCTGCGGCTCTCTCAAAGCCAGGTCTGACCACTGCACGACTGAGCCTTACTTAGGTAAGCTCTCCCTCAGTGGGAGAGTGGCCCAGGCCCTGGTTTTTGACAAACTCCTAGAGGTTGGTGCCAGTGAGGTCATTGCCTCTGACCCAGTCACTACCCTGAAAATGCCTACGAAGGTGAAGGTACCATGAAACTCAGGACCTTGCAGGCCTGGGTAGTGATGAAATCCTGGCACAGATTCTATGCCAACCCAAGAAAGGCCTCTCTGGAACAAGAAAAATTCTGGGAAACTTCTTGCTTTGTTTTACATAAGAGCTCCAGAATTTAAACTCACAACAAAGCATGAAGATAGCCATTGTCCCATCTTACCGAGAAGCTCACTCTATCCTAGAGTGCCCCCCACCAGAGAGATTTATTTCAGGTTTCACCAAAATTCTCCAGCTCGGCAGACCTCTTTGCCTGTGGGTGTTTTGTTTTGTTTTAAGACCTTATTCCTTAGCGTGATTTTTCTCTATTCCACACAGCAAACAATGCTGAGAACATTCCTTTTTTTTTTTTAATACTTTTTAGTTGTCAATGGATCTTTTAAAAAAAAAAATTTGAAATACCACAGTTTTAATCGTGAAGGTCTCTAAAGACTCATGTGTTAAAAGCTTGGTCCCAGCTTGTGATGTCATTGGGAGGTGGTGAAGCCTTTGGAAAGTGAGACCTTTATTTATTTATGTGCAGTGCCAGGGATGGAACCCAGGGCCTCTCACATGCCAGGCAAGCACTCCACCACTGAGCCACGACTCCAGCCCCTGGTAAGAACATTCTTAAGAACCAATACTCTTTCATGCCTTTTAAGCTGGTCAGCTAACAAAGGTCAGAGAACAAGGGATGGGTTTGTTCTACCAGTTACAAACCATAAGGTGTCTTCAGAGCCTTCTGCATATTCCAGAAGCACTTCTGGAATTGGTTTATAATTTAGCAGACTTTGCTTATCATGGTGGAGATGGCCTGCCTGTCTCCTTGTACTTCATTTGGTTTTGAGAATCATCCCACTACATGCAGATATGCTTCTTCTAGTCCTTTGTAGTAGAACCTTGCTGCTTATCAACAGGGGAGAGGACTTCAACCATTTGGTTCATTTCTTGGGGTATTTGTTGAACATCTACTATGTGACAGACACTACTATAATCTAAGTAGAATGGAATATTGACATGTTGCCTATGGGAGTCCATCCAGGTTCCCACACAAGGCTAGGGCATGATGTGGACAGTCACAATTGTGTGTCCTCCCTGTTGCAGAAAGAAATGAATAGGATGCAGTTTTCTTGGTGGTCTTTGTTACTATTCCCTGAAGTCTAGTCTTCAATTGGGGGCAGATCAGCCCATGACAAGGACCAGTTCTTCACTTGGACCTGTGTTTTGTTCTCACCACTTTCTCAAGATGCCTTGGCTCCTAATAAGCCACCGTATGTCTGGCTGCCCTTCTCCAAGCTGGTCTGCCTGCATTGCCAGGTGACCTCAATAACGGCTGCCACTTTTGCATTCATGAGCAGATGTTAAGTTGAGAAGCCCCTGAATGCAGAAATTTGAATTTGTGATGCAGGCAAGATGCTTTTGCTTTTTACCTTCCCCAGCTGACAAGCAGGGTGGGGGTGGGGTTCTCCCAGCTGACTGTCCTGCAGAAGGAAGTAGGCTTTCTGGGGAGCAGGTAACTCAGGGACCCATTGCCAAATCCCTTGTCATTTTTTAGGTGATCCCAGGGTGCCACTGCCATGGCCCAAACAGCTCCTTGAACGAAAAATGACTCTTTCGATCTTGCAACTATTTTGCATCTTTTCCTTTAACGGCTTCCTTGCTCCTGCAGCTATTTCTGCTCAGAGTTCGAGACTAGATCTTGAGTGCAGACTCAGTACATTTGGTCATCGGAGGGAGGTTTGTTTTCTGGTCCTGTTTTGTTTTTCAAACATCACTATAAATATTCATTCTGTGTTTGAGAGAAAGGTGATGGAGGCTTTCATAATAAAACCACCTTCTTCTTTACCCTGTGGCTGCCAAATAGATATTTTGAAATTTCTTTTCCTTTTGCATACTAAAGTCTCCTTCCCGGTCTGAGGCCTTGCTCTAATTAAGGCCTCACAGTGCTGCCCATCTTCCCCAGTGCTAAGCATGACGCACGGCGCCTGCCCCGAGGGCCTTACAAGCCAGTGAGACGAGAAAACAAAAGCCACCAGCTGAGAATGTGGTTAAATCCCAGAAGGGCAGTGCCCTTGTAATACCCCCCCACTTTTTTTTTCCTTGTGTCTTGAGCTAAGGAAGGAAAAAGGAGGACGTTTAGTAGGGAAAGATTCTCTAACGCGCACATGATGTTGGGGAAACCACATGGAAGAGAATGGGGTGCTCCTCTGGGAAGCAAAATGGGGAACCGGCATAGGCTGGAGAGGGCAGCAAGGGGGCAGGTGGGGGCGCAGGAGCTAAGAAAGAAGGAACAAAGGGCTAGCAAAAAGGAGTGGCTGCTTTGCCGCACCCTGAAGCTGGTGATGCGGGTGAAAGCAGAGGACAGGAAAAGAAGGTTTGGAAGAGCCCCGAGTGCAGGCTGCCAGGCTGTGTAGAGACTGTAGAGACCGGGTACTGTGATGTTCTGTCTGGTTTCGTCATAATGTTGACCTTGTTGTTTAAGTGTCCCACACTGCCTGTGTGCAGGGCTTGCCGATTGATGCCCCTAAAGGTGATTTATCCTGGAGTCTAAGTTTCCAGGCCTATGCCCGGGTTCCTGTTCTGCCTACTGAGAATACCAGTGCCCCCACCCCCTGTTGCTCTGCTAGATCTGAATTGAACTTGAATTGAGCAGCCCTTTTACGCACGTTTTTTGGTCTTTTACAAAGCACAGATCGAAGATCTACCCAAACCCCTGCCATAAGCTACAAATTTGAGGAATTCTTTTTCTCAAAAGTCACGTTGCCCACGGCAGGCACAGTGAGGTGCTTTGGGAGCCCCCAAAGGTGCCTTCTTGCTTGCTTGCTCAGCAGGAGCCTATGCAAATCCTAGTCCTGGTGTCCATGGGGACTCTGGTCTCCAGGGAGGTCAGGCCTGGTGGCACAGTAGCACTTAGTGTTGCCATTGTCCCAGTACTCCTTGCCCAGCTCTTTGGGGAATTCAAACCACAAATTTCAGTTAGACTCCTTTTGTTCTCTCACTGAGGAGACTGTGGCCAGAGAAGTTCTTTCCCGAGGTCCTCTGGAGAGTTAAGGGCTTCACTCCCAGTTCTGTGCTCTTTCTGCTAAATCAAGCTCCTCTTGGGTCACAGGGGAAGCCCAGTCCCTTACCAGGGACTGTCAGACTCGCTCCATTAAGGGTCAGATAATGAATATTTTAGGCCTTGCAGTGTCAAGAGGAACAATTTCAACAAATTGAGTTTAAAGATTGGATTGACTTTTACTAGCAATTCGTGAACCAGGCAGCACCCCATCTATAAAAAAGAGAAAGGCGCACTGTCAGGCCTGGCAGAAAAATCGGGGTTTATAAGTAGCTTGAGCAGGAACAAGGAAACAGCATAAAACAAAAAGCGGATTGGTTCACGCAGGGTTACTTCAGGTTATTTTCCTTATAAGGATTAAAGCAGAGGGGACTTCCTTATCATGCCGCTAAAACTGGCCTGTTTGGGGATTTGTCTTCTGATTTCTCAGAAGGTCAGATAAACAGCTTAATTCCAATTAAGTGATGTGAAGCTTTAGCATGAGTGACTCCATTAGAGTTTTGGTCTGTTGGGGTCCAGAGTAGCAGTTCATTCTAAATCAGTGGACTCCCATAAATTTTATTTAAGGTGTTACGGCAAAACTGAGGATATTGAATGTGTATTTATATAAGAGAAAGTAAATGTCCACAAAGTTTGTATTGATGAGTTTCAAAATATAATAATATATAATATTCATAAAATAATAGGACTGTGGCTGTGTCTCTATAATAATTCACTTGTGGAAGTTAAAATTTGAATTTTATAAAATACAAATTTTATGTAATATAATATAAATTTTATGTAATATAATAGTCTTCCTTTGATTTTTTTTCCTAATTATTTAACAATGTAAAAACCATTCGTAGCTTGTGGACCATACAAAAACAAGTGGCAGGCTGAATTTGACCTGAGGGCTGTAGTTTGCAGACCCATTTTTTTTTTTTATATTTTAATATTTATTTTTCAATTTTTGGTGGACACAACATCTTTATTTTTATTTTATATGGTGCTGAGGATCGAACCCAGCGCCCCGTGCATGCCAGGCAAGTGCGTTACCGCTTGAGCCACATCCCCAGCCCCTTGCAGAACCATTTTTAAAATCAAAATTTGCTGCTCTGGGAATCCATTGGCCAGATACAGCCTGCATATGTGTTTTGTTTGACTTGTAAAAATATTTTAATTTAATTAGTTTCCAGGGTTTTTTGTTTTCTAAATTTTTAGTTTTATCCTTTTTTTCTTATTTTAAAAAAATTTTTTCCATATATACCTGTTTTCCTTATTATAAAAATAACATCCACCTACTGTCAAGTTCACATTTTGGCAGTCTTTTATCTGGGCAACGTGACTTTACTGTTTGTTGAGACAATGTTTTGTAGACAAATTCCTATCCTCCTAATATCATAGTGTCAGTCCTTTCATATCATTTTAAAGTTTTTCATGAATATAATCTTTCAAAACTTCACTATGAAAATCTTAAACATACACAGAAGCAGAAAAACTAGTTTAATGAACCCCCCCCCAAAATAATCCCAGACCTCATCTCATTCTATCTCTAAACAATTCAGTAAAAGATACAGGTTCTGAGAGAAAACTTCTTAGGAAAGATACTTTGGGGGTAAAAGGGAATGATGTCTGCAGCTTTCAAAGGGAAAAAAGGAAAGAAAAGATATAGGTTGAAGGTACACAGGAGATTTTTGCACTATTCTTGCAATTCTTTTTTGAGTTTAAAATATTTCTAAATTATTTTTTTTAAATGTAGACTACTAAAAATACATTTAAAAATATGGATTACTCAAAAAGAAGAACAACAGGGATAAAGTTGTAGCTTAGTGGTAGAGCACTTGCCTAGCATGTATGAGGCACTGGGTTTGATCCTCAGCACCACATACAAATAAATAAAATAAAAGTCCATCAATAACTAGAAAAAATATTTTTTAAAAAAAGAAAAATAACACTATCATATCATACCAACAAGAAACAATAATTCCTTAATAACATTACCTGTCATAGTCAGCATTTGAACTTGTCTAATTAGGTCATTAAAAAAAAAAAAAAAGGCCAGGCATGATTGTGCACACCTGTAATCTCAGTAGCTCAGGAGGCTGAGGCAGGAGGACTGCGAGTTCAAAGCCAACCTTAGCAATTTAGCAAGGCCCTGAGCAATTTAGCGAGACCCTGTCTCAAAATAAAAAAATAAAACAGTCAGTCGAGGGATGTGGCTAAGTGGTTGAATACCACTGGGTTTGATCTCTGGTACCAAAACAAAACAAATTGTTAGTTCAAGGCACAATTCCAAATAAGGTCCATACAGTGCAACTGATATTCTCTCAAATTCCATTTGATCTACAGGTTTCCCTCTCTTCCTTTTGTTCTTACTATTGCTATTTTAAAAGAAAAAAAAAATGTTGAGAAAATGCTCTGACCTTAGAGTTTCTCCCAACCAGAAATTAAATGAATGCTTCCCTTAGTGCAGTTTCAGTCTTAGAGATTACCTGTAAACTGGTAGCTACACCTGGAGGCTTGATCAGATTGAGGCTTCTTCCTTTTTTTAGTAGTTGACATTTCATAGAACTTACATAAAAATCCTAATTTTTTGCTTCCTTGGAATATGTTGCCAATCTAGCATTCCCACCTGCAATGATTAGCCCAAGGCTGGACAGTGAGCACCCCCACTCCCCCTTTCCCACTGCTAGTTAGGTGGGATGGGAATTCTGTAGGCCCCAGTTCACACCACTTAGGTTATCTGCCAGGCTCCCACAGGCAGCCACATTAGTTGACACCCCAGTTCTAAACAATGCCTCTTCAGAGTCTGTGGTGGATGTGTCAACAGGACCTCACACACAAGAGGCCTTTCAGGAATGTGGTGGAGATGAGAGAAAATGATATGGAAGAGACTTCCTTAAAATGCTTAAAGGGAAAGGGATAAGCAGCTACAGGAGGGGAGTCCTGATAGAATTTGGTGAGAGTCCCAAATGGGGAAAAGAAAACCATCAATTAACAGAGCTGTAGGCACAGGAGGTAGGAGTTATGAATTCCTAATCTGGGTGGGAAACAAAGAAAGCAAGTGGGCTTAAGAGACAATGCTTTGGTCTTTTTATATGATATTATGAGGATCCTAAAGCCCCATAGAAAGAGGAGGCGGCCATCAATGTAGAATTGTCCAGTAGTGTTAGTCAGAAAGCAAAAGCAGGCAGTACCAGGAAAACAGAAATTGCATGGGCAGTAAATGACATGAGGTAGAAAACAAGGGCAGCTTTATAAAAAAGGCCTCTGGAAAAGGCTCAGG
Source organism: Ictidomys tridecemlineatus (assembly GCF_052094955.1). Taxonomy (NCBI): domain Eukaryota; kingdom Metazoa; phylum Chordata; class Mammalia; order Rodentia; family Sciuridae; genus Ictidomys; species Ictidomys tridecemlineatus. Next base: position 87,485,140 of record NC_135479.1, read on the forward strand.
AGCCACGCTGCGGAGATGGTGGAGACTTAAGAGAAGAGATGCTTGAAAGTGCTCTTGATATTTTTTTTTTCTTCGTAAAGGTATTGAAATGAAATTATATAGAAAATATATCACATTTAGTTATCTTAAAAATAACAAATCTTTACAGAAAAGAATATAATTATGACAAGGTAGGATGTTCCTGGAAATTTCCAGATTATTCCCCATACTCAGAAGAATGATTAAGAGAAACTCTGCGCGACTGGTTATGAGGAAGGATGGAAAATTTTGAAGGCCTGGCAGATTATGTAAGTTTTAGGCTTCGGTGTTTAACACTATAGCCGTGATAGTTCAGTTATTAATAACAATTTGGGGAAATCTAGTCACTTCTGGAGAAACATTTGGCTCCAATGAGAAAGAAATGCCACTGTTTGTGAATTTCCAAGTGTTTGTAAGGAGCTATTCACTTGCTAAGCCTCTTAGGAAAGCCAGAGCCGATTTCACCAGTAACAAGCTGTTGACAGCATCTGATCAAGGTACCACCTGGAACAGTTAGCAAAGCAAGAAAGTGGACTGTGGAGTCAGACCTGTGCTTAAATCCCCTATGTCAATCATCATGTGACCCTAGCAGATTACTCATGGAAAATTTCTAGAGTATAAAGGTTGTTTCACACACACAGTGGCTGATTCTCACTGCTTGGATGGGAGGAATTTAGAACTCTGACTACTTGGATTGGGGGGGGCGGTGGTATAGCTCAGTGGTAAAGCCTGTGTGCAAGGTCCTGGGTTCAATCCCCAGCAACAAACAAATACAAAATAACTCTGAATATTAACTTTCAATATTAGCAACAGCCACAACAGCTTGCAACTAGCACTTGCTACGTTTCAGATACTGTTGTAAATGCTTCACGAGTATTATCTCATTTAATTCTCAGCAGAAGCTATAATATGCACAAATAATAAAAGTAGCCCCATTTTACAGATAAGGAAGCTGAGGTCTAGAGAGGTGAAGTAACTTGCCTAAAGTGGTCTTGTAAGCAACAAGACTGGGATTTATACCCAGGCAGACGAAACGTGAAAGCCAAATAGCCTTGTTCTCCCACCTCCCACCTTCCAGTTGCAGAGAAGCCCAGAGCGTGATAGGGCATCCTGGCATTTCCCAGCCCCTCTTCTAATCTGTGAGCCTCAGTTCTCTTGGAGGTCTTTGGATAATTTCAGTTTCCAAAGGCCTTAACGAAAACATGTAAACATGCAATTAGACAATGAGTTTTTTAGGTTGGAATCCACCACTACCAACAGGTTAGCTCAGGTTTCAGGAAAGCTCTGATTGGCAGTTACATGTACAAAAACATTGCAGTTTTTTTTTTTTAAGTGGGAAGATGAATCATTACTTAATAAATGCTGTTTAGTGGAGTAGGATCTTTCTGAACATGTGACCTGTGGAGAGAGTATAAAGGGTGTTTGGTACTGAAGAGGCTGGGAACTGCTGGGTACATGTGTATGCATGTTACCCAACCTGTCAGCCTTCAAAACTCTGCCTTTATTTTTAAATGACATGATTCTTTATTTTGACATGGAGTCAATATATTTTTCCTGTATCATTTAAAATGCTTTACTGGCTTTGAGTTAATATCAGAATCTACTTAAATCATCAAAATGATCACATTATTAAAACTCGGCTGGGAACCGGGATGCAGAGATGCAAGCCAGTATTCCTAGTTAAAAAGCAGCTGCAGGCCATGCAAAGAACAGACTCTACTTAATCCAAGTTGTAGCCTGGGAGTGAATCTTTTCTGAAGAAATTTTAAATAAGACTCAGTACCATCAGAACACAAGGAACACGAAGGATTTCTTTTTTTTTTTTTAACAAGTAAACACCTGCACACACGCAAGCACGCACGTTAGCCTGTTAGCTCCACAAGGCAGTTTGCCGCAGGCCCTCAGCAAACACTCAAATGCGCAGCCCTTGGCAGGAGGATTCCAGCAGGCAGCCAGTGCCCTTTATTTAAGGAAACAGACTGGGTCTTTGGTGTGAAGTACTTTTTATACCACGTTGGGAAAATCAATCTAGGCCTCCCCTGACAGGCCTGGGAAAACACAGGTGACACCCTGTTCCTGAGAATTTGACGCAATTAAAACTGCACAGTACTTTTTCTGAGTCTTGCGTCTGTTAAGTGGGCAGAGTTTGGATCCCGTACCCAGGACCCTCCTGCAGACCCAGGCCTCGCTCTGACGGTGACGAGGCTCTGTGGCCCTAAAGCCCTAACTGCGCTGCCCTTCTGGCGAGTTCTGAATCCCGTCCTCCTCGAGGAAGCTGAGGCCGCTGCCCTCGGTGGCTCCCGGGGCCTTGAGGGCCCCCCCCACCCGCCGCTCCTGGAGCCTCGCAGGAGGGCGCAGGGTCCGGCCGCGCCCTCCCGAGGACTCATCCCGCGCGTGGCGGTCCCCCGGCTCCGGCGCGCCGGGCTGAGGGTCGGGCCGACCTCTCCGGGCGGCTCTGTCCTCTGCCCCACGCCGGGGGCGGGCCGGGCCGGCGGAGCCGAGCCGCCGGCGTCCATTTTCTGGGCGGTGCTGTGCGGCGCCGCGGCCGGACTCGCGGGTCCGGAAGCGCCATGGACCCCCGGGGGAAGCGCGCCGGCGGCCGAGGAGCCGAGCCCCGTAAGTGCCCTTGGCAGGGTGTTGTGCCGGGCCGGGTGGGCGAGGCGCGGCCTGCGGGCCCCGGGCGCGGCCGGCCGGACAGCTCCTCTTCCAGAGAGAGCCTTCAACCCGGCCGGGAGCCTCCTGCAGGGCTGCGAGCTCCGTGGACGCCGGGAAGCTGCGCAGCCGCGGGGGGCGAGCGAGCGCCCGCAGGTGCAGGGTCCCGCGCCCGGAGCCCTGGAGGGTGGCCTTCAGCCCGAGTCGGGCCGTGGCGTCGCATCTCGTGGCCCAGCTGCGCGGCGGGCCAGAGGGCAGCCGGAGGGAGAAATGCGCACCGGGGACACAGTGGGCTCAGGTCCAGCGGGCTCGGGCGCTGCGCTGACTGTCGCACCTCCCCTCCCCGGGATCGGAACGGGACCCCAGTCCTGGCCCTCCGGGAACGTGATTTCCAGTGCAACGCCGAGCCCCTGCAATTGAACGGGACGTGCAAAGGCAGGGCCCTGCCCCCAGGGGTTTGCAATTTCAGCCTCCTGCTCCTGCAGCAGTTTGGTGGGCTCTGTCGCTACACCACCGCCGCCTGCTCTTAGACACTTATTTGCAGAGTATCCAGTAAATCACCTGAGATTTTAGTTTGTTCGCGAATCCGCTTTAAAACTTCTGTTTTGCTGTAGGTAAGTGCCTAATACACTCTGGACTTCGGCCCTAAATGAACGTACACTCCAAGGATCCATTATAGATGGCATGTGTTGTGGTGCCTTTTGTATATTTTAAAGGTTAAACACTTCTTCTAATTGTGAAGCTGAACTACCCATGGTTGAAAAGAATGGGGGCAGGGGTTGTCGTGGTTTCAAAGAAACTTCTGGTGAGGTGCACAGTGATTTTCCCAGAGTGAGAACCCATTAGAAGATCGTGGAATCCGTTTAGTGGGTTGCTACTGGGGGGAAAAATGAGGGGGGGGATTGTTTAGAATATGTAGTGCAATAGAAAAGAATAGAATAGAAAATAGTGCGCATTGCACATTGTAAGGGTAATCATTGTTTGTGAAACTTTTGGTTTTCAGTTTATATAATGTAATTAAAAAATTTCAAAAAGCTGGTCATTGTCAGAACAGCCGTTGAAACCCTGACTTACTAGTTAATAGTCCAGGCTTTGCAATCATTTGAACCTAGGGTTGAGTCCCAACTCTCAAATCAGCTGTGTGAATTTGAACTGATTCCATGATCTGGCTGGAGTCTGCATGTTTACGTCTGTAAAATGGGTGCATGCTCTGTATAGCTGAGAAGTGTTATGAAACTGGAGGCCTCAGGTGTCCATCATTTGTGCAGTCCTTGACTTACAATAGGTGTTCAATATATGCTAATTGCAATTCCTGTTGTCGCTGAAGCATCAAATCCTGGCAGCAACTCATGGAACACTGCACTTTTTTCTTTTCTTTTGTTTTTTTTTTTTTTTTAGATCTTGATGTGGAGGAGATGGAGGACTCAGTACCAACGATTTCCAAGTGATTTCTTCCAAAGCACGGAAAGCTAACTCTATTAAGGCTGGTCCGTTTTAACTGAGGTAACGAAGCTTATATCTCTCCTTAGTCTACTTGAAATAGAAAAGGGTTGTTCTCGAGGAACTGGAGAACTCCTAAGGGTTGTATGATTTATGACAGCTATATCCCAAGTTTGGGCACTACAAAGTGTCCGTGACTCTCAAACAGCAGTTATTATGGAGATGTGACTTGTGAGGCCTCTGTGATGAAGGGGAATGAGGGAACGGGGCTTTAGGACAACCGGTTTCTCATTCCAGTTCTGCCATGGGAGCTTTTATACATCTTTTCATAGATAGTGGCTTCTCTGACCTAGGGAGACCCAGAGACATCACTGAGGCCTGGGAAGTTGAAGTGACTCTTGAGGGTTAGTTACCCAGTAGACTGGGGTCAAAGCAAGACTGGAATGTGGATCCTTGATGCTCAGTCCTACAACCAGCTTCCTGGCCTGCTGCAGGTGAGCATGGTGCCAGGCATCCAGTATACAAACATGAAGAACCCTCCCCGAGACACTTGGGGTTCTTGTAACCAGGAACTGGCAGCCCTGCCTTGGAGGCGTGTACAAAGCCCCAGATGGTGACAGTAACAACTTCCATTTGTCAAGCACTTGTGTGTGTATGTGTGCCAGGCAGTGTACTGAGGACATTCAGAGTGGTATTTTTATTCCCTCCTTACAATACCCCTGGGAGGTAAAACAGAACAGGTGTTAAAGGGCAGAACTGTGAAAACACAGGTCATGGAGGGCTTTGCATCTCATGCTTCATTTATGGAGTTTATTCTATATGCAAAGTGCTATGTGAGGAACACAAAGTTCAAAGCAAAGTGTCTGCCCTCCAGGAGCTTGCAACCCACATTCCACCCGAACTCCAGAGAGGTGGAGTCAGAGGGGCACTGCCTGCACGGCTGGCTCTCCTTTACCCAGCTCCCAGCAGTCTTGAGTGGCATCTGTCACCGGAACAGACCAGAGTAATGGACATATCCAAGTTCTTGCCTTTCAATTCAGTTTTCATTTTCCCTCGCACCTTAACATATATTTCCATCCACTAAATTTATGCTGTTTATAAACAATAGTAAGGCCTTTTCTGAGTTCCTTTATTTTTCACTCAACAAATTATTTCTTGAGCTCCTATAAGGCCCTTGGGTTTGCAAACCGATTTATTATGTTTTTACAATTGTTGTGTCCAGTTTCTTAGCAGGGAATTATTCAACTCTTAGCAATTTTCTATTGTTACTATGGTGGACTAGTAGCTGTAAGGACGCTGGAGAGCTATTTTTTATTTACTTATTTTTATGTGGTGCTGAGAATTGAACCCAGTGCCTCACACGTGCTCGGCAGGCGCTCTACCACTGAGCTACTGCCCCAGCCCCTAGGAGAGCTATTTTTAAAATCTTTAGAAAGGAATTTGTCACTTTTCTTTTATAAAAATTTTTATTTTTCCACAACTGTTGCCTGCTCATGGGGGCCTTTTTATTCATATTATTTTTTCACAGACAGAGGAAAAGGCAATTAGGCAAGGGGGCTTTCTTTGGTTCAAAATGCTCTCCTCTTTTAGCTTCATAAGCCAGAGGACTAGAGGTGGTCAAAAGTAAAGCAACTGAAGAAATATCTTTGTTTGATTTATAAGAAAGTAAGTTAGAAATCTGTGCAAGAATTGTGTTTGGTAATAGCAATCAGATTGCAAGGCTTGAATACTACTTGTAATAACTTTAGTCCCAAATAAAAACAAATGAGATGTTGAATGTGAAATGCTTTGTAAACTTTAGGAGTTCTGTAAGTGTTATATAGCAAATATTTGGGTGCCTCCTGTAAGTATGACGCTGTGCTAATGGGGATGGATAGCTCAGTGGTGAAACAACCTAGAATCTTTCCCATCAGACCCTTATGCAGCTGAAAACAAAATATACAGAAATGCTATATGATGAATGTTAAAAGAAGATATTCTGGTAACTTGAGGAGGCATTTGACATAGGAGGGATGGAGGGAGATGGGGAAAGCATGGAGCATATTCAGGGAAAAATGTCAAGTGCAGGTAGCTGAATTAGAACTGGTCTGTACAGGCATCCAGTAGGAAAGAAAGCTGGAGAACATTTGGTGCCGAACAATAATGGCCTCAGATGCCAACTAGGAAATTTGAATGTATTAACCCCTGCTTTGCATTAGGAGCAAGTGCTTGTATGTGGTTTGGGGGACATTGGGAGGAGAAGCAGGGAAAGACTGTTGCAGTCAACAAAGGGAAAGCGGGGGAGAAGGAAGGCCCAGAGTGGAGGATCATCCGTTGAGGATGAGGGTAGTGAAATGGAATGGAGCAGAGGAAAATGGAAGAACTGACAGAATCAGATGGACAGGGGAGAAGGAGCAGCTCGTGCTAACCCTGAGCTTCCCAGAGCCACAGTGCCATGGAGGAAGCCTGGGAGGAGGCAAGATGCTGTATTTCAGAGGCGCTGAGTCAGAAGTGGTGAAGCACGCTGTGCTCCCAGGCTGATGCAGCTTTGGGCTCCACAGGAAGGTCAGGGCTAGTTTTGGAGTCGTTAGTATATAAGAAAAGGTCAAGAGGTGGGAGAGAGATTTTCCAGCAGAGACTGTATATAGAGAAAAAGGTTGAGGACAGAGCCTTTTTTTTTTTTTTTTTTTTAATTGTTGGTCGTTCAAAACATTACACAGTTCTTAATACATCATATTTCACAGTTTGATTCAAGCGGGTTATGAACTCCCAACTTTACCCCGTATACAGATTGCTGTATCACATCAGTTACCCTTCCATTGATTGACATATTGCCTTTCTAGTGTCTGATGTATTCTGCTGTCTGTCCTATTCTCTACTATCCCCCCTCCCCTCCCCTCCCCTCCCCTTTTCTCTCTCTACCCCTTCTACTGTAAATCATTTCTTCCACTTGTATTATCTTGTCTTACCCCTCCTTTCCTCTTATATATCATTTTGTATAACCCTGAGGATCGCCTTCCATTTCCATGCGATTTCCCTTCTCACTCCCTTTCCCTCCCACCTCTCATCCCTGTTTAATGTAAATCTTCTTCTCAAGCTCTTCGTCCCTACCCTGTCCTTGTTTACTCCCCTTATATCAAAGGGGTCATTTGGTATTTGTTTTTTAAAGATTGACTAGCTTCACTTAGCATAATCTGCTCTAATGCCATCCATTTCCCTCCAAATTCTATGATTTTGTCATTTTTTAATGCAGAGTAATACTCCATTGTGTATAAATGCCACATTTTTTTTATCCATTCATCTATTGAAGGGCATCTAGGCTGATTCCACCATCTTGCTATCGTGAATTGTGCTGCTATGAACATCGATGTAGCAGTGTCCCTGTAGCATGCTCTTATTAGGTCTTTAGGGAATAGACCGAGAAGGGGAATAGCTGGGTCAAATAGGACAGAGCCTTTTAAGCAAAGAAAGGACCTAGGGAGGAAGAGAGAATTCTGGCGGGAGAACAAAGAAGAACCCCAGAGGAACATGATTCCAAAAGCCCATGGATGGGGTTTCCCAATGGAAAGAGCGAGCATGTCGGGTCCAGAGGAGGAGAGGTGGGCTCGGGAGCACCATCAGAAGGACAGATGATAGATGTAAATTTGTTGGTCTTTCCCTTTGTACGGTAGTGTGAGGTACAGAGCGAATTGAAGTGATTTCATTTTGTACTAGTTTATAGCTTGCACAAATTAAGAGTCACTGTTAAATTTGACTCTAACATGTCCCCAAACATACTTCTGATTACTAAAATTCACTGTTCAACATGGTGTGATAGTGGTCAGACACTGTATTCCACTGTCAGCAAACAGACCAAAGAATCCCTCTTAATAGAATGAGTGCATTAAAAGCTATATTTCTGTTGATGCAAAAAGTTTCTAAAAGTAATTTAATTGCATTGACTCCTACCCTATGACTGTGGTATGACACGAGTCTTTGTGTTCTCATGTGTGTGTGAGCTTAGTACAATGGAATGAGGAGGCTGGGGTCAGATAAATCCAGTTTCACAACCTAACTGGGCCATTTTCCAGGCCATGAGTGTAGAACAGTTCCTCTAAGCTTAACTTTTTCCATCCATAGCTCACATAGGTTTATTTTGAAGGAGAGTGATAAGACAGTTTGTTAAAAACTAAACTATAATGGGCATTTAATAATTGTTGATTCTCTTCCCTCACAACCCTGTGTAGATATGAGAATCTATAGGAGGAGGGTGCATTTACATGCACAACTTGATCTGTACCAGTTTGATCTGTACCGATTCATTTGAATGCACAAATTTTGTCATGGAAAGTGCGCACATACCTCCCATTAAGGCTGTTCTATCCTGTGTCAGTTCAGGTGAGCAGCAATTTAGTATGGATAAAAATGCACCTGGGGAATTTATCACAATGTAGATTCCCAGGCCCTGATTCTGATTTAGTGGATTGGGATCGGGGCCTGGAAATCTGCATTTTGAATGAGTATTGCCCTGACTGTTGATGAAGACGCACAGATTGCACTTTGTTAAAATGCAGAGCAGAAGGGAGGGTCAACCTGAGACTTGGCATGCTGATTTCAAATTCTGTTTCCATTAGATGTCTGTGCTCAAAAGCTTTCAATTTGTATCATTCGTGTGTGTGGATTTTACTTATAATCATATATCATCTATTGGATTCCAGATAGTCAATGACTGGTGGTGTGATTGTACCTTCCCATAGCTGTCTTTAGCATAACCACAGCAGAGCAGGGTGACATAGCCCTCAAACCAGTTTCTTTTGCTGTGGAGTGAATGATGACACCTGTCCCTATGCCCGGAGTTTGCAAAACCAGTATAACTTTAGTTGTTAGCAACAGTATATTCACTGTCATGCAGTTGAAATACATTGATACATTTATCTGTCTGACTCTCTGACTTCTGATGGATAAACATGCTGTTATATTATTTCTCTCATCCTCTGTATCTTAAGAGTCATAGAATTTTTAGGCTAAAGTTCAAGTTTTTCATCTATCCCAACCTCATTAGATGAAAAATAATTTATCCTTTTTTTTTTATTCTGCCCCATGCTAGCTCTCTGCTTGTTCACAACAAAGAATGCAGACATATATGTGTTTGGTGTGTAAGCTGTGTATGGAGAATATAAAACATTTGGTTTGTGCATCTTGAATTATGTTTTATGTTATCCACATATGCTTTCCAAATCTAATGGCTATTAGATTTAATATGTCTATTAAAATTATATTGAGGGGCTGGAGTTGTGGCTCAGTGTTGGAGCACTTGCTTTGCACATGTGAGGTGCTGGGTTCGATCCTCAGCACCACATAAAAATAAACAAACAAAATAAAGGTGTTGTGTCCATCTACAACTAAAAAAAAAAAACTATATTGCAGGGTTGGGGTTGTGGCTCAGAGGTAGAGCAATCGCCTAGCATGGGTGAGGCACTTATTTGATTTTCAGCACCACATAAAAATAAGATATTGTGTCTACCTATAACTAAAAAATAAATAAATAAAACCCAAACTAAATTGAGTCATTTCTGCATGTAGGCATCTCGCTGATGGTTCACTTCTTTTGGAGGAGAGTGCTGATGGCCTAGAAACTTTCCTAGAAATGGGGTTTCCCTGTTTATGCACACAGCCCCTGAAGAAGAGAGTGGATTGGGCATTTCTGATGTGCATCACCTCAGCCACCTTATTAGAACCTCAGGCCACCTGGTCACAAGGGAATGCTCAACAGTGCAGCTGCCATGGTTGCAGAGTTGAGTTTCACGGCCTGTTCTGTGGGACTCCAGAGGCCAGCCTCTTCTGTCTAGGCCCCAGGCTGGCCCCTGGCTATATAGTGAGGGTATGAAATAACTGTGTTCCTGATTTTAGGCCAGAGATTTAGAGACCCTCATCCCTGTTATTATCTTAACCTCAGAATTCTTGACAAGAAAGTGGAGCAGAGATAAGTACAATAAGTTGAATTTGTTCAAAAATATTTGCTACATATCAAACCAGATATCAAATCAGGGTCCCCCTTCGTGAGGCTTCCCTCTCTTACTAACCTGTTCTTATTTACTATCAATGTGCTGTTTCTAGCTTTTATTTTAGAGTAAAAACACCAATGGATTTCTGCACTGATAAGATCAATCATTTGGTGTCTTGGATAATTGTCATGATTGCTGTGCTGGGCTAAATATTCCCGGAGTCACTGTGCCAGTTGAAAGTTTAAAACAGCTCCTAGGGCACTCGTCCAGAGGTGCTCAGTAAATACTTGTTGGTTACACACTGAGGTCTGATGATCTCTACAGAGCATTGAAGAAGAGCTCAGAGCCCCCATAGAGGTGGATTTATGGAGAGATTAAAAGCCTGGGGCTCTTTCCTAGCAACCAATCCAATGTGCAACATTGAGAAAGAGAGTGATGATTTCGCTGGTTTGGTTTCCTCACCTGTAACCAGAGAAGATTCAGCTGAATAGTGGCTTAGTTTTCTTCTTGCTCTAAGGTGCAGTAATTCCATTTCCTCTCCAGAAGAAAAGCAGAGGTACTGGAATAAGCATATGGAAACGGGGACAGTGGTTCTGCCTAAGACCTTCCAGAGGTCCCAATTTCATGACTCTCTCCAACTGTCTTCATAGATATATAAATAATAGCTAGGCAGAGCCGTAGCCTACCCTATATACATGTCCACTTGGAGGAAATGAAGATTTTTATAGAAAGATTGGGACTGGCTGGGAGTCAATCAAAAGATGACACAGGGAAGGGGGAAATACATTTTTTAAAAATTTTTTTAGTACTAGGGACTGAACCTAGGGCCTTGCGTGTGCTATATAAGTGCTGTATCACTGAGTTACACCCCCAGCCATTTTAAAAAAGAATAGGTTTGTTGTTGTTTTTTTAGTTTTTTGGTTTTTTTTTTTTTTTTTTTGAGAGAGGGTCTTGCTGAGTTACTGAGACTGACCTTGAACTTATGATCCCACTGTCTGTCTCCTGAGTAACTGGGATTACAGGAGTGTGCCAACATGCCTGGCACAGTGTTCAAATTTTATGGCTAAAAAGAACCTCAGAAATAAATAAGCCCAACCTCTTCACATTCCAGATAAGGAAACAAGAGTCCAGTGAAGTCATAGGACTTGCTTAAGTTCACACAATTGATGAAAGTGTCCCATGCCCACTCTGCCATGCAGGCAGGAGATGGCAACCAGGAGCAAAATCTGACAGGATTGGCGCTATTTTGTGGAGAAAGCTGTCATATCTGCTGGGCTTCCATTAGGGCAACAACAGGACACAGAATTTCTAGCTAAAGCTCTTAGATTCTTGCCAGTTAAGGTAGTTTTTTTTTTTTTAATGTTTTTCTAAATTGGGAGAGGCAGAGAAGTCTGTTTTCCATATTTTAAGGCATTTTTCCATGGACTGGGGATGTAGCTCAGTGGTAGAGCAGTTGACCAGCATGAGCACAGCCCCGAGTTTGAGCCCCAGCAGTGCCAAAAAAATTAAAATAACATAAAAAAATTCCTCTCTTATGTTATGAAAATTACCATGCGGTGCTACAATAACTTCATTTGGAGAGAAACTAAACATTTTCACAAGGATTGTGAAGAGGAGGACCCAGCACACACACACCTTGCCACTTTGCTGGCCATAACTCAAGCAGAGCGTGCATCCTAGGGTGCATTTCCATGAGCGATGCAGTGGCCATTTTAAACCATGGAAGGGCATCCTGGGATTATCTCAGCAGCCCACGAAGGCAGGCTTTGTACAAGGTGAGACTGACTTTGTTCAGCTGTCACTTCCTGCTTTGTGAGTTAGATACTGTTTCTGGGCCCTGTTTTTTTGTTTTGTTTTGTTTTTTCCTGTCCATGCGTTAGAACAAGTTGTGTTTGTAGAGTTGATTGCAGTTAGATGATAAGCCCACCAGTTCAGCAAAAGCAGAGCTGAATTCATTATCTTGTCAGGCAAGGCAGGCCTGTATCAGAATCGGTCTCCCCAAACGTATATATATTTTTGTGTGAGTGAGAAGATATCTGGTTAGTTCTCATAGAATGGCAATTGCCTCCTAGATACATGTGAAGATTTTCTTTTTTAAAGAGCAGGTGTGGTGTTCTGGTCTGTTCCTGCGTAAGTGCGTTGGTTCTGGTGTGAACTCAGCGAGCAGGGTGGCTGGGCTGTGTCTGTGGTGCTTTTTGGTGGAAGGGGTTTTAATGTCACCATCACACCCATCCCTGAGCACCCTTGCTGAGCCACCCCTCCTGTGGTATGTTTAGCCCTTTTGTTAGGTCAGTGTGAATTCCACCTTTGTTTTAATGGGAAGGGGACAAGAGGACTACCTTGAGAAAGCAGAGTCACCAAGATAGACTGTGAAAGTGACTGTGTGGCACAGAATGAAGCCCTCAATGGGGTTTACTGGGACATTAAGCAACCTAGCAGACTCCGAGTGCTGTGGTGCTCATTAGGGTGTAAAACTCGAAAACCCTGACCTTTAAAAATTTTTCCTGTCAAGGTCTAGCAATCCTGGAGTGTCACTAGCCCCGCCACACTCTAAGCTAACTTTCTGCACAGAGCACCGTCAACGACCTGGGACAGACATTTTTTCCTAAATGGAAATATGCTGCTTATTGAATTTCTTACCCTGTTTGTTGTGCATTTAACTTCTCAATATTTGTTTTTATTTTTGGCATTTTCAAGAAACCAATTAAAAGCCTTTTTTGTCACATTTGAATGATCTGTTTTTAAGACTCTGTGTGTATAATGAGTTGCTGATGATTTTTTTGTTTTTTTTTTTTTTTGCTTCTCTATTTTAAGAAATAATTGTTGAGGTCCTTTTTTTTCCCCCTTTTATGAAATTCAAATAGAAATCTCACCTCCAATCGTAGCAATCACCTTACTTTAAAAATGACCTGTTTTCCCCATGAGGTTCCCTTGCTCCCCATGAGGAAGATAAAAGTTCTGGCGATTAGTCATAGTGGTATTCAACAAACAAATTACTTTGGAGGCCTGATTCATGTTAGTGGTCGAAAAGAACGGCTCTGGGCATGTCGATCATGGTGGGTGCGCAAGGTAAGTGCCCATCTTCCCAGCAGGTCCCTGGAAGCCCTATGCGTCCTGTGGAAGGTTCCTTACTGGGTGGCCATTTTCTGTGTGCTGGGTCCCCGTGGGGAGCTCCTCCCCCTGCAGCCCGTGAGCATTTGTTCTCTAAAATGAAAGCAGAAACAGAAACTCACTGTCCCACGGCACAGCCTGCTCTTCAGTTTTTTTTTTTTTTTTTAGATGAGTATATTTAAAGCATAATATTTCTAAACAGCATATTGTGGGTTTTTATCTTGCAGTGGGTTTTGGGGTTTGTTTTAGGTGTTTTACTTTTTTTTTTTTTTTTTTTAATGCAGACAGCTTCTGTATTGTCATCATTCATCCTGCTCCCAGATGAGTCCACTCTAGTTCAGGTGGGCAGGGGAGCTCTGTACATAACTGCCTCCTGCCGGAAGTCTGCGTTCTGTTTTAACTCAATTATTTCCTGGTGAACTTGTGCAAAAGCTACCTGGAACTTAGTTTTTTAATATTCTTCTTCTGCCCTACAGCTGTTTGCCCCAGTCCACCTCTTCTATCTAAACCATCGTGCATCCATTTGTAAGACTGGCTGGTTTTTGTAGCCTTTTCATGATAGGAAAGCCTTACTGCCACTCCCTGGACCTCAGACCTGTCCATGGGCTTTCTTGGCACCTTTGCCCATCAGCTGCCACTCCTGAACCCTAGGAGGCAGTAGTTTCACCTCTGAGGGCTGAGCTGCCATGCCAGGTCTCCCTCCAGAGATGGCAGTATTACCAGTGGTGGCTTCAGACTAGAAATATGGAGGAGGAATTGTGAGAAATGAGACTGCATTCCCCGTGCACTCAGGGAAGGTGTGGACACAGATTTAAATAAACATCCCAGGGCCCTGGCCCATACAAACAGTCTGTTGGTATTTTGTGTCTGAAGCCAGGAAGGAAGCAACTGCTAATGTGAGGCTGTTGATGGTAGACGGGAGGCAAGGGCAGAGCATAGGAAAGGCACCAGCAGCCTTCCTACAGGGAGTCCCTGCACCACCAAAGTTAAGACTGACCGGTAGACGGGGGCTCCGCTCTGTGTCCCTCTGAGGTCTCTAGAGCAGAAAGTGTACTTCCTGGGGTTGACCACCATTAGTCCCCAGGGCAGTTCTGAGAATTTCTTGAGGGTGCTTGTGTCTTGATGGCTATGCATTATTTTGTTGACCTGGTTGTTTCGAAGCCCCAATAGCCGGGTAGTCCAGGTTCCATTCCTCTGATCTTTGTTGGGTCCTCACGTTTGCATGACACTGTGGTGGAGCATGATGTCCTCTCAGAACATTCCAACCCAATAAGGAGCTACTGAATAAAGCAGTACATAGCTCCACAATGATTGCTTCCCCATTATACATCACCTGCTAATGATGAATACGGGGCTCATTTTTAAAGCAGGGGAGGCTGTGTGATGGTTTCATGAATTGCCAACTAGGAGCTGACTATCACCTTCTTGAAGGATGACTGGAGCAAAGGGAAGAATTCGCTTTCTGCACTGTACCCCCTAGGAGTCATGTCTTGAGAAATTTTCCCTATGAGAATGAACAAACCGAAGAGACCCTGAGGGAAAAGTATGTCACCCAAATGTATTCCATGAGAAGGCTTCTCACCACCTGTCCTTCATTGATTTGGAGCACTTGAGTAGTTTTGAGAGCTTGAATCATTAACTTGAAAAAATGAATCACTGAACAGGGATTGAAACTTATAGGCAGAACAAACTCTAAAAGTGATTTATGATTGCCTTTTATGGATTAGAGTCTAAAACTCATATATACAGGTGCAAGAAGGTAATATGAGTGTTAAATGTGTGCTAAGGTATAAGGAGATAGAAAATGGCTAGATTGTGGAAATCTGGGGGACATTCAAATTTTCTAAGAGACCAAGGAACCTAACAAGACTGCATGCAGCTTGGGCCACTTCACCATCTGACTATCCCACCAGGCAGGAGTCCACGGTGGTGACCTGCACAGTCTTCTACAGAACATCGGTCTGGAGGCTCTCCAAGCAAGCCCAAGACCAAACCCAAGCCCAAGGAAAAGTAATGGCAGTAGAACCTTCTCCATGTCATAGCACATAAATCAACTACTTCAGATACAAACTACATCTATCTGACATGGACAGAGTGATTATGTCAATCAGGTCAGCCCCTGAACACAGCTTATGTGTCTGAGGACTTCTGGAGAGGCATCAGACACAGTAGCCTCCATTGGGCTGTTCAGTGCTTGGTGCACTGGTCCCAGGACGAAACAGGAAGAACCCATCAAAAGAATCTCCGCCTTTTCTGAGCATGTCACTCCTGAGGCAGCAGAATGGAACCCAGCCTGCTGAGGCCAACCTGGATGGCATCAGGAGATGAGTGACAGCAGAGGATAGCAGGCATGTCCTGATGGAGCTGCTCTGTGGTATTAACCTACCCCGTCTAAGGATGTTTTTTGAAATATCAAATAGTTAGCAACTTCCTAAGTTTGAGAATTGTCCTATCCCTGCCCATTGACACTTACTTGACCTTCTACACACCTAGGAATCTACAGTGCTTTCCCTTTATCCTAACTATCTTTTAACCACTTCTACTGCATTCTTGGGACTAAGTTATTAAAAAAAAGTCTGTGTGGCTCCTAGCCCAGGGCCTAGCATGTAGAAAGTGCTCAGTAAATG
The DNA here is from genome assembly GCF_052094955.1 of Ictidomys tridecemlineatus. Lineage (NCBI taxonomy): Eukaryota > Metazoa > Chordata > Mammalia > Rodentia > Sciuridae > Ictidomys > Ictidomys tridecemlineatus. The sequence goes on from NC_135479.1 coordinate 87,500,951, forward strand.
TTAGCTTTTGCTATCAAAGACATCTCCATTGCCACTGTTATCATTTCACCAGAGGCAAGGAAACTTGGCTCCCTTAAACTGGGTTTAAGCCACTTGGTTAGCTGGGCCTCAAAATCTCTACCTGATACAGGTGAAGATGGACCACACACACACAGATCCTTTCTAGAATCTGTCCAATTCACCCACTTTTATTATAGGAGTTGGGCTTCTCTTGGAACTCTGGCAGTAAACAAAGATAAGGTTCTGCTTTACAGGTGAGGTTGTGGAGTTTATGTCATGTGGAGTGGCCGGAAAGGGGGCCAGGATGTTGAGTCATTCTAGGAGTCTGTTCCAGGACTAGGTGACCAGCGAAAAGCCATCAGCCTGCAGTGTGGTCCTTGGACTGGAGGCAAGGCTTAACTTGGGAGCCCAACATAAGTGCTGAGCCGCTGTCCTGGAAGCTGCACCTGAGATCCCCTTACACACATCAGTGTATGTAGAATGCTGCTGTAGGCACCGTGGAGAAGCACAGTCCGGCCTCTGCAGACATTGGCCTAAATGAAAGTGCCAGCTTGCCCGCTAGAACGTGTTTGGGGACTGGTTTAAGGGATGTTTGGCTGGGAGTTGCGTCTTTGAATTGTGCCACAGAAATGTAAGATAGGGTTACATTGACCTGAAGACTGTTGCAACAGGATTTCCAAGAAGGGAAATTCCTATCTTAAAGGACAGAAAACCTCTATGTGTCAAGGCATTGTCACACACATAGTTATAATGTAGGAATTTAGTGGTGCAACAGGTATTGGTGTGAAAATGTGGGTGATTCACTCTCAGTGCAGATGTATGGCACCCCAGTAGGTGACGAGGTATAGTGAAACTTCTTCAGTATTAGTGACCAACAGTAGTGCCTGCTTCTCAGGTATTTTTTTTTTTTTCCTTCTTGGTACTAGAGATTGAATTCAGGGCTGTTTTACCACTGTGCTAACCCCAGCCCCCAGGCCTTTTTTTTTTTTTTTTTTTAAGACAGACAGGGTCCTGCTACGTTGCCCAGGCTGGCATTGAACTTGCAATCCTCTTGCCTCAGCCTCCTGAGTCACTGGAATTACAGGTGTGTACCAACACACCTGGCCAGCCTAAGAAAACATTTGGAAGGGCAGAAATAATCCATTCCACCAAGGTGACTTCTTGTCTGGACTGAACAATACTGGTGGCAAGGGGGAAAGGGCTGTGATGTCTTAGGAAATTCTGGATTCATTTCAAATTAATCCAGTTTAGAAAAATGAACTAAAAGTCCTTTCCGCCATTAAATGTTCTTGCCCACATCTTATAGATAACAAAGTCTGTCTAGTTTTTTTGTTAATTGATGATTTTTTTTTCCATTTCACATTCCACTTTCAGATGGTCATTTCCCTGGACTCTTAGTGACCTGGGGCCCCTTGGACAGAGCAAGGCTTGGGAGGAAGTACAGCATGTGTCTGGGCAATCTCTGAAGTGATTCTGTCTTCCTCTTTTCCTTCTCCTTTTCTTGCCCCTGTCAGAGAATTTAGCTTGGAGTTCTGGATCCACACCCCCCTCTCCATTCATCCAATGAGTTATTGCCATGATACTTGTAGTGGGATGGTTGGCAGATGCCAAAAGATATGTCCTAGAACTTAGAACTTGTGAATATGACATTATTTGGGGAAAAAAAGATAGGTCTTTGCAAATGTAATTAAGAATCTTGAGATGAGATCATCCTGGATTATTAGCAGGCAAACCCTAAATCCAATGACAAGCATCCTTAGGACAGACACAGAGGAGAGACCCATACAGAGGAGGTAGCCATGTGAAGACAAAGGCAGAGATTGGAGTGACACTGCTACAAGCCAAGGAAAGATGAACCATCAGAAGCTGGAAGAATCAAGGAAGGATCCCCCCACTCCCACCTTCAGAGAAAGCACAGCCCTGCTGACACCTTGAATTGGGACTTCTGGCCTCTGGTGTGATGACACAATAAATTACTGTTGTTTTAAGTCACCACGTTTGTGGTAATTTGTTACAGCACTCACAGGAAAAGAGCACCATGTCTAAGCCTTGCCTCGATCCACAAGCACCTGAAAGCTTATGAAGACTCAGATTCTGGGGCCTTACCCCTGTGTGCCGATTCAGGCAGTCTAGAGAGGCATCAAGAAATGAAAGTCATAATAATTCCATGATGCTGGTATGTCCACCCCCATCCCTTGAAGCTCCATCTTTGACCCCATTTCTCTGCATGTTGTTCACTTTCCCTGGGCAAGACCCACGCTTGAGTGTGCAACCGCCGCCTCTGGTCAGTGCATTGTACAGCTTCCTTTCAGCCCTGTGCTCCACTTCGGGGAGCACAGACTTCTTTACCCTCCTCCCAAACCAGCTCTTTGATTTGGGTTCCCTCCCTGTTCATGTTGTATCTTGGCCACAGAACTGGCAAGTCAGTGCCCGTCGTCCCTCACTCCCCTTCAGTTTCTAGTTTATTAACTAGAATGGCTTTCAAATCATCATCTTCTCTTCCTACCTGTCGTTCTTGCCTTCCTAAAAGAACCCTCACAGACATCCTTCTCACCAAACTGTTCCCAGAATGACCCGTCTGCAACTTTGTTGCAAGATATTTTTGTCCCACAAAGATTTTTCAGGTCTTTCAAGCATCTTATAGTTGTCCATGTTATGCATCAGAGTCACCTGGAGGTTTAAAAAAATCTCAATACCCAGATCCCACCTAAGAGCAAGTAAATCAGCAGCTTGAGCTGGGGCCTTCAGCACCAGTGCCTTCTCAAGTTCCCATAGGTGATTCCAGATGCGGCCAGGGGCTGAGCACCGTGGAGCCCGGGGTAGAGTCCAGTTGCCTGAGGTTGAAACTTCCTGATCAGGGCCCTGCTGATCTCCCTCCTCATCTCCAGGCAGCTCCTGCACCCACCCTGAGTAGCAGCTATCTCCCACCCTTGGCCTTCCTTGGGTTTTCCATTCCCTTTCAGGTTTCCTTTACTTAGAGTTGACCTCTGCCTAGAACAGATGCCCTTTCCCTCCTGGATTCCAAGGACATGCTCCCTTTCCCCAAATTTTCTTACCCCAATTGGGTTTTAGACTGCCCCCTCCACAGCCCTAGAGGTAGCACTACGATCTTCCTAGAGGAGCGGTCTGCATGGCTGCCTTCTCCATTGGACTGGGGGCTCCAGAAGGTGGCGGAAATGGGGAGGAAGGAGTTGGCTTCTCTGATTCTGCCAACAATGCAATCTGGCTTTAATGAACATATTGAGGGGCTGGGGATGTGGCTCAAGCGGTAGCGCGCTCGCCTAGCATGCGTGCGGCCCGGGTTCGATCCTCAGCAGCACCACATACCAACAAAGATGTTGTGTCCGCCAAGAACTAAGAAAAAATAAATAAATGTTAAAATTCTCAAAAAAAAAAAAAAAAAAATGAACATATTGAAAATGTATTACTGGTAGTCATATGTGATCCCATTATCCCATTAATTGAACAGTTACTGGCTGAGGTCTCTGTGGTCATTGCTTGGTTTATCACAGTAAACCTCTTGGCTATTATTCCCATTTTACAGGATAAATTAAACAAAATGCTCTGTGATCAGATAATGCAAGGCGACAGGAACACCAGGCAGAATGCATAAGCCATCATTTGGTCAGCAATATGGTAATAAAACATGTGCTGACCGGAAAAATCTGCTTTATTATAAATATAGGTAGTTCTTTCAGTGGCCAATACACATTTCACTCAGAATTTGGCATAAAACAAGCACAGACATTAAATATGCCAGTCAACAGATGAGACGGTAGTTTATATTTATTAACCTTGAGATGACACAAACATAGTCTTTCTTTTAAGAATGTTAATGAAGGGCTGGGGTTGTAGCTCAGTGGTGGAGAGCTCACCTAGCATGCTTGAGGTGTTGAGTTCGATCCTCAGTATCACATAAATGCAAAATAAAGATATTATGTCCACTTAAAACTAAAATAAATAAATATTTACTTAAGAATGTTAATGATTGATTAGAAGCCCAAAGTCACAAGATCAGGATAACAAAACTCAGCTTTGCCAGTTGCTGGCTATATGGTCCTGGGACTTCAGCTTAATTTTTTCTGAGACTCAATGTCTCGTCTTTGGAATGGAAATATAATCTCATAGCCCTTAAGTGTGTCGTGATAAGGAGACTGAGAAGGAGAGTGAGGTGGTGCTGCGAGTAAAGGTAATTTGTCAGGGGTACAGAACTAAACAAGAATAAGGCCGAGTGCTCTTGTCTTTGTTCTGTGTCTGGGTCCAGAAAGTTGGCCTTTGGGAGGAGCCAGGATGGGAAGGTGGTGTTCTGCTGGGTAAGCGGATGTGGGCCTGAAACAAAGGCAGGCTGTCTGAATTCCATGGCAGGGTGGGGCACAGGGATGCTGGAACGTGACCCGAGAAAAACAAATGGGCCCAGCTACTTAGGAGGAAGAGGGAAGGGAACAGAATGGTTAGAAAAGTTAATCTAACTGTGTTTATTGAAACAACTGAGCAGAGACAGTGTAACTGTTTGGGGTTTTGTATTGAGTCACCTGCAAATGCTCAGAGACCAGAGGCTATGGATCAGCACCAGGAAGCTTGGCTTCTTGTTCTTTTGCTCTTAGGTTGTTCCCAGCAGCTCTGAAGCTTTCTGGTCTGACCTCAAAGTCACTTACCTGTGGTCTCAGCGTCTCCACTCTAAATGTATCTAAACATATTGGTGTGTTACCACGGCCAGAGCTGCACCTCCCGGTCATGTTCTGACACGGTTCCTTGTGTTCAGTCTTCTTTAAGGAAGACGCCAAGACTTTATCTCTCTTATTCTAACATATTAAAGAGTATTTCCTAAGTAGGCATCAGTACAGAAGTACTGATCTTGAAGCATGATTCGACTGGGCGAGAAGGACACATTCAGCTACAGTCCTGCCGTTTGGTCACTCACACCACTGTCCTAATCTGGAGCAGGGATCAGTGCTTGAGTCCCCCCCAGGAGACCTTTGTACCAATGCATCCCCAGTAAACAGCCCCTGTAGGCTGCACAGCTCCTGGAAGTCCTGGCTCTTAAGCAATCAGTAGATGTATTTTATGACAGAACTGACATTCTGAAACATTTCAGCAGGTGGGGAAAGAATGGACCCAATGAACACAGTTAAATCTAATGAGAATAAATAAGTGGACTTTCGAGTTTCGCTTAAAAAATTCAGTCCTGGAAGTCTGGAAACCAAAAACGGGAGGCAGAAAACAAGGAAGGGAGTGAGAAGACCATGCTCTCCACCCCTGCAAAAAGTTTGTATATTAAAAATAAAATGAATAATGGAGCACCTACTATCCACTGTGCATTTACCAAATGCTCATCTGCCCTCATTTAATCCTCCCAACGATTAGCTTCCTTTTATAGAGGAGACTGAGGCTTAGTGAGGTCAGGTGCTTCTCAAGGTCACATTCAGTAAGTGGGGGCCCAGCATCTGCCATTGGGGGAGCATGGTTGGTAAGGCTCAGAGAAGTCTGGATGCCTATTTGGGTTACCTCATGTGATCTTCAGCTTCTCTGTAAAATTTGCAGGGGAATAGCTGAAGGAGTTAGAACCCAGGAAAAGGACATGTGAACCCTCCAAGGGCAGTGGATAGCAGAGGGCCCTCAATCACTCCTTGGTAAAGACCTGAAAGGAGGACAGTCCCACTCTGGGGGGGTGGTCCCATCCCTGATCTTAACAGTCTCTGAAATCCACATGTGGCATATTCTGAATGATTTGCATGTTCACTCCGCCATAGCCCAAGCACTCTTTGCTGCTTGTTATCTAAAACGCCCCAAGGTTGGTCCATATTAAAGCAGTGCTTGCTCATCTACTCCACTGTTTTGGGAACAGTTTGGGAAGTGAATTTACCGGCTCCTAAGGACCCAAGAACTGTGTGTGAGTGTGTGTGTGTGTGTGTATTCAGCACCATCTTGTGGACACAGAACTGGGAATGGGCTAAGGTCACCAACTGTCAAAGAGCTCTAAAATGCATCCTGAAAAAGCTGCCACCAGGGCAGGGATCGTGCTTATTTATTTATTTATTTATTTATTTAATTTTTAAAAACTTATTTTTTAGTTGTAGTTGGAAACAATATATTTTTATTTTTATGTGGTGCTGAGGATCGAACCCAGGGCCTCGCACATGCTAGGGAGCGCTCTACCACTGAGCCACAATCCCAGCCCCAGGGATCATGTTTTAAGAGAGATTGCCTACTCTCCAAGCCAGGGAAGCTGACATTAATGGCTTATTAAGCCCAAGATGCCTAGAAGAGCAGAAGGGACAGTTGGCAACTCTGGGAAGAGCCAGGACTTCCAGGAGCTGTGCAGCCTACAGGGACTGTTTACTAGGGATGCATTGGTACAAAGGCCTCCTGGGGGGGACCCAAGCCCCTTCCATCTTGCCCTCCCCCTGCATCACACGGCCCCCTCTCAAGCCTCACCTCTCCATCCTCAGACCTCCCTCTGCCCTGCCTTCTCTCCTTGCTGGTACTGATGTCCCTCAGCGTCACTCACCTTGTTGTGCATAAAGTTCTCCTCCCCGCCAGGTGAGGATGGAAAGGAATGAGGTGTGAAGAGCACTACTCCCAGCCCAAGTTCCTAAGCATTCTGATGGAAACTGGCTGCCTTGGTGTTTCTGTGTGTAAAGAAACCAGATAAAACTCCAATCTAGGTCTCAGGGCAGTCTGACTCTGTCCCTTTGCCCAGGTGGGAAAGGCCAACATGGGGCCTTCTCTCTGCAAGGGGGAGAGGCTCCTCTCTGGCTGCTCAAATCCCATCCTCAGGATAGTCTTCTCAGTAGGAACACAGGCGTGATATCCTCAGTGGGCACGCAGGGCTCTCTGGAACAGAAGAGTCACTAATTTTGTATCATTAATACATAGCTATTGACTATATTTATCATAATATTACATTGCGATGCATGTACCTATTCTTTGAAAGTGTTCTAAGTATATCACTGTACTGAAAAATATTCACATATTCTCCCAAGGCCTTAAAATAGGAATTCTTACTGTATTACTTATAGTCTCCTATTTTCTAAATGTTTGTTCTTCCTCTTACCTTTCCTACTTTAATAGGAATATATATATATATATATATATATATATGAGTTGTAAATGGACACAATGCCTTTATTTTATTGATTTTATTTTTGTGTGGTGCTGTGGATCAAACCCAGTGCCTCACACGTGCAAGGTAAGCAAGCACTCCACCACTGAGCTATAACCCCAGACCTCCTGAGTACTTTTTAGCTTTTTTCCCTTCTTTTGGGGCCAGTCTGACCTAGTCCCCAGGTCCTGATTATACAGCCCATCATAGTTCATCGTGCCTGGACTTCCTGGAGGCTCTCAGAGCCTGGGGCTCTGCAGGCTCCTCATCACTTCAGCTTCAGGGAAGGCCCCACTTACAGACCAACCCTACTTCTCGTACCCCTTCAACCATCAAGCGTTAGACTGGTTGCTAGTATCACCGTAAGATGAGCTAGAGGAAGGAGTTGTAGGTATTGCTCTGTGTTATCTTCTAGAATTTTCATGCAAATTGATCAGGTTGAAAAAGGGCAATAGACTGAAATTCTATTTTTTATGTATTATCTCAATCAATCCTCATTAAGATTGAGGTTGCACTGTCGTATCTACTTTATAGATTTTGAAAAATAACAGGTCTAGAATGTTAATAAACTTGTCCAAGTTCTTACAGCTAGTACATTAGCAGAACTGGAATTTGAGCCCAGGCACTGTAAGCAAAGGCCCTGCTTTACTCTTAGAGAATAAAGGTTACCAGCTGCATAGGGAGAGAAAAGGTGGCCTGGGAGAGCAGGGGAAAGGAAAGCTTGAACCTGTTGACCACACCTGAGCGTCGCCTATCATGTTAATCAAGGACTTCGGTGGAAGTTTGAATCAAGGTCTAGAATAAACCATATGAATATGCTGCACCCAAAATTGAACACAAAGGTTGTTAAAAACCTCATGAATTCATGGAGACTTAAAGAATTCTGAAATCAAAAAAACAAAACCATAAAAATTCTCCCTAAAATAAATTGTAACCAAATGAATATGTTCTTAGGTTCCTACTTTTAGAGTAAGAGTTAGGATGACCCAAGACTTTGCATGCCAAAGATCCCTTTGCGTGCAGAGAGAGGAGCAGGTGTGGTGGTGTGGTCTAAACAGACTAGAGAAGTGACAGCAGAGTGCAGGGGAAGGGAAGAGAATGTCACCACCCACAACAGGCACATGGCCCAATAAACAGGTGACACCCCTGCTTTTTTTATACTTGTCAATTTATAGCCACATGCGAGTGACCTTCTGACTTAAGAGGAAAAGCACACATAACGGAAATTTATTGATGATCTAAGTTTATATTTTAAATGGATTATTTTGGCCCCCTTCTTACCAGGCTTTTTACCCAAACAGCTAATAAGGAGTCACCTTTAAAGATTTTTATTTAAATTGTTCATGTCTCTTTCACAGGCTTAGGACAAATGCCAACAGTGCCCCTAATGAAAGAAAACCCTTTAGATGATATTTGTGAGTAGGTGCCACGTGTGCTGTGGGTCAGTCTTGGGTGGAAGAATGGTCAGCTTGTGAGCGCCTCAGGGCTATCAAGCAACGTGAAGGGTCTTGGGGGACGCTGAGCACACGTGAGAGGTAACCTTTATCCCCACCATTGGGAATTTTATATTCTCTGATTTGGGGAGCCAAGACTTAGCTAGTACCTGCTCCTACTGATGTTTGTGACTAATAATAATCATGTATTGGTCATAATAGTAATAGTACAGCTAATGCTTATGGAGCTTGATTTTATACCATCTACCGCTGAGCACTGTGTAAGTCTTATAATTCGTCCTCATGTACGCTAGTAGCTTCTGTTACTACATTTGGCAGATGAGGTGCAAAGAGTTAAAGAAACTTGTCCTGATCACAGTGTAGTCAGGGCCACTGACACTGAGATCTGGGCTCTTGCCACCTTTCCAGACTGGACACTGTCTGCCTTCTAAGTTCTCCTTAGCTTCAGCCCTGTTTTAGGCAAGGACTAGTACAGTGTTTGGGGTCTCTTCCTTCTCCTGGTTGATAGCTTTAATCTTATTCCCTTTCTGTGCCCCTTCCAATGGCCACCCTGTTACCATTAACATATGACACTTGATAAATCGTAGGGCGAGGCCTTCAGTAAACATTATCTTGAAACAAAAAGTAGACAAAAATTAAATTATATATTACATTATATTGAAGTTTTACTAAGAAAGTGAATTAAAACGAAAATTTTGTGGAAAATACTGAACTGCCCTTAATGTACCTGGTGGTACATGTGGCATTTAGGAACATTTTGGGGAAAGGGTCCCCTTCTGGCAGGGGTTGTAGGTCAGAGGTGGAAACATTAAGTTCTTTGTGCTGTCTTGGGGCTCCTGAACTTGAAAGAGTGGTTTTGGGGTCATCCTGCATCCCAGCACCGCCCCTCGCTAGCTAAACGATCTTGACCAAGCTCCACAGCCTCTCTGCATCTGCTTTATCATCTGAAAATAAGATTGCTGTGAGGCCTACATGGGCCCACTGGATGTGGTGTGCCCAGCAGTGCCAGGTACACGGACGTCCCCATTAAGTGCCAGGGTACAGCGCATAGCTGACATGTCTACATGATCTTCCTCCTGCCAAAGAATAAGTTGACATGGACTTTGACACATTTGTGGAGGGATGTGGATGTCATTTAAAGTAACTTTTGGAAGAGCTTCCCAGAGGGCTCCAACACACAGCAGGAGACAGAGTAACCCATTTCTTTTCTTTTTTTAAACATTTATTTTTTTAGTTATAGGTTGACACAATACCTTTATTTTTTATTTATTTTTTTTATTTTTTAACCGTGATACTGAGGATCGAACCACTGCCTCACACATGCTAGTTAAGAGCTCTACCTCTGAGCCCCAACCTCAGCCCTAATATACTGAGTACAATGTACTCAGAAGTCACAGGCAGCTAGCACACTGCACAGCTCAGGAACTGTCAGCAGGACGCAGAGAGTAAAGCACACAGCAGAATGCCAAAAGCACCCCCGCTCAGACCCATCTCCCAAAACGGATTCAGTGTCTGCTGTCACCCTGTTTCAAATCCTTCCTGAGAACCACTGGGGAAGCGCCCATTACCACGCTCTTTCCCTCTTGCTCTGGGTTGCCTGAGAGGAGAAGGGAGCTTATGTGTGTTTCTGGAGTAGGTGTTTTACTGGGGCAGGGGATACTCAAGCACCCATAGTTCTATGACCCAGAAGCAAATCCCAGGCCCAGCACCATCTCCAGATCTGCCTCTCAGGAGAGGAGGCCAGGCGAGGGAGGCAACGCAGCCGGAAGGAATTTAGAAGTGGTTGCAGGGAGTGGGAAGCTATGGGAGTGTCAGAAGGGAGGATGTCACGTGGACACAAAGTCCTTCCCAAGCCATCAAGGCCTGACCCTGCACCAGTGTGCTGCCAACTTTTCATTTTTAGTATTTGAGAAGGTAAATTTTTTAAAAGTTGGTTGACAATTCAGTCTAAGTCCCCAAGACAAAGACCCAATCCCTGGATTTTGAGCACAGTGTATCAGGAGAATGTGAAGAACTCTTCCTTGCCTCATTTGATCCCAAGCAGTGACAGTGAGTGACATTCCTGTGTTTTGAAGCTGTGTCAATGCTGTCACTCGTTTGGGCAGTAAGATCCTTTGCAGCTCAGCTCTGCGCCACCAGAGCTTGTTGATTTGTGATTTGCGTGGTGTTCTCGGTGTTCTTGTTTTCTCCTTTTCCATGTCAGGATGGCTTTCTTGATTGATAGCTTGGTTGAGAATTAGCAGGGCAGTTCACATTGACCTAACACTGGGTCCTAAAAGCTTGCCAACACGCCAGGTGTGGTGCTCCTATAAAGCTTATCGGTAGTGGGGTGCTTTTTGGTTCTGCATTCATCTTGGGAGTGTTTATGAGGACCTCTTACGTATCGTCGCAGAGCTGATTGCTAGGGAAACTGTGGGAAGCACTCTCAGCCCTCACAGAAGTTTTACTCTGTGGTAAGGCACATGTTTGTCAAGTGACTTTTAACAGCAGTTACAATAAATATTGGGGAAAAAAAGTGCAGTGGGAGTACATAGCCGAGGACTAAGGGGTCAGGTGGAGGCCAGGGTGGGCGGCTGCCTGGGCCAGAGGGCACTCCAGGCTGCAGAAGCAGCATGTGCGCAGGGCCTGGGCACATCCAAGGAACAAACAGAGGCCCAGTGTGGGCTAGAATGGCAGGAAGTGAGGTCAAATCACAGGGGATTTTATAAACCTTTGTAAGGACACTGGGATGTGGGTGTAGGGTTCTGATGAGCCTCGCCACCCATGTCCCTGCTCCCTACTGACCAGGAGAGCCTCCTCCCCAGGTGCTCCTCCAGCGCTTCACACCCAGTGCTCTCATGCTACACCCTGACTGGCTGGTCCCCAGCACAAGCCTCATAATCCTGAGCCTGTACCGTGGCCCTAAATGAGAGGGTGGATCTACATACTGGCCATGGGGGGGAGAGGCACACCACTCACCTTCCTGATGTGTTGTTCCCTTCAGACCAGCCAACCTGGCTGTATGGATGTTTTCTGAGCTATGGGACAGAAGCCGTGACCGTCTGCATGCCAGGCAGTACCTGGAGGACACCTGCCGCATGGCTGTTGTGTATCTGGCCAGCCATGAAGGATTCCAGGTGCAAAGTGCAGCATCCAGCAGGGTTCAGATTGTCCTAGGAACTGCTGCTGGGATCAGGGGCTGCTTGCCTTAACTCTGCATCTCAGCTTCCCTTCTTGGGGTCCTCTCTGGCACATTCTTCAGTATCTTTCAGTGATTCAGCATGTGACTCAGGCTGGCTGTCCCTGAGGGCCTACCTCTTCAGTACCAGCATAAGTCTATTCCTGCTTCAGGCTTCCTCAGGAGCGATCCTGCATAATAAGCCTGCAGTTTGGACTCTATGCGGGCCTTTTTGTTCTGCCCGCTCTGCCTCAGCCCCTGCTATGTGTGCAGGTGCACTTGAGGCTGCAGAGTGCATTCCTGGTCCACCATCAGGAATTCCATGCTCTGCTGGGAGCCAGTCACCTCTCTGGGCTCAGTTTCTACATCTGTACTCCAGACACATTAATACCATCAGCTTCCATATATTGGGCATTGAATCTGTTAATTGATTTAATTCCTCAGTATGTAGTGATATTTCCATTTTGCATGTGGGTACAGGGATCTGAGCCATGACCTGTGAGATGTAGCTGTGAGTAGTGAACAGGATAAATAAGGTCCTGTCCCTTCTGGAACTTACTTTCTGGCAGGCAGAGTGGACAGGAAACAAGCAGACAGATACAGTAGTCCCCCTTTATCCAAAGTTTCACTGTCCACCCCTCTCAGTGACCCGAGGTCAGCTGTAGTTCAAAAATAATACACGGAAAATTTCAGAAATAGTTCCTAAGTTTTAAATGACTTTTATATTATTGTTTATTATTTAATTATTATTATTGTTCATCTCTGACTATTCCTAATTGGTAAATTCAATTTTATCATAGGAAATTTTATCTTGGAAAAAACACAAGGATTTGGTTCTTTCCTTGGCTTCAGGCATCCACCGAGGGTTGGGGAGTATTTCTCCTTTAGAGAAGTGGGGATTGTGGTAATTGCAATTTGAGGTAAGCAATAGGAAGGAAATAGACATGATGACTGGAGGGCAGGTAAAGGAGGGAGCAGGTAGCAGGAATGGATGTCCCCAAGTGACGTTGGAGCATGCGTGCAGCATCATAGGAAGCCAGCCGTGGCAGTACTGGAACCAGTGTGTTTCAGAGGCCCCAGGCCCAGAAGAGACTCTCGGCAGGTGCAGTAGGCAAAGTGGGCACAAAGAGTAGGGTGGAAGGGAACAAATGAATCTGAAGATGGTGAGGGGACCTGTGGTTGGCAAAGGGCCTTAGGCCACGGTGGAGTCTGGATTTTATCTAGGGCTGGGGGAAGGACACCCGAAGGGCTTTCAGCAGGGCCTGAATGGATCTCATTTGCCAGAATCACTCTGCATACTGCTTAGAGGTGGGGCTGCATGAGCAGTGCCCTCCTAGCCCCCAGTTGGCAGGGTGTGCGTGAAGCTCAAGCTACTTGCAGCTGATACTCATCAAACTACTATTATACACCCAGCACTGCACTCAGTGCCTTTTGTGTACATTACCCCATTCACTCTTTTCTCCCCAGTTTCTGGCTCATCCAGGAAGAACCCATGTGAATTGTGATGCACTTCTTGCAGGACTCCATAGAATCCAGTGCACAGGGCCTGGGATGAGGTCAGGGGCAGTGAGGAGGTGGATTTAGATTGTTTAACACTGCAGTGGCAACTGGTGCACTGTCCATTTGAGGGGAACCTGTCCTTATTATTCTTGTTCAGAAGCCAGAATGCACAAAGGCTTCCTCCGCCCTTCCCAGGGGACAGCAGTCAACTGGGAAAAAAGTAGGGTTAACTCAGCCAGCCCTTGAGGTTCCCAAGAAAATGATATTTGGTCTCTGAAACCAATCTGTTAATGATAAGTCGTTCCTACAATGAGAAGTTTCCAGGGACAGGAATCCTGTCCTCAGTCCCCGAAACATCCCAGTGAAAATTGCCTCCTACATTCGGAACTCCTGTTGGTGGAATTTGGTTGAACCAAGGACACAGCATACGAGGTCTTCAGAGACAGGTTCTCCAAGCCTGTTTGCCAGGTTTTTTAAGCAAGCAGGTGTCCAGACAAGCTTGATCATGAGATGAACCCAAGGTCCTCAGGCTACCCTTAAACGCTGCTGTGTTTAAAAATGAAAAACAAAATGTAATAAGAAGAATCCAAGGACCTTCTCCCCCTTACATCTTTCCAAATAAGTTACCTAAAATATTTAAGTGGCCCGTTGCATCATTCACGAGTTTCACCATACTCATTCTCACAGCCTGTGTGCACGCAAGCACAAGCCTGGAGACCAAGTGTTTACCTTTTCCAGGTAATGGGTAAAGTCGGCCCAGCCAGCTCTTTCTCTGTGGCATGCTCTGAAGCCTTCTGATGTCGCCCTTTAGAACCACCCAAGTTTCAGTTAAAAAAAAAAAAACCACACACCTCCCCTGGCACGCCATGCCTTCTTGAATCTGACAGCTTACGTGCATTAAACCCTGATACATGCTCCTCTGTGCCCTTTCAGGCCCCATTTAGAAGACAAAAGCAAGAGGATTTTCCTTTTCCTAGACGCAGCTCAACTCTATAAAGGGCTTCTGTTTTGTAATCTGTTTTTGAGATCTGATGCATGTGTTTCTAACACCCTGTCACGTGAGGTCTGACGTAGGCACCCAACATGACCGTGAGCAAATGTACTGCAGAAATGCGTGTGGGACGCTGCAGCCAGCTCCCCGAAGCAAAATGTCCTCTGTGAGAAAACTCCCCGCAGGACTAGCAGACCCATGCAGTAGAGTCCACTGCGACACAGGGCCCGCTCTGGCCCCATATGGACTGTGAGTTTGACTTTTGCAGGACTGCAGGTCAGTATCCTAATACAGCGCGTTCTTTTTTTAGTTAGGGTTTATTTCTATGTTTCTTTTTATAGAGGACGGCTCACAGTAGAGAGAGGAGGAAGTTGTTCTGTTGATTCCGTTTTATTATTTATCTTAGGAATTGAGCAGCCAGGGGACTGGCGAGAGGGCTCTTGGCCTTGTCCTCTGATCAGAAGATTTAGAAAAAAATGGGGTTCAGTCTGGCCCTGGAGAGGAGCCAAGTGTAAGTGACTTCCAGTTCTCACAAGGGAAGTACACTGGAAAGTTACTTCACTCTCCTCTCTGTCATGTCTTAATGATATGCTAATAAAGATATGCTGGATTTTTATTAATAAGCCTTTAAAGGGCTACGTAATAGGTATGTAAAGTTTATGTGGTAACTATCATTTTAATTTTTTTTTTTAACTTCCATATAGTTTAGTAAAAATGCCTGAACTAATTGGAAAGAAGGTTTCATTATGCTGGAAGTACTGGGAAGTAGCTGGTCAGATCATTGCCAAGAACTGCTTCCTTTGTTTTCAAATTCAGCCTCAGAATGAGTGAACCAAGGCCTAAAAGCAGCATTCTGGACACAGCAGCGGGGCTGATTTGAGTAGAGGAGTGGATAGACTCATTTGGGTAAACAAGCACTATGAACAAGCTTGTTCTTGAGACTTAGAGGGCAAGGACACAAGCCATGACAGATTGTGCCAACAGAATCATGGGCAGCCACCCTGCAGATCAAAGAACAATCTTCACCTCAGTATAGTATGGACAGACCCGTGGTCACCTAGCTTTGAATTTGGCCATGCTCAAATTCAAGAGCTAGTTAGTAATCACCTTAACTTGGCAAAGCAATGACAGGTACAGAGTGTGTATCTGTGTGTACAGTGGGTGTGTCTGTGTGTGTTTCCCCTGTCCCTTGGTCTCCCCATCTGTCTCCTGGGAATTTCTGCTTTGTGTTTTACTATACTTTCATTCACTTTCTCTTTAGTCTTTTTAGGCTTATAGACAACTTATTGAGCAAAATAATTCGCTGGAGGCAGAAACTATATAAAAATTATCGTAAACATTTTCTTATTGGCTAGCACAGCAGTTCTCAAATTTATTGGTCCTAAGGCCCCCTTATAGAAACCATTGATGACCCAAAGAGCATTTGTTCATCTACGTTTTATCTATCAGTGTTTATCATATTCAGAATTTTAAATGAAAGTCAAAAAACTTAACTAGTGAAGAATGACAACGGTAAAACAAATTGCAAGATAAAATAACATTTTATTAAAATGACTATCCTCTAAGATGAAAAAAAAATAGTGAAAAGAATGGTATTACTTTATATTTTTATAAATATATTTAAGTTTGGCTTAATAGAAAAACAGCTGGGTTCTTATGTGCTCCTACACTCAGGTGCAAATTCAGCATGTCAATTAGTTGAAGTATGTGAAGAAAATTCAGCCTCATTCCAGTAGGCATTTGGAAAAGGAGGAGTTTTTAAATAGGCTCTTCGCTGGGTTGTAGATACTTTTTGATACTACACCAAAACTTGACAAGTTTCTTAAGTAAGTTGCAACATGGAATCTGAAACCATACCAATGAACTTTTAATGTTCTGTTACATATAAATCTACTAGTTTCTTTGCATGGTTTAGCCTAGGCATGATTTTTTTTTTTGGTTGCAATATGCATTGGTCATTGGAAAATATTGGTTGACTGAGTTAGGCAGCTTTGATCTTTCAACTTTATCACACAGTAACCAAAATTTACATTTGTTGACATTACCCTCTGCCTCATCAAAAAAGTCACTTGTGTTGGAAAGTATTGCTTGTGGTGGATATGGTGTTTCCAAATTTTTAATTTTCCCTTTAAAGCCAAATCTTCTTACTGGTGACAAAATAACTGTATCCTTGAAGTGACAAGTAGTCTTAGTCCATTTAAGAAAATGTTTGAGCAAATTCATGTCTCAATTAACATAGTTTTTCTATCAGTCCTTCTTTCAAGTAGAGTTGGTGTTCCATGAAAACAGTTAGCTAATTCAGCTCACAATTCAAAGAACCCCCAATTCGCTGGATGCAAAGCCATGGTGGTATTTCAATGTGTTTGAGAAGTGTTTCACATGCCCCTCCCACTTTTCCTCCCTGAATATTAAAATGCATAGATCTCTTCCAGGATCAAGACTTAGTAACGTGAATAATTTTTACTCTTTCAATTCGGTGTGACTGACATGGTACCTGCCAAGTTGCCAGTGGTTTTACCCGTCATTGCTCTCATACATCCCTGCACATCTCAACATCCTTTTTATTAAAGGCAAATAATATCTTAGTATCATATGAAAATAGTTTTGATCTCACAAACGTAGGGAAGGGTCTTGAGAGAGAGAGGTCCATGAAACCCCGTAAGAACTGTCAGATTAGAAGGATGCTAGGGAGGAAAAAAAGCTCAACAAGAATTTTATTTTCCTAGTCATTTCTTTGTGTCTGTAGTAGAATCTGGGTTCATTTAGGTCTGATTTTTAAGGCTGTAAATCAGGGCGTGCTGTAAGCACATTATGTAATTTAAGCCACTTGCTGTCCTGGGTCTGAAAAGCCAGCTCCTCTTCACTATCAGTGTCACCAAGGATGTACCATGCCTGTAGGTGGAGAGAGGACAAAGAGGTAAGACTGTCCCTGCATTCAAGGAGTTCATAGGGAAAGATACATGTGAACAAATGAATTCTACCACATGCTGGGATGATGGTGTGGACCAAGAACTAGAAATGCTCCAGGAGGAAGGCTGTCCTGATGAGCTGTCAGCTGGAGGACATCTCAGGATTGCCAAGCAGGGGTGCTCGGGATCAAGAGAGAAGGATACTGTCAAGAGGAGAGGCGGTTTTTCTCTGGAAGCTTGATCCAGATGGAATGTAGAGGTCTTCTGAAGTCCTGAGAGAAGGAGCCCAGGATGAAAAGAATGTGTACCAGGTGCTATGCCTCACAGGCTCCCGTTGGGGAACAGGGAGGCCAGGCTGGAGCAAGGGCTGCTCCCTGCCTTCGCGCACATCTGTACTGTTTGGATGTCTCACCATGAACAGAGATTTATATTCTTTTTTTATTTAGCGCAGGAGATTCTAAAAAACAGATGGGGTATAGTCATTTTAATCATCAAAAGTATGTGACTTAGTGCCCGTGCTTGCATTGCATGTGTGGGTATTTTTCATTAAGGCAGGAGCATGCAGGAGACGGCAGCAGGAGATTCCAAACGTGCTGATTCACTGGAATTTCCCAGTGGCGTTTGTGTGAAATATAATTATAAAGGATGCTTATCGTGTGTTTCTAAAATTCTTTAAAGCACTTTATATGCTTACAGGTTATATTTTATGTTAGTACACACAGACATACATCAAAATTTTTTTATATTATTTTTTTAGTTGTAGTTGGACACAATACCTTTATTCCATTCGTTTTATATATATATATATATATATATATATTTATGTGGTGCTGAGGATCGAACCCAGGGCCCCGCGCATGCTAGGTGAGCACTCTACCGCTGAGCCACAATCCCAGCTCCATATATCAAATTTTTATATTAAAAAATATATATATTACAATACAGGATGACCATTCATTCTGACTTCCTGGGATACTGTCCCAATGTTTACCTATTTTCCTGGCATTCATTGTATCTTTTTTCCCAAGTTTCCTGTTTTGGGTGTTGAATTATGTGTTCTCCCTATTTATATGTCAGTGTTTATTATAAAATATATTTGAGTGTGGCATATGTTCATATATATTTATAAATTCAACATGCATTATACATACATTTGGCTAAATACATATGTATGTGTGTATTTTTAAAGTATATTTTAAAAGCTGTTCTGGCTAAAGTAACTAACTCAGGATGATAGTAACATAAGGCAGATGACCATGTTATCTAACTATAAATCAGTAGTTTTTTTATACCGGCTCACCCAAATTTTTTTATCTAGGACATTTTTTGTTAGCCTTTCTCATGCATATCTATTCCATTTCAGTAATAGCATTAATAATAGTGAATTAGGGGCTGGGATTGTGGCTCAGCGGTAGAGTACTTGCCTAGCACAGGTGGGACCCAGGTTCGATCCTCAGCCCCACATAAAAATAAAGGCATTGTGTTGTGTCCCTCTGCACCTAAAAAATAAATATTAAAAAAAAAGAATAGTGAATTAATTATACAGAACTTGCCTTGTAGTAAAAATTAAAGTAAGCTACATGGAAATTACTTTTTTTAACTTCTTTTTTTAAAAAAAATTTATTTATGCATCTTTTTAGTTTTAGGTGGATACATTAGTTTGTTTTTATGTGGTACCAAGGATCGAACCCAGTGCCTCATGCATGCTAGGCGAGCACTCTACCACTGAGCCACCACTCCAGCCCCTGGAAATTACTTTTAATCTTGCTGGACATGGTGGCACACGCTTGTAATCCCAGCAGCTCAGAAGGCTGAGACATGAAGATTGTAAGTTCAAAGTCAGCCTCAGCAACTTAGAGAGACTATGTCTCAAAATAAAAAAATAAAAAGGGCTGGGGATGTGGCTCAGTGGTCAAGCACCCCTGGGTTCAATCCTTGGTACCAAAAATATGTATATGTATATAGTCCTTTTCTGAAATCTGTCCTGGGCTTTCCCCAGGCTCCTAAGGCTTCATTTTGAGTTACTCTGTGTGAAGAAATGCAGTGGAGCAGGTTGCTTTAACTTAAGTGCTAGTTCCGGTGAAAGTGACCGTGGTCCTCCCCCAGGAGCTCCAGGTCTCAGTTTTCATTTGAGTATAACCCTGAGGTACCTCTGCCGAGACCTGCGGGTCCAGTGTTATTTTACTTCCTGTTCTTATCAGTCGTGCAAACTGAACCTGCTGAAGAGGCCAGGCTGGCTGTGTTCCCTAGAGATGCCACTTGCGATAAGCGCTCTGGCAGATGGTGTGTGCATAGGGGCACAGCTTCTGGGCGCCAGTCTGTGCCATGCAGGCAACAACCCCAGTATCACCCATCTTGCTGTTTTTCAAGAAGGGACATTTTAGTTTTTATGTCAAACCTTAGAGGTTTTCAACATTCGTTAGCTAAATTTTTCAAAAACTTGGGAGGCTGGGGATGAGGCTCAGTGGTAGAGCACTTGTCCGGCATGCGCAATACCCTGGGTTCAATCCCTAGTATGGGGGTGTGGAGGGGACAAAAAAGAAACACAAAACATGGGGGTAAAACAGAACCTTTGGAGAGCAGATTTGTCCGCTGCTTGCATCCGCTGGCCCACAGACTTCAAACTCATTTCTTCATTCTACTTGGGATGCACAGAATGTGGCTTTCAGCTGCAGCGCCTTCTGAGATCACCTAGTGAGCTGGACTGCTGTGCACTGATGGCATTTGTGACAAAATTTGGTGATTTAGGCAGAGCGGAGGAGTTAGAGCTTTAAACTGCATCCTCAGCAGGTTAGGCTGCCTTTCCAACTTGCATTTGCAGATTTGGGCTCTTTGTTTTAAGCTGTTAGATGGGCTTCTAGGTTGCACACTTGTTGATTGCATGAAGTTCTGACTCTTTTCTCCCTTTGTCCGGATCTACATACCCCTGAGGATTCTGCAGAGGTTGGCGTGCCTCTCCCCCCCTGCCTGCCTCACACCTCTTTCCCAGCCAGGCTCCTCTGAAGGCCCATAACCTTCTCCCTGCCTGCCTTATCCTGCATTCCCTGGGTATCTTTGTTTTGTTTCATGGACACATCTTATTTCCCCTACTACCTCACAAGCCCTTGAGGGCAGAGTTTTTGTTTTTCTTATGGCTCTGGGTTTTAGTATCAGCCCTTTGGCCTGATTCTGGATGGGTGATTCATTACCACAGAGAAGGTGAGAAGGAGGCTCTTCATGTTCACCCTATCCATACCTTTTCAGTTTGGGATCACGTGAACGTGTTACTCACAAAATAAAAGTCATAAAATTACATAGGGATTCCAGGGTCTCTTCCCACCTGTGCTAGTATCTCTGCAGGGAGAGGTGGGTTCTAATCTGTAAATTTGCATTGTGTTAAAGCAGCCAGGTGATTTCAGTTGCATAGTCAGGTTTGGGAACCACTGTCCAAGAGCATGTGATAGGAATTCAGAAGTGAGCATTTTTTTCCAAGGAGGAATGCCTTCTACTTAGCAGTTGTTCAGCAAATATTTTTTGAAAGAATTAAGGTAAATTTTGAGTTTAGATATTACCATCGCCTCATCCAACCACTTTCTCAGCAGAGCCATCTCCTGTTGCCCAGGCTCTTCCTTCGACTGGGGAGGAGGGACCACTAGGATGGACAGCCCCAGGTTGCCTCCCTCTGAGCCTTAGAGCATGCTAGAGCCAGTCTGATTTTTTTCCTTTTTGTATTTTTAAATTCGAATTGATTATGACTTTCAATGGTTTCCTACAACCTACAGTGAAGACTTTATTGTAGGGGTCCTCTGGAGTCCTTTAGGATCTGTTCTGGTCCGACTCTCCCTTTCCTAGCCTGCCTCAGTCAATAGGCGCCATGTGCCTGGCTGCTGCAGACACAGGATGGGCAGCCCGCACCCTTCCTGCCACCACCCGGGCAATGCTCACTCCCTGAGTGCAGTCAACCCTTGTATCGCTTTTTTTTTTTTTTTTTTGGTTGTTTTTTTCCACAGAGTTCCTTCTGCTCAGAACATCCTTCCCACACCCTTGTTTGTTTATTCATTGAAGCCAGCAATCCAAGGTCCCATAAATAAGTTGTCACTTGGCCTTTTTTTTTTGTACTGGGAATTGAACCCAGGTTTACTTAACCAGTGAGCTATATCCCCAACCCTCCTTAGTTTTATTCACTTATTTTTAAAATTTTGAGACAGGGTCTTGCTCAGTGGCTGAGGTTGTGCATAAGTCTCCTGAGTCACTGGGGTTACAGGCATGTGCCACCTCGGCTGGCTGTCACTTAACATTTTATACTTACCACCTGTTAAGGCCTACCGTCATGGTTCCCAGTTATTAGTTGACAGTTCTCTTTCAGCCCAGCTCTGAGCTCCTTGAGAACAGACATTTGCTTCTCTCCTCTCCATTGCTCCAGTCTCCAAGCACCATGTTCAGTATTAACATATTTGCTGGATAAAATTGATATAAAAATGAAAGTTGTTTTTTTTTTTTGCATGTGTCAAGAAGGCAAATCAAAGCACTACGTCTTATTTTTTTTATTTATTTTTTTACTTGTAGTTAGACGCAATACCTTTATTTATTTATTTACTTATATGTGGTGCTGAGGATTGAACCAGTGCCTTGGATGTGTTAGGCAAACACTCTACCTCTGAGCTACAGCCCCAGCCCCCAACTTTCCTTATAAGGAGACCAGACACACCTGTGTGCACGTGAGCACACTCAGAGTGAGGTAGGATGGGGATGGGTCTTGTTATTCTTTCTTTCTTTCTTTCTTTCTTTCTTTTTCTTTCTTTCTTTCTTTTTTTTTTTTTTTTTTTTGTGTGTGTGTGTGGTGCTGGGGATTGAACCCATGGCCTTGTGCATGTGAGGCAAGCACTCTGCCAATGGAGCTATAGCCCCAGTCCCTTGTTGTTCTTTATATAGATCCTACACTGTGAGCCTGAGATGGCCAGAGCCTACTAAGTGACATTACAGTGAGGGATGACCAAAGTGGCAGCGTTCACATTTACCCAAGAAACACACAGTACACAGTGACCTGAGATCCAAATGAAAGAAATACCCTGACTATGTGTGGTACTTTGTTCTAGAACCTTTCATTTAAAAAATGTGTTAACAACAACTCAGTATTTTCCCTATCCAATGTTAGATCATCTCTGCAATTAAAAATAAAACAAAAGCCTCTGTCAGTGGGACACACTGACTAGCCACCCCTCCACAGAGTCCTGTCAGAGCCACATGTTAGAACTGCTCCTTCATTTCTTGCTGGTTCTCTGGGCACACAGCACCCTCACATACAGATAGGGACCACTTGCTTAGGGAAAATTCTTTTTATATTGTAATTTTCCTGCTTCACAATTTATGAATGGATCAGATCATCAGGATTGTCTTTGGGAACAAACGGGAGGCTTGTGGCAAGAACAGGACATTGCCCAGCTGGAGGGGGTCCGGTGCAACATGCTAGAGTGGTTATGAGACCCTTGGCATTTGGAAAAACAAACACTATCCTCCCCCCACCACCACCACAAATTTGGACACATATACACAGTTACACCTTGGGAGGGGGAAGGGGAAAGAGAGCATTCTGGGAGGATTTCCAACCACGATAACTATTAGCAATGGTATGAGAATAGGCTGTTGACTCCAAGTCTTGACTTCAATTCAAAATGAGATTTTTTTACAAAATGAATTTTCATACTAAAAAAATTTATTTTCTCAGAAGTTGTGAAGCATCTAGAAATAAGCCACTCGTGGAAAGGGCTTTGACCATTTTTCTCCTCTTGTTTCAGATGACAGTCATGTCCCTTTCCAGGGACCTCAAGGATGACTTTCACAGTGACACAGTGCTCTCCATCTTAAATGAGCAACGCATCCGGGGCATTTTATGTGATGTCACTATCATTGTAGAAGATACCAAGTTCAAAGCCCACAGCAATGTCCTGGCCGCTTCGAGCCTTTATTTCAAAAACATCTTTTGGAGTCACACAATCTGTATTTCCAGCCACGTCCTGGAGCTGGATGATCTCAAAGCCGAAGTGTTCACAGAAATACTTAATTATATCTACAGCTCCACAGTCGTTGTCAAGAGACAGGAAACGGTCACCGATCTTGCAGCTGCCGGGAAAAAGCTGGGGATATCGTTCCTGGAAGACCTCACCGACCGCAACTTCTCAAATTCCCCAGGTCCTTATGTGTTCTGTATTACTGAAAAGGGAGTGGTCAAAGAAGAAAAAAATGAGAAAAGGCACGAAGAACCAGCCATCACCAACGGGCCCAGGATCACCAATGCATTTTCCATCATCGAGACAGAAAACAGTAATAACATGTTTTCTCCTCTGGACTTGAGGGCCAGTTTCAAAAAAGTTTCTGACTCCATGAGAACAGCCAGCCTTGGTCTGGAGAGGACCGACGTCTGCCAGGAGGCCGAGCCAGTGCGCACGCTGGCCGAACACTCGTATGCCGTCTCCTCCATCACCGAGGCCTACCGAAGCCAGCCTGCGCGGGAGCCCGAGAGCAGCTCACCTGCCAAGGCAGGTAAAGACAATTGTGAGGTTCCTGCCGCAAAACCGAAAACATGCCGAAAGCCAAAGACGTTCTCCATACCCCAGGATTCTGATTCAACCACAGAGAATATACCACCCCCTCCAGTGACCACCCCAGAGGTTCATCAGGAACGAAGTCCCCAGCCAGCTGCCGTTCTCCCTCATTCCAAATCTCCCAGCAAGGAGGGTGACATCCATTTTTCCAAGGAAGATGAAAATCAGTCTTCTGATGTTCCTGGGCCGCCAGCAGCAGAGGTCCCACCGCTCGTTTACAACTGTAGCTGTTGTTCCAAATCCTTTGACAGCAGTGCTCTGCTCAGCGCCCACATGCAGCTGCACAAGCCAACCCAGGAGCCTTTGGTATGCAAGTATTGCAACAAACAGTTCACCACCCTGAACCGACTGGATCGACATGAACAGATCTGTATGAGGTCAAGCCACGTGCCCATCCCTGGAGAAAACCAACGCTTTTTAGAAAACTATCCCACCATCGGACAGAATGGAGGTTCCTTCCCAGGTCCAGAACCGTTACTCTCTGAAAATAGGGTT
Organism: Ictidomys tridecemlineatus; assembly: GCF_052094955.1. NCBI lineage: Eukaryota > Metazoa > Chordata > Mammalia > Rodentia > Sciuridae > Ictidomys > Ictidomys tridecemlineatus. The sequence goes on from NC_135479.1 coordinate 87,525,140, forward strand.
GGTGAATTTTCCAGTCCTGGAAGTAACTTGCCAGACACGGACCACATGGTTAAATTTGTTAACGGGCAAATGCTCTACAGTTGCGTTGTGTGTAAGCGTAGTTATGTGACTTTATCCAGCCTCCGAAGACACGCAAATGTCCACTCATGGAGAAGAACATACCCTTGCCATTACTGCAACAAAGTGTTTGCGTTGGCTGAGTACAGGACAAGGCACGAAATTTGGCACACAGGCGAAAGGCGGTATCAGTGCATTTTCTGTCTTGAAACTTTTATGACTTACTATATCCTAAAAAACCACCAGAAGTCTTTCCATGCTATAGATCACAGACTTTCCATCAGCAAAAAAACAGCCAATGGAGGCTTGAAGCCTACAGTCTATCCATATAAGCTTTATAGGCTCCTGCCTATGAAGTGCAAGAGAGCTCCTTACAAGAGCTACCGCAATTCTTCCTATGAAAATGCTCGAGAAAACAGTCAAGTGAATGAGTCTGCGCCTGGCACCTACGTTGTTCAGAATCCACACAGCTCTGACCTACCTACGTTGAATTTCCAAGAGAACGCGAACACCTTGACCAACAGTCCCGCGGTCCCTTTGGAAACGTCTACGTGTAAGGACACACCCACTTCTGCCAATGCACAAAACGCAGAGGGCACCAAGTGGGGAGAGGAGACATTGAAAATTGATCTTGACAACAACTTTTATTCAACTGAGGTGTCGGTTTCTTCCACTGAGAATGCCGTCAGTTCTGACCCCCAGGGAGGGGAAGCGCCTGTTTCGTCTCTGAGCAATGGCAGTGAGAACTCAGCCTCTGTGATCAGCTATAGTGGCTCGGCACCCTCCGTCATCGTGCACAGTAGCCAGTTTTCATCAGTGATAATGCACAGCAATTCCATCGCTGCCATGGCCAGCAGCAACCACAGAGTCCCCGGTGAGCCGGCTGTCAGTCAGCCCCTGAAAGATGACAGCAAGCCTGAGATGGATAAAATGGGCAGATCTGCAAGCAGACCCAAAAGCATTAAGGAGAAAAAGAAAGCTATTCCACCTAACAGGGGAGAGGTACCAGAGGAACCCAAATATGCTGCTGACCCCGGAGGGTCGTTGAGCAAAACCACCAACATCGTTGAAGAAACCAGTAAAATTGAAACCTACATTGCAAAACCTGCTCTGCCTGGCACCTCCACAAATAGCAATGTTGCCCCCCTTTGCCAAATAACAGTGAAAATTGGGAACGAAGCCATTGTGAAAAGGCACATCCTAGGATCTAAATTATTTTACAAAAGAGGGAGAAGATCTAAGTATCAGATGCAGGAGGAGGTGTTGCCCCAGGAGAGTGACCCAGAGACCCACAGAGACAGCCCACTGGGGCTTTGCCCATCCGAATGCATGGAGATGAATGAAGTGTTCGATGACGCCAGCGACCAGGATTCCACTGACAAGCCATGGCGCCCTTACTACAACTATAAGCCCAAAAAGAAATCCAGACAGTTGAGAAAGATGAGGAAGGTCAACTGGAAGAAAGAACGCGGCAGCAGAAGCCCAAGCAGCCGGTGTAGGTTCCCAGCAGAACTGGACTGTGCCGTGGGGAAGTCGCCTCCGGACAAGGCCTTTGAGGAAGAAGAAAACAAAGAGATGCCCAAGCTGCAGTGTGAACTCTGCGACGGAGACAAAGCCTCCGGGGCGGGAAGCAACGGAAGGCCCCACCGGCATCTCACTTCCAAGCCTTACGTCTGCGAGCTGTGTGCCAAGCAGTTCCAGAGCCCCTCCACGCTCAAGATGCACATGAGATGCCACACTGGGGAGAAGCCGTACCAGTGCAAGACCTGTGGACGGTGCTTTTCGGTGCAAGGGAACTTACAGAAACACGAACGCATCCACCTGGGGGTGAAGGAGTTCATCTGCCAGTATTGCAACAAGGCATTCACACTGAACGAGACCCTCAAAATCCACGAGAGAATCCACACTGGGGAGAAGCGGTACCGCTGTCAGTTCTGCTTCCAGAGTTTTCTGTATCTCTCCACGAAAAGGAATCATGAGCAGAGGCATATCCGGGAGCATAATGGGAAAGGCTTTGCTTGCTTCCAGTGCCCCAAAATTTGCAAAACAGCTGCAGCTCTCGGGATGCACCAGAAGAAACACTTATTCAAAAACCCAAGTCAGCAGGAGAAAACGGGGGACGGGAGCCAGGAAAACTCAAATCCCTCGGAGAATCAACATCTCATGGATTCAGAAGATAGTGATCAAAAAGATAATGCACAGACCATTGTTGAAAATGTCCTTTGAGTGGCAATAGTTCGAAAAATCTTCGGAAAGATAAGTTGGTGGGGATTTTTTTTTAAGTTTTTTTTTTGTTGTTGTTGTTTTTAAGTTTAGAATTTTGTTTTTGTTCACATAATAGCAGTCATGAAGGAGTGAAATGTATTTAAAAAAAAATCTCATTTGTGAAAACTCCAGAAAAAGGATCCTAATATCTTTCTTCTATGAGTTTTAGCATTAACTTCATAAAGTGCACAAAAAATAAAATAGCTGAATCCTCCAACATCCCAAGTATCTTGTGAAAGTTCATGAAGTTCTTAGCTGTGGTATTTCTACCAGAGAAAGAGGAGTTTAATTTTAGCCTAATTTAAAACTTAATAGTAAATGCTGATAAGAGCTGGCTGCTGAACTGTCTTTAATCACTGGAGAAAATAAGGGTCAGATATGAAGATGGCATCTTCAAAATATGTGAAATGGTAAATGAGCGATGACAGTATTTATTCCCATCTGGCTTCTACACTCTTAAAATGTGTTTAAATTAATGGGTACACAGGAAACACTTCACAATATAACTGAAAAATACGTATGTCATGAGGAACCTAAAGTAGGACATTCATACAGTATCTAGAACAACTTCTGCAAATAAACCTTGTAAAATACATATATGAATCCCAAGAACTTTGAACTGTCCATATCCCCCGTAGAAAATTCTGACAAGCAATAGATCTGCCAGTGATGGGGACTGGTGTACAAAGGAGTAGACTTGACTGAAGAGCATGCGTGTGCTTTTAGACGGAATGTTGTGCTGTTCCCTTGAATTATGGCTGAGCTGTTACTAGAACTGGTCTAATCAAGTCACAGAAAACATAGGTCATGCCTTATCTGTGGGGGAAAGCCTTCTCAGAATTTACCTGTGATTTTACCTGTGCCGTACCTTACTTTGCAATGGCCTCACCTCAGAGAATGAGAGAGGGTCAAATTCTTCTGAAACTCTCTGCAGTCTTCCAGCCATCTTAAGGCCACGGCCATGGATGTGGGGATCTGTTCCAGACAGACTTAAGGGTGCAAGGAAACCTGACATTTTCCATTCCACTAAAGGAGTGTCCAGGAGATGTAGCCAGGCATACACATGCTGGTGAGAGTGACAGCAAATCCCTCTGATTACTAGCCTTCTTGGAGATCAATAAGCCCACACATCCATACTAGTATAAAATGGAAGGACAGCAGGACACCCCCAGGCCCATGAATGACTTGAGTAGGCAAGAGGAAAGGATAGGCTTCCTCACCTCTAACAGTAGCTTTGTTTTTGAGGGTTGGGGAGGTGGAATATAGAGTTCTGCCCCTTAATTATATGACTCAGAAATCTATCCCATAAGCTTTGTGTTCATATCTGCAGAGACCTAGGCCCCTTGCTAAAAACACATGTAGGTTCTTTAACGTTCTTTTACACTGACCTGTCCCATCAACATTGCCCTCAGAAATCCAGTTGCGATACAGGATATTCTGTCATGTGGACTAGGTTTTGGAAAGCTGGGACTTAACGATTCTTATTTTTACAACTGCCAGAATAGAGGGAGAGAGAATACATTCCTACCCTTTGATCACCAGTGTGAGCAGAATCAGAATCAAGTTCAAAGGTGACCAGCAGCCATCCATGTTCATTGGATTGACAGATGGAAACCCAAGGTCATCCGAGGTTGGAAGGTTATCATCATGAAGAAATCGCTCAAAGGACTCCGTTTTCTCTTGACAAGTATGATGTGTCCATGAAGAAGACTTAGTATGGATTTGGGTGGGCGAGAAAGCATTTCAACACCCAGAAAAGGACATGATTGAAGTTGACCTTTTTATACCGTAGTAGTTTGCTGTTAAGTAACCCCAATATTGTATCTGCATTTATGTTTTGTTCATCTATTTTCACTTACATGCAGTATTATATAGTAGAGGAAAATGGGAAATTGCAAGCAAACTCAACTTTATTTTGTATGTTGTATATATGTATACCTGCACCATCCGTTTGGGTTTTCTTAAGGAGATAGTCACAAAGGGCTTATGAAAATCACTTTCAGATTGATAATTAGAATACTGAAAAACCAACCCTGTGATCCACTGATTTGTCTCTCACCTGAGTTAGGATTATGAGTCAATAAATTATGTATTTTAGTTATTTTGATTTAAAACTATAAATATAAAATTATTACATGTAGTGAAGTCTCCCAGCCCTCACATGTGGATATTTTTTAAGTGGACTTGTATGCTGATAATTCTAGACCAAAGTAAATATGGCAGAATATTTATACATGAAAAAATAATTTTGCAAATATTTTCTATAATTGTATTATTCGTTAAAAATGTTGATAGCTTGTGTTAGTTTCAGGGAGGGGTGTATATTTTGATAAAAAAAATACTTGACTTTGTAATTCTGTATATTCTATACAATTTATAGCAGAGCCGTTTTAAGACAACCTTGTCACCTTTTTTTGTTAATTGTGAAAATTTTATTATGAGTGATGTTTAAGTATGCATCGAGTACATAAAGACCAACTAGAATTAAAGTTAAGTGTAAACAGTGAACATACTGTATGCTGTACAAGATATATTGTAATTTGCTGTTTTAGCATCTGTATTTTGGTTAGAAGATATTATTAAATGCAGATGTTAAGGGTTGGAAAAGTCTAATTTTATTTTTAGAAATAATGAATATAAATTTGTTTTTGCTTGATTAAAATAGCTTATTCCTACGTTAAGTCTCTCTTCAAATGTTTCAGTGTTAATCCTTTTGTGCAGCTGTTTCGCCTGTGTGAATCACAGCTCTGTCTCCCATATTGTTCATTCAGTATATTTCTGTGGCTGAACTTGTTTATGCCTCTTGGTGTCCCGATTTACATCCTTAGGAAGCAAATGGATTATGACATTTAAAGGAAAAGCAGAATAAGAGACAGTGAGGTCTTCCGATAATGGAGGGTTTTGAATAGGCCTGATCTTGTAATGATGCCTCAGAGAGTGGAATGCTGTCCTGGAGGTCTTCTGCTCACCCACAGGAAACAAATTACATTGATTGAGTGCCAGCTGCTTGGCATATGTCTTTACCTGGGCTCTTTCATGAACAACCCCGCCCTGAAGTAGTCCTCCTCCTCCTTCCTATAATGATATTGAGAAGGTCCCACAGCCAGCCAGAGCGAGCCAGGACTCCAACCCGGGTCTGCCTGACTCCAAAGCCCCTGTATTTGTTACCTCTCCACATCTTAGAGAAAAATGCTGAATGGAGAGTGAAGGAGGCCGTGACAAAGCAGTGCAGCCCTTAGGGGTGGTTGTTGGCATGGCCTCTCTGCAGCAGGCTGAAGGAGGCAGCCATAAGCTCAGCATTACCTGACTCGGGCTTCTCTCTATAGGGATGTTTCCTGGTTTTATAAAACCGGTTTTTAAGAGTTTTTACATTTTTTTAAGACTATGGAGTGATATTATAATGCAATTATAAGCTAGCAATTTTTCACACGAAGAAAAAAACTGTTCCATTGTCACAGACCATGTTCCTGACCTTAGCTCATCATCTTGCAAATGCATACAATTAGTCACCAATGTCTAATGGCCAGTGTCAGTGGCTCAGGCAGCACAATCTGTTACCAACACAGGGAAAATAATTCACATTTCTGGCTTACTGATGACTGGCCTAGCATCAATTTTGTATCTAAAGGGCAATTCAAATTAGACTCACCAAAACTTTGATAACTGTTGTCTACTAAAACTAACTTCATTATCTACTGAAATAACAGAATTAATATTGAAAGAACTTGTAACAGTTGAGAAAAGTACCAGAATTAAAAGCATAAAAATAAATCATGCAAGGCAATGCTGTTTGTACCTATTTTTTTTAAATTTATTTTTTAGTTGTACACAATACCTTTATTTTGTTTATTTTTATGTGGTGTTGAAGATGGAACCCAGGGCCTCGAGCATGCTCAGTGAGCACTCTACCGCTGAGCCACAACTCCAGCCCTGTACCTATTTTTTAATTAGTTCAGGTCTCTTCGTTCCTATTGCTGTCCTTTGCTGTCCACTGATTGACTGATCCGTCTCTGCTTCCTGTCCCCATGTTTCTCTGCAGAGGCAACAGTTCTTCTGTTTCAACTTCATCCATATCTAAAAAGTCTTCACCGTTCCCCTCCTCAGATCTTGTCCATCTATTAATTGATCTTCCAGAGACAGATGCAACCCTTTATAGTGTGCACCCTCTGACCCTGGTTCTTCAAACAAGATAGTCAGCAAATGTCTTGGTGTGCAATTTTTAAAACTGTACACTCAAAATTTGGACAACAGATGGGAGGACTGATTATAACAGAAATATTGTATATTATTTCATCAGTGACACTTAAGACATCTATTTGTTTCAATGTTTTCCTGGGAAATCAAGATGACTTTTTTCAATAAATATAAAATTTATGATTTCTGAGTAATTATAGAAGTAAATGTTTTTCTCCTGTTATAAGAAGCTTTTTACACAAATTTTAACAATATAACAAGACTCATTTGTGTAGAATTTAGACCCATTTACTCAGAATGTTCTTAATTCTGAGTGTTGAGCATTTTATTGAGGCTATCGCTACAGAGGTAGCCTGAGTGTTCAAGGAACTTAAGTCTAGTGAAGGATTGAGGAAGCAATAGATATTTATGAAGCCCTGAGCTAGAGAAGTGAGATTGAGCTGGACCTTCATCAGAGGGTCAGGTCCAAGTTGGAGTGGTTAAAACAAAGGAGCCATGGTGGATTATAGGCTATCCCAAAAGCCTTGGGGTTGGGTTGGGGACCTTGGAAAGGCAAGCAGAGGTCACATCATTGGAGCCTCACAGGCCACACAGGAGAGTTGCTGAGGCAGGCCTTGAACTTGCAACCCTCCCTGACTCAGCTTCCCAAGCTGCTGGCATCACAGGTGTGCACCCTGCACTTGGCCAAAAGGAAGCATTTTAAACCTAACTATACTATAATCACACTTTAAAAATTAGTCATTCTTTGATATCAAATCCCATCAGTTAAAACTTCCTTTTTTTGGAGGAGGTGTACAGGGAATTGAACTCGGGAGCACTCCACCACTGAGCCACATCCCCAGCCCTTTTTGTATTTTATTTATAGAGACAGGGTCTCACTGAGTTGCTTAGCGCCTCATTTTTTTTTTTTTTTTTTTTTTTTTTTTTTTTTTTACTGAGGCTGGCTTTGAACTTTGGATCCTTCTATCTCAGCCTTCTGAGCCACTGGGATTATAGGTGTGTACCACCGAGCCTGGCAAAACTTTTTTTTTTTAATATTTTTTTGTAGCTGTACACAATAACTTTTATTAATTTTTATGTGGTGCTGAGGATCAAACCCAGTGCCTCATGCAAGCTAGGTGAGCGCTCTACCACTAAGCCACAACCCCAGCCCCTTGCAAAACTTCTTAATAACTTGAATCAGAATCCAACAAAGGTTTCACACTGCAATTAGATGGCATGTCTCCCTTTTAATCTGTAGCTTCTCCTCTATGTCTGTTTTTCTCCCTTTACAATTTAGTTTTAAAGAAATTAGGTGGTTCACAGTGTCTGCAGTAGCAAGTCAACTTTCTAGTTGTTATATTCTTCCACTAGGAAGCACAGAATATCTTGCTAAGACAATGGATGTGTTTTGAAGATAGATTTGATGGGCTTCACTGGTAATTTAGTTCCAGGGGGTTAAAAAAAAATGAGAGGGGGAAGAATGAAGGATGACTCCAGGTTTGGGTGTGAGCAATAAGAAGGATGGACAGCAGACAAATAGACATATGGTACTGAAGTTCAGAAGAGGAGGCTGACATGAGATGTGGATTTGAAAGTTGTGTTTTATTCATTCAAAACACACTTGAATTAAGCACTGGGAATACAACAGGAGAGCAAAACAGATAGTCCCTAGAACTTGTGACCTGGAGGAGAACACAGAAAGATAAGTGATCATACTCACCATAGTGCTATGAAGAAGAGCCACACGGTGCTAGGAAGACTTCTGATGGGGTTATGACCTGGTCTGGAAGCTCAAGGAAAACCTTCCTTAAGGGACTTTTGAGCTGAGATCTGAAGAATAAGAGTTGGAAAGGGACAGGGTTTGGTTTCTAGGTAGAGGGAATGGCATACACCAAGGTCTACCCTGGAGAGAACACAGGGCATCAGAGGCCAGTCGTGGCCAGAACACAAGAGACATGAGCTTAAGATCCAACTGGAGGGCAGGAGCCATAGCACACAGGTCCTTCCAGGTCATGCTGAGGATCTGGACTGTCCGCTAACAGCTAGGGAGAGCCACGGAGACTGGAGATGTAGCTCAGTGGTAGAGCACTTGAACAGCATGCAGGCCTGGGTTCCTTTCCCAGCACAGAAAGGAAGGAAGGAAGGAGGGAGGGAAGAAGGGAAGTGGGGGAAGAAAAAGGGTGAGGGAGGGAAGGAACTTAAAGCCGTTAGAAAGTTGTCACAGTGGTCAGGGCTGGATAGGATAGTGGCTTGAATTATGTGGTGGTAGTAAAGATGGAGAGAAAAGAGAGGGCTTGAGAGAGATGTAGGAGATTAAATCAGCAGGACTTGATGTTGGATTGGTTGTGGGACGTGAAGGCTAGGAAGGGATCAAAGGTCATCTTTTGGTTTTAGAATTATTGAAACTATGGGAACGTGAGGCATTCCCCATGCAGCTTATTTGAGGAAGAAGCCAGAATCCCAGATAATACCAATATGTGAAAGTCGAGTGACCCAAAAACCTATACATGAGACTGCGGCAGAGATGAAGCCAGAGGAGGAGGAAGAAATTTGGGGGAGCAGCAGCTAAGAAGCCAGAGGTGGAGATCCACTCAGAGTGACAAGTGTCTCAAGGGGAGATGAAGCCGGGTCAGGAAATTTGGAAAGTGCCCTTTGCACCCAGCAACTACAAGCCTGTTGGCAGTGCTGTGCTGGTAAGTGTTTAACAACCAGCTCTTAGGTGAGAAGGAAAGCCCTGGTTTGTAGTATTGGCCAATTTCTGCTTGTCAACACTCCCACTGTGGACGGTTTTAAGGCACCTACATGATGACACTGCACTTGGCGATGGGAAGAGGGGCCTCCAATTGGCTTAGGAGAGCTGGTGCGAGCCTGCTCCCGTGACTCGGTGGTGATTGTGGCAAGGGTGCTCCAATATGGTGGTGCAGGAGGAAACAGATGGAGGGGTGAGGGTGGAGACAGCGAGTGAGAACTCCTGCTTCAAGAAGGGAGAAGAAATACAGAGAAAGGCACCTGTGAGTGGAACCTGTGGTCTGAGGAACACCAGGGATGGAGCAAAGGAGGAGCAGGCAATAGAGTTGAGGGATTGGTTGCAACAAGGACCGTGGAAGTTGGATTTAACTTAAAGAGGCACAGTTAGTTAGTTTGTTTTTGTTTCTTGTTTTTTTTTTTTTTTTTTGGTACTGAGAATTGAACCCAGGGGCATTTAACCACTGAGCCACATCCCCAGCCCTTTTTTAATATTTTATTTTGAGACAGGGTCTCACTGAGTTGCTTAGGGCCTCACTAGGTTGCTAAGGCTGGCTTTGAACTCACGATCCTCCTGCCTCAGCCTCCCAGCTCTTGGGATTACAGATGTGCACCATCGCACCTGGCAGAAGCACAGATTAATGTCTAACAGAACAATATAAATGGAGGGGTCAGGATGAGGTGTCTCAGTAAGACTGAAGAGCTCCCACGACTACTTTCCCAAGTGTCCTTCCTGTCCATCTGTCACAGTGGCAATGATTACTGTCTCTGTTTGGAAGCTGTGGATACTGAGGCCTAGAGGAGTTAGGGGCTTGCCCAGGCTCAGACAGCAGGACCAACTCTGAGCCTGTTGGTCTCCAGGACACTATTTTCACTTTCATCAACTGATCTACGTTGACTAAGGTATCTTTCGGAAGAACCATTACTGAGTGACCAAGACAGTTCTTTCCTCAGAATAAGTGTTTATTAACTTGAGAGTCTAATGCCCTCAGAGCCCGAGGTCACTCATTTCTTCATTCGACATATTCTATATGGCAGTTGGCATTCGTTATAGTTTGGACCTGAAGTCCCCCAGCCAAACTCATGTGTTGAAAGCATGGTCCCCAATGCGGCAAGGTTCGGAGGTGGAGCTTTTAGGAAATGAGGGGCTGTAACCTCACCAGTGGATTAATCCATTTGGTGAGTTAATCATTTGAATGGACAATTGAGTAGTAACTGTGGGCAGGTGGGGTGTGGCTAGAGGAAGTAGGTCACTGAGTAGCCTTGGGGACGGTCTGTCCCTGACCCCTTCCTGTCTTTTTCTTTCTCTGCTTGCCAGCTGCCACGAGTTGAGTTGAGCAACTTTCTTCCACCACAGCCTTCTGCCATGATGTTTTTGCCCTGGAGCCTCTGACCATGACCTGAACCTCTAAAACTGTGATCCATGGTAAACCCTTCCTCCTTGGGCTTGGTGGCTCACACCTGGAATCCCAGCTATCAGGAGGCTGAGGAAGGAGCATTGTGAGTTTGAGGCCAATCTGAGCAATTTATCAAGACCCTGTCTCAAAATAAAATATATAAATAGCTGGAGTGTAGCTCAGTGGTGAAGCAGTCCCGGGTTCAATCACCAGTACTGCAAAATAAACCTTTCTCTTCTAAATGGTTCTTCTCAGGTTACTTTGGTGGCGGTGATGAAAATCTGACTAAGGCAGCATTGCCAGGCACTATTCTCAGTATCTAATGAATATTAACTCATTTAATCCCCACATCAAGCTTGAGAGGAAGGCTGTCCTTGTTTATTACAGGTGTATTTTGCGGAAAAGTGCCCTAAAATTTAGTGACTTAAAACACCCATGTATCTATCACATGTATCACCCATCTCACATGGTTCTGTGGTTAGGCTGGGATCAACCTCTTGTGTAGTTCTAGTCAGATGGTGGTAGGGCTGCAGTTGCCTAAAGGCTTGGCCAGGCTGGCATCAAAGAGGTCCGAGTCCATCCCAGATTCAAGGGAGTAGAGGGGTGGACTGTCCTTCTCAATGGACGAGCGGCAGGTGCATTCAGGGAGGGAAGGAACTGATGGCAGCATCTTTCCAGATAAGCTACTGCAAAGGATAATCCTTAATGAGAGAGTCAAGGCACAGTGAAGTTAAATAACTTATCCAAGGTAGCACAGCTGGTAAGTTGAGAGACAGAGCTAATCCCCGAGAGCTGAGCTCCAGAGCCTGCTAGAAAAGCAAAAGGTCCTGGGGCCCACAGCACAGCTCTTCATGGCAGAGTTACAGTGACTAGGGGCCCAGTAGTAAAGCCAGAGGGCTCTGGAGTTACCTGTCAGGTATTTGAGAAAGAAGAAATATTAAAAATATTATGAATGGAAAAAGATTCTAATGACTATCTAAACAAGGCTTTTTCTTAGGTGGGGGGTGAAAATATGGGTCTCATGTGGCCCAAGGCAAATGGAAGACCTCTTACTTTTGCTTTTGTCTATCAAATCAGAAAGACATAGAACATGTAAATGTGTGTGTGTATTGTTTTTCCTTATAAATAATTAAATTATGGAACTTTTAGTCAGCAACTCAAAAAGGTCAGATATGGGAAGCCTAAGGCTTGGAGGAGAGAGTTAGAATGTGAGCCCTAGACCCACCTCAGGAAGGATCTTCAAGTTCCTCAGTGCCCCCTTGCTATATGATATAATGGCCTGAACATCTGGGTCCTCCATTACCTTATGCATGTCCTGGCCCCTCTAATGAAAGGGCAAGGAAATGACATGTCTGCTTCCACGAGGTGAGTCACTTCGTAGGAGCAGGGGGGTGCTGCTAGAATGAACTTGAGTCATCTCCGGAGCAGCTGCTTTCTCCTCCAAAGTCTGAGAACCAGAGACCGAGCACAGTGTAGGAGAATAGATTAAGAGCATTGAATTAAGAGCTCTAAGCCCACTGGATAACTTTTAAATATTGAGACACATGATATACAGGCCTCCATTTGTGTGCTTGCCCCCAGCCCTGTAAATGTTGGGAGTGGAGGGCAGTGAGTAGCTGCCACCACTCCCCAAGACATCTGACTTTCCACCATGCTGCCTATGGACAAGCTCCTGGCCACGTGGAAATGTTCATTCCTACTCCATCTCCGTCAGCACACGGAGTCATTTCTCCTAATGCAAAACCCCTTCAAACGCCTCTGTCTTGCATCTGTTGCACGACACAGTCCCTTAGACCTACTGGCCTTGGTCCTGGCCCTCACCACCTCTCTCTAGCAAAACCCATGTTTGACAGCCTCTGCTGTCAGACAGCAGCTCCTCCAGCCACGCCCAGAGCTGACGTCTTTAGTACTGTGCCCCCAGCACCAGCACAGTGCTGTCGACTGTGAGTCATCTACTAAGTGTACCCACTTGCCCCATTAGCAAACCAGGATGACTGGTCACCCTAATGGGAAGAGACTCTTCTAGAAGGGGAGGCAACTGGAACAGGAGAACTAATAGGCCAGCAAGTCTCAACCAACTAAGGGGACTGTCCACTTTCCTGAGCAGTGAGGAGACATCTAGGCCACACAGGCGACTGTCCAGGCTGAGTAGGTCTGGGCTGGGAGAATGGAGGGAGCAACCACAGGCCCAATTGCAGGAACCCTACCGAATTCCTTCCATCAGTTCACAAAGACCCACTCTTCCCTCATTTCTCTGAAAAACCTCTTGGGGACCGAGCTCATCACGGAGCTGCCAGCTGCCCACACAAAGCATTTGCCCCCAGAATTTTTGAGTCTACTTTTTTTTTTTAATTGGTTCTTTTTACATATACATAACAGGAGAGTGGATCTTGACCTACACGGAGTATAACTTTAAATTCTAATTAGGATCTCATAAATCTTGTGGTCGTAGGTGATGCGGAGTTACACGGGTCGTGTATTCATATATGAACCCAGGAAAGTGATGTCCATTCATTCCACTGTCTTTCCTATGGAAGGAGCCTAAATATCCTCAGAATTCGCCCTTGATCCTCTTCTCCCAGCAGCCCCATTTTCAAAGCATGTCTGGAATCAGGATCAGTCAGAGGTGGCTGGAGGGTGGGCAACACACGACCTGGTTTCTAGTGCAATGTGTTTCTGCATCGTGACACAAGAATGAGGAAACCGGGGGAGGACCTCCTCCCTCAACTCCAGAGATGGTAACCCAGCTCTTCACCATGTGGGGACACTCAGTCACGTGAGGTGTCGTGTTTCAGTCAGCGACAGACCACACGCACATTGGAGGGCCCAGAAGACCGCAGTGGAACAGAAAAATTCCTGTTGCCTTGTGACATTGTGGCCACTGCATGAGCATAGCACAACACATTACTCTTGAGTTTGTGGTCCTGCTGGCGTAGACACAGCCACAGCCCTGCCAGCCATATACTGTACAGCAGTGGCCAGGCGAGGTGGCACACGCCTGTAATCCCAGCGGCTCAGGAGGCCGAGGCAGGAGGATCATGAGTTCAAAGCCAGCTTCAGCAAAAACAAAGTGCTAAGCAACTCAGTGAGACCCTGTCTCTAAATAAAATATAAAACAGGGCTGGGAATGTGGCTCAGTGGTCAAGCGCCCTTAAGTTCAATCCCCATAACCCCCACCCAAAAAAAGCACAGCAGTATAATTATGTGCAGTACATAAAACTTGATAATGATCACAAATGACTATGCTATGGTTAATGTTATCTATCATACCATACTTTTTATCTTTATTTTAGACTGTGCTCTACATATATACATATGTGTATGTTCTGGAGTTTGGGGGTTTGTTTTGTTTTGTTTTGTTTTGGTTTGGTTTGGTTCCAGGGATTGAACCTAGAGGTGCTTAACCACTGAGCCTCATCTCCAGCCCTTTTTATGTTTTATTCTGAGACAGGATACCACTAAGTTGCTTAGAGCCTTGCTAAGTTGCTGAGGCTGGCCTTGAACTTGAGATCCTCCTGCCTCAGTCTCCCAAGTTGCGGGGATTGCAGATGTTCACCAGCTCGCATGGCCTCCTGCTTATATATACAAGGAAATGGTTAACCAAACCAATCACCTGTTAGGCCAGCGCTAGCCTCATGCCTGCCGCACCTCTTCACTGCATCAGAGGCCGTATCAAGTATTCAACCAATATCATGGTTGTGTACGTACATTCTATGGCATACACACAATGACAGAATTGCCTAATAATGAATCTCGGAGCTCATCTGTCATAAAGGGATACACAGCTATAAAGTAAAGCTGGACCCAAGGGTTCAAGAAAAATGACATATTTTCCCTTTCAATTTCTCCCGCTTTTCCTCTTTGCTCTGCTTACTTTCATCTGTGTTGGCCTCATTCTCAGATGGGTTCTCCCCAGTTGATGTCAAAGATGTCCATGCTGAGTAGAACAAAGTTCTTCAAACCAGAGGAAAACACACTCTTAAAAAAAAAAAAAATCTTGGGCTGGGGATGTGGCTCAAGCGGTAGCGCGCTCGCCTGGCATGCATGCGGCCCGGGTTCGATCCTCAGCACCACATACCAACAAAGATGTTGTGTCCGCCGAGAACTAAAAAAATAAATAAATATTGAAAATTCTCTCTCTCTCTCTCTCTCTCTCTCTCTCTCTCTCTCTCTCTTTAAAAAAAAAAAAAAGATCTTCAAAGAGATACTTTTAACAGTCTCTAAACAGCAGAGTCTGAATTCAAACCCAGGGCATCCAACATCATAGCTGACCTCCCTAATCTCTACTAATACAGGACTTGTACCTCCTTTTAGGACATATTGAAGAAAATTCAATCAAAATGGCACCAAACACTCTGCATTCAGCTAAGACTGAGCCAGGTGCTGTGACAGATGCTTTAATCTTTGTTCATAAGAACCAGGAGAGAAGGTGTCATTTTCACCATTTAATAGATTCAGAAACAGAAGGTCCAAGTCCAAAGACTCCACTGTTCTGAGCTCTGAGAACGCATACAGGAAGCGGAAACCCCAGATGATTTCCTGGCAGTTCCTTGGCCTCAGGTATTGACTTACTATACTCAGACTATACCCTGCCACCCCCCCTGTTTCACTTCTGCCCCACCTTGCAGTACTAGGAAGAGAAGAAGCCTCCCCTTCCACTGCCTTCACCTGGTTGCACAACCATTTTCACAGATGAAAGCAAACATGAGAAAAGTGACCCAAAGAGTGTCAAATAATGAAGATCTACCTCAACTTCCAAGAACTCTTACGGTTAAGAGAAATCAGTTCTCGCTACTTAATAAAATGCATTTGTGTGTGCATCTGTATGATGTGTGTATTGAGAGAGCTAATACATGGTCATGGGGGGAAATAAATTTTTTTTTCCACACAGTGCAAAAGGGTGAACAGAGAAAAAGAGACCTCTCTCCCTCTCTGTCCCTGGATTTCTCCCTGAAAGCATGCTTTGCACTGGTTCTTAAGCATTCGGAGCAAATAGATAATCCCATGCAAATCTGAGTGTGTGTGTGTGTGTGTGTGTGTGTGTGTGTGTATTTATTTATTTATATTTATAAGTGCAAATGACCTTGTGTATTTTTTCCTTTTTTTGTCATATGCATGACAGCACATAACACATGCCACTCAATATATTTTGTTTATTTAACTATGGATCATAGATAGCCTTCCATGCTGGGTCATGTGGTCCTGTTCTTTCAATGGCTTTGTAGTGTTCTGTTGCATGAAATGTTTAGCCAGTTTCCTGCTAATAAGCCTTTCAGTTGTTTTCAATATTTTGCTTTTGTGTGTGTGCATTTTAGGTTTTATATCAAAGATGGACACAAACAGACAAAAATGGTTTTCTGCTTAATTCTCATTGAAACAGAAAATTCTATTAACAGAGGCCCCACTGTCTTCTGAGGGTTCCAGATAGTTTGCATGAAAATAACCCAAATTCTGAGCTCTCAAGCAAAACTTTTCAGAATTCTTCTGCTCTGTATTAAATGCAAACGGAGCAGGACTTCTTAGTGAGCTTTTATTGCTTACATCAAATGGCAAGATGGAAAGAAAGAAGAGGATAAGATAGAATCTAAAGGAGGACGGGGAAATATTGGAACCAGGAAGCAGAAACCCTCTCTTCATGTCACCTCATCTCTGTGTCCCCTTTGTGTCCCCTTTCTTTGGTTCTCTGGTGCTGATGAGCCAGCCCCTCCGCCTCCTGCGGTGGGTGGAAGATACCCTGACAGCACCTCACAGCAAAAAAATCTGCTTCCCACCCTCCCCATCCATCAAGACAGTCGGTTTCCGCTTGGTCAGGAGCTGGCTCCTCCTCCAGTGAGCTCTGGCTGAGGGGACAGCCCCACAGTAGAAGATGGCCGCAGAGGCCCCACCCACAGGCAAGCGGCAGGGGCTGGAGAAGCTCTCAAGTGCCACCACGTGGTCCCACAGGGACTAGAGCTCTGTAGACAAGAGCTGTTACCAGCTCTGCACCAGCGGGACCCTCAGGGGCCTGCACAGTGCCTTCCACTGACTGTCCAGCGTCTAGCCTGGCGTCTCCCATGACAGTTGTGCCACACAGTTAATAAAACGTTCTGCCTGACTTAGAGACCGGCTAAGGTTTTGTCCCCCAAAGTAGTTCACGTTTAGGGGGGTTAGAGAAGGCGTGGCGATAGGAGGTGTGGAATTCGTGGGGTTGTAAAGGGCGCCTCAGCCCCTGCCCCACACGGACCGAAAACCATGAAGTTATTTTGACAAAGAGTGTTTGTATTTCACTTCGTCAAATTGTAAACATGTTATTTTTAAGAAATTTCATAGACGTGTTGGAGTGAAGCTTATTTGTAGACATATTCTTTTTGAGGATTTTTTTTTTTAAAGAAATATGTTTGGATCCGAAAATATATATCCGAGTAATGTGAACAAGCTGGCCGTGTTGGAAGCCAGGCGCGGTGGCGCACGCCTGGAATCCCAGCGGCTTGGGAGGCTGAGGCAGGAGGATCGCGAGTTCAAAGCCAGCCTCAGCAATGGCGAGGCGCTAAGCAACTCAGAATTAAATCCCCGACACCCCCTACCTTTCCCTCCTCCCCCCAGAAAAAGAAGAAGCCTCTGGAAGCAGGTATAAAGATCCTTGCCTAAACTCCTGATGACTGGAATCCCCAGCCTTCTAGGAAAGTGTTAGCATGGTCAGTCCTACCCCTGCGGGACCTCAGTCTCTTGGCATCTCTGAAGCGCAACAACCACAGACTTTGGAGGGGACTCCTACTTCTGTGTAGAGCACAAAGGAAAATCCTGCCAGCAGAGGGCGCTGACGGGCCAGGAGGTGGCCCCATCCAAATAAGCTTGCTCCTGCCTCTCCAGGAACTTGCTTGCAGCATCCCTCTTTGAAGGAAATCAATGTCACGTTGCACTAACCAAGCTTGCGAGTGCCATCGGCAGCTGTTCTTCGTGGGACCTACCCTTTGATATCCCCAATAAAGGTTATTGAGTTTAACATGAAGTTAGTTAAGACAAACAGTAACTTGGGACCGACCTTCAGGGTCCACGTCAGTCCTGGGTCTTACCAAAGTTAGTTCAGGTTAGGCCTTCCCACTGCTGCTGCTGCTGCTGCTGCTGCTGCTGCTGCTGCGCGCGCGCACGCGCACACACACACACACACACACACACACACACACACACACACGCAATGGCCTGAGGTCACATGCAAAGACCCCTACAGAAGAGGGATGGGTAATACAGTGTGGGGTGGAGTGGTACAGCCCTGAGAATGGTGATAACAGAAGGTGCCTGTGGACCAACCACATAGAATAAGAAGCTTCCATGAGCCACCCCCTAGGCCCTGAGCAAGAGCTCCATCTAATGGACAACTGGCCAGGCTTTTCAAATGGTCATCAGCAGAGCAAAGGGATGCCCCCGAGGGTTGTCCACCTGAGAAAAGTAGAAGAAACCTTGCATTTTTGTGGATGGGGAAGGGAGCGGTAGGGACCTAAGCACCATTGAACAGAGCTGAAATGCCGCCAGCCTGAGAGGCCAGGTAAGAATGTCAAGTACAGGAGCCACTGGCACATGGCCTGATCCCTATCCAGGCAGCCAAGCCATAGGGCAGCTGGGCAACAGCGCCTCACAGCCCCTGGGCACAGGTGTGTCGATCCTCTGAAACCAGAGGAGAAAGAGAGGCACAGTGACTCCAGGGAGCCCTTTGGGAGAGAAAGGAAGTTGTCCATTGGCTTGGGTAGAGCTCTGCTGAAGTATTCTTAGGCTAAGTCAATCAATCATTGCATTTCCATGACCACAGGGATTGGGCAAAGTGCATGTGGCCCACTCAGAGCCAATGGGACTTAATAACTCTGCTGGGAATGCTGTAAGAGAAACAGTCAGTACATATCTCTTCTCACTGGAACAGGGGGAATGCAGAGTCTGGAGGTACTGCTTCCATGTTGCCACCACAAGGGAAAATCCAGAACTGACTGGGTCCAACTTGGGACCTGCGATATGACAGACACAGAAGAGCCTCAAGGTAGAGGAAAACTGAGTCTAAATGACATTATTTGAACCCTGGATCCAGCCATTCCTAAAGTTTCTTCTGTTCCTGGGTTTTCAGTGAGCCAACAAACTCCCCTTTTGCTGATTATTAGAATTGCATTCCTCTGCCTCTTTAGGTGGGATAAGATAAGATAGGTACTGTGGATAAGATGGGTATTCTAACATTTGCTACCCTTAGGATTCCTTTTTGTGAGATTAAGTTGTGATAAACTCAATTGGCCAAAGCAAAGTGCACATGTCCAAAAGGCACCTACAAGTGGTTTCCAAAGAAGCATTCCGAATCTTTGTGACCGACTGTTTCTAACCTAGAGTAGGAGCCAAGGATTTGAAGACCTAACTCTGAACTCTAAGATTAACACAGGTAGCTATACCCCTGTCAGGTATAATCTGCAGAAGACAAAACCCACTTGGAAGCATCTCCTTGAACTTGAAATATCAACTTAAGATTTAGAAGAGCTTAAGCCCACCCAGGAATGGGGAGAAAAAAAAACTTAGAAGAGCTTCTAGCAGAAGAACACTGAAAAATACAAATTAAATGGACCAGTTCCAGTATTATTAAAATGTGTAGAATATCATTCATATTTCCTTATACAAAGTACTTCATTCCTTTCTTGAATGGTGGCAAAGAAATTTTAAAGGTCATTTTTTCTTTTGTTCCCTTTTACTTTTTTATTGAAATAAAACATGTCCACAGTAAAGTGTGCAAATCTTGTGTATAGCTTGATGGATTTTAACATACATCAGTCAAGTGACTTAACCTCTCTGGTCTATGTCCTCATTGTCAAATGAACTTTGGTAAAACAGAATTTCTTGTCTTCTTCCAGAGACTTTCTTCTAAGCCAGCAGCACCCATTCCATGTGTTTTGATGGAATGATTCCTGAATCAAAATGGCAGTATGTCTCTGACCCCACACCCAACTATGTGGCCCTGGCATAATTGGCACTGGATAAGCCTTTGTTAGGCTGGGTTCCCCCAAGGATTTCCTCCGACACCACCTTCACGAAAGCCCAGCTATGAAAGGAGGAGGCTGTGAACCAAAGAATTCATAGCCCATGACCCACATCATTGCCCAGTCACCACAATGCTGATGGGACCCTGCTAAAGGGACCCAGAGACCCCATCAGGGCCACACTGGTAGATGATCACATGAATGGGGTTTAATAGATATTTACTGGATGGATGAATGGATGGATAGATGAATGGATGGATAGATGGATGGATGGGTGGATTTCAGTTTAAAATCCTCTAGGGAGAGAAATAACTAAATAAGAAAGGAAGTCTATTCTGAAGCACACAGGATTGTCTTGACAGGAAGTGAGATTCCATAGCCCTCCAGCCTGATGCAATTTCCAGTTTGTCTGTGTTGTAATGACACAAACTTCCTCAGAAATCCTCCCGAGTCTTTCTTGAAACCTCAATAAAGCCAGAGTGTTTTATAAATTGTTGGCTGAAAATTTATCTCATGCCTGATAGTGTTGGATCACCTGGGAAAGAAGCTTGTATATCAGTCAGGATGCTTTGGACTGAAATCCACAGGAAAAAAATACAAGGAATCCCAAAGCAGGCAAATCTGAAGCTCAGTTGTATCCACAAGGACCTGGGCCTTTATTCACCCTGTTAACTCTGTCTTTAATGTCCATCTTCCAGGTCAGAAGATTCCACACCAGTCCGAGCCTCAGACCTTCACACAAGGCTAAAAACAGCAAGAAAGCATAGAAGGATGTTCTGCCTTCCTCAAAAGCCTTCAGCAGTCCACAAAGACCAATTCCTGGCAAAGGGGCAGAGGGTGGCCACTAAAAGGATACTAGATTCCCAGTCACTCAATGGCTATATATAGTCAGGGCAGAAGGACTCCCATGTTGGCAGTCATTGACCATCATCTAGGCCAATCCAAATCCAACTAAACAAATTACATTTTAACTTTAAGTATTCCATTTCTACAGTAAAACTGTATCGCGGCCACCAACCCGACAACCCGGGGCCCTGTGTGAAGAGCTCCAGTGGCTTCTAGATGCCCTCACTAACAAGGAAGGCCTTCTTGCTCTGTTTACCACATAGGCAGAGTTGACAAGTGTGCTTGGCCTCTTCCCGGGGAAAGGTCAGGGTCTAGGAGAAAGCAGCTCATTGTGTGGCTCTGCAAACAGGCGTCATTTGTTCCTTCTCAATGAAACCAGGCAGTCTGGGAACGGAACCGAGGACCCTTCAACTCCTCTTGTAGCTCCACCTCGAGAGCACACCCACGTGAGCCTGGTTGCACTGCACTGTGAGGAGGGCTGTGGGGGTGGACAATGACCCTGAATGGGCCAGAGGTGAGGGCAAAGGGTGATTTCCCAGGAAGTACCAAAAAATGTCACCTAAGAGGTTCCTGGACTAACAATGAGCCTTTTATTCCTGTCCTTTCTCGGTAGTTATCCAGGCAGGACCAAGTCCACCCCAGACCCAGCAAAGCAGGGGTGGGAATGGGATGTGGGGGTGGATCCGGGTCTTGAATGGCATCATGCAGCAGCAAAGCAGTTGTTTCGGGGATTAAATCTGTCCTTAGGCTCCTAATCCATGCTTTTCTCTCTGTACCACGTGTCTATCTGTATCATCTGGTGCACTTTCTATTTTTACATTAACACACGTTTTCTTGTAAATTACTCACTGGCATTGGCTGCTTTCTAGAGGTAGGTTTTGAATTCTAACCTGATTTCTAATGGTGCTTTCATCTATGGCTTAGAAAAAAAATCTCTCAATATCATTTTTTCTATTTCCTCATCCAGAAAATGACAGGACCTTATGGATATTTATTTCAATGAGGTTTTAGTTAAGAATTTCAAAGAGATTATCCTAGTTTCTAAGAAGGTTTGATTGGAATTAAATTCTAACAACCTGTAAAAGCTACATCATATATAGCACTGCATAGCCCATGTTTCTGTGCCTCTGTGTGTGTGTGTGTGTGTGTGTGTGTGTGTGTGTGTGTAATTTTCTGCATTTCTCATGACGAACGCAATGAAATTGAGACATCTAGTGTTCGGTCTTCAGAAAAACAAACTTCCACTAATTTCTGGGGTTGAAAGAATTCCCCAAATCTGTTTTATGGTGCCTCTGAGTAAGACAATGAATTCTTCCCCTGACCTCCAATCCTGAGAAATGTCTTCATAGGGTTTTCTGGACTCCTACCTCTTTCCCCAGTGGGAAAAAAAAAATCATATCAGAGAACTTCATGAAATGTTTTCCACATTTATCATATTTGTTATTGGAACAGGGTGTGATTCACATGGATGAAATTCCTCCTTCAGCCCCACTTCACCCTCCTCTGACATTTTAAAGCAATCTGTCCAGTAAAGATGTCCCTCTATCCTTCAGTGGGGGTGAATCTAGGAGCGCTCCTTGGTTTTTGGTCTTCTTGTTGCTAAGGAGAAAAAAAAAATTATGTGTGTGTACATGTTCTAGAGTGTATATCTATTTTCCAGGTATTTAAATTGCTCTATATAGCTATAAATAATATATTCGTTTTGTATCACATAATAATATTTTCATCTCAGGATAACCTTTTGGAGGGGGTACTGGGGATTAAATTCAGGGGCACTCGACCACTGAGCCATATCCCCAGCCCTGTTTTGTGTTTTATTTGGAGACAGGGTCTCACTGAGTTGCTCAATGCCTCCCTATTGCTGAGGATGACTTTGAACTGGTGATCCTCCTGCCTCAGCCTCCCAAGCTGCTGGGATGACAGGTGTGCGCCATAGCGCCCAGCTCAGGATAACTTCTAAAAGCAAATTAAATCTTAAGCACCATAAGCACTAGCAACACAAGAAAAAAAATTAGATAAATTGGACATCATCAAAAATCAAAACCTTTATGCTTCAAGGGGCACCATAAAGAAAATGGAAAGACCACTACAGAAGGGTGGAAAACATTTAATAAATCACATATCTGATAGAAGACATATCTAGATGTATAAAGCACTGTTAGGATTCAAATAAAAAGACAAAGAACCCAATTTTAAAATGGGCAAACAATCTAAATTAAACTTTTTTTTTCTCAAAGAAGATACACAATGGCTAATAAGCGCATGATGTTCAACATCATTAGCAATCAGGGAAATGCAAATCAAAACTGCAATGAGATGTCACTTCACATCTACTAGAGAGGCCGTAATAAAAAAGACAGATAATATCAGGCGCTAGAGAGGATGTAGAGTAATTGAGATCTCGTGCATTGCTAGTGCCAATGTAAAAATGGTGTAGTTGCTTTGGAAGCAGCCTGGCAGTTCCTCAAAAGATTAAACAGTTATCACATGACCTGGATATTTCACTCCTAGGTATATACCCATGAAGAATGAACTTGAAAACAAGTATTCATAGCAGCATTATTCATAATGATGAAAATATGCAAGCAACCCAAGTGTCCATAAACTAATGAAAAGATCAGATGTGATATGTACACATAATGGAATAACATTCAGCTATAGAAAAGACAAATCCATAGACAAAAAGTAAATTATTGATTGCTTATGGTTGAGGTGGGGCAAGAGGAGGGTAAAGGAAATGGAGGGTGGTTTCATGGGTCTAGAGGTTTTGCGGGGGGATGGGGAAAATATTATAAAATTGATCATGGTGATGATTATACAACTCTGAATATATGGTATAAAATCATGAATTACATACCTCAAAATGTGAATTATCTTTCAATAAAGCTGTTATAAAAGTGAAATGGTAAGAAGCATATTTCAAATAATCAGAAAAATTATAACAATGTCCAGTAATCCTCATCCCGAGCATCCTCATAGTTTCCAGTTCCATGCATTTTGCACCAGCTGTGGCACACCGCCTGGACGATTCTACACAGGAGTTTATAGAGAATCTCTCCTGAAGTTAATCCTGGGCCATGGGCCTGGTGGGATCAAGAATCTAAAAGTAGAAATGATCACATTCATTCCAAAAAGGAGTTCTTCTCTCTATGGGTGGTGGGAAAAATCTCAGAAATAAATCAACCGATCAGAGTGGAGAAAGAATGGAAGGAAGGAGGGTAACCAAAGCCAATGGATGGCATGGGCCAGGCCATCTTGACTTCTCTGAAGCCCTCTGCTGCTCTGTTAGTGAGGAGGATGTCTCGACCTACACATTCCTACACAGCAGGCTGCCACAGGCTCCTTGAACATCAGATGGGACTGTGTGTTGGTCAGTAAGGGTGACCAACATCCAGCTTGCCAAGATACCAGGGAGTCAGGACTTTCAGTTTTTAAAACTGAAACAGTCTTGAGACAATCTGAATGAGTTAGTCATTGTGCTGCCAATAGAGCTAACATCCAACCTGACCTTGGAGCATGAAAAGAAAGTCAACCTACAGATATAGTTATTTTATTCATAAGTACATTTGTTCCAAAGTGTATATAAAAGTATGTTATCAGGCTGGGGATGTGGTTCAGGGGTGGAATTCTTGCCTGGCATGCATGAGGACCTGGGTTCAATCCCTGCACTGATCTAAAAAAAAAAAAAAAAAAAGTTTATAATATATATTTAAAAAATAAGAATGATCATTTTGTCCCATCCTTTTAAATTTAGCTGGTAAATTTAAAAGATTATGTTCCCCAACCAAATAACTCTTCATACAAATTGATGTAGCTAAAATTCCTTTAAACATTTAAATAACATTTACAAATTTAATGTTGGATCCTCTTAAGCATTCCTGTGTCACAGAATAGTTGTAAATTTAATGCAAAGTCCTACTGAATTCATTAAGAAATAATAAATGTTAAATACAACTTATAGATATAACAAACTGATTTCACTCAATATTCAAACTCTTCACCAACTTAAATGACCTTAATAGTTTTTATTTAAAATTTATTAATTATTTCCAGTAATATAAATGATAGACATTTACAGATTATCATTATGATCATAAAATTTATATTTAACTGCAGTTTTTAATAGTATGTCAGATTTACTTTATCATGCCCCAACTTTTTTTCTGTGAAGGCTGTTAGTTATCCAACCCAGAGGCTCTCAGATCCTCGGAGCATAGGCCCAGAACCAGATACACTTGACTGAGATGCCAAACTGCTGCCTATTAGATGTGGACACTGCTGTGTCCTATTATAGAGTATGAAGCAGTCTAAGCCCATAACTTTTTAAATAGCCCAGATTCCCCTTTCCCAATCTCTGCCTTAACATTTTACATAACATTTAATTTTCTGATTTGAATTAAGGAGATTCTGAACCTCCACTGTACTAAACCATCCTGTTCCCCTCCTGGTTTGTACTAGAGATATTTTTCCTTTCTTTGTACCTGCCTTCGCTGTCTTAGGTTCAAGTATTCTGAAGATCCTTGATGGATACTATAAACAGAGATAATCCATTAAAGTTTAAGGTGCCTTGCAAATATAAGAAATCATTCATTTTTAAATGTTGCTGTCATTTTTATTTGGTCAATATTATTAGCTTCTTCATTAAATTCTTTTAAAAAATCACTTACTGAATAGAATGGAAAGGGGTGAATCAAATCCTAAAAGTTGTAATTTGAGAAATAGCAGAATGATTTTAGTAGTTTATTTGGAAAGAAAAGCAAAAAGCAAATAAGAATAGGTATGAGAAATTGCAAAGGGAACAGCAATAAGGAAGACTTGAACATTGAAAGTTATTAAGTAGTTATTGTGGTTAAAAATGTCTGGTATTGCAACAATAATCAGCAAGCTGATTAAAAAAGAGAGCTATAAAATTTATATTCATGTATACACTAATTCATTGGTACTAAAGGAAAAGACAGAAAGCTAGGGAAAGCGAACAGTCCTTTTAGCAAATGGTATTAAGGTTGTGGCTTACTTGGAGCCAACACGTGATGCAAGGTTCAAATATATAAACATCCATCTGAAAATGAATTAGAAAGTCTGGAAACAAAACATCAGAAAAACAAAGTTAAAACCAAGTATATCTGTGTTTGTTACCCAAAACAAAAAGGGTGTTCTGAGCACAGAGTGATGATAGAAATTATCACAAAGACAAAGACAGAGCATGGAAACGTAAAATGTGACATCTCTGTGGTGTTTAAAATACCACACACAAGGCTACACACACACACCAACACACACACACACACACACACACACACGATTAGGAGACAATATCAGCATGTTACAATACATACAAATGGGTCCCGTAGTTGATATATAAATATTTCCTGGAAATCTGTAAGAAGAAAACAGTGTCCCCCACATTCTCAGATAAAAGGATCATAAGGCGCACTGCCAACAGGGAACCAGTAATCAGAGAAAAAGCAAAAGTAAAATATCAAAAACCAAAACACAGGACTTTAAGCCGTTTGGTAATCTGTCCAAAAGAGGAGACGAGCAAGCCAACAAAAACTCCACCTTAACACTGACAGGAGGGGACTACCGTGAGAGACGGGAGAATTCAACGTGGTTTAATGAGCATTCCTCCTAAAATGGGCCTGTGCATTTCATGTGTAATGTCAAAAATGCATGTGCCCCATAAAAGCAGGATCAGTAGCCTCTTCAGTCACATGTCTACTGACCATTATTTTCATGTTTCCCAGTATGACAATTTTTTGCAATAATGGCAATTGAGCTGCATGTTCTAGAAGTTTCTTCTCAATAATCTCATCAATGAAAGCATTGCCATGCCATTACTGAATAGTGTGCTTCTTTTTTTGGTACTGGGAATTGAACCAGAGTGGCATTACAACTGAATCAGTTTCACAGTCCTTTTTATTATGTATTTATTTATTATTATTATTTTTGAGACAGGGTCTCCCTAAGTTG
Source organism: Ictidomys tridecemlineatus (assembly GCF_052094955.1). Classification (NCBI taxonomy): domain Eukaryota; kingdom Metazoa; phylum Chordata; class Mammalia; order Rodentia; family Sciuridae; genus Ictidomys; species Ictidomys tridecemlineatus. The sequence goes on from NC_135479.1 coordinate 87,551,577, forward strand.
CTGAGGTTGGCCTTGAACTTGCAATCCTCCTGCTTTAGCCTCTGAGTCACTGGGATGACAGATGTGTGCAATCCCACCTGGCTATAGAGAGTTTTTCTGTCATAAATAACTGTGTCTTCAGGAGGTCCCTATGTGGCACATAAGGTATGTCTATTAATACTTCCATTAACCAGTTACTTTATGTAACAAAAGTTTGACAGGTTATCATGATTCCTTTATCTGAAATGATGTGAAATAAGACTAGGGCTTTAGAGACAAAAAAATAAGAAAACGGTAAGCTTAACAGAGGAAATGAAGCCAAATGTAGATTATTTTTAAATGCCAAAGAAGATTCTAGATCTTCAAAACGTTGATGGGACTCTGTTTATTTGTAAAGAGAAAATGAGATTGTACAAAAAATTGGATTCTCTGTTTTATCCAACAGGTGGCACTATGCTAGCACCATGCTTCAGGGGAAAGCAAGCTGTCAGGAACCTCCAAGACCACTTCGGGTAGCAGTGCCGGGCATCCATCTGTCTGTGTATAATTGAGGCTTTAAGAAGCTTACCCTGCAGGACCGCCGACAGGAAGGCATGCAGTAAGGAGTACTCGATGAGGATGATGTCGATTACTCCTGCTGGAGGTCCTTGAGTTTATTCATTTACTGAGTTACTCAGACAACAGATATGTATTGAGTACCTACTACATGTGGGGCTTGGTGCAGGAGATATACTAGTGAGGAAAACAGTGGATCCTGGTCTTATGCACATTACAGTTTGATGTGGGGGGGGGGGAACAGACTTTATTGAAATGCTCAAGATAATAAAATAACCAATTTGTGGTAAGTGATCCAGAAGAAGGGTAAATACAAGCCAAATAAGACTACAGACACAAGACAAGGTAACTCAAGGCAGAAGGCCTGCATAAACAGGCACTAAGTTCTGTGAAGATGACATAGAAGTTGTCTAAGCTGTTTAAAAAGTCTGTTAGTTTACTACACATATTTGTGGCAGTCTTAAAATCACCCCTTTCTTTGCAGTCATCAATAGATGAAGTAGCAAACAGATACAGAAAAAGTGGCTCTTTTGTCTCCCGCCAAATATTACCCTTCAGCTCAAGGTGGGAATAGGTTCCACACTTTCTCTCCTTGATGGCTTTCCTTCTTCTAACCTCTCTTCTTCAAAATGCAGGAATTCCATCAGAAGCTGTACAGAACCTCGGACTTAAATTCCCAAGCATTGTTTTCTTTGTACCAGTTTCCTTTGCTAGAAAGCACAAGAAGCTTCGCTCTAAGATGATGTTCTAATTTCTCACCTGCCACTCAAGGATCCCATGACATCCTACCACCTCCTTTCAGTCCTGTCCCCCATAGCCCCTGTAGGCCAAGGAGAATACCACCTACCACCTCAAGAACAGACATTGCGTGTCTCCTTCCCTGCTTCTGATCCGGATTGTAGCTCATGCCATTTTAGGCATCCCAAGTGGCTTTCCCTCTTGTCAGTAAATGATGCCTTCCTTAAAGCAGAATCACTAAGATACATAGACGATACAAATAGATAAATGGTGTTTGTTGTAAACATTCTTACTTGGCAAAAATAAAAGATTTCTATTCCTAATTTGGTCTTCCCATTATAAAGATTTTATTACACCAATCTCTCAGATTGTAGAGTCGGGGAAGCATGACCCAATGAAGAAATGCCCTTTGAAGAGTCTGGCCTGGCTCTCGTTGGGAGAGAAAATCAGCCCACATCTGGGTGACTGTCCTCCTTCTGATGTTCCAGACCTTCAGGATGTCAAAGTGCTCTTTCACCTGTTTATTAGGCTTGTCCTCAGAGTTCTGGTTTCCTTTCTGCGGACCTATACTTCTTCTGGCCATTGACTGGACAGACAGATCTACCCACAGGGATGTGGTCTCAGGCTGTAGCCTCAATGGAACAACCACATTGCAATGTGATATGTGGTAGATAAATTATCATTGCATGTCATGGTGGCAATAGAATTTTGAAATATCCAAACAGGCTGCCTCTATTTTAATTTTTTTATATCGACTCTCTCTGCTACTTCTCCAGGGAGGCTGAGAATTGTTTCAGAAGGAATGCAAAGATCGAAGTGTCAAAGAAAGAGGAGTCGGGGAAGCAAACTATCTGCTTCTAAATAGGATTGGCTTCTCAGCCAGAGAGTAGCTTTCAAAGCTAGGCTTTCTAAGACACAGAGAGAAATGTTCTAGGTTTATGTAGCCCTTTTGTTTGCATATCAAGAGCCACCTTGATCAGGGAGCTTTATGAAGGGAAGTCCTGAAATAGATGGGAAGAGAAAGAATAAAACCCACCCCATCCAGCCTAGTGATCTGTCTGGGAAAGAAGGAGGAGAGAAGGGATAGGCCAGCTCTGAGAGGTGAGTCTCATCTCACCTACTGATCCTCAGCCACAGGAGAATGGGTGAGTGTGTGAGGAAAGGCAAAGGCTTGAAGACCTCGACTTTGGGACTTGGGAGTTCCCTTTCCTGTTACCTGGCACCACCCTGGGAGTGACTGCAGCATGGTTTTGCTGGGACAAGGGCTGAATATAATTTCCAGGCTGCTCACTGATCCTATAGAATAGACTGGACCCAGGAGTTCCCCCCTGCACCAAAGTAGAGGCCAACAGGCCTCCATGCATTGGCCATCCTGAGGGAAAGGTGAGTCAGGTCAGGTCAATGTTCCAAGGAGGAGCTAGTTGGAGAATGCAGGGTCTGGAGCAGCGTCAGACCAGGGACCCAGACATCAGGGAACACAAGCAGGTCCTTCCAAGCCAAGTGGCCCAGATCACAGATATGGTGGCTACAGCCTTAACGCAGGTACACACAAAACTCTCAGGAATGGGACCAGTCTCACCCTCAAAGGTGCAACTAGGGAGCATCCACACCGCCCACCACAGCACCCATCAAAAGAATGCAGAAGATACTGAGTGGCTCTGAGGATCCTGTCTTTGTCTCTACACAGTCCATCAGCCAAAACTCCATCGCAGACCCAGACACCATCTCCAAAATACAGAAAAAGAGGATGGAAAAACCTGAAAGACTAAGTTTTTTTTTTCCTTTTCTTTTTTTCTACCTAAAAAGATGGACCATTTACCTAACTTGTCTGTTTAAATTGTTTCATCCAACTGTTTCCCCTCTAGTCAGTGGCTGGAAGCTCAGAGGAAGAGAAGAACAATTTTAGAGAAATGAAGATGCTACATCTTCTTGCACATCTGTGAGCAGCCTGAAAAAAAAATCTGTAGCTCATATGCAAGTGCTGGAGCCTTTCCCGGCCTCCTCCCCACTGCTAAATTGGGTGCTGCCTGGGCTGCTTGGTTCCTCCCACCCACCCACACACAACTGCACAGAAGAGCTCGCAGGGTCCAGGCCGGATCTGTGGGACTTTATATGCAAAATCAAGAGAATGAGAGGATTAGAAATGGCAAAGCCACACGGGTAGATTCTAAGGGGCAAGAATAAATTACAAGCTTCTCTTTTTAAGAGGAGGTAGCAAGCAAGGGTCATGATGTGTCCAGAGGCGTCTAGAGGCAGTGGGAGGACAGAGATAGAGGAAGGAAAGGGCATTTCTCTGGGGAAAGAGAACATGGGGTCCTGGCATTACTGGATATTAGAAGAAATAAGAAGAAAAATATTTTAACAAAGGCTGCCCTAAGTTACCTACATGGGTCTCATTTACATTCCTTGAGATTTAAGAGTAGAATTCCCATCAAGACCAATGACCCTGCCATTATACAGATGCATTAATACAGAGCAGGGATGCTCAGTTGGGGGTGACTTTGTCTCCCAGAGGCCTTCTGGCAATGACATTTGTGATTGTCACAGCTGGGAGATGCTAGTGGCATCTAGAAAGTAGAGGCCAGGGATACTGCTGAGCACCCTGTAATGCATAGGACAGTTTCTGACAACAATTGGTATCCCAGCCTAAATGTCAGCAGTGCCCACTCAAGAAACCATGAGCGAGAAAAATGGAGGAAGGGACAGTTGCTTCCTTACATCAAGCCTTTCTAATGACAAAATAAAAGCTTTTTCTCACTTTAAACATTCTCTCTCTTTTTTTCCCCCACATTTGTGAAAGTAGCACCACATACCTAATAGTGATCTCAGCTGAATCATAGAAATTAATTTCCTGGGGGCTGGGATGTGGCTCAAGCGGTAGCGCGCTCGCCTAGCATGCGTGCCGCCCGGGTTCGATCCTCAGCAGCACCACATACCAACAAAGATGTTGTGTCCGCCGAGAATTAAGAAAAAATAAATAAATGTTAAAATTCTCTCTCTCTCTCTGTCCCCCTCTCTCACTCTCTCTTAAAAAAAAAAAAAAAAAAGAAATTAATTTCCTAAAAATCTTAAAAAGTTGGAGAATTCCTGTTGAACAATTCCAGCTCCTTCCTTCTGGAAACTTCTTTGTTCAACTCTACGTTTCCAACTTTATGAAAAGGCCCTTATAAATGTTTTTTTTTTCAATATGGAAATATAAAACTAGCATGCCAAGTAAAATAGCTGTCACATTTGAGACATGACCACAGTGAGTAATCATGGCTATTCTCCATCCTTTGTTCATTGCTGGAGGATCCTCCCAATCCAGCTCTCTTCCATTCCACCCCTCCCCACACTTTCACAGAGGTACTAACAAATGTGTTCTGCTTTGTTGCAGATAAGACGCCCATCAAGAAGGAATATTTGGGATACCCGTGTTGCGAGATGGTGGTATATTTGGTTTTCCATCCAAATGTTTTATTTAATGTCTTTTGGGCTTTGAATCCCCCTCCCCAGCCTCCTTCCCATCAGCCCTCCCTGATCCGGTCTCAGGTCCTTCTCAGTGCACAGACAACCTCAGGCTTCAGTCCTAAGAATCTGTCTTGTGTGGCTTAAAACAACAACAGGACAAATTCCACGAGGGAATATTTACATTTTGGTGGATGTTTGGGTTTGGTTATTCAAAATAGGCCATCAGCTTCTCAAAATTTTGTGGCTTTATAAGTCCTTGTCTTTTCTTTGAAATTTCATCCTATATTTATGAACTAAATACCAACATTATTAGAACTGGATAAAATGCAACTTATTTTAAAAAAAAAAAGATCCTTCTGAAAGTCACAAGAGGTGAGGGGCTCATTTCTTCACTACATTCCTGATCACATTCTCTCTTAGGAGGTAGCAGCCTCAAAGAGGGCCACCCACAGTCCTGGTCTGGAAGGTCAATTCAGGAGGTCCCTTCTTTGGGTCCTCAACTGTGAGGGCCAAGATAATGGGCTGGGCTGTTCCAGACCTCTGCATGTCTCCGTAGGGACGTACCAAGCACCCAGAGGCAGGACACGGTGCTAGAAGGAGGTTGATAGCAGATTTGGTCCTAGCACCAGGGCCACCAAAGGTAACGGGCTTCAGATGCCTCTGCCTGCCTTTGGTGTCTCTTTCCTCCAGGAGCAGCAAATGGCAGGCAGGGCCGCATGTGATGACTCAAGACCAATGTCCACCCTGTGACTTATGAATGAACCACTTGGACTACAAGAGATGGGTTCATAGTATCAGCACACAATGCGCAGAAGTCCCACTTGTAACAGGGAGGAGCATGCTCTTGGCTTTCATCACTGACAGATGGTGGCTTAAACAAATAAGCATTTGATTTTTTTTTCTCTCTCTCTCATAACCAAAACGCTGCAAGAATGCAGTCCAAAGCCGGTACAGGGGCTCAAGCCTTCAGAGGCAGGAATCCCTTGGTCTTTTTGTCACGATCCCAAGATGGCTGTTGAATTTACAGGCATTTGTCCATGTTCACTGAAGGCAGGGCCACAGCAAAAAGGTCCAGTGGCAGGCTCATCTGTCAGGGAAAGCTAAAATCTTTTGGAAGCACAATCTGGACTCTCACTGAGCCGTATATGCTTTATTTAAGGCCAAAAATCAATATTAGCTTGACTGACCTCTCTAGTGGAGGCAGCAAGAGAGGAGGCTGGGAATATCTGTTGATTTAACCATAGTATAAAGGTCTTCTCTGTTTCCAGCCTGGAGTCTTAGAGTAGCTTAGACTTGATAGAGAAAGAAGAGCTGAGCTGATTTTTCTGGGTCTATGCAGTACTGCTTTGAACCTAGAAATGGGAAGATGGCCACTCTTGCCAGCTCTGCTGACACTTGGAAGTACCGTTGGTCCTGAAGGGCGATGTTCTTGGCTTGGACCTTGACATTCTCATAGAAGATGTCATAGTTCCTCTTTCTCCCTCTGCATGCATGGATCAAGAAAAGGCCGTTAGAGGACACGGGAGGAGGCAGCCATCAACAAGCCAGGAAGAGAGACCTCACTGGAGACCAAATCAACCAGCACCTTGATCTTGGAATTTCTAGGTTCATGATGTTAACAGGAGTTCATTGGTAGCCACAGGCTGATGTGATTACTTGGGGATTTGATCGTAATAACAAATATGAAAACATCTCGCAACTTTGAGATCAGTTTTCTCAGCTTCCACAACAACCCATAAAAAACTGAAGAGGTTTATATCCAGGCCATTTCTAGACCACAGCAAGCAAATCCCTGAGCTGCTCTCTCCTTGGAGATCTCCATCAAAAAAGAGCTGCTTGTGACACATGAGGCCCAGCCTAGGGTAAGGGCTGCAAACCCCAGGCCTTGCCTCTTTCCCTGTCTCCTTCCTCATCTGACTTCTGAGACATTGCACCCACCCTTTCAGCAAAGCCCGGCCTCAGCCCAGCTGGTTGTGTGGTTTTCTCTAGTTTCCCTGTGGGGCTTTAAACTCAGAATTCTGGGCTCAGTTTTAGCCACTTCTGTGAATGGGCCATCTAGTGCATCTGCTCATTCATTGCTTCATCAGATGTCTTGTAAGTGGCTTCCAGTCTTCTGCTTTCTGTGGCCAAAGGGAGGCAAAGACGAATAGAATGCTGTCCAGTCTGAGAATCTCACAGGCAGGTGAACAAACAGGAACAATAGATGTGGTATACTACAGTGAATGTATGTATATATATATGCACCATAGTGGCCCGAATCGAGAAGAGGCTAGTTCTATAGGGTGAATTCAGGAGGTGAACCTTGGGCGTTAAATGTATTGATATGTGTTCAATTGAATTTAGGCAATATTATTGCAAGATAAGTAGACATGTTGGTGTGGTGGGCAGAGTTTGCCTGGTCCATGGATACTGATGCCCTTTCTTTCTTACAAGAGAACACTGGTTTGGTTGAGACCTCTTGTTGCCTCATGGTTTTCTCAAGAAAGAGGGTCCATCCTCAATCCCAGGGGTATTAATATTGATTCAACTAAGGTAATTATACTTTCATAATGATTGTAAGACAACAAGATGATGCCTGCTTAGGGTGAGAGAAAGCATGGTGGTAGTGACTTCCTAGAAATCTGTCTGGGAAATATTTTCCAACCTAAAAGAAAAGACGTTTTAAAAAAAATACTCCTTCTTGCCACTGGATATTGAGATTGTGGTACTACAGCAAGCATTTTGTGACAATAAGACAAAACCCAAGAAAATTGCAAAGATGCTAACCTTATCTTTGTCATGCTGATGAATTCCCGGGGGAGTTCTTTTTCTCCTGCCTACTAAGGACATTTTTCAACATTTCAAAAATTATGGTAAATAAATATAAAATGAAACTTGTCATCTTAATTATTTTAAAGTATAGAGTTCAATGATATTAAGTGCATTTATAATGTTGTACAACCATCACCACTATCCATCTAAGAACTCTTTCCATCTTGCAAAACTGAAACTCTGTACCCATCAAACAATAGCTCCCCATTCCTCTCTCTCCTTGGGTCCCTGGCAGCCACCATTCTACTTCTGACTGTATGAATTTGAATCAAACAGTTTTTGTCTTCTTGTGACTGACTTATTTCACCTAATATAAAGTCCTCGAGGTTATTCATGTTGTAGCATGTGTCAGAATTTCCTTCCTGTTTAAGGGTGAATAATATTCCATTGCTTGCCTATACCACATTTTGTTTTTCCATTTGTGTGTTGGTGGACACTTGGTTATTTCCACCTTTTGGCTATTATGAATAACACTGCTATGAACATGAGTGTGCAAATATCTCTTCAATACCCCAATTTTCCATGTTTTAGGGTATCTACCCAGAAGTGGAATTGTTGGATCATGTGGTAATTCTATTTTTTTTTAGTAACATAAAGAAATTAAAGTGTAGTTGTTGAAGCCCTTTTATGACAGTTTTTCTGCTACATGCAAACCAAAGTCTTCTGATACCATGAGGGATGGGGTGGGGACTGTGGACAGAGGATGCAGCAACAGCACAGCGGTAGTGGCATCGACTCACCTGGCTCATTTGGGGAACTGTGTAGCCTGCAAGTCAGCACAGAAGGCAGAACTTCTTGACTAAAACAGCAGACCCCTTCCAACCCCACCACTGATTTAGTTTAAGCAGAAAATGAATGCATTGAGGTATTGGGTGTCTAAGAATCCCCTGGAGGGTCAAAAGAGTTGGAAAGTTTTCCATCCAAGAACAGCACCTGGGTCACACATCTGTCGACATGCATGGGTGCCAAATGGCACACAGAACCCAGCAGCCCTGCTTCTGCCTCCATTGCCTGCCATCTCCAGTATCAATGTCTCCCTCCTCAAGGCTGGGGTGCCCTGCGGGAAATGGAGTCATGTGTACATATCCCCGCTGCAAGGGCGTCTTTGAGAAGGCTGTATTTGATGTCTTGAGCTTCATTCAAATTCAGTAGCAAAGTGTGTGGGGATTGATTGGTTGGCAATGTCTGCCACGGGTGGGAGGAGGGAGAAAGTGTAGGAGTATGTGATAGACCAACTTTGTGTCTTCCCTAAATTCTCATATTAACACTCTAACCTCCAGTGTAGCTGTACTTGGAGATGGGGACCACTAAGAAAGTAATAAGTTTATATGAAGTTATAAGGTGGGGAGTGATTTGATAGGATGAGGGTCTTTATAAGAAGAGACACCAGAAAGTTCATAGTGTATCTTTTCCCCTCTGTATGCACAGATCCAGAAAAGGCCATTAGAGGACCCAGTAAGAAGGCAGCTCTCAGTAAGCCAGGAAGAGAGATCTCCCCAGAGACCGAATCAACCAGCACCTGGATCTTGGACTTTGCGCCTCCAGAATTGAGAAATAAATGTCTGTTGTTTAAGCCACTGGGCTTATGATATTTGTCACCGCAGCTCTAGCTGACTAATACAGAGTTGTAGTACGTGCCTCCCGTGATTTCCCTCACTGCCTGAAAACTTCCAGTTGGCAACATTTGCATTAAAGGTTTTTAAGTGGGAAATTAATATAATCAGATTTGCATTTTTTTTGAAAGACAACTCTGGTAACAACATGGGTATGGGTGAAGAGGGACAGAAAGGAAATAGAGAGCCTACCAAGATGATGTCCCAGGAACTCAAGGGAGAGATGACAAACAGCTGAGCTAAGCAGTGGCAGAAGGGATGAGGAAGATGGATTTGAATCACATTAAAGGGGAAGAAGCTACAGGATTGGATCATCACACATGAAAGTCAAGGAAGGGGACAGAGGAATGCCTCCCTAGTTTGGAGCTTAAGTAGCTGGACAAGTGAAGGTACAGTTTACCCAAGCAGAGTACGAAAGACAGTATGTGTCTAGAGAGGAAAAATAAACTCACTTTTACAAAATCTCAAAACACGGACCCACAAGAGTCTCATCAATTACGTGGGGAGCTATAGACGTTACAGAGGACAAACTTGGTAGACACTGCCTTAATCAGGGATTTAAGTTGATAGACATTGCTAGCAGTGGCAGAAACGTTCACCTTGTGCTTCCTGGTAAGTTTCACTGAGGCAAACTCAGGTGGCATCCCTGCTAAAAATACATAACACAAATGGAGGGATGGTCTGCAAAGTAACTAGCTGGAATTCATCAAGAATATATGAAGTTTGTGAAAAGCAAGGAAAAACTGAGGAACCGTTCCAGATTAGAGGAAAGTAAAAATACAACCACCAAATGCCACTCAGACTCTAGGGTTTTCTTTTTTTCCATAAAGATCATTATTGGAAGATTTTTGAAATTAGAATAAAGCCTACAGATACACTAACATCTTGTATTGATTTCCTTATTTTGACAGGTGCACTGGGTCATGTAAGAAAAGTAGTTTTTAGGAAATATACATTGAACTACTTAGGGGTAGAGGGGCTACATGTCCATCTCTCAAATGGTTCTCAAATGGTTCTGGAAGACAGAAGGGAAGGGGATGGCAAAACAAATACTGTTAAATATTGACAGTAGAAGAATTGGGTAAAGGGTGTATAAGCTTGATATTATATCAAAATAAACCACTCCATTGTTCTCCCAGGGTGCTGGAGAGGGGACTGGGAAGTGAGCCTGGATCTCCAACCTGGCATGAGTGTAGCTGGGTGGGCCCCTAGCTCCACACTCCCCTGACCGCGGGAGGAGCTGACTCCAGTGTGTGAGCCAGGCTATGTAACTGGCTCTTGGCCTCGGGAGACCTTGGCTATATCTTCAGAGCATGGAAATCATTGGAGCCAAGGCCTGAGATCTTTTGGCCTGGCTCTCATTAACTGGAGCATGTTTTTGGGGTTCACGATGAATGAACAGATGTGCCCAGGCAAAGAAAGAAATTTCTTGAGTAATGAATAGAAAATAAAGCAAGTGCAGGGATGCCCAATTTTCTGGTTCTTTCCTTTTTTTCCGGGGTGGGGGATTAACCCCAGGGGGTGCTGTACCACTAAGCTACATCCCTAGCCTTTTTTATTTTTTTATTGACAAGGTCTTGCTAAGTTGACCAGTCTGGTCTCAACTTAAAATCTTCCTGCCTCAACCTCCAGAGTCACTGCTAGTTTTCTTTTAGCAGCCATTTTTTTTTTCCCATCAGTCTAAAGTGACAGGAAGAGCACACTGGGGTAGAGTGGATACATCATAATAGTTCAAAAGTCTGAGACACAACTGAAGTCACACGGGCCTAAGGACATCAACTGTTCCATGTTCCAATATTCAGGCCTGTAACACCCTCCTCCAGGAGCTGAGCATATTTGAAAATATTTTCATTAGAGGAGCTAGAGACTTCTAGATTAAAATTTATTCACAAAAAAATCTTTGCTAGGGCCCTGTATGATCTTGAGGTAAAATGTTAAAAGTTCTCTGCAAACCTCAGATCTCTCATCACCTTCTACCACTCCAACTTTAACAGAAAGAAAAATGATGATTGGGTTTAGACATTATTTGCACCATCAATAACAGAACGCATAATGTTTATACATAGGATTCTGATGAGATGAACAGGGAAATCAATGACCCAAGGAATTTGCCTCTCCACCAGCCCATTGGAAATAGTTCTGCCTCATGTCTGCAGACTTATGAAAATGATCTGTATTTAAATATTAAAAAGCGATACTTCTTTTTTTTAAAAAAAAAGTTTCCAATGCATCTTGTTAATTTCAAATGATCTACCTGTGGCCAAGTAAGTAATATTTTCAGGATAAGATAATACATGTAAAGTATCACTAACTCTTAAACAAAAATAAACTTGTTAATTGTGATAATACACCCTGAAACAACTTTGCACTGCTAGTAAATAGTTTGCTTTTTACAGAAACCTGTTGAACTATAAAATCACTATTAAGCATTGTAGTCCAATAACAATAATAAAAAAAACACTTCATCTTAAAGGCATTTCAAAAAAAGATTGGTTATTTTAAAGGTGGATGTAGATCATTTATTTTTTAAAATAAGCCTAAAGAAAACTTTTGACTTAAATTCAGGTTTCTAAAAATCCCTTGCTGAAGTTATTATACATGTCAAGGTAATTGGGAGAAATGATTACTCCATTTATTTGCTCACTAAAAACCAAGGCACTTCTATTCCTCACCAGAGAAATGATGATAAGTAACTCACACTCAGGAGATACCCCTTATAATGCCAAGTTAGAAGCTGGTGTGTTTCAATTCAAACATGTGTTGGATCTGAGAAGTTCTGGAATTGGCTGTGAAACCATCATTTTATTAAGAAACGATGTAATTTTCCTCCTCATCCACCATGAAGCAAGTTAACTTGTGGGTTAAAATGAATGAATGGGTTGAAAATTGGTGAAGAAAGAGGAAAAGACAAAGTAGTGAATGGTTGCTCGTCAGAATGGAGAAGGGTAGAGATAGGAGAGAGAGCCTTGAAACACATTCATAATAATTTGAGGAAGGAAGTGAAGTGCAAGTTGGTATGTGAGGCAATATCGTTCCAGTTACTAAACATCATGAAGAAATGAGTGAAACTTCACAGGAATCTAGAACTCCACGCCAGGGCAACAAAGGGAATGAGATGTAAAAGCAGTCTTCAAATTGTACTCTTAGTTTTATTAGTCCACAAAATTTTACTTCCCAAATATTTTACATTAAGGAAACAATGACTCTACTAAGGATTTTTCCAAAATAGGCCAATATCAGTAAAAAGGAAAGAAAGAAAGAAAGAAAAGATCATGTTCTAAAGGGTTTATTTACAAATGGAGGAGTTAGAAATCAGATGAAGAAGAAATGGAGTTTGGGGGTTTTAGTAAAATAATATGATAATTCCAAAACCTGCAACAGGAAGATTGCCTGGGAGAAAAAAAAAGTAGAGTGTCACTTCATGTAAAATTGTTTTCAGACCTTTAATAATAATTTAGTAATAGAGTTATGTACTTGGAGTTTGGCTAATGAAAAAGAAGAGAAATTAGAAGAATGTGGTATAGCTATTGTTATTGTTCAAACAAAGGAATCAGCCTTTATGTCAAATTCTGGATTGGATATGATCAAAGTTATCCATTCATATTTTAGCCATTTAGACAGGTATGATAATGAAAAATTAAATTCTCATCAGAATTTTTAAAACAGGAAAACTTCAGATCTGCGGAGTAGAGGGAGTAAGTGAGCTATTATGATTTCACCACTCATTCAAAATTTTGAAGTAGAGTACAGAAAGAGCTAAAAAATTAAATGTAGGAGATAAGATTAGTGCACTAGGTAATAATGCCTAGTGGAAAGTGATCAAGACCACACAAAAGTTCAGATGGAGCCACTGTGCAGGAAAGAAAGTGATAGCAGGATGGGGCCTTACCTGGCCCTGCAGGAGGAAGACCACTCTTAATAGTCAGGCTGATGGGAAACGTGACTCAGTGTGACTGAGATACGGCTGCTTCCAATCTCAACCCTGAACACTTGGCTGAGGAATGTGAATTTTATTCTTGAGTCGTTTCTACTACTGACTGTAGTATGCACTTGTTTGCAAGTTGATGAGAAGAATGAAGCCATTGGTGTCTCTTTAAGTATGAAAATGACAAGCTCCAATTTTTGCTATAGGCAGATTATTTTAAGTGGTGTGTGGAAGGAAGGAGAGGGACGGGAGACCTATTGTAAGAGTTCTAATAAAGAGAATGAAGTGACATTTACTGAGATAATCCTACTAGATAATTCACACACCTGTTTTCAATAAATATTGAATCCTAATAACAACCCTTCAAAGAAGAGACAGTGGAGCATCTTACTGTTAAAGAAACATGATCTGAAATGTTGAGGAACTTAACCCAAATGTCACATGTGCAAAAGTGTAGATTTGGGCTTCATGTCTGAATCTAAAAGGCATGCCCTAAAAGAAACTAAAATAAAATTGTAACATATTGATTACTCTTTGAATGAGGATGGTTTTAACAAAGGGCAATGACAGTGAATAGGAAGGAGGGGTGAGAGAGGAGATTTCAGTAAGGCTGTGGTGATTGAAAACATTATGGGGACAAGGGACAAAAAAGGGTCTCTAGCTCAAATAGTAGCATATGCCTGTAAACGCTGATTTGGAAAGGGAGCTAGGAAAACAAGGGTTTTTTGTTGTTGTTGTTGTTGTTTTGATATTGGATTGAACTTAAGGGCAAGTAACCACTGAGTCACATTCCCAGTCCTATTTCTATGTTTTATTTAGAAATAGGGTGCTGAGTTGCTTAGGGTCTTGCTAAATTGCTGAGGCTGGCTTTGAATTTGCAATCCTCCTGCCTCAGTGTCCTGAGCCGCTGGGATTACAGGTGTGCACCACTACCCCCCCGCCCGGAAATAAGTTTTGAAGTTTGAAATGACAACAAAACATCCGTCAAAGAGCGATTGTGTTCACTTTTTCTGAGGGGGAATACGGATCACCCACAGCACAGGCAGGACCGGAAGTTTTGCCCCGCAGTGCCAGACACATCCCAAACTCTAGCCACTCAGGCGGTCCAGCCTTTCGCACAAGCAATTTCTACCCCTTGTCACACGACTGCTTCCTCCTGCTTCTGTTCACCCTTCCCACCAAGAGTCCATTCCCAGGAAGGGTCTTCCTGACTCCCCATCTTCTTCTTATCTCCCAATGCGTCCGCCCTTTTCTGTGTCTCCTGCCCGGCTGACCTGCTGCAGGGCTGCCCCTCTTCACCTTGACCTTTTGTAGTCTCTAAGGCTATCACTCTGACCCGCAAAAAAATATTTGTTGACGGTGACTGACGGATTCCTGTTGTTGCCCTGGTAAAGAACTACCCTGCCCTGTTAGGTCACAGTTTCTTCCTTCTTAGGGCAGTGCAGTTAACAATCTCAAGACCAGGAAATCATCTTCCTCACCACATACCAGGGTATTATTCATACAGTTTACTCACTGTAGAGGGTTCCCTTGAGATAAAGCTAACAATTAGTTGAAGATTTACGAATTTCCTAGGGCCAATCTCTTTATAATTCCGAAAATAAACAAGGGGTAGTAAATGTTTCAGAATTTGTCTATGGGAGGTTCTCGGGTGTTCCACTCAAGCGGAAATAGGGGTCTCTGATCCTTTTCGTAAACCGGCTTTTGCATTCTTACCAAGGGTGAGGGTTTGTGTATGCGGTGCTTGACTCAGCGAGGGCAGCAGGTGGATATTGTTGGGGGAGTCTCGGCTACACCTCCTGACTCCTTTTGATGCCCACCCAACTGCCAAATTCTATTTTCTTTCAACCGCGAGTTACCCCGATTGGGAAGGGCCCGTATTTTCCCGAGCGTTAGGAGACTTGGAGGTCGGTTCGCAGGAGTCGTCCAATTCCCAGAGGACTTGGGGATCCACAGGATTGCCACGGTTTTCTCCTCGCGGGGCTTTCAAGGCTTCTCCGAGCCACGACTAAGGTCCATAGATCCGCGGCGCCACAAGCCAGGAGGGACTCGCGTTCCCGCCCGCGCCGTCTGGGTCCGAGTGGGCGGGGCAAGGAGCGGGTGGACGGGTGGGGTGGGGCGGGGCCGCGCGGGGCGGGGCAACCAGGCCAAGGCCGGGGGCGGAGCCAGGCGCGCCGCTCGCCCGGGCCTAGGCCGCCGCTGGGCTCCGCCTCGCCGGGCTACGCAGGCGGCGGGGCTGCGGCACGGGCCGGGCGGCACCATGGCGGCGGCGGCGCCTGCTGCGGCGGCGGCTTCTTCCGAGGCGCCGGCGGCGACTGCGACGGCAGAGCCCGAGGCGGGAGACGAGGACAGCCGCGAGGTCCGAGTGCTGCAGAGCCTACGGGGCAAGATCTGTAAGCGGGGCCCGGGCTGAGGGGCTTCCCCGGCGGCAGCGGCCGCACGGCTGAGGGGGCAATGGGCGCGCTGGGTTGGCGTCGCCTAGCCGCCCTGGATGGTGGGCCGAGAGGGACGGTGAGGCGCGGCGCGGCGCGGTGCGCCGCGCCGGGAGGGCAGGCGCGGGCGAGGCTGGAGGGGGTGTGTTGGGGGAGGCGTCGCCTGGACGGGGCGGCGTGGGCTGCGGCCACCCCTCTGGGGAGGGAGTGGAGAGCGGGCAGCGCCGGCGGAGGCGGCCTGGGCGCGCGTGCGTGAGGGGCTCGGCGGCTGGGCGCGGCCGGGGGCGCGGGCCGGGGGCGTGAGGAGCTTCCGGCCGCCTTCCGACGCAGGCCTCCGGGCGGCCGCGGACACTGGGGAGCGGCCCCGAGGCGGGTGCGGAGCAGCAATTATGGGGAGGAGCGGCCGGAGGAGAGGCGGCGGCGTGGAAGGGGGGTTGGCCCGAGGGGAGGGGGCTGCCTGCCTCCCGAGCTCCCGAGCCCGTGAGAGCTTGAAAAAGGCGCCCTCAGCGGGAGGAAGCAGGCCGCCCGGGGACCGCAGAGGGGGCCGCGCGGCGTGCTGCGAGGGAGCGCGGGAGGGGCTCGGCCGGACACCTGTACTCCGCCCCGCCTCGCGGCCGCGGGGACTTGAACCGAGAGCCGGGTGACTGACAGGGACTTGGGGCAGGATGTAGTGGCTTCCTGTGAGCAGGTCTCAAAACACAGTCATCCAATCCGCACTTAACCCACTTAATTCCTTTCCTTTTCAAGCATTTGTCACTTCTGTGAGCGAGCCATACTAGTTGACTGACTACAGTTTTGCTCCGAGGCCCTGAGCATTACTATAAACACACCGATTCGATTTCAGTCATTTGGACATTGATGTTTTTAAAATGCCCTTTAGATTGCCATTTTCCTACAGTAGTTTATTTAGACAAAATACCTCTTTTAAAAAAAAAAAGATCTATAGAGCTTATTTTGCTTTGGTTGAAAATTAACAGTTTTCTTTATTCAGTATTCTCAGATTGTGCTAGTTATGAGGGGTCCTTTTTACCTTGTGTGAAGAAAATTGAATTGCATTAAAATTACTAACAGTGCTCTTGGGTAGTCTATAAAATTTTCTTGAGTAATGATGCTGTTAATTGATTTTGGAATCTCACTTTCTTTTCAGGCTGCTCCCTCTTTCAAGGAATTGAATTTTTGTTTGTTTGCTTATTTATTTGGTACTAGGGATGGAATCCCAGAGTGCTTTATCCCTGGGCTACATCCCCAGCCCCCCCCCCCTTTTTTTTTAATGTTTTACTGAGTTGCTCAGGGCCTTGCTAAATTGCTGAGGCTGGCCCCAAACTTGCAATCCTCCTGCATCAGCGTCCTGGGTTGCTGGGATTATAGGCATTCTCCATCATGCTGGCCTAAGGATTTGGGATTTTATTAAATCCCGAAGCAAACTATTAAATTCCCTCACATCGTAATTCCCTGTTATAATCATAGAACCCTTAAGAGATTGCAGTTCTTAAAACCTAATAAAGATACTGGAGAAGTAGCTGTTTCCTGCATCTAAGTTTCCAACATTAAAGATATTTTTAAGGAATAAAGCCTTTTCAGAATTTAGGTTAAATCTTATATTTAAGATTGCATATATCTAATTTAACTGGGAAACTAAATGGGCGGAGTTCCCTCCTTGATCTGGTTTTTCAGATTTTTACCTCCTTACATTTTAGCATTATTGATATTAGACACTGTCTGTTGGAGCCTCACTGATATTTAACTGCAGGTTGTTCATGGAACAACATATATGTGTGTCATAGAATTGAGTTGGGGTGTTTCCAGAAGGAATTAGTAGCCTATACTTTCACCTGCTCCGTGGCAAATACCATTGAAAACAGTTTTGTAAGAGGCATCACTGTAAGTAAAACTTGGGTGTACAAATTAAAAGGGCCTGCAAATAAAACAAACAAAAAATGTGTGTTTCTATAGTTTAGAGCAACGCTGGCATACAGACTTGGAATTTAGCCATACACTTACTGGGAGTGATACTGCTTGAACCATAGTCAAAGTATTACATCGGTCAGTCAGCTTCTTGCTTTTTAAATTGCTCAGCATATAGCTCAAGTCATGAAGTGACCATTTCATAGGATGTATGTGTTAATATATTGATATACAGAATTCTCACCTCACATTTCTTTTCTGTTTTTTAACTGATGTAATCCAGAATTGGTTTAGCTTCAGAACCTTGTGAAGAGGTGCTGTTTTCTGTTTCCCTGAAATTGATGTGTAGTTTTTGTAAGGCGAGGAAGCTGAAGGGTAGAAGAGTCTTAAGGTACTAAAGTTACAGAAGTGGGATGATGGTGGTTCTGACAATTAAGATGTTAATCAGCCTGGGGAAGAGGGTACGTATGTCTTCTTCCTCTTCACTATGCTGAGAAATCTTTAAAGAAATCCTAATTTTACCTACTGACCTGGAGATGTGCTGGTAAATCCTAAACTGCTGATTAGGAGTCTCTCATCTGAAGAGTTACAGATGCATAGGGCTGAAAGTGAGCTTGAAAAGAAGTGGTCTTATTCCTGGACTTGGGTGGGTCCCTTCAACTCCAAATCATTCCAGTAGAAAGGGATGATGGATTGATTTGTACATCTTTAAAGTTCTAGATATAGATAATTATGCACAAACTTCTTTAGGGACTTCATTCTTGTATTTATTAGTTTCCAATATATCTCACAAGGTGAAATATTAGATTGACAGATTGAAAAACCATTTTATTGCCAGTTTCAAATTGTCATTTGATGTTAACGAATCTAGTGTCTTATAGACTGGTCCCAAATTTCCTGAAGTCATTTTAGTGCCCTAGGAAACGTGACAGTTCTGAATGCTCTGCTTCCTTAAATGTATTCATAGTCAAGACTTATTGTTGGATATCCTAGGCCTGTCTTGTGAACCCTTGGTAAATAAAATTAGGGTCATATTCCAGATGCCTTCCTATGGTTTTGAATTCTTGTGCAGTGAGTAGTAGCAGGCATATTAGTATATCTGCAATACATTGCATGCCCTTCTCCCCAGAAAACCCTACACTCAGGTGAAAAAAGGATTTGGGCTTTCTCTGTTTCTCTGTTTTCTCTGTTTTACTGCTATTTTGAGACTATTTTGGTTGCCACTTTTTGTTCGCCACTTTTTGTTCAGTTTGTTCTTGTCCAATTAAATCAGGTTGTAAAAATGTTACTGAAGGGGCCCACACCGTATGTTACATGAGTTTATCTACTGAAGGGATACCATTTTCCTGTAAGCCAAATGTTAAGACCTGTGTGAATTTTTAGATGTGTGACCATTGTATGTCCCAGAACTTATTTGATATCCCTCATGTTTTCAGGCCAAGAATGACTTAAGATTGTTTGACAAAGTAGGGAGAAACTGTGGGATATGGTTAAGTATTCTAACTTAAAGGCCTAGTGAAGTTAGTCACCTGGGTTTGAATTTCCACTTTATTTCCAACTTTTGTTAGTCTCTTTGTACCTTCATATTCTCATGTATAAAATAGGAATAGTAAAAATATCTCTCTCATAGGACTGCTAGGGAGGGATTAAATAAGCTTGTCCCACTCCCTGCATCCCCACCTACCAGGAGCAGGGTCAACTGTGGAGCATCTCTTAGAAAAGAGTAGAATGAAGAGATTAAGAACTCATCTTTATTTGATGTTCTTGTCTAACATGTACTGGTATTTCCTGGTGTACAAAATTGATTAAAACAGTCCGGTTTTCTGCTTTATACATTGTTAATATTCATGTGATTTTAGACAACTCATTTACCTTTGAGCTTATCTTCCTCATCTTTAAAATGGGAATAATGCTTCATCACCAACCATTTTGTATATATTGTTTCCTTTGCGTGATTGTCTTTGTCTTTCCCTTTACCTTATTTTTTTAAATACTTATTTTTTTAATTGTAGTTGGGTACAGTATCTTTAATTAATTTATTTATTTTTAAATAGTTTTTAATTTATTTATTTTTTAGTTGTACACAATACCTTTATTTTGTTTACTTATTTTTATGTGGTGCTGCGGATCGAACCCAGGGCCTCGCCCGTGCTAGGCGAGTGCTCTACCACTGAGCTACAACCCCAGCCCTCCCTTTACTTTATAAGTTCCGTGTAAGAACTCTTACACATCCTTTAAAAGCCTGCTCTTTGTCATCTTCTCCTTAAAATTCTTTGGGGTACACCCACTCCCCATCTCTGGCCAGAAGGTGTTAGATGTTTCTGCTGCTGGGAATCACAATTCCGTGTCTTATTATAGCACATTTCATATAAATCATTTGCATATTTCCCGTTATACTCTTAGCTCTTCCCAGGTAGAATTCCTTCTTGTTCATTCATTCTCTCCCCAACCCCTATTTCTCTCTTTCTATCCTTCCTGTCTGACTAGAACAGAATAGGCCTTTAGTAAATGCCTTACCTCACAATGTTACTGTGAGGATAGTTTGCAGTACTGGATATGAAAATGTTTTGTATATTATATAGTTGAATAAACTAGAAGCTGTTTGTATTATTAAAAGAGAACTATGAATCTGTTAGGAGATTCATCTCTTTCAAAATCATGGTACCTCCCTATGCATAGATTTGAACTGATGCCAAAGTTTCTTCATTAGGAAAAGGATTAAATTTTTCTAATTGCTCTGATGCCTTATTATTAGGGTACTTGAATGTTGTTACCTGTTCATGAATATTATTACTAATTGGTCGTGGGTCTGGAAGGAAACTCTCAGAATCATTCTTTACACATTAGGTATTTTTATTTGGCCTGGCAGTTTTGAATATTTTGGTAATAAAGTGCAAGTCAAAACATTTAATTGACTACCCAATAGTGTTGAGAAGAAGAGATTAAATGGGTTTATTCATGCTCAGAATTCATATTATCAAATATTTGAAATGAGCAGATGAGTTATTTAAGATGGAAGAAGAATCCATCTTTGCCATGGACAGAAACAGAAAAGGGTTCTTTGTAAAGTTCATAGAACAGTCTGCTAATCATTTGCTCTGTGGAAGACAGGAGGTAAATCTCAATGAGTTCATAGAGGTTTTTTTTCTTTTCTTTTTTTTTTGACTAAGAGCTCTTTGAATAGACTCTTTTATTTTTTTTTTTTATTAGAGCTTAATGGTTATACTTAGTAGTTGGGTCTTTGAATAGACTATTAAGTGACTGAAACTAATGTGGCTAGAATAAACCTTTAATCATAGACACTAATCCTATTTCCTTTTTAATGTGCTTTATGAAATTTTTAAACAATTTCAGATTATGTGTTTTATCTACTAAGAAGTTACATGCTCTTTTGGGAGCTGCTAACAAAGTTTTGTTATATAGTCATGTATTAATATTAAATTAAGAAACATTATAGAATTATTAAGACATTTTTGACATATGTCTTTGTCATTTTAGTCATCAAAAATCTCTAGCCAGGGGCTGGGGATGTGGCTCAAGCGGTAGCGCGCTCGCCTGGCATGCGTGCCACCCGGGTTCGATCCTCAGCACCACATACAAACAAAGATGTTGTGCCCGCCAATAACTAAAAAAAAATAAATAATAATATTAAAATTCTCTCTCTTTTTAAAAAAATAAAATTAAATTAAAAAAAATCTCAGACAATGCTGTTAATAACAGAATGACTTTAGACAAATTCTTTAACCTCGAGGCACCCCAGTTTATAAAATGAGAGGTTTGAATGTATTTTTTAACATCCCTTCTCCCACTTTGGTTATTGCTTTGTAACATGAACCACTTAAAGCAATATATAAGATGTTTCTATTTTAGTATTTAAATGTATTTAGTTATACCTGTTTTGCATAAAATTCAGTTTTAAGATATTTAAGATTTATTAGATAGGATTGTTTGAATCCTAAAATATTTTTCTATGACCATTAATTAATTTATTTAGCACTATATAATACACATTTGAGTGTCTGTTAGGGCATACCAACTTTTGGCTGAAAAATAGGTCTAACCTGTAATGGGATAAAAAGTGTCCTTAATAGCTACTTCTAAAGTCCATATTAAGCAATAGTTGTTTTTATTCATTGTATTCCTAGAAAATTATAAAAACTGAGAGCTATTCTTTCCCTCATTTTACACATGAAGATTCTGATACTCAGGAATCTTAGTGTCACACAGTTAATGTCCTGTTGGGCACTAGTCCACTACTTTCAAAGTTCTTCCTAGAATGCTACATGACATTAATGTTGCACATGTATTCCATTTGTTCTATGAAGATCACTCTACATGTCTAGTGGTGTGTACGGAGTGGTAATAGATTTCCATTATGCTTTCTACATACTCCCGTCTGTTCCTTCTTAAGAACTTTGTGGTTAGGATTAGTGATGGAACTTGGTTGTGACTTAGGTAGAGACTGAACCTGGATATTTACTTATGTGTGTCATATTCTCAGCTTTTAGCAGTCTTGACTGTCCATCAGTGTCACTTGTTAACTTTAAAAAATTCTGATACTCAGGCTTTACTCTTGATTTACTGAGTGATTTCTGGTGTCTCGCTGGATACCTGAAGGTTTAAAAAATTCCACAGGGTGATATTTGAGCAGCTAGGATGGTTAACCTCTGTTCTTACTAGACTAGCTATAAACTAAATGGTAGCAACAATTAGTAAACAGTAACTCTAAGTGCTCTTCCTTGGCTAGAGATCCTAAAAAATTAGCATCTGTACATAATTCCCTTCACTCAAACCACTGGGTCCTAACCAAAGGTAATCTGTAATTTAACAACTAGATACATCAGAAGAGTTTTTTTTTTTAATTTCGCTTTTTATTACAGAAGTAATTCATTTCTATTTTAGGAAATACATGAAAGAATATATGGACTTTCTAGACCTCAGGTTTCACATTTCTAAGAAACACACAAAGTAGAGTTTGGCTAGCCCTATTTATCTCTTTGGCATGTCTAGTATTTTAAAAAGTGGTTAACATCTAGAAACTAAGAGTGTTAACAATATAACAAATCCACATTCATGGTTTCTCTTTAATAAATAAGTTATGGTAATATGGTTCTGAGGAGAAACTGTAGAAAGGCACATATCACTAAATGGTGATAATCTTGAGTTGGCTCTACCTCATTGTACCTGTTCTTTGTAGACTCGAGTTTACAAATCCTTAATAAGTTAATCTTCTAGGTTTCCTCATAACTCTAAAATTCTGATAGGCCACACTTGAAATTAAAACAGGACAGGGTAACACTGATTTCTAATGCTTTTAGATATTGCTACCCATTGTCATTTAATCTGATAAATACTACAAGAACTGCATATAGGGATTAGGGTAGTTCAGTGGCAGAGTGCTTGCCTAGCATGTGCAAGTCCCTGGGTTTTATCTCCTACACAGCCAAAATAAGAATTTTTTTCAAGATAAAATATTTTGGCTAGGCACAGTGGCACACATCTGTAATCCTACCTACTGGAGAGGCTGAGGCAATAGGATCCATTTCAAAGCCAGCCTCGACAACTTACCATGTCTTAAAACATAAAAAGGGCTGGGTATATAATTCAGTGGTAGAATGTCCTTGGTTCAATCCCCAGAGTCACTCGTATGCACAAAAAAGTGTATATATGTATGACTACTTCAATACATATCGATTATTAAGAAAAGTATGAAAATACTTTTTACTGAGTATCTATTGCTTATGTCACAGCCAACATTTAGCTGAATACAATGTGCCAGGCAGTATACCATGTCATTTAATCTTTTCACAAATGCCCTGTAAGATTAGTAAAACTACTATTCCCAATTTATAGACAAGGAAGCTGAGGCTCAGATTAAGTGATTACTAGAAAAGTGGCAGAAAACCATGCTTTTAACATGCTACATGATTCTTTATTTCTCAATCAACTTCTATATGCCTATTATAATAAATGTTTTGTACAGGATTCTTATACAAGATAAGATCTCTATTGTTCATCTATCTTTAATAGTTCTCAATGGAGAAAGTAAAGAGAATTGCCTTTATCATACATGATCTTGCATCTAGTCTCATATTCAGAGTCCTCCTTCAGAGTATGTCACATTGCTACAGGTATATGGAGACCAAAAGAGGCTTAGTGAAAAAAGTTTTGTAGATATTTCCCTCCTTTGTCTTGAAAACAATTAAGTTATACATTTGTGATATTACTCAGGAAGATCACAAGAAATGGTACCAAAAGGCATATGGTAACTCTCAGAATATCAACTAGTGGGTGGTTTTTCCAATGCACAAATTAACATGGTCATATAACTGGGTTGTCAGGTTATTTTTCTCGTTCTTAGTAAATGAAATGTATCCCTAAAATATATAATCCATACAATTGGTAATCTTTAAAGAGCTAACCGTAAAATTTTCTGTTAGAAATCTGGTTCTGCCTAAGAACGTGGTATTTTAGTAAAATAAGGTAGCATCACTGAGCAAAAACTGCTCTCTGTGGCTAGAAAATCCAAACTATACCAAGTAACAGACAAGAGAAATAAGTTCTAGTGTTCTATTGTACAGGAAGGTGACGTACTGATACTGATAATGTATATTTTAAAAACTAGAAGAAAGGGTTTTGGATTATTTCATCACAAAGAAAGATAAATGAGGCTAGACTATATGAAAGGCCCTGGATTGGATCCCTAGTACTACAAAATAGAACGAAAATAAATAAATAAATGTTCAAGGAGATAGAGGTACTTACTCTGATTTGAACATTACATAATGTATAGGTATATCAAAACATCACATGGTATCCCATAATTATGTGCAATTATGATATCAATTTTTTAAAAATCATTTTTAAAACTCTGAACTACATATCATTCTTGACAAAGTGTAAAGTCAAAATTAAGGCACAACTTCTACCACAACTCTTCAAAAATACCCTATTAAATAAACTGCACTTCCCCAGTGGGATAGTCTATAGAACTTAATTAGTGACCAGTTGCTGTGTACAAGTCATATACATAATAACCAGCATACAGTTATCTATATTGCTATCATATTAATCACCTATGACTGAAACTTAGTCTAGAACAAGAAGTTAGGAAACTACTGTACAAGAAAAGGCAAATTTCATAAGATTATTACCAGGAAGTGTCCATGGCTTATAGAGGTATGTACCAAGTGCAGGCGGGATCTTCCTGTTTTCTGTGCCCACTTCTGGTGTCAGTTTTGAATGCTCTAAAGCCTTGATAGGCCCCTTCTCAAGGTGGCAAACCAAACTCTGAAGTGCTTATGGTGGGAATCTCTTCTGGGCTAGACCAATGGTTCCTTCAGTTACATGAAGCTTAACAAGGCTCAGAGGCAACCAAGAGAACCCATACGGAAAAAGAAAGGCCCAAAGATAGAGTTCAGGAGTACACAGACAATCCATATATGGAATAGGGCTGTGATTTCTGATAATGGCGTCTAGGGAGACAAAATGGGACTTATTTTGATGTAGTGCTTTTCAAAAGAAAAATTATAAAATTAGCTCCTAGACATGAAGATGTACCCATGTGTGTGTCAAGGCTGTGTGTGCACGTGTGTGTTGTGTGTTCTAGGAGGACTGCTCAAAAATACAGCAAAACCCCATATGAGCAGGGTAAGGAAAACAAAACAATGTTTTTGGTGAATCTCAAAACAGTAATTTTTATTGCACTTGAACATTCCAACTTTATCGTTTTTTAGACTACAGTCAATGTAGGTGTAATCATCCACGTCCTGACAAAAGAAATGTACTCATCACTTCCTTCTAATATATTATTAGGCCACTTGGCAGAAAAAGGGATATGGGCTTTGGAAATATAGAGACCTTCTGAAAATCTGGCTTTGCTATATAATACTTCTGAGAGGGGAAAAAAACCTCTCGGCTTCTCTAAAATATGAGTAACAATTTTCTTTATGAAAATGGATTAAATGAAACAATTTGCAAGTATCCTAGTAGCATCTGGAAACCAATAAATACTCAATAAACAGTAGTTCACTTCCTCATATCTACTGAAGAAAATTTTATATAAAACCATTCAAATTGAAAACTAAGAGGCTCTGCACCACTCACACAAATGTTACATTATAAAGAATCAAAATTATTTAGGACCTTTTTACCAAATTTTTCTGAAACAAAGTACTAACTTTTTTTTTAAATGTTTTTTTTAGTTTTAGGTGGACACAATATCTTTATTTCTGTTTATACGTGGTGCTGAGGATCAAACCTAGTGCCTCACGCATGCTAGGCGGGTACTCTACCACTTAGGCACAACCCCAGCCCAAGTATTAACTTTTTAAAAATTCACTAGCTTGACTTTTAAACATAAACAATTGATCAAACAGACAAAACAGATGGGAATTCACTTTGTCTTTTTTTTTTTTTTTTACTGTTTTAAGTAAAATAAAAAGTTACCTCCAAACAGAAAAGTTGACATTAGGTTACCCTTGCTTTTACAGATAGAATAGTCTTAAGAGAGACTGATAGCTTAAGACTAATACTTCATTAAATTCATTTATATTAATAGTCATTTGGGGAACATAAATATACTCAGTGTAGAAAATTAAACCATTATAGGAAAGGTCAATTCCCTTTGTTCTAATCATCTGTTAAGGTTGATATTTCCTTTATTAGGACATTATAACCCAAGTCACTCAGGCTAATTAATGCCAAATTCTGTGAATTACCTCTACAGTATCTCTTCCATTTCTCGTACATTGCCATTAGCTTTTTGTTAACTTAGTTTAGGCTCTTACAAACCTTAGAATAATTTTCCTAAGGTGTAGTTCTGACCACAAGAAACTTTTTAGTGATTTTTGTTGCCTATTGAATAAAGTTAAAAGTCACTAGCTTGACATTTTAGGTTCCCTGTTCATCTCCAGCCTTCCTTTATAATCTTATCTCTTCTTATTCCCCTTTCATCTCCCTTTATGCCTTTGCCAGTTTGTGCTATTAACTGTCTCCCTGAAGGTGCTCCTCTTGTTCTCGAGACCTCCAGAACTTGTTCACATTGTGTCTTACACCTGGAATGTTATTTTTTCACTCCTAAT
Organism: Ictidomys tridecemlineatus; assembly: GCF_052094955.1. Lineage (NCBI taxonomy): Eukaryota > Metazoa > Chordata > Mammalia > Rodentia > Sciuridae > Ictidomys > Ictidomys tridecemlineatus. Next base: position 87,578,068 of record NC_135479.1, read on the forward strand.
TTCTGTATTATGAAAATATATAGAAGAGTTATTATGAAGATTAAGTGAAAAATGATATTTCTGTAATATGTACAGAAAACTTATTTTCAACCTTTGGAGTAGTTAACAGATCAATTTTTATATCAAATGACAAATTATATGCAATGTATTTATAGTTTGTGATGTGGTATTAGAAGCTCTGGGGTTTTTTTTTGTCAAAGTTTTATACGTACATATTTATACTATTTTTTTTACTTTATTGCAAATAGTATACATACATGTTTATTTATTCAGTAAATAATAGCTATGATTATTGTTTGGCTTTACCCCCACCCCCAATTGTCTTTTATCTTGTGATATCTTGTCCAGGACCTTAGTCAGTTGCAGTTTCCCTTGGAGATTAATTCCTTTGGGATCTGTGTTGGCTCCTACCCTTGTATTAAAAGTGTCCTTTGAAGTAGATCTGGGATAACTAGCACACTTCCAGACAGGAGTAAGTTCTCAGCACTACTGTATTTAGAAAGACCTTAGTAGAATGAAAAGACTATAGACTGTGGGGTTTCACTTATGTCAGATCACCTTACCAACTATGTAACTATGAACTTTTTATTGTTAATTTATAAAAGGAAATAGTAGTGCTTACTTTACAATCTTACAGAGTTGTTGTACAAATCAGTGAGACATTTGTGAAAATATTTACAGTCTTGGACCATCCAACTACTTAATTATCTCCTGTTCATATCTCAGGAGTATCCTCCCCAAGGACATAAACACGTATAAAACCCTACAGATATAAATACATAATCTATCCTAAACAATTCACATAAACATACACATGCATACTTATATACCTGTACAGAAGTATATACATCAAAATCTATCTATTCAGTAGTCTGATATTTGGGATTCCAGTGCTAGATAAAATATATATGGTAGAATCTGGATTTACTATATGATGACCTTTGCATAGAATCATTGATCTTGTACACAGCGAGTTGGCCATTTTTCCATTTTTGTTAATTTATCTGATCAGTTTTGATTCCCAGTATTGTTTATTTTCTTGGTTTAACTGTTTATTTTTTGTCAGTGGCAAAAGCTACTATTTCCTGTAAATAGTTGTACATCTCTCTTCTTCCTTTAGGTATTTATACAGAAGTTACTTTTTCAACGAAGCCTCTCTTGCTTACTCTTATGGTCTGCTACTTCATGTGGTACCCATCCCTGTTTAACACATATTATTTTTTTTAATTTTTTTATTTTTATTTTTTTTAAGAGAGAGAGAGAGAGAGAGAGAAAGAATTTTAATATTTATTTTTTAGTTTTGGCGGACACAACATCTTTGTTTGTATGTGGTGCTGAGGATCGAACCTGGGCTGCACGCATGCCAGGCGAGCGCGCTACCGCTTGAGCCACATCCCCGCCCCTAACACATATTATTAATGTAATTAATACACTTTTACTTATGTGTCTCCTTTATAATCAATTTCTGCATCTATTAGCTTAATAACACAGATTTTTTGGCTATTTTGCTCACTGTTGTATCCTTAGTATCTTAGTAGTAGGCACTTGGTAAATATTCTGATGTGTGAATTTCAGCATCAGTTTATTTTCAGTGTACCATTGTATTAACACTAGAAATATTCTTATATTTAGTGCTTCTAGTAATTATGTACAGCAAACTTATTTTTTAATTTTGGAGTAGTTGACATAGATCAATTTTTACATCAAATGAAAAATGCAAAAGGATTTACAGTTTGTGATGTGTTATTAGAAGCTCTGTTTTGTTTTTTTTTGCCAAAGTTTTATATGCTCATATTCGTACTTATTTTTTACTTTATTGCACATTATAAGCTAGGCATGGTACTAAGGATTGGTCCCATAATTCAGTGAAGAGACACCCAAGTCTCATTTTTTCCTTCTCTTGCTATCTTATCATCTTTACTACCTCAGAAGTTAGCTTTGAGGCTTAGTGTTCAAATTTCTTTTCTTATTCATATTTATTCTTGTGATCTTATATAGGCCCATGGTTTTATAACTGTTGTATACTTACTGATGATCTCAGATTTTTATCTCCAGCCAAGATTCTTTGATCTGCATTTGACTTAATTTTTTAATTCCCTTCCCAATAGGAGTCTTCTACCTCTGGAAATGACATCTCTATTTATTTAACATTTCAGGCCAAAACTCTTAGAATGGTTCCTGGATCCCCTTCTTTCACAGTCTGCATGCAACAGTCCTGTTGGCTCTGTCTTCAAAATATGTGCTCAGATGACCTGTTCTCTATGCCAATGACTGCCTCCACATGCAGATTACCTCTTCTCCAGATTATCACAGTAGCCTCCTGTCTAGTCCATTGCTTCTACCCTGTTTCTTCTTTAGTGATTCTTCTAAAACAAAAGTTATATCTTAGGTTCATAATCTTCCCATAGCTTCCCATGTCATACACAAAAATCTTAAGACTTTCCAGTAGCCTGTTTGACTTGCTCCCTCCTTCAGCCCCGCCCTATTTATGTCATTTCCTTCCTCTCCCTACTTTGCTTATTGCTTTATAGCCATGGTGGCCTCCTTAATGTCCCTTCAGCATGACATCCAGTCCTATCTTAGGGCCTTCAATTATTTTATTCCCTCTCCCTGTCCACCTTTTCCCCCAGTTATATGCATGGTTTATACCTCAATAACTTCCTTCAGGTACCCACTTAAATATCTTAATAGAAATACCTTCCATGATTCCCTATATAAAATGACATTGCTTTCCCCTCTCTATCTTCTGGGCCCTCCTGCTTCTTAACTTTCATATTGTGCTTTGTGTTCCTCCATGGCAATAAATATTTATTTCTTTCATGCTAATAAATATTACATACTGACTTCTGAGTTTTTGATGTTTGTTTCTCTTGTCTAGATTATATAACGGTTTTATGGGGCAGATATCTGTTTTTATCCAGTGTTATATCTTCAGCATTTAAAATGGTGCCTAGCATATTATGGATACTTAATAAATATTTGTTCAATAAAGTGCAACAAATGTGATAAAATATGATCTCTATGGTAGAAGTACTTATAATGTTCAGTAGGAACATAGAGGAAAGAGTGATATAACTACCTAAGAGTTGAGAGAAGACTTTATAAAAGTTGCTCTTAAGCAGAGCTTTCTGGATGAAAAAGCAAATGAGGGAAGTCAGATATAGTGGTACACATTAGTAGTTCCAGCAACTTGGGAGCTTAAGGCAGGAGGCTCACTTGATTCCAGGAGTTTGAGACCAGCCTGGGCAACAAAGCAAAACCCCATCTTAAAAAACAAAAAAATCAGATGAGAGCATACTACAAAGAAAATAGCATCATATCTGAACAGAGGCATGAAGAAACACAATATGTTTAAGGAATCAAAATTATAATATTACTAGAATATAACTTAGGGTAAAGATTAAACAGATGAAGCTAAACATGTAGTGGAGGACACTTGATCATAAAGGATTTATCAGACTATGGACTTTTAAGATTTTTATCCTACAATGTGGGTAGTGGTAGGTAGTATGGAAGACTTTGAAGACCATTGAAGACTTTTGAGCAAGGAATGATATATGCATGCACAGCACAGCACACACATACATACACACAAGTATGTGTGTAGGGGTGTTTACATATAAGATAGTAACTCTGGTAACACTGTGAGGATGAGGATCAAAACTAACACAGCATTTCAGCTCAGATATGTGTGATGAGTAAAAACAATTACTATCTTGTGGGTAAAGGACATTTCATTTTATTGTTGAATCATACTATTGATATATAATGGGAAAATATTCTTGGCATACTTGTAGTGCATTTGTGAATCCTCCTGGTAGAGGATTATTCTGTTCATGTTTGAAAACCTATGCTTTTGGAAAGGAAACTAAAGAATTTAGTTATTAATAATGCTTCAAGTCATTATGTAAACTAGAAAAGTGCTTAAGTACTTTTTTTCATAACCATTATGAATTCAACAAGAAAAATGTTATAGAATAAAAGAAGTTATGCTTGAGTACTAGTTTCCTTTCTTCAGAGGTGAAATGATTGGTCTCCTCCTCTTTATAGATTCATTGTTAAAGGAAATACTGACTGTCATAAGAACAAACAAATCTACACTTTTTTCTGCAGGGCCAATATATCTGCCTCTGCAAATTATAGTACTTAAGCATGCATAATTTTTTAAAATGAAGAATGAACTATAAAAAATTTCTTTCATTCAAATGCAAGTAAAAACTCCATTTTTCAACTGGCTTACTTGAGTATCATATCTTAACTATACATCAAATGTCTTAATTACTTAAATCTCACTACTTTGGGGTCAAGATATGATTTGTAAGTTTAAGGATAATTTAGAGGCACTCAAAATTTGCACATGATGTGAATGTTTTTAATTTGACTGTCCCAATTCACAGCAACGTGATTCTGTGTTATTTGAGCATATTTTTTAAAACCACAACCAAATGCTTTAGCAGATGATGATGAAATATTTCCAAAGGCAGATGCAACCATACATAGAGTTAAGATCCATTTGTCTCCACTTACTAAGTTGAAGCACTAATATTTTGAGTGTGCTGTGCTTTCAACTCATTATCTGATAGAATAATAAAAAATCATTTTCACTGAGAAATTGCTTCATAATTTCTGAATCAATGTTTGATTTAGATAGCCACATTTAGCTGATAGATATACCAAATTCTGATGACCAGTAAAGTAAGGTGGAACTTTCTCCTTAGTTAGAAACAAAGTTTTGTGGGGTTTTTTTGCCTTTATTTTTATTTTTATGTGGTGCTGAGGATAGAACCCAGTGCCTCACATGTGCCAGGCTAGCACTCTACCACTGAGCCCCAGCCCCAGCAGTAAAGGGTTTCTAATAAGAAACCTACTCTAATCAATTCAAGCAGAAAGAGTTTGAGTAAAATATATGTACCTATAATCCCAGCTACTCAGGGGGCTGAGGCAGGACTGTTATTTTGAGGCCTGTGAGAGTCTTCTGAAAAAATAAAATAAAATAAAATGGGCTGAGGTGTAGCTTAGTGGTAGAGTGCTTGTCTAGCATGCACAAGTTCCCAGGGTTTAGCCTCCAGTTCTGGGGGGTGGGAGGAGGAGTTTAAGTGGCTTATAGAATTAAAAAAAAATGTTCTTATGAGTTGTTGATGGACCTTTATTTTATTTACTTATTTTTATGTGGTGCTGAGAATTGAACCCAGTGCCTCACACATGCTAGGCAAGCGCTCTACCACTGAGCCATAACCCCAGACATAGAATTGTTTGAAAAGAACACAAAAACAAGATAAAAAGCATCTAGACTCTAGGTGGAACTTTTAGGAATGACAGTAAAAGGCCATAATGCAGCTGAGCTATCAAGAAATTTACTACCTCTTTTAGGATCAGAAAGACTCCTGCACAATTGGGAAGCTACATGATTAGGAATACGCTAGTATTAAGAAACAGCTATTGGCAAGCAGCCACCTTCATCAGTAAGTTGTTGTCACTGCTGCTGGCTCAAGAGCCAATTCATACCTGTCACAACCTGTATTACAGAATGGATGCCTTGTGTCTTCCTTCTTAATACACATGAAACTTGTGACTGAATTCCCAGGACTTCTACAAATGCTGTTGCAGAACATGGACATCTCCATGACAGTGCTTTCTAGTAGAAGCAGCCTAAGCTCCACCACCTTTCTTTTCTGTCCTCCCCCGCAAGTGAATATAGTTGGTGCAACTTAAATCACATCCTCAATTGTAGCTGCAATAGAGACTGGGATATGTAGTTTTTAGCTTTCCGTTCTCAGTAATATAGTAAGGCATATACCAAAGGAGATTGAAATGGCTGTTGAACACCAATCCTGTTTATCTACAACAGGTATAGAACCTGATTTTCCTTAAGGTTAGGTTAAGGATATAGATAAGTTGAGAACATATTGCAAGTAATACCACCAAAGAATGTTGAGGAACCATTGTTATTTAGTATATTTTTGTTTTATAATACTACATTTTAAAAAATACTTAAAAATTGGCCCTCCACTTCTGTGATAAATGTTCTATGCCAAAAGTTTCCCCATATTTAAGATGTGCTCAATGAGTAAAAAACCTAAAAGAGGGAGTAGAAGAAAGAAAAACCTAAAAGAGGGAGTAGAAGAAAGAATGCGTCACCTAAACTGAGGAAAGGTAAATATTATCAAATATTAAAGAGTGGTCAAATAAAGTGGGAACTGAAAAACAATTATTTGACTTGGTAGCACCTAATATTAGTGTTCATGAAGGTTCTAGAAAAGGAATGGGAGCAGAAGGTAAATTGCAGGTTTAAGCTAGGAGTAGAAAGTAAAGATTGGAAACAGAATGCGTTTTTAAAAAGCTTGGATTTTCAGGGATAATAGTTTTTGGGTTTTTCTTTTTTGTCTAGTGCACTTGCTTGTATACCAGAATTGGCTAGAGCTAGTGAAACCCTGTATAAATATCAGATGTGAATTACTACAATCTTTGGAAGTTCTTCACTTTTGTTTTCTTATGTACCTGGATGGAATGTATATTCTTAACACAATCATTTGCTGCTCAGAGCTGTAATACATACCTTACTTTTAGAGCAGAGGAGATCAGAGAAGACAGTTTTAGGACCATGAAGACTGTGGTATAAAAATGAGATTTTATTCTAAGTGAAATGGTGTACTGTTGGAGCAGGGGAACAACTGACTTGAATCATGTGTTTAAGAGATCACAAGCTGGTTGAGGTGGCACATACTTGTAATCCCAGTGGCTCAGGAGGCAAAGGCAGGTTCAAAGCAAGTTCAAAGCCAGCCTCAGCAACTCAGAGAAGCCCTAAGCAACTTAGTGAGGCTCTGTCTTTAAATAAAATATTAAAAAGGGCTTGGGATGTGACTCAGTGCTTAAGTGACCCTGGGTTCAATCCCCAGTACCCCCACTCCCACCCACCCCCTAAAAAAAATCCAACTGCTTGGTGAAGAATGCTTTATAGGAAGGGTTTTGGTAGAGAAAGAAACACTAGTTAGGAAACTGGTATTGTCCAAATGAAAGATCATAGTGACTTGAATTTAGGATTTATTTTGAAGGTTGGCTAGATTTGCTAATAGACTAGCTAGGTATGATGGTAGAGAGGGTAGTGAGAGGATGGTGAGTAAGAAGGTGATAGATTAGGGGAAGAACATGTTGTAGGGGAGGTAATCATTTTTGTTGAAACTGGTTAAATTTGAAATAGTACTGGATATCCAGGGAGACAACTGAACATTCACACTAAGTGTTTGAAGCGGGGAGGTCAGGCAGAACTGGGAGATATCAGAATTAACTAACACCTTATACTTAAGGAGTTTGAATAGAGAAGGAAGGGAAGGAGGTCCAGAACTGAGCCCTGAGGCAGTTGCAACATTTAGAGGTGAAAAGGTGTGAGCAGAGGCCGGCATGAGCGGGAAGTCAGAATATTGTGTCCTGGAAGCCAACAGAAGAGAGCATTTTTTTTTTTTTTTTAAGATAGACACAGTACCTGCTGAAGTTCGAACTCAATACTTTTCAAGCTATTTCAGGAAATAGAAAAAGAGGGAGAACTTCCAAATTCATTCTACGAGGCCAACATCACCCTGATTCCTAAACCAGACAAAGACACTTCAAAGAAAGAAAACTACAGACCAATATCTCTAATGAACCTAGATGCAAAAATCCTCAATAAAATTCTGGCGAATTGGATTCAAAAAAATTGTGCACCATGATCAAGTAGGATTCATCCCTGGCATGCAAGGCTGGTTCAATATACGGAAATCAATAAATGTTATTCACCACATCAATAGACTTAAAGATAAGAACCATATGATCATCTCAATAGATGTGGAAAAAGCATTCGACAAAGTACAGCATCCCTTATGTTCAAAACTCTAGAAAAACTAGGGATAACAGGAACATACCTCAACATTGTAAAAGCAATCTATGCTAAGCCTCAGGCTAGCATCATTCTGAATGGAGAAAAATTGAAGGCATTCCCTCTAAAATCTGGAACAAGACAGGGATGCCCTCTCTCACCACTTCTGTTCAACATAGTTCTCAAAACCTGGCCAGAGCAATTAGACAGACGAAAGAAATTAAAGGCATAAAAATAGGAAAAGAATAACTTAAATTATCACTATTTGCAGATGACATGATTCTATACCTAGCAGACCCAAAAGGGTCTACAAAGAAACTATTAGAGCTAATAAATGAATTCAGCAAAGTGGCAGGATATAAAATCAACATGCATAAATCAAAGGCATTCCTGTATATCAGCGACAAATCCTCTGAAATGGAAATGAGGACAACCACTCCATTCACAATATCCTCAAAAAAATAAAATACTTGGGAATCAACCTAACAAAAGAGGTGAAAGACTTATACAATGAAAACTACGGAACCCTAAAGAGAGAAATAGAAGATCTTAGAAGATGGAAAAATATACCCTGTTCATGGATAGGCAGAACTAACATCATCAAAATGGCGATATTACCAAAAGTTCTCTATAAATTCAATGCAATGCCAATCAAAATCCCAACGGCATCTTGTAGAAATAGATAAAGCAATCATGAAATTCATATGGAAAAATAAAAGACCCAGAATAGCAAAAACAATGCTAAGCAGGAAGTGTGAATCAGGCGGTATAGCAATACCAGACTTCAAACTATACTACAGAGCAACAGTAACAAAAACAGCATGGTACTGGTACCAAAACAGGCGGGTGGACCAATGGTACAGAATAGAGGACACAGAAACCAATCCACAAAACTACAACTATCTTATATTTGATAAAGGGTTAAAAGCATGCAGTAGAAGAAGGATAGCATCTTCAACAAATGGTGCTGGGAAAACTGGAAATCCATATGCAACAAAATGAAACTGAATCCCTTTCTCTCGCCATGCACAAAAGTTAACTCAAAATGGATCAAGGAGCTTGATATCAAATCAGAGACATGGCGTCTGATAGAAGAAAAAGTTGGCTACTATCTACATACTGTGGGGTCGGGCTCCAAATTCCTCAATAGGACACCCATAGCACAAGAGTTAATAACTAGAATCAACAAATGGGACTTACTGAAACTAAAAAGTTTTTTCTCAGCAAAAGAAACAATAAGAAAGGTAAATAGGGAGCCTACATCGTGGGAACAAATCTTTACTCCTCACACTTCAGATAGAGCCCTAATATCCAGAGTATACAAAGAACTCAAAAAATTAGACAATAAGATAACAAATAACTCAATCAACAAATGGGCCAAGGACCTGTACAGACACTTCTCAGAGGAGGACATACAATCAATCAACAAGTACATGAAAAAATGCTCACCATCGCTAGCAGTCAGAGAAATGCAAATCAAAACCACCGTAAGATACCATCTCACTCCAGTAAGATTGGCAGCCATTATGAAGTCAAACAACAACAAGTGCTGGCGAGGATGTGGGGAAAAGGGTACACTTGTTCATTGTTGGTGGGACTGCAAATTGGTGCAGCCAATTTGGAAAGCAGTATGGAGATTTCTTGGAAAGCTGGGAATGGAACCACCATTTGACCCAGCTATTCCCCTTCTCGGTCTATTCCCTAAAGACCTAAAAAGAGCATGCTACAGAGGCACTGCTACATCGATGTTCATAGCAGCACAATTCACAATAGCAAGACTGTGGAACCAACCTAGATGCCCTTCAATAGACGAATGGATAAAAAAAATGTGGCATTTATACACAATGGAGTATTACTCTGCATTAAAAATGACAAAATCATAGAATTTGGAGGGAAATGGAAGGCATTAGAGCAGATTATGCTAAGTGAAGCTAGCCAATCCCTAATGTCAATGCCAAATGTCGTCTTTGATATAAGGAGAGTAACTAAGAACAGAGTAGGGACAAAGAGCATGAGAAGAAGATTAACATTAAACAGGGATGAGAGGTGGGAGGGAAAGGGAGAGAGAAGGGAAATTGCATGGAAATGGAAGGAGACCCTCAGGGTTATACAAAATTACATACAAGAGGAAGTGAGGGGAAAGGGAAAAATAATACAAGGGGGAGAAATGAATTACAGTAGATGGGGTAGAGAGAGAAGAGGGGAGGGGAGGGGAGGGGAGGGGGGATAGTAGAGGATAGGAAAGGCAGCAGAATACAACAGACACTAGTATGGCAATATGTAAATCAATTTGGAAGTATAACTGATGTGATTCTGCAATCTGTATACAGGGTAAAAATGGGAGTCCATAACCCACTTGAATCAAAGTGTGAAATATGATATATCAAGAACTATGTAATGTTTTAAACAACCAACAATTAAAAAATAACTGAATCCTCAAAATCATTCTAATTTCTCTAAATTTCTGAATATGCGATAATTTTCTTCCTCTTCTTTTCAATTTTCATGTATGTTCAGATTTATTATTCTGTATTTCAGGCCAAATACTAGGGTTTGTTCCATTTGCATTTTACCCTGAGAGTTTGATAACAATTTCCAAATGGGATCATGTTCCCTGTACCTCTGTAGAGAGATTTTTATATTATGCAATACTCAAGAGAATGAAATCATTCAGAAAATAAAATGCTCACAATCAGGAAAGTGATCTAAACCTGGAAAATGTTATAACCTTTATACATCTCATCTAGAATATGTGTATATTTTTCTCACCTATCTGAGAGAAACAATAGTTGATGGAACTTACAATCTTAATAAAAAGAGAAACTAGTCACACACACACACAAAAGATGGACACAATACCTGCTGAGGTTCGAACTTAGTCCCTCGCATTTACTAAGCATGTGTTCTACCACTGAGCTACAACTTCAGCCCAGAAGAAGACAGCATTTTAAAAGGAATGTTCACTTGTGTTTAAGGTTGGGTATGATAAGGACAGGGAAATGATCTTCGTATTTAGCAATTTGGAAGATTTTGGTACCCTTGGCTAATGCAGTTTCACTGTCAGTGAAATCCAGAGTTGATTGGAGAAGGTCAAAGAATGAGTGAAAAGTAAGAAAGTGGAGAAGATACTGACTAGACGGTGATGCCTTTGACAAGTTTTGAGAATGGAGATTAAGATGGATGAAGTGGAGTGATAGAAGATTTTTTTTTTCTTTTTGTTCACTTTTTTTTAAATTGGGAAACTCCCAAACGTATATATGCGGGTGGGAGCAATATGGTAGAAGAGAAATTAATATTGATTAAATTCCTTGAGGTGGTAATACAGTGGGATAGGATGGAGAACACAAGTAGGGGAATTGCCTTTTTATAGGGACAGAGATGCAGTGATTTAATATGATCTCACATGTCCTTTAACACAGAGCCTCTCCCTTCGGTCTTAGCAATCTCTGTTAGAACAAGTTGATCTTTCTCTAATCACTAGTTCTGTTTTCCTGTGTTACATACAACCTATTCTGTCAGATTGAATTTGTTGTATATAAGTCTTACTGTGAAGCAGCTGGTGATGTGTAATACCAGTTTTAATTTTTGTACCAACAGGTGAAGCAAAAAATTTATTGCCATATCTTGGACCCAACAAGATGAGAGATTGCTTTTGTACTATAAATTTGGACCAGGAAGAAGTTTATCGTACCCAAGTTGTTGAAAAATCTTTAAGGTTGGTAGAAAAATTGGAAATTATCATTTAGAAGATATATATTGATTGATCAATGTGTATGTTTTCCAGATTATATTCACCAAGAAGACTGTCTTCATTTGAAACTTTTATATTTTGCACTTTGAATTTTTTTTTTTTACATTATGAATTTACTTTTAGAGTTACTGAATCTAAGAATTTGAAAGAGCCTGAATGTTCATTGAGCAGACAGACTAACCACCTTATGCTTAGTGTCTTCTTGACCATGGCTTTGATAGGTGATCTTATGGCATTTGCTTAGCAATGTTCCAGTGACCAGGGAGTTCATTGCCTCCTAAGTATCTCATTTGGTCTTTGAACTTTTCTGACTCCTAGAAAGCTTTTATGTTTAGTTGGTTAATGATTATTACAATGAGAACCAACTATATATATGCCAGTAACTTGCTGGATTCTGTTTATTTATGTATTCATCCATGTGGCTTCTTATTATCTCAAATATATTTTTCTTTTAAATTGTACCTAATTCTATATGTTGGATTACTGGGAAACGAATTTAGTCTGTCTTTCATTTGGCGGTCTTTAAAGTTTTTGAAAACAACTGTTATATTTCAGTCTTGTTTTCTAGGTTAAATTTTGCCCATTTATTTTAACTTTCCTCAGAGCACATTATTTTATTTCTCTAAAGAATAAATTACTTCTTAAAGTTCATATATTGTTAGTTAAATTAGCAGTACATTATCAAGGAATGGACTCTTAGGTAGATTTTTCATCTTTGAAAGTATAATTACACTTTAAGACCATCACAGTAAATTCTGATTTGTAAAATGAGAATGTGCCACCTCTGCTCTTAGCAGTATTTGTGACATGATTCTGGTACACAGCAGTGCTAGAAAGATGCAGTCTTATTCAGAAATAAGGATTAAAACAAGGGTACAGGGAGTTGTTGAAATAAGCATGTGGTAGATGAAATGTTGCATGCCATAAATTATGTGAATTGTATTTCAGATCAGTTTTTTCAAAGATGTCTTTTAATACTTTTTTTCATACCTTTTTTTTCTTTACTTGCCTTTTTTTCTCTCTGAAGTTTGCCTTTACATTTTATTTTTATTTTCTGTAATTTTAAATATATACTGAGTTCTTCACAGGAGATGTAATATATGGAACTGAAAATAACTTAGTAGCCCAAAAAGATTTGCAGTAATATACTTCAAATCTTTAGTTACAAGTCAGCTGTCCCTCTTGTGTTAGAATTTTGGTATTCTTTATATTTGTAAATATAAATTTATAAATATATTTGTTTTATGTTCATAAATAATGAAAACTGAGTTACTCAAAGGCGGAGTAATTTTTCATATATCAAAGAAAGAAGCAAAACTAATGGTATTTAATTTGTTAAATAAATTAATTGTTTAATTTAATTTTTAATTTGTTACTTAAAATGTTCACTGATTTCATATTGCACAGTGATCAGTAATATACAAAAATAGTTTGTTCATAAATTGGATACTGTAGTAGTTTCTAGTATGTAGCCTTATAAATGAGTAACTAAAATTAGCTTTTTTTTTTAACCTTTTCTGAATATTTGTGTAGGGGAAATGATGAAATTAGTTTTTTTTTTAATCCTCATTTTTCTAGTTACATAGCAACTTGGAATATAATTTCAGCTAGCAGTACTTACCTTAGGCAATTTTGATATAACTAGATTAGATGCTTCTGGGATTTTGGACATCCTCTAGCATTTTTTCTTGTGGAAAAGGACAAAAGAATTTGTAGTAAAAACCCTTGCTCACCTTGTTTTCATTTCATTGTTCTTAGTGCTTGTGGATATTGTGATAAACTGTTAAGCTGAAAGTCCCTAGGTACTATTTAGATCTTTTATAGTTTCTGGATATTATAGTTTATGTATATAGGTAAGAGTTTGATACTTTTTTCCATATCTTTTTTCCCTTTATACTTGCCTTTTTTCCTCTAAAGTTTCCCTTTATGTCATTTATTCTGTTGAGTTCTTCATAGAAAAGGTATTATATGAAACCAAAAATACTTTGCAGCCCAAAAGGATCTGAAGTAAGAGATAAGGTAAAAGTAGTTCAAATGTTGGAAGCTAGCCATGGGCTTTGCGTGTGAGCTGTGAGCATTTCAGCACGTGAGGGGACTGGACTGATACTGCTTCTCTGACTGAGCTATTCGACATATGTGTCCTTTTCACTTGCTTTGTCTTTGATCCCACATAGCACCTGAGATGGATTTGGCTTTCCGAGATGTCAGTCAAATCTGCAGACTATGAGACATCACCAAGCAACCTCCTGAAACCTAATCCCTTGCCTTATTTGGGTTGAACTTTCTTGAATGTCTTTCTCTTGGGCTGGGGTTGTGCCTAAGAGGTAGAGTGCTTGCCTGGCACATGTGAGGGCCTGGGTTTGATCCTCAGCACCACATAAAAATAAATATAGAGACTTCTCAGACGTGCTCTCTCTTCTTTCAATGAACCCTTAAGGTTGAGAGCTGTCTCCTTGATTCCTGCAAGCAAAAGGTATTTCCGTGTGTTGCATGCTTCTTTGGCCATTTTCTTAAGTTATTGGTACAGCCAGCTCTTGTACCCAGCTCAGGTCGCCAGCCCGGCTAGTTGGCAATATTCAAATCCTTTGAAGAAAGAGATAGTATTTTAACAGTAGCAGCACATTACTGGTGCTTCAACCTTGTTGAAAAGTTTTCTTCAAATGCATCAATTAAGTAATGAATTATATAAAGATGTGGGCAATCAAATGTGGAGGTTAGGTTGTTGAGATTTTCATGCTACAACAATACAAATAACATAGTAATTCTGTTCTTATTTGACTTTAGATGTGTAAATATGTGCTATGTAAAGGAAATTCTCTATTTTATTATTCTTTAAAATAATACAAAGAGAAACATGGACACATGTCACCTTTACCTATTAGCTGTTTTTGCATTGATTTTTTTTTTTTTTATGTTGAGACTAATTAAAAGACTCTAGTTACTTTGACAGACCAACTTTAAAAAGTTGGTTGCAGAAAGGGAAGATACTGAGGACTGATATTGAACAAATTGTGGTGTTATCTTGTGTGTATGTATGAATGTATAATAACAAATTGCACCATTATGAACAACTCTAATGCACCAATAAAAATATGGAAAATTGGTTACATTTGAAGTGAAAATTGTAGTGCAAAATTTAACTGGACTTCATAGCAACTAAAGACCCAAGTCAGCCATTTTCTGGACAATATAAGAATGACTTCTGTAGTAGTATTTTACTTTGCATTTCAGCTTCTCATTTAATTATGACAATCTAATGATATTGCATTTCATGGTGATATTTTTAACCAATCATTTTGTTATTTAAACATTCTCAAGAAAGAAGTGTTCATGAGAAAAGATATCTACTAGGTTTTTAGAGATTCATATCTTCATAGAGGCATTTAAATATAACAAAACATTTTTTTAAAAATTTTTTTAAATATATTAATTTTCTAGTTATAGGTGAACACAGTATCTTTATTTTATTTTTATGTAGTGCTGAGGATTGAACTCAGAGCCTCACGCTTGCTAGGCGAGTGCTCTACCTCTTAAGCTACAACCCCAGCCCCACAAAATAATATTCTTAAAATGAACTTATAAAAATTAGCTGTTTAATAGGAGAAAACCTTGCAACTTTGCGGTAGGTAAAATTTTCTTAGGATGCAAAAGGCACCAATTATAAAAGAAATTAGGCTTCATCAAAATTAGAAGTGTCTATTCAAAAGTGACTGTCAAAAAAAATTAAATGATAAGTCACACCTGGGAGAAAATATCCTGACAAAAACAAAGCAAAAACTCTTAATTCATTAAGAAGACAACCATTGAAAATATGAAAAATCTTGCATATTTATTTTTTAAAAAGATGATATGCAAATGGCCAAGAAGCATGTTAAAAGATATTTAACATAATTCTTCATTAAGAAAATGCAGTTTTAAACCATTTCTATTACTATACATTCTATAACATAATCTGTAGTGATAGAACTTTGGTTGAGAGTGTCCATATGGTGGGGGTGATTGCAGAAGGGTGCAAGAGAAATTTCTGGGGAGAGAGAAATGTTTAATATATTGATTAGGATAGAGATTACACAGGTATATAAATTTCTGATGTCACATTCACTAAAATAGCTAAAATTAAAGACTGTCAGTTGATCTATAGCAACTGGAATGCTCACATGTTGCTAGTGAGGAGGGTAAAATTGTACAACTACTTTGGAAGGTAGTTTGACAGTTTTCTCACAGGTTACATTGTTTAATCTGCCCTTTAACTCAGGAATTTTACTCTCTGGGGAGATTAGATTATTTTGATTGGGGAAAAGTCTACACAAGCTTATAAATATATCCAAAGTCATTAGTCTTGGCTTTAAATTGGAGGTTATTGTCTGTAATTTATACCTTAATAAAGTTGATTTTAAAATAGCCTGTTTCAATTTTTAAAATATATTTTTAAAGTAAGACTTTATATAATGTTACTTGCTTTAGGTGGTATGTATTATTGTGATTAATACAACTTTACATATTTACATATCTTGAAGACTGGTAGTGGTGTGTATGTCCTTAGCTCTCATATAATAAGTCCACTTTAGGTTATCATGACCCTAGGTGATTACTATATCTTTTGTCCACAGGACTTTCGAAAAGCTCTTTGTTTAGAACTCATTCTGGCAACTGAAGTCCTCTAAGTTCAACTTGGTTTGTAAAGAATTTAGTTGAAACTTAGCATTGATAATTACTTTGAGGTTTTTAAAGTTCTTTTCTGTGGGAAGCCATTCTCGCACGTGATTTGAGTTACCTTCCTGGCTAGGTGAGATGCGCTAAGACAACTGTGTCAGAGCCTTCCCCACCCTGTCCCAGGTATGTAAATTTGGTAAATCTTGGTCACAAAACCAAGGGCAAAATTCACCTATAACCTTTAAGAATTGTAGCAACTGAGTCTTTTTTATTTGTTTTCCTTTCTGATTAATGATTGTCTCTAAAATAGTCAAGTACATGTCCTTATCAGTAGAAGTCGAATTTCCCATTATTAATAATTTTAATGTCTCCTTTGCTTCAGTACCTGCATGGTACTTCTGTGACCCCAAAAATGTCACCAATTCCTTATTTCTATAGCGCTTTCTTTAACTCAACCTAGTCAATTTAATATGCCCCACGTTGGGCGCCACTTCTGCCACTCGAGCTTCATAAAAGAGGTTTGAAGCATAGAAATTAACTAGTGAGTTTTAAAATTAAAGAGACATACTCTCTTTACCTTTAATGCCCAGCTCCAGAGACGACTTTTCCTAGCTCCCGCCTCCAACCACCTAATGCAGTGGCGAAGTTTACACAAGAGGCTAGCAAGAGAGGAAGACCATGCCAGGGAGTGAGCTTTTATTGAGGAACAAAAAATTCAAGGGAAAATCCCATCCAATGAAGGTCGAGGGGGGCAGCATTCCAAGGTCAGGGTCAGTGATTGGTCTTTGCGTCAGTGGCCAGACACACCTCCACACAGACAAGCCCTTGCACCTGGGACAGGGTGGGGAAGGCTCTGACACAGTTGTCTAAGCGCCTCTCACCCAGCCAGGAAGGTAACTCAAATATGTGCGAGAATGGCTTCTCACACTTTTCAGTGGAATTTGTGTGTAATTTTCATTGATTTTATTGAAGGCAATATCTTTTGAGTATTAATAGTACTATTGTTAGTGATAGTACTAAGTTATTTAGTCATTTGATATTATTTAAAGTAATATGCTTTTTCCCCTTTTCTTTCTAGTCCATTTTTCAGTGAAGAATTTTACTTTGAGATTCCACGAACTTTTCAGTATTTGTCTTTCTATGTTTATGATAAGAATGTTTTACAACGAGACCTTCGTATAGGTAGGTACTCTTCATAATTATTTTTATCACAAAATTGGTGTTTATATTCATTCTTTCTGTAAGTGTAAAGTGTTAAAACTCCAAAATAATATATGCTCAACTTTCTAATCCTGTTGTCTACACTGTTTACTTCTGAATTTGACTTTTTTTTAAAAGACAGAGATCATGCTCTCTTTTTTTATAAGTTTTTATTTATAGATGGACAAAATACCTTTATTTATTAATATGTGGTGCTAAGGATCGAACCTAGTTCCTCATACATGGTAGGCAGGTGCTCTATCACTGAGCTGTAACCCCAGCCCCTGAATTTGACTTTTAATTTATGTGTTTAGCTTATATGACACTTCCTCAAGAAAGCTCTGTTGGTCCCCTAGTCACTATATCATGTTTCCGTACTACCCATAGTTCTCTTTCCATAGTACTCATGCTTATTCCTTAGTTTGTCATTTAGTATCTAGATTCTTTAGTTAAACTAAGTGTGGTACTTAAGAGGGTAGGGATGATCTCACAGAGTGCTGTACTTACTAAATGTTCAAAAAGTATTTGCTGAATGGTTTAAATAATGTTTTTATTGAAATGATTTTATGCAGTCAGTATTGATCCATCTAAAAAACATGCTTTTTGAGGTTTTTCAAATAGGGTAATAATTCACTTTAATTATATGTTTTCTCCCTGATTGTATTAGTGGCCACTAAATATATTAAATAGTTGACAGAAACTGGCTGCATTGTGTGTCACATTTATGGTCATTGTATCACTGTCTGCGTTTATTAATAATGGTAGATGCCTAATTTACATGTTTTATCCTCTTTCTTCTTTGTTCCCTGAATTTCATGGTCTCTATCTCTTCCTTACTGATTGAAACACGTTCAAATCTCCTGTAGCTTAAGAAATTGTACATCTTACTTTGTCCTTTTAACTGACTTCTAGTGTCTCTCAGTTTTTGCTCGTGAATTCTCTAACAAATATTCTCTGCTCATCCTGTGCTTACTACTTAATTTTTTGAAAGAGCTCCCTAGTTTAGCTTCCAGATTTTTCTGACAAACCTTTTTTGAAGTTTGCCAAAGTTATTTCTGAGCAAATCAAATAACTTTTAGAAATAATACATTTTTCTTACTTATAAAATTATTAACATGTTTTTAGTGACTGATAGTGACTGCCCTAGAATAAC
Organism: Ictidomys tridecemlineatus; assembly: GCF_052094955.1. Classification (NCBI taxonomy): domain Eukaryota; kingdom Metazoa; phylum Chordata; class Mammalia; order Rodentia; family Sciuridae; genus Ictidomys; species Ictidomys tridecemlineatus. The sequence goes on from NC_135479.1 coordinate 87,596,674, forward strand.
TTATAGATAATAATTTGGCGTATTTTTCTCAATTCTTTATTTTGTGCATTTATACTATTACATTGTTTATTTTTTTCTCTTTTTTACTCAGTATCATCTAATGATCCTTTCTGTGTCATATTTTAAAAATATTTGCTGTATAAAATACTTTGTGTGAAAATGTGTTGTTTGAACCACTCTCTTTGTTGGTGAACATTTTATGTTTCCAGATTTTTGGCTTTTTGAATGCTGTTACTATAAACAAATATCCTTCTGTATAAATTTTGGCATGTCTCTTTTTTTGTTAGACTCAAATTCAGAAGTGAAAATATTGGGTCAGAGGGTATGAACATTTTAAACATTTCCTTTATAAATTTCTACAATTGGCCTTCAGAAATATTGTACTAACTTATATTTCCCCAAGCATGCCTTGGGCCTAACCATTTTACCGCACCCTGGACATTCTTGGATATTATCATTGGGAAGACATTACCAATATGATAGGTGAAAATAATGCTTTTTACATTTTAACGTGGTTTTTTTTTTCCTGATTTTCAAGGAATTTGAGGTGTTTTTCAAGTATTTATTGACTTTTTACATCTTTTCCTGTGAATTAATTGTTCTTTTACCTAATTTTTTTTTGGTTGGAATTCTTTACTTTATTCTTAAATATTCTTATTTGTTAGAAAGGTTAGTTTTGTCAGTTATATACATTCCAAATACCTTTTCTCTCTCCAGAAAGTATTGTCTTAGTTTTTGTCACCTTGACTTTTGGTTGTTTATTCAACTTGGAAAGCCAAGGAAAAGACATTTTCATGGTGTCTTATTTCTTAAATGTTTTTGCCCAGCTGACTACTACTACTTCTTTTTTTTTTTTTTTAAAGAGAGAGAATTTTTATTTATTTTTCTAGTTTTCACCGGACACAACATCTTTGTTTGTATGTGGTGCTGAGGATTGAACCCAGGCCGCACGCATGCCAGGCGAGCGCGCTACTGCTTGAGCCACATCCGCAGCCTGCCCACCTGACTACTTCTTGACTTACATGTATTCTTCCATTTCTAGCAACCCCTTATTTATAGATCACCCCTAAGATGCCATGCTCAATCCAATTAAATAAATATTTACTAAGATACTTATATGAGGCATACAAAAGATGGGACTTTTAAGATGAAAGACTCAGAGTGCCTTCATGCTATCAGAGGGGCAGACTTTAATACTAATATTATAGGTTGTATATTCTCTATCTGGAATGCTTGGGACCAGAAGTGTTTCATATTTTGGAGTTTTACATAGACTTTCCTGGTTGAGTGTTCCTAATTTGAAAATCCAAATCTGAAATGCTTCAAAATTTGAAACTCTTTGAATGTCATGTTAATGCTCAATATATTTCAGATTTCAGAGCATTCTGAACTTCATTTCAGACTGTATTATAATGGTGGTATAAACAAAGTACTTGGGGAGCATAGAAGGGAGAATAGGTTGTCTGGTGGAGGATTAAGAGAGACTACTTGAGTAGGAAAAGAACAGTTACAAAGTGATAGGAATTGGCAGAAGCAAAGAGGGAAGGTGAACTTTATATTTGTAGTGTATCTTGATTTAGTATATAACTTACACAGGCAGGTGATAGCAGATAAAGCTAAGATTATAAACTGGGGCCAGACTGTGATGGATCCTAAAACTTGTTCCACATTTATACTAAGGAGCTTGGACTTTATCCTGAAGACAATGATTTTGAATCTCTTAACACTTTATGTAATCTTTTTAGGTTGACTTTCTAGTTTGGAAGTTGTAGGCAATAGAAACGTGTTGATTTAGAATAGGAGAGATTGGCGTTTGGAGACCAATGAGGAATCTGTTATTAAATGAAATGTGAATGAGAGAATGTACTTGAGAGGTTTCACAAAGGACTTAAGGACCAAGGGACTAATGAGGATATAAGAAGGAGAAGAGTTAAAAATGATGTTGTTGTTTCTATGGCTATCAATAACTGAGATAGGGGACATAAGGAAATCGTTAATTTAGGGAGGGTAGTGAAAAAAGGAGAAGAGATTTTGGTTTTAAACAAATTAAACTGGCTAACTGGGGAATGTCTTGGTGGACATGTTGGTTGACAGCCAGAAATACAGATTTGAAACTTAAGGAAAAGAGGTGGAACCACAGATTTGAGAGCTGTCAGCATTAAGTGATATTTGAAGGCTATGCTGGGATGAGTGAAATTACCTAGGAGCAGTTAAGAAGGGTTTCAGGGATACAGAGGCTTCCGTGAACAGTGATAAAGCATTATTAGAAAACAGGAAGAGAGAAGAGGAGGCAGCAGATCTTTTCATGTCAGCAATCTAGAGAGGTAGAGGAGGCAAGGATTGAATTGAAGCTGTTGGTAGTTATTAAAACCCTTGAGAATAGTACATAACTTTGACCATCATGATACCTCTTTAAGAAAGTGTTTAGTGGTTTCTTTTGTCCCTTTACATATAATAAAACCTATGTATAGATTTTAGTTGAAGTTTATAATTATGATTTCTGAAAGTTGCCTTTGGTATTTATTTTTGACGTAAAAGTCAATTTTAAGTAAAATAATTTTCAGTCAAAATTAATTCTTTATGGAGTGGTGTCAATAATCCCATAACTGTTGGCTTGAGAATTTTTTTCTTAAATGTTTATTTCTTGTTAAGGGAGGGATAAAATTTCTACATTTAGTGGGAAGTTTATTTTTCTATATAGAAAAATTAATATTAAAGTAAACACAGAATATCCCCATTTTAATATATTTTTAATTATAAATTTTTAACATTTTCCTAGTTTAACATACTTTCTTTTTGTTAATAACTCATAATTTTTTTTATTTGAGCTATTAGAACTTGTTTTTATAAAATTTTTTAAAAATCAGGTCATTATAAAGAATACTAATTAAGAGAATAAAATTATAGCATTTGCAGGTAAATGGATGGAGTTGGAGAATATCATGCTAAGTGAAGTAAGCCAATCCCCAAAACACAAAAGCCAAATATTCTCTTTGATAAGTGAATGCTGATTCATAATGGGGATAGGGGGAATGGGAAGAATGGAGGTACTTTGGATCTGGCAAAGAGGAGTGGGGAGGGCAGGGAGTATGGGGGTAGGTAAGATGGTGGAATGAAATGGACATAATTATCCTAGGGACTTGTATGATTGCACAAATGGTGCGACTCTACATCGTGTACAACCAGAAAAATGAAAAGTTGTGCTCTCTTTTTGTACAATGAAATGAAATGCATTCTGCTGTCATGTAAAACTAATTAGAAAAAAATTTTAAGATGTTAATATAAAAAAAGACAAATAATTTAAAAATTTAAAAACTAAAAAAGATTTAAGACTTTAAATTATAAAATCTACTGGAATAAAAATAAAAGGAAAAGCTAAAAAAAAAATGCTAAATTACTTTTTTAGCTCACCACCCCCCCCCCCTTACAGTGCTGGGGATTGAACTCAGGGCCTCATACATGCAAGACAAGCTGTTACCACTGAGCTCTACCTCCAACCCTTAATGAATTTTTTTTCATAATTATTTTTGATTACTGCCCTCTTGCAGTCCCTGTCCCTGAAGTAATAATTATTATCAGTGCAGGGCATAATTTATCATATTGGGCATCTTGATGTGTCAGGAAATAGTTGGTGCAAAAAATAGATTGTGGATTAATTCAAAATTTGAGACCTAGGATACATGCTACAAAAAGGCAGTTGTAAAGTTAAGTCCTGTTTTACAGTGATATATTTTCCTAATATATAGTGTCATCTTTTCTTGAAAAGAATAAAAAAGAGAAAAATACTTAAAGCATATATTTTTATTTCTAAAGAGTATTTTAATATTAAAACATGTATTTTACCTCCTCATATTCTAGATATTTTATATTTTAAGGGAATTTTTCAAGGAAATTATTGTTCAAGGAAATTCAAGTAAGTTGTGGATATCTTAGTAGATGTTGGCAGCGTCCCTCCCCCCTTACCCCTTGGCTCAGAACTGTACAAAGACTATTTCACTAGGATCTAGGAGACCTGAATTCCAGTCATAACTCTGTCACTGACTCTGTAACCTTTTAACAAGTCACTTTTGTAAGCCTGGTTCATCTATAAAATAAGGCTGGGTTTAAAATAGTTAAGGTCTTTTCCAACTCTTTGAATGGTAATTTCTGTTGGCATTTAGCTCTTAAGTCAGATCTACTATTTAGAATTTGCTTGTGGCAACGCTTTGAATGTGTTCGTATAGGTACTATATCAGTTATCTCTTACTGCATACAAACCAGCTGATATTTAATGGCTTAATACAGCAACCATATATTTGTTCATGATCTTATGGGATCTTAGTTTGGACTTCACTCAGTGAAGTAGTTCTGCTGATCTCATTTGGAATTGCTAATGTAAAGTTATCTGGAAGGTTGACTGGTGCTGGATGGTCTGACTGGCTGTCTGTGCTAATTATTAGCTGGCTCTTACTCTCCACATGGTCTCTGGGTTCCAAGAGGTCAAGTGCTACTGCACAGGTGCTTATTAAGCCTCTGCTTGCATTATGTTTGCTGATGTTCCATTGGCTAAAGCGAGTCACATAACCAGTCCCAGAGTCAGTGCTGGAGGGGAATACACAATGGCCTAGATACCAGAAAGCATGATTTATTTGAAGACAATAACATACCAGTCTGGTCTACCTCAGAGACCAAAATTCACCCACCTAAATTCCATACAGTAAGGCTTCTAAGTGCTGCCCTTGTTGACTATCTGCCAGAATTTATTCAGTCCTTTAGTCCTATTTCATCTTGTATAGGCAGTTCCACTTATTACTACTTTTATCTACTCTTTCAGCGTTTCTGCTAGTGCCCAAGTAGGAACAGGATGTATATCAGGTTGAAATTTCTAAGACTATATTGTGACTAAAAATGGGCCCCAAGGATAACTACTATCTACTGATGGCAAGAAAATGTTGCTTAAAAGTTGTATTGCAAAGTTAAGAATACTTTTTAAATTTAGAGACAGAGGTGGTTCCTTTGCCCACAGTTCCTTAATTTACTTTTGTGTTTCCTCTCCTTGTCTGACTTTTTGAGGAACTAATGGAGTATCCGGTGTGTGTGTTTAGTTTTAAGTTCTGTCTGTAGTTTCTCAGGACAGTGGGGAAATGAAATAATACCTTTAAATGATTTGTTGGGAAGTTCTTGGTTGATTTTTTTCTTTCTTTCTTTTTGAGGTTGGTGAGTTCATGGTTAGTGAAATAATGAGTTACTATTTTTAATAATAAACCCTAAACTTAAAACAATCTTTGGAGGTAAGAATAGTTTTTAAGAGCTGAAAGTAATTTCTGATACAGAGAAGGCAAATCAGATATAAAGAGTTCAAATAATTAACTCATAATTACACAGCTAATAAGTAACAGACTTGATACCTGTGTCACAAGGAACATCAACAGGTAAGATTGGCTCTGAAATCTGGCTTCCAGCATGTGTTAGTAGGCATTTCTAAATATTGTTCATCTTTTCTTATTTGTAAAATAGTGATGATGTCCTCTACCTGTTAAGGAAGTTGCTGGCTTTTGAGTTCAGTGCTTTTTCTCTGTATTACATACACTGCCTTGTCTTTTATGGTTAATGCCTGCCAGTTTAATGATACCACAAAATGACAAATCAGAATAGTGATTTTTTTTTGTCTTATGTTTCAGAAACTTAACCTCTTATTTCTCTCTCTACCCTGTACTTCCTTCCCATTTTTTCTTTCATTCCCTACTCCCCTTTACCTGTTTTATTCCCTAGTGCTAATGACATGTATTTCTTTTTCACATGTCATATTGCCTAATAAAGTGCTGAAACTTGTAGGTTTCCTGCTACCTAATGACTTACAATATTTTTCTTTATTTTCATCTAGCATTTTTATATAATAATTTCTGGCTTCTTGAGATCATGTGCTCTTTTTTCCTCCTTCCTCAGGCCAACTAGCATCATGCAACTAAATCTTTATATTACCAGAAACTGACATCTTAGGAACTTAAGAATAAGATCTGGCAATAACACTGCAAGTTCTTTTCAGCTTACAAGTGGCTTATTTATGCAACTAATCAGAGAAAAGTTTTCCTCTCATAGGACAAGAACCATTTGACTCTTAGTGACAATGAGTATCATGCTATATCAGATATCGAATAGGAGGAAGAGGATATTTATTTCTGGAGTGTTGGACCTATAAGGATTCTCTTTTGGAATGCCACCTGTTATGGAGAAGATGTATTTCCAGTGATCTGAGTTGTTAATCATAAATAGGACTGGTGGATTCCTACAGTTTTTAAAAGCATTATTAGTTAAATAGACTGGTTGAGGGAACATGGAAATCAAATCATCATTTAAACACAATGTCAGTGTGGCTATATGTAGAATGAGGGAATGAATTGGTCAACATCTAAACTTCTGAGTAAAATTTGTTTTAGAACTCTCTTAAATTTGGTATTTAGGTTATATCATATGCACACATAATGTATACATCTACATAAATATTCAAAAATTACATTTAAAACTATAAATTAAGGGAGTTGTAGAATAGAGGTCCTTACCAACACTCTACCAGTGAGTTTCTGAATGGTAGGTAAATGCTCTTAAAATCCTATGGCAGTGCTCGGGATATAACTCACTGGTAGAGCACTAGCTTAGAATGTACAAGGCTCTTAGTTTGGTTCCCAGCACCAAAAAAAAAAAAATTATTTGTGAGATATTATCTGTTCTTTTTTGTGGAGAAAGGACTACAAAGATAGCATAGCTACAAAGATTCTTAAAAGCAGCAGGGAGTGGTTTCCCAAAGGTAAGCACTTCAGCAGATATATAGATCTATATCTATGTGTACATTATTAGTTTTTCAAAGTATCAAGCTATTATGCATCCGCCTTTAAATTTATTTATCTGATGTGGAATCAGTAGTAATTGGAACTATGATAATCATCATTTGTGGCATATAATATTGAATACTTTGTCATAATTTTGTATCCTACCTATTCCTGGTATTTTATTATTTTGCTGGGAATTCCATATTATCCAAAAAAAAAAAAAAAACCCAAGAGTTGTATGATTTAGCTCTTTTTTTGGGGGTGGGGGGATACCAGGGATTGAACTCGGGGGCACTTAACCACTGAGCCACATCTCTGCCGCAGTCCAGCTGCAGCAAAATAACCGGGGTGGGGGGGTGTGGGGGGGGTGGAGGGGATGATGAGCAACTTGTGTACATTGATACAGCAGGAGTAGGAGCCGTTTATTGTAGGACAGGAGGAGTATATATACATTACACACAGCTTATCTTAATTAACATAAACTAGATACAGCAGTCAACCAATAAGGAATCTCTACACTTAATGGCTCGTTACTTTACAAACCACTCCCTCTGGCAAAATGCCAGGTGCCATCTTGACTTGTTTACAGACCTTAACACATCTCCAGCCCTATTTTGTATTTTATTTAGAGACAGGGTCTCACTGAGTTGCTTAGCACTTTGTTTTTGCTGAGGCTGGCTTTGAACTTGTGGTCATGCTGCCTCAGCCTCCCATGGTGCTGGGATTATAGGCCTGTGCCACTGTGCCCAGCTGATTTAGCTCTTAATATAAATTCATTTAACAGTATAAGGAATATGTGGATATTTCAATCAATACCTGAATTTCATACTTGGCTCTTAATTCAGTAGTAGGAAAATTTCTGTTTTCTCATTATTTCTATCTAAAATTTCACAATAAAAGAAAAAAAGCTTGATCTTCCTAGTGCTATTTACTACGCGATTTGAATGAATTATAAATGCTGTGTATTCACATAAAGATTTTAATTGTCACATGAGATTTCCTCCCAAACTTTATTTTAAAGGTTGGAAAAATTTATACTGACTAGGGCCCATTTATTAATTTTAAAATATTACATTTTAAAATTTTCATGTGTTAATAGATATAGCTCATAAATATTCAAAAGGTATCCTCTGTATAGTAGTATTCATACAGTTGCCACTATAATAAATCTAGTTGTGAATTTTAATATTTTTCTTAAAATTGCACATAAGTAGGTGGTCTTTAGAGCTTGAGTTTCAACTCATAAATGGGAAGATAAGCTTATCAAAAACTGTAATATGATTAAAAAGTTTTAATAACAATTTTATTAAGATATAAATCACGTGCCTTAAAATTTACCCTTTTAATGTATATATCACATTTACAACTTGTTTTTCAGTGATTCAGAAAAGGAATCATACATATATAGCAGAAAGAAAGGGGGAGAGAAACATGGTAAAATATTAATATTTAGGGAATTTGGGTAATGAATATGAAAATTTTTGTACTGATCTTGCAGCTTTTTTTCTCCAAGTTTGTAATTATTTTTTTTTAAGTTGGACACAATATCTTTGTTTAATTTATTTATTTTTATATGGTACTGAGGATTGAACCCAGGGTCTCATGTGTGCTAGGCAAGTGCTCTACTGCTGAGCCACAATCCTAGCCACTAAGTTTGTAATTATTTAAAAATAAAATATTTTAAAATGAAAATAAAAGTATACAATGTAATGGGTTTTATTATACTTATAAAGTTGTATAGTCACCACTATTTACTTCCAGAAAAGTATTTTAAGCATACGTTCTGTATTTATTTTTATATACTTTTTACTTAATATACAATAATTGATGTATCTGACATCAGAATTTCTTTACCATTTTCTTAAAGTTTTCAAATGTTGAACTAAAAGACCAAAGTATGTCATAAGTGCAAAGATGAAGTATAATTAAGACACGTAAAGTGAAAATTTTTATTTGAAAAAAATGAAAGTGAGCTGCTTTTAACTTTAGTATGTGTCCTTTGTTGAAGCTTTTGAGTAGAATCTTAGAATAAATTGTTAGTCATATGCAAAACTGTGCGTACTTCTTAAAACTTGAATTGAGGAAGGAAATGCTTTATACCACCATGGCAAATACTTTATTATAATAAGAACATTTCTTGTTTCTTCCTCTCATATTACTTTGTTCGTTGCGTTGGGTTTTTCCTGAAATAGAAACTCTTTAGGGAACTGCTTTGATTTTTGTATGTATTGAAGCAGTGGAGTTTCAATAAAGTAAGTTTTTGACAATAGCATAGTTTTCACTTTTGTTAGTGATATATGTTGTTTTTCCTTTTCACTTAATTGGTACTTATAGTCTATTACTGTATGCAGCTATATCTGCTCAAAATTGACCTGAACACATGGTTCACATATAGTACTGAATAGGTGGGAAGATTAGTTTGCACTGCCATTTTACATTGCTTTTTATACTGAATGTACTATGGGTAAGAGTGTCAATGTGAGTAACTACAAAATGCAATTGCATGTAAATACAACTGAGTTTTTGTCAAAGCAGGAGATTGGACAGAAAGACCCAGAGAAGGATCTGAGAAGGGACAAGGAGGAGTGGGACGCTTCTTCATTCTTTAGACATAAGAAGCTTTATAAAAACATAATATCATAGGTGCAAATAACTCTAAAATGTTTTCTATAAAGTATTTTATATGAAAGTGCTAATGAATCTTAGGATCATGCAACATACGTTATCTCATTGTTTTTCTTATTTTTTATAGGAAAAGTAGCCATCAAAAAAGAAGACTTATGTAACCATAGTGGCAAAGAAACTTGGTTTTCACTACAGCCTGTTGATTCCAATTCAGAGGTTCAGGTAAATATTAAGTCTTAAGTAATGCAAGAGATTGTCACACATAGAAAGTGAGTGAAAATGAAATGGATTATGCTGGGTCATTTAGTTAGAGTTTGTGATACTTTATTGTGAATTCTAACACCAGATATTACAGACCTTTGAGTAATATAGAGCTGTGGGGAAGGTAGAGCTGAAAGGAAATGGCTGTGGCATGTTTATTCAAAAATAATGTACAAGTGTATGCAAATGTGTGGGATCAGAGAGATTATGTTAGGGAGCATATATTTTTTTTCCTGCCTTAGTTCTACTGCAAAGTATTAATTTTTTTTAAAGAAGAGGAAAGTTATGCTTTATTAACTCTGACCTTGGAAGTCTGTGATTTTATTCATTCTCATCGGGATACTCTGTTCACTCTCTAATAAACTAGACTCAGGGAAAATGTTACTCATTTTAACTATGCCTGAGCCCACCATATAGAGCCTTCATTCCCATACCCATCCTTCCTGTTGTTCACCTCTTTTTTTATTTGAAAGGGTATCATTACTCCTTTTAATCTCTTCTTTTGTTTTGTCAAAATAAGAGGGCTTTTGCAGATTCTATATGAGTAGAGATCTATCTTTTAACCACATAGCTGAAGTTTCTATTTCCTTCTGGAAAATTTGAGTTGCTCTGTCTTAGAAATTCTTATTTCTATCTAAAGGGAAATTTTGTTTAAACCTGTTTATTTATAAAGTATGGTAAGGATTGTGAAATCATTTCCCAAGGGCATAACTGCAAACAGGATTCATCTTCTCTAAAAGAAGTTATAATTTGCCACTGTGACTAAAACAGAAGTTTTAAGACAAGAAAAAAGTGCTGCATGCACACCCACAGATAATTTGCAAATAAAGTGCCTGTGCTCTATTTCCTCATAACCTTTCAAGCATTCTCTGATTAGATTCTCAAAAAAACTAAGCATTTGTGTATAAAACCCCTGCTTAAATAGAGAATACAACTGACTCTTCCCTGGTTTTATCTACTCCACCTCATTTTAATACTCTTTTTTTTCCATTTGACTATAAATATTATCCACATACCAATTATACAGGGATGTTAATGATCCAGGTGAGAATCAATATGAGTAAGTCAGTAAGTTAGAAGTCAGAAAATTTAGACTCTAGTGTTTATATGTGGTTACTTTAATGATGTTGAAATTAATTTCTGTAAAATGGGAAAAGTCATCATGTTTGACTTATGGTTTTAAGAATTAAGTGGAAGAGTACTTTAAAAACTGTTAATTGCTATACAAATATAAAATATGTTACTATCAGTCTGGTGGCTATTATATAATGTGCCTTTACAGAAAGCATATTTTCATTTTGAAAATTTTACATTAAAATACCAGCTTTTACTTTTAGTTTTTCATATCCAATTTAACACCTTTTTCATAGACAACCCACTATTATACACTTTTGGTATAATGTAAATTTTTCTAATAGTTTTAACAGAAGACTAGAAGTGGCTTTGAAAATTTTGTCTGAAATGATATTTGAGGATTATTTTAAGATTTAGTTCAATAAGTGTTCTTTTAACCAGTATAAATTTTCTAAAGGATTTAGGGCTCTAGTTCTGAAAAAGTAGAAATCTCTATAGTATAACTCTTAGAGATAGTTATTAGAGGTTAATACTGGGACATGGTTATACATATAAAACTCATCTCTGAAACATAAAGATTCTAGAAGCAACATTTACCTATTAAATATCATATTCACATTTTAAATTTGCTACAGGTTATTTTCATGACTATGGGTTGCTAACCTTTGCTGTCATTTTTGTCTTAAATGATAATTAGCTAGTAAGAGTTATCTGCTATTTAAAATAGATTTTAGAAGGAAGAGTATGTTAGGAAGTAGAAGGGATGCATAATACTTTTCATATTAATATGGTGCCATTGGGAATATTATTGTGCTAGCCAAAAACTGAACTGGGAATACAGAAGTTAACTTTGTGAGTCTAGAAAAGATAGAAAAGTAGCCCATGATTAATACAGATCACAGTTGTTGGTTGTTTTGTTTTGTTTTAAGTTTAGTTGCTTATGTAAACTTTACAAAAAAATATTTGGAAAAAGTAAGAGCAATTGATGAGGATAGTAGGAGAAAGCTATGAGATAGACTGAGTTTGGCAAGGATTCTAATAATTACTTTTATATAACTATATCATTATATACCAAACATGGTACCAAGTATTTAATATATGTTATCTCATTTAATCTTTACAGTAACATTATGAGGTAGGTAATAATACCTCCATTTTACAGATAAGGTAAATGGAATTCACAGAGATTAAATGACTTCTCTACAATCACAGAACTACTAAATGATGAAGCTGTGATTTCAACAGAGATCTATTTGATTCTAATACTCCTGACTACAGTCTTTCTGACCTTTTAATACTCTGTACTGTTAGTCATAAAAAGTCTTTAGCAGATTAGGAGAGTTACTTAGGTAGCATCTAAAAATAGAATAGACGCCTACTCAAATTAGTTCAAACAAGCATTGTACAGTGGTGTGTTCTGGTAATCACAGCTACTTGGGAGGCTAATGTAGGAGGATCACAAGTTTGAGGCCAGCCTGGGCAATAGTGAGTCCCGTTCTTAAAATAAAATTTGAAAAAGAGCTGGTGATCTAGCTCAGTGGTAAGAGGGCCCCATGACTGGCATTCAGTCCCCAGGACTTAAAAAGTAATTAGCTCAGAGAAAAAGGAAGGGGCATTGGAAAGTTCCTAGGGAGTTTTTCTGTTTTGGGTTTTTGTTTGTTTGTTTTGCCATGGTCTGAATCCAGTTCTTTCTCTCTTTTTCTTTTTTTGAAATTTGTTCTACATGACAGTAGAATGTATTTTAACATATTACACATACATGGAATATAACTTCCCATTCTTATGGTTGTAATGGTATGAAGTTACAGTGGTTGTGTATTCATATATGAACGAACATAGGAAAGTAATAGCCTATGCATTCTACTATCTTTCCTATTCCCATCCCTGTCTTTCCCCTTTCTCTAATCCAATGAACTTCCGTTCTCCCCACATTATGTGTTAGCATCTACGTATCAGAGAGAACATTTGGCCTTTGTTTTTTTTTTTTTTTTTTTAGGGGGATTGGATTATTTCACTTAGCATGATAGTCTCCAGTTCTGTCCATTTATCGGCAAATGCCATAACTCCATTCTTCTTTATGGCTGAGTAATATTCCCTGTGTGTGTGTGTGTTTGTGTGTGTATGTGTATATATATGTGTGTGTGTGTGTGTGTGTGTGTGTGTGTGTGTATTTTCTATACTATACATAAATACACACACACACACACACACACACTTTATTTATCTAACTGTTAAAGGGCACCTAGGTTGATTCCATAGCATAGCTATTGTGAATTAAGCTGCTATAAACATTGATGTGGCCATGTCACTATAGTATGCTGATTTTAAGTCCTTTGGTTATATACCAAAGAGTGGGATAACTGGGTCAAATGGGGGTTCCATTCTAAGTTTTCTGAGGAATCTCCTAGTGAGCTTCTTGAAATGTAATTATAGGAATGTCACTATGGCTACCTTGAGTAAGAGAGTTATCAAGCATTTGCAGAGGAGGCTATATCTTAAGTGGAGGTTAGGTTATGACAATAGCAGAATAGAAAAAATTAATATGAATTAAAATTGTTTTTGAAAAGACTTCAATTTCTCATAAAGCATACTAGAGCGGTTTGGTTTTTATTGACCACCACATAAAATAGTTGGCTTACATTTGGGGCCATGGTGGAGTGAAAAATATGTACTATATTGTTAAACCATAGACCTCCACTTAATAACACTGTAAGAGGCACGCGGGAACTGAGACTCCTGATTCATTTCTTCCTACTTATATACCCACTGTGCTGATTGAGTACAGCTATTCACTGTTTAGTTTTTTTTTTCTTTCACGTGTGTTTACACGTGAACACAACATCTATTTTGTTTGTTTATTTTTATGTGGTACTGAGGATCTAACCCAGTGCCCCACAGGTAAGGAGCAAGCGCTCTGCCACTGAGCTACAACCCCAGCCCCTCCTTTGATTTTGAAGAGTGAATAGTTAAATGTTTTCTCTTTCTAATGAAAAGGAAAGGGAAAAACATCATTTAAAGATTCCATTGTATTCTTCTTGTATATCCATTGAGACTATATGTCTGTTCCTCTGCTTCTCTGTGAATCTATTCTCCTGTTTATAGACTTAATCCATGTGACCATATAGCCTCCTAACTCTTGAAGATCAGATTTAGCAATTCATAGAATTGGACAGATTTGGGTCAGATGTCCACTGAAGTCTAATTTGATATGGTTAGAGGAAAAGCATTGGAGGGCAATACATTTTAGGTCTTTGCTCCTTAAGAAAGTGGTTTGGGTCCAGCATGGTGGCTATAGTTGCAATCCCTATGAATTGGGAGGCTGAGACAGATGGATCACAAGATTTAGGTCAGCCACAGCAATTTAGCAAGACCCTGAGCAACTTAGTGAGACCTGTCTCAAAAAATTAAGGGTTGGAAATGTAGCTTAGTAGTAAAGCATCTCTGGGTTCAGATCCTCAGCACTTGATTCTTCTACCTTTTATAGTTTTCCCCTCTGGGTTGAACCATTTTCTTCATGCTGCTCTGTTTTGCCTTCAGACTCCACAGTGATTCAGAGGGAAAGCACAAATGGCTCACATTATCTGTGACATCATATCACTATGTCTAATGGACACTTTTCAGTACTCTTATTTGGTCTTTAAACAGATTTTGATTCTGGGACAACACTTCCTTAAATTTGAAGGATTCTTTCCCTTTGTTTCTGGTCCTGGTCACCAGTCTACTTCAGGTGATATTCTTTTTCCGTATTGATTGCCACATAGGTGATGTTAGTATGGATTGTGTGTTGCTTTCTGTAAGTCCTCTTTTGTTTCAGTGATCTGCAGCCATGCTCTTGGCCATTAGGTCCTGGAACTCACAAAAATCTTCTACGTATTTTTCCATTCTTTACTATTAGGTACTATGATAAAGAACATGCTTTACATTAGACTGATTAAGCCATATCTTCCATTTTGAGAGTTTACTGCTTTTGTTAATTAAGTGAATTTGTCTCACACAGCTTGTACAAGCAGAATCTAGATGTAATGTCAGTCATATCCTTTTGATGCAGTTACTTAAGTTGCTGAGTCTTTTCCAACAAGCTTAACTTGAATTTCTAGATCATACCATAAGCTTTTGATTGTTTTATCATTTTTTAAACATGGTCTCTGCTTTATCTGTTTAGACAAGTATTTAAAACAAAATGCAGTGATTATAGCTAGTAATTCATATACCAGTTTCTTAAAACAGTTAAGACATAATGAATATAAAAGCATAGTTTATTATTGCAGGGTTTTTTAAACTTTATTTATAAATTTGTATATGTAAATAACAAAGGAATGAGCCATCCTACATCACAATAAATACTTAAGGAGAAAACAAGTCCTACTGTAAAGAACTACCACTAATATAAGAAATATGTAAAACCTTTATTTTGCTTTTTATGACAGGAATTATGTTTAAAATTACTTACAGAGGTAATTTGTATATATAAAAACATCCTATTCGCTAGGTGTGGTGGCACATGCCTATTATTGTTATCCTGGGAGGAGCTCCTTGGGAGGCTGAGGCAGGTGGATCACTTGAGCCAACGAATTTAATACCAGCCTGGATAACATAATGAGAACCCTGTCTTCAGAAAAAAAAAAAAAAAAACTATTACAAATCCAGAAGTTTTCATGTTCCTCTCCTCATATTTCTTTTTTCTGACCACTTGAAACAGTTCTTTTATGTGGAAATGGTTGTTAAAATTTAGTGATTTGTAACTTAGACTTGAGAGAATTTTAAATGCATATATTGTACTTTGCCCAAATGCCTCTCTTCATCTGAGTTTCCCCAAACTGTATGCGGAATTTTACATGTAATTCTATATGGCACCCAGAATATACATAATGTAAAGTTGAAATGATCACAGATATTTCTATGTAAAATTTTTGTAAAATTAATTGAAATAATAAAGTTAGCATACAAAAATATTAAATCTTCAGACAGTATCAGAGTAATATGAATTCCTAAAAATGCTCCTTAATCAAAGGAATATAATTTAAAATATATCAGCCTAACATAATAATTAATGCTATGAAATTCACATAAAATAATACCTTCTAGAAATTTGTTTTATTTTAAACTAGAAATATACAAGACAGGGGCTGGGGTTGTGGCTCAGTGGTAGAGTGCTTGCCTGGCATGCATAAGGCATTGGGTTCCATCCCCGGCACCACATAAAATAAACAAATAAATTAAAGATGTTGTATCCATCTTAAAAAAAAAAAAGATATATACAGTACAGTGCCATGTACTTTATCTTCCAACATTTCTTGACACAGGTGAAAAGTGCCTCATTGAACTTCCCTCAGGAGATTAAATAATAAAAAAAAAGCATTTGAGTCCTAAATCACCATTTCATGTTCATCATCAAACATGCTATGGTTCCATGTCAGAGTTTTACTGTTCTTTGTAGGTAATGTCTGTTTTCTGTAGTTGCTTTTAGGACTTTCTTTCTTTATTATTGTACTAGGGATTGAACCCAGAGGTATTTAACCATTGAGCCCCTTCCTCAGCCCTTTTTTGTATTTTATTTAGAGACAGGATCTGCTAAGTTGTTTAGCGCCTTGCTAAGTTGCTGAGGCTGGCTTTGAACTCCCTGTCCTCCTGCCTTAGGCTTCTGAGCTGCTGGGATTACAGGTGTGTTCCACCATACTGGGATAGCACGTACAATCAGTTCTTACCAGTCTTACTGTGCTGTGCCTAGTTGTAGTTTTCTTTCTTTCTTTCTTTCTTTCTTTCTTTCTTTTTTTTTGAGAGAGAGAATTTTTTAATATTTATTTTTTACTTTTCGGTGGACACAACATCTTTGTATGTGGTGCTGAGGATCGAACCCGGGCTGCACGCATGCCAGGCGAGCGCACTACCACTTGAGCCACATCCCCAGCCCCTAGTTGTAGTTTTCTTTATGTTTATCCTATTGTGTGATCCTAGGATTTCTTGAATCTGTGACTTGATGCCTTTTATCAAGTTCCGAGCAATCCCAGGCAATTATCTCTATCCACTTTTTTTCTAGCCTATTCTTTCTCTACTAGAATTCCAATTACATTAATAGTACACTAATTAACTGTGTTTCATATATATCTCTTATGCTTTTCTTCTTTTCTGTGCTTCATTGTGACTTAGTATTTTCTACTGACTGACCTGTCTCACATTTTACCAATCCTCTTTTCAACTGTGTTTAATCTAAATATGTCTTCATTCTGGCTATTGACTGGTTCTAAATTGTTCATTTGATTCATTTTATAATTCTCAGTTACCTTCTGGATTTTCCACTTTGCTTTCTATCTTTAAAAAATGTTAAAAGATAGTTATTTTGTACTCTCAATCTCTTGTAAATATGTTGTTCTTGTCATTTTTTTTCCTTATCGTTCTAATCCACTATTCCACTATAGTGGAATTTTAAATAGATTGGAAATAATCTGAGGCTTTTCCCAAAAAAAGATTTATGATAGCACACCACAACTGCTCTTTCTGTTCCATTGATCAGAACTGCATCAGATGTCTATTCTTGGCCACTGTTCTTGGCCTCAAGGGAGGGTAGATAATATTATATTTTTATGGACTCATAACTGACCCCTAAAAAAAAAAGGGCTTCATTTTCTATAATTCAGGCCTATAAAATTATGACAAATACAAGTAAAACTGAAATTTTGCATGAAATAGCCAAGAAGACTAAATTTTTCTAAAATGTTTATGGATTTGTTTTCCTAACAATTGAAAAGTAGCCTCAAATAATTTGACGCTTTTGTTCTTTTTTTTTTTTACTAACAGCAGTACAGTAGTAGAAACTTTGAATATCTAGATTGATAGTAAAGTTCTGAAATTTTAAAGCAAAAAAAGCAAAGCAAAAATCCAAAATCCTTACTAAAGATAACTTCTGTCAATTTTTGGTAAATATATGGATGGCTGTGTGTGTGTGTGTGTGTGTGTGTGTGTGTGTGTGTGTGTATACATATTTATGTGTATTGAGGTTGTTTTTACAAATTAATGTATTATACATTTTATTCTGTTGCTTCTCTGCTAAGTTTAATGTAACATGTTTCCATATTTATGTGTTCAGTGAGGGTTTTGTAGTTTAGAAATTATACTTCCCTTAATTTAATTCATAAAGCTTTTCAGTTTTAAGGTTTCGTATCTGCCTATTCTGTCCCTACTGTTTTCTTGACTAGGTTATACATAATTATGTCATTACTGACTAATACCCAAGGAATGTTCTGCTTGACAGGCAGTGGGAGTAATGAACATACTACATAGGCTCTGACTCGGTTGTAGTGATTCCTGGTAGACTCCATTAAATATCTCTTTACTTTTAGCCTCAACAATACTGATTTTAGTTATGAATAAAATGGTTATACTTTTTTCTACTTTCTGGGTTTTTAAAAAAAATTTTTAGTTGTAGATGGACATAATACCTTTATTTAATTAATTAATTTATTTTAATGTGGTGCTGAGGATTAAACTCAGTGCCTCACAAATGCTAGGCAAGTGCTCTACTGCTGAGCTACAACCCCAGCCCCTCTACTTTCTGTTTTAATGGTGATTAGAAATACAGTAGGTCTTAGATGTTTCCTGCAAGATGGTTGAGAGTACTTTGTTATCATATAGTTTCTATTATAAAATGGTACATACTTTTGAGATGCAGATGTTTGTACAGTTGGCTAAAGTTCCCTTGTTAGCTAAGTAACTCACATGCTGGCATGACAGAAAACATGACTTAAAATTCTAGTTGAATGATATTATAAATTTTTTCATTGTGGATCTTTAAGGTCACTCTTGAATAGCAGAGCTTGTGAATATTAAAGGCAGGAATAACAGAAGACCCTACTTTGTAAATTATATATGATTTCATAAACATTCGTGCCTAGATTTTTAGTGAATGATTCGTTTCATTTGGTTCCAGCTCCACCTGTCTGTCAATTTTATTACAGCTTATGACTTTTTTGCTTTAGAGCTTAACTTTTTCATGCAGACTTTTGTATTAGGATCCGTCAATATTTATTGCTTATCACTTAACTCTGCATCTAACCCTGAACTTTATAGCTACTGGACCTCAGATTTCATTATTATATGACAAGACCCATAAAATAGGGCAATTCAGGTTGGAATCTTTGAAAGAATGTCTGAAAAGGGTTGTTCAAAAGTGCAGTGATAGGTAATAAACTTACTGCCTCTGATGAAATCACTCGCATCATCAGCCCATAGACATCACTCCTCTGTAATCTCTACTTGGCACTATGCCAGTTTGTCTTCTCAGTTGGGTAGAGGTAATCTAGCACTAATTCTGTTCACAATATGTTTAGAATTGTTCATCACCAGTGGAAGGGAAGACAAACCAAGCTCTAGGTTACATTGTTCCTAAGGCTTTAATTTTTAAGAAAGTGACAGTTCATGTTTCTTTAAACTTACTAGATATTATTATTATTATTATTATTATTATTATTATTATTATTATTATTATTATTATTATTTTGCAGTTCCATCTCTTAGTGGCTATTCAAAAAAGTACTCCTTTATTTTTCTCTCATCTTTCCATCAACATCTTGGTAATATGTTGTTGTCTTTTATTTGTTGTCTCCCTAACTAGTTGTATACTGTTTTTTTGTGTGTTTTTTTTCTTTTGGTTCTGAGATGCTTAGGATGTTGCACATGGTAGGCAGGCACTCTACCACTGAGCTATATCCCCAGCCTTTTAAGCTTCTTGTAAATAGTAAGTGTGTCTTAGATGTCTGTAGATTCCTACTTGCTCCTATAGTGCCTCCCCAAACCTTGTAGGTATCCCATTAATCTTGATTAGTTGATAAAAGTAATGATTAGCAAACAGTCTTACTGGATTTAACTTAGAGTTTTATTGTTTTAGAATTATGAGATCTTTTTTTATGGTATTGCCTCAGTTCTTATTGCTGGTTTATCTTCTCTAATAAAAACATCCTACATTTTATAATTTAATTTCATTTAAAATTTCCAAAAACATAAGTAATATCTTTCTTTTTGATCTATGATAATTGAGGTATATAACATTTTATTGAACAGGGCATAAAATTCTTAAAATTAAATACCATATTTGATATAAACATTTGACTTTTTATATTTTTAAGAACTTTAATTTACATCAACAGTTATTAGTTATAACAAATAGTTTGGTCAAAGCTATGTGCTACTGAAAAGTCATTGTATAATTAAATATGGGTACCATTTGAAAAAGTACATACTTTTAGTTAATATTTTGTCAGCAAAATAGACTACTCAGTTTATAATTTTTTTTGTCTTTATAGGGTAAAGTTCACCTTGAATTAAAGCTGAATGAACTGATAACAGAGAATGGGACTGTGTGCCAGCAGCTTGTTGTACAGTAAGCATATTTCTTTTACTAAAATCAGATAGAACTAATTCTTCATTTTGTGTTCTTAAACCAACTTCTTATTTTAAATACTTCAAAAATGAAACTCTGGGCTAGGTGTGTAGCTCCATTGTTAGAGTGTTTGCCTGGCATTCCTCGGGCCCTAGATTCAATTCCCAGTACCACAATAAAAAGAAAAAAAAGCCAGGCACATTGTCGAATACATATAATACCAGTAGCCAGTAGCTTGGGAGGCTTAGATACTAGAATCATGAGTTCCAAAGCCATTCTTGGCAAAAGCAAGGTGCTAAGCAACTCAGTGAGACCCTGTCTCTAATTAAAATACAAAATAGGGCTGGGGATGTGACTCAGTGGTTGAGTGCCCCTGAGTTCAATCCCCTGTACTAAAAAAAAAAGAAAAGAAAGAAAGAAAAAAGAAATCCTGATGTGTCATTTCTTTACTCAGTTCATATTTAGTTTATTTTTCACATATCTAGTCTGCTGAGATTATGAGTCATTAATTCATTCAACCAGTTTTTATTTAATTGGGTTAAATGATATATAGAGGCATTAGAGAATAACAGGATCACAGATAAGGTAGCTGCCTACCTGTCAGTGCAGACTTGGAAAGGCTTTTTAGAACAGGACCTCTAGAAACACCCCAAGCTTTAAAGACTGTAGGGCTAGAACCTGATGTCCATGCTGAGATGACCACATTGATTGCCACATACTTTGAATTTCTTTTTACTCTTTTTACCCTTAGGTCATTTTTTTTTTTTTTAATCATGCAGGCTCTAATCTCCTGTTTTAGCCTAACCTCCTCCTCCTTCCTTCCCCTCTACATCCTCATTGTGGGTTACCAACTGATAACCTTCGTTCTGAATGTTTTCTCCATCTGTCCTCAGTTGATATCTGAATATCTCTAAGGTTCTGAGGCCCTTCAACAGCCTTCTCAATCTGAGTCCGTGTTAGTTTCTATTATACCCACATACCTTAGGGCAAGGCTGTAGAAGAGATGTTGTGTTCTTATGGCTGCTCCAAACTATAACTTAATTGTGAAAACTCCAGCTGCTTTGAGGCATTTTCTTTACATATTAATGTATACATATCTAATACTATGTATGGTATTATTTAGTTAATTTTTCCTGAAAAGTTCAAAAGAAGGTTGCATACATTATGTCCTTTATCTCTTAATGTATCAGTATGTATTTCCTAAGAATAAGGATAAATCCTAGATGACTCCAGTTTGGTTACCAAATTCAGGAAATTTAACATTGTTGCAATACTTTAATTTATAGTAATAGTTCAATATTTGTTTGCTATTTTTTCCCCTAGACTGAGAGTATGTAGAGAAAGTCCTTTCGCTACTTCCTCTCCTGTTCTATTTGTTTATGATAGTCATTTAAAATGCAGTTAGTTGAGTTGGTTTTGTTTGTTTACATTCCATTTTAGATTCCCTGACATCCTTGTTGGTTTAATTTTTTAAAAAAATATTTATTTTTGAGTTGGACACAATAGTTTTATTTTGTTTATTTTTATGTGGTGCTAAGGATCAAACCCAGGGCCTTGAACGTGGTAGGCAAGTGTTCTACCGCTGAGCCACAACCCCAGCCCTAATTTTATTTTATTTATTTTTTAAAAATATCTTTATATATTTACTTATTTTTATGTGGTGCTGAGGATCGAACCCAGTGCCTCACGTGTGTGAGGCAAGTGTTCTGCCACTGAGCCACAACCTCAGCTCCCTAATTTTATTTTTGGTATATAGAATATTAGCATGATTTCAACAGCTAAAATTGTACCAAAAGGCATTCAATTCCACCTAGCCCTAGGCAACCACAGTCTGATTTCTGTACCTATAGTTTTTGCCTTTTCCAAATCATGTAATATGTATCTTTTTGTCTCCTTTCATTTACTTAGCACAATGCTTTTTTTTTATACCTTTGTTTTATTTATTTATTTTTATGTGGTGCTGAGGATGGAACCCAGGGCCCTTGAGCCACAATCCCAGCCCCAGCATAATGCTTTTTTTTAAAAAAGTTTTTTATCATTAGCCAAGTGTAGTGGCCCATGCCTGTAATCCCGGTAACTCAGGAGACTGAGACAGCAGTATTGCAGGTTTGAAGCCAGCCTTGGCGACTTAGTGAGACCTCTTCTTACAAAAAGGAAAAAGGGGCTGGGAGTGTAGGTTAGTGGTAGAGCATCCCTGGGTTAAATCCCCAGTACCACAAAAATTTTTGTTGTTGTATAATAATCATTCAGAATAGTGGACTTCTTTGTGACATATTTGCACATACTCATAATGTAATTTAATCAATTTAATTCCCTGGAGTCTCTCCTTCCATTCCCCTCCTTCCCCCGAGATCTTCCTCCATTCAACTAGTTTCCCTTCTATTTTTATGAGATTCCCCACTCCCCCTGCTTTCTCTTCATTTTTCTTACTAGCTTCCATGTAGGAGAAAACATACAGCCCTTGATCTTCTGATTTGGGCTTTTTTCACTTAACATGAAGCTCCACAGTTCCATCCATTTTCTTGCAAATGGTATAATTTCTTTCATTCTTATGACTGAATATATATATACTACACTTTAATTATTTATTCATCTGTTGTACATCTAAGCTGTTTCTGTAGTTTGGCTATGATGAATTGTGCTTCTATAAATATGGGTATGCATGTATTTCTGTAGTATACTGACTTTAATAATTCTTTTGGGTAAATACTGAGAAGTAGTATAGCTGGATCATATGGTGGTTCCATTCCTAGTCTTTTGAGGAAGCTCCATAATGATTTCCACAGTGGTCATACTAATTTACATTTTCACAGACAGCATATGAGTTTCTACCTGCTACTACATCCTCACCAGCCTTTATTATTTTTTTATCTATATATTTTTGAAAAATTCATCTATGAGAAAAGAGCTAAGAGGCCAATGGGGGGAAACATTCTCTTGGAGGTTCTGTAAAGCCAAGTCTGTCCACTGCATTTCTTGTTCTTTCAAGATTCTGTGGTGACACTGTTTCTTGTTCATTTCAAGAAGTTCATTCAGTGGTATTGCAACATCCTCATAAGGTAAATTGTCTTCTACCAAATGTTATCAATCAAATCTAAGATCCTTCCATCTCTCTGGACCTCATTATCCATTTTTCTGCTGTTTTTCTGCAGCTTTGACCTTGTCAGATCTTATAAAGTTTTCTCAAATCAGTGCAGCTTCAGCAGTCTTTCTGCCCTGAATGCTTCTTGTCTGCTGCTGGTCCACTGAAGCACCTTCTTCCTCTGAACTAGGTCCTTGGCATCACATGACCTGCATCCTTGGATAGCTTTTTTTTTTTTTTAAGTTGTAGATGGACACAATGCCATTTATTTATTTATTTATTATTTTCTGTGGTGCTGAGGATTGAACCCAGTGCCCCACACATGCCATGCAAGCACTTTACCACCTACACCCCTAGCTTCCTGGATATCTTATTTTTGTTCTTGATAATCATCATTCTGATTGGAGTGAGATGAAATTTTAACGTAGTTTTGATTTGTATTTTTCTGCTGGCTAAAGAGCTGAACAATTTTTACATTTGGTCATTTGTACTTCCTTTTGAGAAGTGTCTATTTAGTTTGCGTACTTATAAATGGGTTATTTATTTATTTTGGTGTTGACATTTTAGTTCTTTATATATTCTAGATATTAATCCTCTGTCAGAAGAGTAGCTGGCAAAGATTCTCCCATTCTGTAGTCTGTCTGTGCTATTGTTTTCCTTTGCTATATAGAAGCTTTTTATTTTAATGGCATCCCATTTATTCATTCTTGGCATTATTTCCTGAGCATTGCTGCCTACTCCTATATGTTAGAGTGTTTCTGGTATGTTTTCTTCCAGCAGTTGGAAAGTCTTTGATCTTTTTGAGTCTATCTTATGCAGCGGGAGATGGGGATCTCTGTTCAATCTTTTGTGTACGGATATCCAGTTTTGCATGTTATAGTATAGGAGGTGCCCCTTCTCTTCTCGAGAGTGAATTCTTATATATGATACATTCTATATTTGATCTGTTTCCCCCACTCAAGGAATAGCTCCTTCAGTTATGCTTTCTTTCTCTAGTTTTATCAGCTTTACCTTCTCCCCTATGTGTTCTAATATCTGCCATCCTAAAAGGCATGCCTCCCAGACCTCATGTCTTCTTACCTCACACATCTTCCACCCCCAGCTACACCTTCCCCATTTCTCTGCTCTTCTTTGAAGGAAAACTTCTCAAAGAAAAATAGATATAGGGGTGAGAGAGAATACTAGCTGCATTTACTGAGAAGGCCTAGAAGCAATGCCATTCCATTAGCAATGAGCATATGTAGCAACTACATCTTGGTTCCTAAATAAAGCATTCTCTGTTTTCACCAGTAGATCTTTGTGTGATGAAGAAAATGTTTTATGTCTTCATTGTCCAATATAATAGCCACTAGCCATGTATGAGTTTTGAAAACTTGAAATATGGTAAATGTGACTAATGAATTGTATTTTTAAATTTTATTTAGTTTTAATTCATTGAAATAGCCACATTTGGTTAATGGCTTTATATTAGACAGTATGACTTCAATGAAAAGAACCTATACTTCTTTTTTTAGCAGTGGTGAATTCAGGACTAGGGTAGGGAATATATAAGATGAGGCTGGAATATCTTGTGGGGTCAGAGAGTAAGGAAGTACTCAAAAAATTGATCTCAAAGAAGTAGGGAACAGAATAGTGGTTACTTCATGGGGTATGGAGAGGCAGTGATGGAAAGAAGATGGTCAATGGGTGCAGTGGGTTAGGAGGAGTAACTTCTATTTTATTGTATAGTAGCTATTATGCTATCAGAGAAGATTTTGAATGTTACTAACACAAAAGATTCAAGTCTGACTTGATAGAGATACCAATTACCCTGATATGTTCATTACACATTGTAGACATATTGAAATGTTACACTGTACCCATAAATCAATAAATAAATACTATGTATCAATTAAAATACATTTTAAAAAATAATTGGATACAAGGACAGATCATCTGTGGTACTAAATAAGTGAGTATGATGACAAACAGCATATTTATGTAGCCTCAAAGAATCTCCTCATAAGGTACCTAATAGCTACCACCTGACCCAAGTGATCAGTGTTAATATTACCAATAATGAGACATTCAGCGCCTGCTGAAATGATGCAGTGTAGCATTGAGGACACCAGCATGCACAATTCTAACCTAACCATGAGTAAACATTAGACAAACTCAGATTAGAAAATCTCCAGAAAAACAAAATAATTAGCAAAGACTGGTAAAATCATGGGGCAAAAAAGATACTAAGGAACTCCATCAGGATGGAAGAGACTAAAAAGACATGACAACTAAGTGGAATGTGGGGTCCCTTATTGCATCCTGGATCAGAGAAGGACAGTGTTAAAATTAAGTCTGTAGATTAGTTAATAATATTTTTAGCCAACATCATGTCAATGTCACTTTCCTGATTTCAGTAATTCCACTATGGTTACACAAAAGGTTAAATGTTGGATGTTAGGTATGCAGAAACTCTCTATTACTTTTACAACATTTCTGAAAGTCTGAAACTGTCTCCAAACAAGATGTTTTCAAAAATTGTCTATACCCTGTGCATTCATCCAGGTTTGTCTTTTGAGTTCGAAACTTAGTATGTCCACTTGATGTTTCACAACATCACAAACTTAACTCATTTAAAACTGAATTTTTGATTCTCTTGTCTATACATCTCCTTCCACAATCTTAGCAAACGTTTGATTTCATTCATTGTGTTTTTAAGTCAGATTATGTTTTTTTTTATCTCTAGACCATTAGTTTTTTATTTTATCTGTGTCTGCACAGAATATATGAAATATAATTAAATAATCTTTAAAATGTCATTGTCATATCTTAGTAGTATCCTGGTTGTTCTCTCTTGAACACCAGACATTGTGAAGTTGACATTTTTGTATTTCCGTGAATATTGGGTATCAATTAAGTTACTTGGAAACATTTTGATCCATTTATGATATCAGCACTCAACAGAAGATTCAGCAAGGATTTTTGTAGCTCTCTGGAGGTTTTTCTTCCTCTGTAGCTTTCTTCCCTTCAGTATTCTGTCTTGGGAACCCTAGCCACTTTGACCTCCCCAGCTTTTGTCTTTTTGGAGGGTTGTTTCCATTGGAAGGTAAATCTAGTCCCTGTTACTCTATCTCAGCTGGATGTAGAAGGTAACCTTTGTTTTTTGTTTTTAAAAATATCCTTTAAATAGCTTTAAAATAAAGCTTCATATGGTGGCGCACGCCTATAATCCCAGCGGCTTGGGAGGCTGAGGCAGGAGGATCTCAAGTTCAAAGTCAGCTTCAGCAACAGCAAGATGCTAAGCAACTCAGTGAGACCCTATCTCTAAATAAAATATAAAATAGGGCTGGGGGACTGGGGTTGTGGCTCAGTGGCAGAGCGCTTGCCTAGCATGCGTGAGGCACCGGGTTCGATTTTCAGCACCACGTATCAATAAATAAAATAAAGGTCTATTGACAACTAAAAATATATTTAAAAAAAAAAATAGAGCTGGGGATGTGGCTCAGTGTTGAGTGTCCCTGAATTCAATCCCTGGTGCCAAAAAAAAAAAGAAAAGAAAAGATTTAGATTTATCTGTAGTGTAAGTAAGTTTGTCCATTTTCCTTTGTAATTTCCAGATAGCGCAGAAATACAGAAGCTTTATATGTCAATATAAACAACAACAAAAAAAGACATTTAGTATACTGAGGTCATTTTCAACATTTGGCTTCTGCCCATTCATGTTTATGATGTGAAATTGTTTGATTTATAGATTAGAACAACAGTTATATCCTAGGTAATTAGGAAAATAATATTTTAGAATATAGGTAGCAAATAACCTGTATTTACTAATGTTACTTAAGAGGCAGGAAACCCCAATATTTACTTTGTCTTCCATTTGAAAATTAAGAATACTTTTGATGATTTATTTATTTTTAGGCTTCTACTTTTTTTATGGGCATCCTTTGGTTTGTGTGTGTGTTTTTATGGATGTCCTTGTAAACTCCACTGCATTTTTCTCATTTTTTTATATCTTATCAAGATTGTAGTAAATCACATTTTATAATTGAGATTTCTCATAATTTGTGTAATATGAGATAAATTTGGTAGTGCAGGTGGAATAATAATAATAGTATCAGGCATAGTAGTAATGTAGAAGGACTCTGGGCTTTAGTAACAGCAAGATAAGAAAGTAGAAGTTTAGTCTTAGCCAGTTTTTTATAACTTGAGCCTTACTTTCTTTTTAAAAATGACAATGCTTTTCTCAAAGGCAGTTGTGAGAATTAAGTGTATTTTGTGAAAGTACATAGTAAACTATAAATACTGTATAATAATCTGGTATCATTTTGAAGCTTAGCCTTAGAAGTATAAATTTCAAGAAGTAAGTACAGTGGGAAAATTTTACTATACCTGAACCTAACATAACCAGAATTATTATCTTGATCTGTGCTTTCTTTGTTTAGTTTCAGAAATTTTTCAATTTGAGTTTTGATGCTTGGTTTAATAGAAATGAGTCATATTATCATGTCTTTTTTTACTTGACAGTATACCATTTGCTCTTCACCCACATATGTGATCCATGGGTTTGGAGAGAAATAAGGATATTGCTCAATAGCCTTCATCTTTAGACAAAGAATACTTTTCAACTACATTTGTGAGTTTCTGTTAGGCCTTAGGAAATGAAGACACATTGATATTAAACTAATTAACTTAATAATTAGTGAGAAAACTTGAACAGATCATTAAGTTAGGCTCTGTGTTCTCTATAAATACCAATGATTACAATTCATGGAGTGGATTACATGACCTGGGCCTTTATAGTCTAAAACATTTTCTACAGAATGGTACAAGAACTGTTAACTGAGAATCAAAACAAAGCTACAGAATTATGTGAGACTTGCCCTATATTTATGAATCAGATTTTAAGTGGAAACCACAGTTGTTTCCTTGTATGTCATTCATGCTTTAGCAGAGGATATGATGCCATAGAGCTGGCTTGTTTTGTAGCTTCTCAGTTAAGGTTGCATTGCTTTCTTTTCCTTTTTGGAAGCCACAGCAGTTTTTGATGTATTATCAAACCACACAATGTACCTTCTTGGTTATGTAGCAGGAAGAAATGTGTTAATGTTGTTTGATAGTCTTGGTACTGATTGTGGCATTCCATTTAGTCCTCTTTTGAAAATACAGCATAAATAAATGTGTGCATGCATTTATTAGGGGCAGGTAGTGTTAGGGTCTGTAAACAAGTTGGGATGGCGCCTGGCATTTTGCCAGAGGTAGTGGTTTGTGAAGTAACGCCAGCGAGCCATTAAGTGTGGAGATTCCTTATTGGTTGACTGCTGCATCTAGTTTATGTTAATTAAGATAAGTTGTGTGTAATGTATATATACCCCTCCTGTCCTACAATAAACGGCTCCTACTCCTGCTGTATCAATCTACACAAGTTGCTCGTCACCCCCCGGCTATTTTGCCCAGCCAGCTGGGCTGCAGCAAGGTAGAATCTAGGCAGACATGTGGGAAACAATTTTGAGCTCTTTGAATATATTAAGTTGTGTTTAAAATAATGTTTTAGATCTGGGGATGTAGCATGGTGGTGAAGCTCTTGCCTGGCATGCACGAAGCTTTGTGCAATCCCAGCAGCACAGACACAAAAAAGATAATGTGTCATATTGTTTAACTTGACTCTAACATGTTTAATCTCTTTCATTCCATTTTAGCATCAAGGCGTGCCATGGGTTGCCTCTCATAAATGGACAAAGCTGTGATCCTTATGCAACAGTTTCTCTAGTGGGTCCTTCTAGGTAATGTTTATTGAATGGTTAGTGGGTTTTTAAGTGTAAAGTTGGTTTTAAGAATTGGAAAAATAGTGTTCTTAGAGCAAATGCTCAGTAACTAAGACATAAAATAATCCTTTAAAAGAAGAATCTTTGGTGAGTTCATTAAATACATGTAAACAACCAAGTCCTATTTTTACAGAATAATATTAAATGCCATTTTAAATCTGTCATATGCTTAGTCTGTAGGGAAAACCTCAGTCTCATACTATTAAAAATGTGCTTTGAATCATAAACTTGGCCTTCTTCACTTATTAATATTCCTCCTTTTAAATGACCTAAAATTGTACACAGGTAAAAACCTGCTTTAATAAACACCAATCTCACTTGCCTAGTATCCACAAAGCCCTAGTTTTGATCCCTAGCATTACAAAAAAACCAACAAATTCCAACTCAGAAAATGAGGCAATTTCTATAATGTTATCTGGAAAGCAGCTTGGGACTGAAAATTGCCTTTTCTACTCATGAGATCTGTGTTCTTCAAAGAGAATTCTAAGCTGTAGACAAACTACTGAAGTACTAGAACATGGTGAAGTGTAGATCATTGGTTTAACTAATTTGTGATAATTTATGGGAAAAACCTTTAGTAGTTTGTGATATTTTGTATTATATAGCTTCATTATAGTTTATCTAAGGGACTGAGTAGTCTGAAATTTTTCTACAAGTTGAGGATTTAGAATCAGGAAATAAAAAGCACAAAATTTCCTACACACACACACACACACACACACACACACACACACACACACACCCCTTCTCTCCATCCCCAAGAGCTCTAGTTATCCCGATTAAAAAAAAAAAAACTGCTAATAAGTCACTTTGAAAACTATATTCATATATATATATATAACTGCTAATAAGTCACTTTGAAAACTATATATATAAAGTACCTAATACCATACTATGCCTAAACTATGGATGTTCACATAATGGCATGCTACTATTAGTATGATGGTTTTAAATTTTAAAACAAATAATCATATAACATTTAGTGCTATCAGAGTGGTTTCATTGTGCATGTTAATAATGTTCAATCTAGTAGAGCTGGCTTTGTTTTTTACTTAATTATCTGTACCTGACATATAAATTGTTTAGTGTAATTGTTTAGTAACATATAATTAGAAACTATTTAGCATATGAATTTGTTTTAAAAAGTCACTGTTGGTTTTGCTGTTGTACCATACTGTGTAAGATTTTCACATTGGGGAAGGCTGGGTACAGCCACAGGATTTGGCTTTACATTTCTTTGTAATCTCCTCTGAATAATTATTTCAAACTAAAAAACATGTTTCAGTCACTATTATTAGCTGAAGCTCAAGAAGTAAAGTGAGTTAAGAATACTTTTTTTGGTCCTCCTGTGTTTTTTTAACATAGGTAAAGGCACTGTAAATCTCATGGCCTGCCTTCTCACCATTTATTCTGAGTTTCTTATGTTGTAGAATGTGTTTTAAAACCTCTGAAGAGAGCTTGGCAGTCAGTCTTGTATAGGCATAGACAGAATAATACACTCTTGGCGTATAGAATGTTCTCTTTTTTTGAGTTTGTGGGGATATCTTGTCTGCCCCCCAACCCCAATAATATTTAAAACTGCAGTCTTTCCTGAGTCATCTTAACATTTAAACAGAGGTCAGGCTCCCTGGTTGGAAATAGCATGTTTTATAATTGTGTACTATTAAGTTCTACAAGGTAAAACTCTACCACATTGGAACAGGAATGACCAAAAGAAGACAAAAGTAAAGAAGAAAACAAGCAATCCGCAGTTTAATGAAATCTTTTATTTTGAGGTAATTTTTTGTTTTATATAAATGTTAACAATGAATATTTAAGATTTAGTTCTACTTGATTTCTTTTTCCAAACCACAGCCATAATAATCATTTTATCAACTAATGCAACCAAGCATTTTCTGTCCAGAAAGCAATAGAACCATGTACTGCATATAAAACAGATAAAAGTAGAGCTCTGATTGATTTGGTAGTAGGGAAGGCTAGAGTCATCCACCCCCACTCCAGTCATTCTCACCATCACACCTTCTTCTATATCCTCCCCACCCTGTCCAACTCCCCACCTGACACGTAATGGCCACAAGATTCTTCTGCAGCATACTGTTTCAAAACCACTAGTGAAGTAAGTATGGTTATCATTAAGTAGATCTGAGCTGTAGTCCCAGTTGATTTTGAATGAGTCACTCAGTGTGAGACTTGAATTTTTTTTTAATTTGTGAAAGGGTAATATTGTAAGGGAAAATGTTAGCATCTCTACCCAACTTAGGAGTGTTTTTATAATGCCCAGAGCATGTAAGAACCCTTTGAAAGTATAAAACACTTTGTGACTAAAATCTTATTATTGGGGCTGGAGGTATAGTTCAGTGATAGAGCACTTACCCAGCATGAGCAAATTCCTGGGTTCGATCCCCCAGTATCCAGAAGGAGGGGTGTTATTAAATTCTTTTTAGTCTAATTTACTCTGTGGACACATGCTTATTTATTTTCATGGAGATCTTCAACTGCCTCAAAATTGTCCCAAACACAGTGCTTTGGAGTTTTTTTTTTTTTTTTTTTTTTTTTTTTACTTGAGAGCATCCAGTAAAAAAATCCTTTTTATTACTTAAAGACTACAGAAAAGCATCTCAAACTCTAAAGGTTGTATAATAGTGGAACATGTTGCAGTTGATAATAACTTGTGAGAAAGGTTTACAAAAAGGAGTTACATTTTATGCTTTTTCTTCTTTTTTTAATGTTTTTCTTCTCTTTTAAAATTGAGAAAGTACTATGGTATCTCTAGTCATGCCTGATTATTTTACTGTAATAAAGAGCACAGGCTGAAGAAAATACTAAAGTGAAATAGAAAACTGTGGGGGTGGAAGGAAGGGAGAAAAATGTACTGATGTGACTTTCCCACTTCCTGGCTAAGACTTGTTGCAGTCATTCTACATTTATTAATGGTTATGCATTTATATTCTACATTTATTTGTTGTTACATCTAACCTGGAGAAAACAAAGAAGGCAGCAACTGACCAAAAAAGGGCTACTGACTGAAGGCCTTTATTGTCCCCATAAGTCCACGTACCTTGACTGCAGATGGGATGGAATCTACTAGCATTACAGAGCCTTGCAGCAAACAGAAGAGTTTTTGAAAGTCAAGACCTGTTTGGTGTACCAGAGTACCTGCTAGACCTTGAAACATTTATCTAGTGGCTCCTTTGGAGTTGGTTATAAAGATAGATAAAGTTCAGTTTCTATCCTCTGGCTAGAGCAGGAGATAGCATACATATGCATGCATCTATACAACAGGCGAATGCAGTAGATACTGTTTGCCTGAGGTGGTCAGGAGAGGCTTGAAGAAAGAATAAATTTTAATAAATAAGTGAGAGGAAAAAGAGCATTTTGAGCACAGCCAGCCAGCCAGAAAGTTATCTCCAAAGAGGAACAAGTAATGATTTAACTGAGTTTGTTTAAGAAAATAGTGGCAGCCAGGATTAGAATAGTAGAACAGGACTAACTAATGAAAACCCTCCAGTTTCTTGGCTCGGGTGCTTTAATTTTAGACATTGAGTTATTTTGAGTCTGAAAGTAAAGCAGCGTTTTTTTTTTTTTTTAAATATTTATTTATTTATTAGTTATTGGCAGACCAACATCTTTGTTTGTATGTGGTGCTGAGGATCGAACCCGGGCCCCACGCATGCCAGGCGAGCGCGCTACCGCTTGAGCCACATCCCCAGCCCCTAAAGCAGCGTTTTGAAAAGAATTAACCATGATTTGTAGGCCAGGTGGCTCAGGTGGAAAAACAAACCAACCAACCTAGGGATGGTCTGTTCTAGAGAGTAGTATAGAAATACAGAGGAAGAGGCAGATAAGAAAGGTACTACAAAGGGCAAGATGACAAAATGGTTATAGAGGAAAAAGGAAAGAAAAGAGTCGAATGGTTTCAAGTCTGGAAAAATAGGAAAACTAGGAGAAAGAAGATATGTGGCTTAGTTTGGGACATAAAGAAATCTGACTAATAAAAGCCCCAGTGGGCAGTTCATGACTGGAAACAAGATAAATGATGGTTGTAGTTCAAGATAAAATGGTAGTGCACTTGCCTGGCATGTCTAAAGCACTGGGTTCGATTCTCAGCACCACGTATAAATAAATAAAGTAAAGGTCTATCAACAACTAAAAAAAGTAATAATAAAGATTTGTTTACCAAAAAAAGCCTCGGAGTTGAGGTTAACAACAAAGGAGGAAAAGTGAAAAGGCTTGCTTCAGCCACTTATTCAGTATCATTTAATTTTTGTACTTTAGCTTCCTCATTTTAAAGATGAGGATAATAAATCTAGCCCTGCCTGCCTCAGAGCAACGTCTGATGAACAAAGAAGATAATGCATGTGAAAGCAATTTATAAACTGTACAGCACCATCCAGCATCAAGTTGTTTTTAGAGCAAAGTAAAAGATAAAACCTCAGAAAGTACCCATGTCCATAGGCTCAGAGAAAAAAACAGAGCAGAGAATGCTGCCAGAATAATGCCAGGTAAATTCAAAGACAAAGTTGTTCTGGCAAGGGAGCTATAGTTGTATGATCACTAGGTCAAATAGAGGTCAAAGACTGTGATAACTAAGAGCTGGTCATCAGAATTGGTGATACAGAGAAAGATTGTAGGAGGGTAATCTATGAGGAGACCAGATAGGAGCTGTGAGTGGGTGTTGAGGAAGCACAGACTGAAGGATGAATTATAGTTTTAATATATTTGGGAAAAGAAAGAAAGAAATCATAATTTAAGGCGAGAATTTTTCTTCTACTTGAGTGAGGTGAACAAACTAGTAAAGAAAGCTGCAATTAAAGCAGATTGAATGCTTACTGCATGCTTATTACATACTATATGTAGGTGGGGTAGTCTTAGAAAAGAAGAGAATCATCTCATTCTCATGTTGAGAAGAGGATGAGAAAACTCACAAAGTGGAGAGGCCTGTGTGGGAGTGGACCCATTCAGGTGGATGGTAGTTGAGGCAATTCCTGCCACTGGCCTTGATGTTTTCATCAAAAATGGGAGAAGGAAATGTGAGTAGAAATGGTACCTTGAGAAATATGAGACTGTCTTCAAACAATTTTAAGCAAGTACAGCTTCATTGAATTAGTTCATTTTTAAGACAACCCATGATCTAGGAGCTTAATGTTCCTGTATATTGAGTTGATAGGAACAGTGTGAAGGCGAGGATTTTTTTCTTTCTTTCTTTTTTTTTTTTTTTTACACTTTTCTTTTCTTTTTTGCACACTACCTTATTCTTACCTTCCTGCTACTTTCATAGCTTACTTTCCATACATTTAGGTAAAATATTATCTCATTGTGTTCTTCTGTTTATATCTGTATTGAATATTTGGGAATGGTCATTTTTTAAGTTCATGTGGGAAAAAGATACTTAAATTTTTTTTTTTTTTTTTTTTTTTTTACTAAATTGTTTTGTTTACAGGTAACCAGATCCAGTAGTTATACCAAAAAGTCCCAATTCCAGGTAGAAGAGGAGGACATTGAAAAGCTAGAAATTAGGTATGTACTTTGGGGATTTACATAATTGCTTTTTTGTATGCAAAAAAAAAAAATCCTAAATTTAAATTTAACTGAAAAGGGAGAAGAACCAGCCTTACTAGACTTCACCATAGCAAATTGTTTGATGAAACTTAGAGGAAAATGCATCTAAATTAATCTGGATTATCTTTTCAAAACCTGATTTATTTGCAGAATATATTGATTTTGTAAACAAAGACTACCTAATTTTTACTTGTTTTATTTTTAAAATTTTTTCTTAATTTAATTGTTTCTTAAATATCTGGATCATAGCATAATGGATGGAAAAACAATTATATCTGCGCCAATTTAGAAATAATTTTTTTATTCTTCTTAACATATCTGCTGACTATCAGAAATTTCAGTGAGGTAAGAAGATAATTCAACAGGTGCATGTGTTTGCAGTTTGTGATATTTCCTAGGCCTTAAATATCTATGCTATTTTGGAAAGGGAAGTTTGGCAAATGCATGTGTAGGTGTGGTGTTAACAGTGTGTTTATCTAAAGGGCATATTAATCATGTGTTTAAAGTGATCAGGTAATATATTTTTCTAAATCATCAGTCTTTGCATATTGGTTATAATTGAAAAAGAAACTGTAATCTTCTGTTGGTTTCTTTTCTCAAATTAAACTTTGTTATCCTTATTGCTACAGGTTAAAATAAAGTGTAATTTTCAAACTAAGAATCTTGCGTGACTCATTTTTAGACTATTTAGAATTGACACTTTTTGTTTTTTTAAATAAAAACTGCTATAGTATTTTGCATTTCTAGTCTGGATAGTGAGATATATGGTAATGCTAACATCTCTTACTTTTCAGCATGTAAAATTAATGCTATAATACAAATCAAAGTAATTTGAAACTATTTGGTGTTGTGCATTTACTTAAACATTATTTGCCAAAAATAAAGCCAATTTTCAATTTCAGGATTGACTTGTGGAATAATGGAAACCTGGTCCAAGATGTTTTCCTGGGTGAGATTAAGGTTCCTGTGAATGTGTTAAGAAACGATACCTCTTATCAAGCCTGGTAAGAAAAACAAATATTATAGTGAACTCTGTAATTTAATCCTCTGTGATACAGTATATATGCAAATAAATGCTTACTGTAAACATTTTAAAATTGCTATTGAATAAGCAAAAAATCATTGACATTAATTAATTTGGTTATGAATTCATGATCTTACAAATATAAGTACTTCAATGGTTTTATGACTTGACCTGTACTTCTTAGATAAAAGAACTGAATCATCCAGAATTACTTTTCTGTTTAAAAATGAAATTTTACAAACTCTGAGAAAGTGGAGAACATAAAACATTACATGAGTTGCCATGTGAGAAGATACTTGCTCAGAAGTAAACATCTACAGCTCAGAAGCTTTATTATCAATCATCGGAACTAGGGATATTTGAAAGCTAAGGGTTTATTTGGGGGTGTCAGTCATTCGTGAGAGCTAACCAGTGATTTTCCTTCACCACACTATGTTGAAATGCACTGTGGATAGCCCTGATGTTATTTCCTGAGTTTCTAGGTTCTTGATATTGTCGAGCTGATTCAAGTAATACATTTTATTGGAGCTCTGGGAGCTCAGTAATGGCTACAGTGTTATCTTACCTTTTTCATGACTCTGTCAGTGACACTAAATTGATGCTAATTTCCTTCACAGAACCAATGGGAAACTATGTTTTTTTCTGTCTCCAGCACTTGAAAAAGCATCTGTTTCTTATCCCTTGCAGTAGGCTGCCCACATCCATCATGCTAGTCTCAACTGAATGTAAAATGAACATGCCTTTTCTCATTTGCCTTTTTAGAGACCACTTTTTTAAAAATGGTATATTTTTATTTATTTGCAGAGTACAATATTTTAATTCAATACATGTATATAATGTATAATGATCAAATCAGGGAAATTAGCATTTCTCTCTCTTTAAATATCATTTCTCTGTATTGGAAACTTTGAAACTCTTCTCTAATTGTGGTGAAATTTATAATTGTTATAGATCAGAGCTGCCCTATGGTGCTTTATAACACCTGCATTTTTGTACCTATTATCTAGTATGTCTCTATACTCTCTCTCTTTCCTGGCCCCTGTGACATGTGTTCTGTTCTCTGCTGACATTTGATCAACTATTTTAGCTTCCACAAATGAGTGAGAACATGCGGCATTGGTTTTTTTAATGCCTGTGTTGCTATAAAGAACAGAATTTCATCCTTTTTATAATAGAATGTTTCTAAATGGATGAATGTATTTTTAAAATGTGATACATATATGAATATTATTTAACCATAAGAACCACATACTGAATGTTTAGATATTTCTTTTGGTCATGCTTTTCCTTGTCTGCACTATATTGTTGTCTTCTAACACTTGCAGATTGATTTTTAAACTTTTCATTTTATTTTTCCTCTACCTAACACAGATATAAGATTTATTGGTCATGATGGCATTTTATATGATTTCCAAAATGCATCCACAGAAGGAAAATAATTTAACTTGGTCTCAATGAAAAATTGATGAACATTTGGGATTCTTCACCCTCCTCCCACAATATATCTTTTTCTGCCTTCCACAAAATAGCATACATTTTTAAATGAAAATTTCTGAACTCTGTCAAGTTCTATACAGAAGAGAAAAATTACTTGTTTTGCCTCCCACAGTTCCTCAGTGAGCTTCAAAAATGCCACATAGCCTGTATTTTAAGTGAGGTAATCTCCAGACATACTTTCCAAGTTTAGCAAAACTTTGTCCAGCTCCCTCTGTAGGTTGTACAAACTTTAGCAGACAGAAATTAATTTTATTCCTGTAGATTTTGCTTTTTGCCAATAGTATAAATATTTTAAAGTAACTTGCCAAAAGTACTAAAATTGACATAGCATAAAACAGAAGCATCTGCTAATTTGTTTATACTGACATAGGTGTAAGGAAGTATAAAAATGTGAATGATATTTCCTTTTAGATAGAAACAAAACATTTTGAATTGTAGAGCTGTAGCATCCCCTTGTGGGGTTGATGGTAACTGCTTGAATACGCCAGAAAAGCTTTGTTTACCTTCAGGATTTCAGGCATGCCTTCTTATTTCCATATTAGCAAAGGGATAGAATAACTGTAGTAGTTCACTTCTTTTTTTTTTTTAAAGAGAGAGTGAGAGAGGAGAGAGAAAGAGAGAGAGAATTTTTAATATTTATTTTCTAGTTCTCGGCAGACACAACATCTTTGTTGGTATGTGGTGCTGAGGATCGAACCCGGGCCACACACATGCCAGGCAAGCGCCCTACCGCTTGAACCACATCCCCAGCCCCAGTAGTTCGCTTCTGTTGTTTGAAAAGTCTCAGTTCACTTTCTTTTTTCCAATAATTTCTATTAGTATTTGTCTGTTTAAGTTTTCCTAACACTGACTTTTGATAGTTCTAATTTAATTTTATTCTGAAATTATAATATGACGATTCAGTTACTCCTCCCTTTCTTGGTTGTTCAGTTTTTTAGTAGTGTTATGTTCTTAAGCTGATACTTTGATCAAATGTGAGGATTATCTTGGTACTTTTACTATATTGTTGGTTTGGTTAGTTTTTACTTTTCTCTGTGTAGATAATAGAATTACAATATAAAAAGATATTTATATCTTTTTTTATCTCAGGTCAAGTAAAAATCTGTGTCCTGCTCCTTCCTCCCTAGCTACTCAGCTTCTCAGTTTCCCACTTCTGAGGTGACCACTGTTTTGAAGTTTCTGAAAATGTTTTGTATATATACAAACAAAACATAATTTTTCCCCTTTCTTTTTCATAAATAAGTAAACACTGTATTCTGCAAGGCACCTTGCTTTTTTTACTTTACAATATAACATCAGTATAACAATAGAATATCAATAAGTCTTTGTTGACTATTGGTGGTGATTAAGAGTATGGACTCTGGGTGCTGATAAATTTCTTTCAGTTCCCTGACACCCACTCCATGTGTGCCACTAGGCTGGCGACAATGGCGGCCCAGTCCACAGTGTACACCTTCTCCGCGCGCCCGCTGGCCGGCGGGGAGCCTTTGAGTCTGGGCTCTCTGCGGGGCAAGGTGCTGCTCATCGAGAATGTGGCTTCTCTTTGAGGCACCACGCTTCGGGACTACACCCAAATGAACGAGCTACAGAAGCGCCTCGGGCCCCGGGGCTTGGTCGTGCTCGGCTTCCCGTGCAACCAGTTTGGACATCAGGAGAACCCGAAGAATGAAGAGATTCTGAATTCCCTCAAGTACGTCCGACCCTGTGGCGGGTTCGAGCCCAATTTCCCCCTCTTCGAGAAGTGCGAGGTGAATGGCTCCAACGCACATCCACTCTTCGCATTCCTGCGGGAGGCCCTGCCAGTGCCCAGCGATGACCCTAGTGCACTCATGACCGACCCCAAATACATCATCTGGTCTCCGGTGTGCCGCAATGATACTGCCTGGAACTTTGAGAAGTTCCTGGTGGGCCCTGACGGTGTGCTGGTGTGCAGATACAGCCGCCGCTTTCCGACCATCGACATAGAACCTGACATTGAAGCCCTGCTGTCTCAGATGCCCAGCAATGCCTAGGACACTCCTCTTTTCCTGACTTGGCAGTTGCCAGCTGCTTTCTGTGGGGATTTCATCCATGATGGTGTTTACTCTAAACCTGCATTGAGGAACGCCTGATTTCCCGGAAAATCCCCATAGAAGGGCGCTGGGCTTGTTTATCCCTTCCTCCTCTCTGCCTACACCAAGGCAATTTTTACCACTAATAAAGTGCTGGGCGACACGGAAAAAAAAAAAAAAAAAGAGTATGGACTCTGGAACTAAACTGCCTTGATTCAGTTGCACTTCTGTTAACTACTTACAATCTTGAACTCAACTTGTTTGCCTTTACTTTCTTTGACTATATAATGGGATACTTTGTAAAGTCGTTAGGAGAATGAATGTTGTTAACAGTACAGTAACAGGCAAGGCCCTTGACAATGGATGTAAATCATGCTATCAAGGTTTTTATTACTGCTTTACTATCCTCACCATTATTCCAAAGAAATGCACATAGAATATCTGCTTTTTTTTTTTTTTTTTTGCATAATAGCCCATAGTTTGGAATGTTATAAGACAACCTTAGGGATAATCTAGTTCATGTCATTTCATTAGTTACCTCAGTATCAGAGAATTTAATATTTGCATAATTTTTCATGTATAAATTGATATAATAATTTCCCCCAGGTGACCCAAAATATAAATGGACATTTAAAAAATAGATATAAATATCTTTTATGTTGTATTTTTTTATTTTGAAAGTAATATTCAAATAGTAGATAAAATTAATGATTGGGTTTTTACAAAGTAAGCACTTTATACATAATTTAAAACTAGATTAGTGTTTTACTTGAGATTGTCTGGTTTGCCAATTTTGGCACTTTTTGTCCTCAAACACTTTTTTTTTCTGGCCTTGTTTTTTTTAACATCTTTTTACTACTTGAATTTGGAAAATGTGAAGCATCTTTCATCCTTAGTAAAATATTATTTTAAATGTTTCAGGGGATAGGCAAAACAGTGATGTTTGGAAGGTTTTGTTTTGTTTTGTTTTCAAATATTAGAAGAGCTATCTCTGAACAGTTATTTTTCAGCTTATGCGTTATGTACAAATAATTATAATTTTGGTTTGCTCCCTCAATTTTAACCTTATGGCTAAAATTTTTCAAATGCTGATGTTTTTTTTCCTATTAAGGGGCTATCAAACCTGTTAACTTTTAAGAGCATAGAATTGCTTTTATGCCTCTGTAATTGTGAATGAAAAAGATAGCAATGGAATACCACTTTCAATTAATAATTTTTCTTTATTTAATGTTCTTTCTGATTCTTTGAATGAGTTTTTTCATTCAGAAGCTAAGAAAAATATACTTCAGGTTTTTTTTTTTTTCCTTATTTGTTCTTTCCTAGATCTTAGGCCTATCAGATATTTCCTATTTAACAAATCTTGAGGCTTTTCTCTTGAGCTCTAATTAATACATATTGCATGATTCATAAGCATCCTTCAGGTGATTTACTAAATTGAGCTTTTGTAATATTTTCAAATAATAATCATATATAGTTATATAAATAGCTATGTCATTCATATATGAATATATATTTAAGTGGGAATAGTTATATTATATTAACATTTACAGTGTTAACTGTGTGCCTGGCATAATTCTAAGTGCTTTGCTTATTTAACCTCTTTGGGGCTGCTATAAGGATTAAGTCAGTAAGGTACTATTAATACCCCTTAATAAACAGAAGAGGAAACAGAGAGAGATTAAGTGACTTGCCCAATGTTACATAGCAGGGATTTTAACCAAACTATCTGACTCCAATGTTTGTGCTGTTAACCAACGTATTAGAATAAATTTATACTTTGGCATACTTTTAAATATGTTTAAAATTCAGAAACGTCCTCTGTTTTAAGCTAGTAGCAATGAGTGACCCTTGTAAAATATTATTTTAAATGTTTCAGGGGATGGGCAAAACAGTGATGTTTGGAAGGTTTTGTTTTGTTTTCAAGTAGACAAGAGATGAATTGTTTTTGTCTATAAGGATTTCCTATCTGCCAAAGAAAACCCAAGGGGGCAAATTTGAAAAGTGACAGGAGTGAGCTCTTCTGGAGTTCCTGAGCATCCTGATATAACTCCCCAAGTAATTTGGAGATAAGGAAATAAATTTGCCCTCTGAGTAAAATTTCTGTAGAACAAACCTAAGCAAAATTTATTTTGACTGTAGAATGTGGAGTAGAATGTGGAGACATTGTTTGAGATGGATAGGTGCAGTCCCAGAAAGGCAGACCCAGTTGTAACTGAGTAAGTGGTAATACAATTGATGTTATTCTACTGTGTCTGGAAAACACTTGTTGCAGACATGGGCATAGCCCATCCAGGCACAGTAGAGGAGGAAGCAGCATCTGGCCTAGAAGCATCACTATTTCTTTGGCAAGACTAGTGTCTAGCTGAGAGATTCTTAAGACTA
Organism: Ictidomys tridecemlineatus; assembly: GCF_052094955.1. Lineage (NCBI taxonomy): Eukaryota > Metazoa > Chordata > Mammalia > Rodentia > Sciuridae > Ictidomys > Ictidomys tridecemlineatus. Next base: position 87,638,209 of record NC_135479.1, read on the forward strand.
TTTAACTCTTCTTGTGTCTCTGTACTTAACACACCACCTTTTTGATAATTTGCTTTTCCATATAGTTTACCTACAGGCTAAAAAGGCATATATATTAGTTAAAATAGGGGATATAGATGAAAACACTATGGTACATGGTGAAATTTGTTAAAGCCAAAGGGTGAGTGCCTGGGAGGTGCTACAGCAGGTGGGGGAAGTGTCCATTATTACTGTTAGCACTCTTCTGTCTATGAATGAACATTTCCATAATAAATTATTCCATAAATATTGGCTGCCAAATAATGCAGTTACCTATGCCACTTGGCCATTGTATTTCTTTTCATAAATTTATTGAGCTTCTTCAAGTATATCAGGCTTTTCACTCCATCTTTGCAGTTCACATTCACTTTTAGATATACTGATAAAACTAGATGCTGGAATTTGCAAGGCTGCAGAGACTTATCCTGGATTATGGGAAATTGACAAAGTTATGTCCTTGTCAGGATGTTTCATGATCAGCCAGCTGGACTTAGAGGTCCTTCAGTCACCTTTGCTAACAGGCCCTTTTCCAGTTATTTTTAGCCATAAAAATAACATCAACATCAGTGACCAACATCAGTGTTTCTCAAATTAGAAAGTAATTCTGAAGGTTGATCTTTCAAGATAGGAATTCCTCTATTGGGGGGTCTAATAAGAGGATATAGTGACACAGTTTCTATAATTTTTTCTCCCTGTAGTATCTCTTTGTCTTTTATATTTTGCTTGGTTGATTCTGTGGCTCTCTTTTCTGTCTTTATGATATCTTTCTCAAAGCTAATAAGCATTCTATTAAGTCCTTCTCTGTTCTATCTTTAAATTTAAATAAGTTAATTCAGTGGGGGAAACCATAGCTGATAAATATAAAAATATCAAAACTACTGAGGTTCCTTTATAAAAAACATTCCAACTAATAAGTGAAGCGGAATGATAGAAATATAAAAATTACAATAATGATTAATTTTGGTGGTTAATGACTCTAGATAGAGATCATCAGTGGCCACTAAAATTCCCAAAAGAGAAAACAGATATTAGTACCGCTTGGTGGAACTATACAACACTACCAATGAAGCATTCTTGCCCAAACAGCAAGCCTCTATATCTAACTACCAATATATAGGAAATACAGAGAGGACAAAGGAACATCCCAAATGTGAAGAATGCTTCAGAACAGAACAAAGTACATGATTCTTGTGGGAAGTGGAAGAAATCTGTAAATTAAAAGAAACATGAACACCATTAAAGAATTATTATCTGTATACCTTTTTGGGTTTGAACAAATTATATGAAACTATTTATGATAAATTTGTAAGAATTTGAATCCTAAGTGGTTTCTAAAGTAATGCATGAAACTATAAGATACCTGGAAATCATTTTAAAATTATAAAGCAGGAGTGAAATTGGAGAGTACTGAAACAAGATTAGTCTTGAGCTGGTAACTGTTGGAGTTAGGTGATGAGATACATGGAGTTCAATGTACTCTTTGCTTTTGTATGCATGTAAAATTTCCATGATAAAAAGTTTTTTAAAAATTTAGATTTCTGGTTTTGAATCCTACAGCCTTCTCTGACTTGTAAACATTTCCTTTCATGAGGTATTTAAAGTTGTGTCTGTTTTTGCATATAGTTTTTTTTTTTCATTTTACCTATCTGATAAAAACTATGATGGTATGATGTCTGGAAAAAAACCATTTTACTATAATTATTGTTACCCTTTTAATAATATAAAAAGCTATTTAAAATCTTTAATCACTAACTAAGTCAAAATTTTTACATATAGAATTTACTTTAAAACTAAGTCACAAGGCTAGGGGTGTAGCTCAGTAGGGGAGAGCACATACTTAGCATATGCAAAGCCATTAGTTCAATCCCCAGTTCCAAAAAATAAAAAGCAAAAACAAAGTCACACTCTCAGTGTATTTTATCTATTTCATCTAAATGCTTCTTTCTTAAATTTAGTTTGTTAACTTTCAAAAAAATTTTTTTTATTGGTTGTTCAAAACATTACTCAAAATTTTATTTTTGACAAATACATTGAATTTAAGTAAGTTTTACATTTTCTTTCTAAAACAGCAAGCTAATAAACTCTTTAATCCCTTTGAGATCTTAATTTTTTTTATTTTTCATGTTTTTATTTCTGGGATAAAAATCTACTTACAGCTTTCTAGTGCAATATGTAATCTGTATCAAGCCTCCTAGCCTAATACTAAGAAGTGCCCTAGCTTTAACTTCAGGGTTGACTTTTCAGTTTGTTTATTTAATTTATTTTATTTGGGTGCTGGAGACTGAACCCAGTCCTCATGCATACTAATCACATACTCCACCACTGAGCTAAACCTCCAGCCCTAGTTTGTTTTTTTAAGCTTAATTTATTTACCTAACTTGCTTGGATGCTCATTACCAACGCTTGGAATTGATTGTATTTTTACTTTTAGGTACTTGCTACAGCCACGAGATAATGGAAACAAGTCATCCAAAACTGATGACTTGGGATCTCTTCGATTAAATATATGTTATACAGAAGACTATGTGCTTCCTTCAGAGTACTATGGTCCTTTGAAAACTTTGCTGCTAAAATCACCAGATGTTCAGGTACTTAGAAATTTTCAGTATATGATTTAATATTAAAAAAGCCAAGCTAATTCTGAAATGATGAAGAAAAGGTATCAGAGTGTCAACTTTTTTGAAAAAGTGTATTTATTTATCTGAACCAGAGTATTTATTGCAATGTATGCAGATTTATTCTCTGATAAAAATTTAGGAAATTAAATTTTCTATAAACAGATACATGAACATTTGAATTCTGTTTGTAAGTTAGTGATTGAACATAATTATGTTTTCTTGATTTTGTGCTTTTTTCCCTACCTTTCTGTATTCTAGCCAATATCTGCCTCAGCTGCTTACATTTTGGGTGAAATATGTCGAGATAAAAATGATGCAGTTTTGCCTCTTGTACGATTGCTGCTGCACCATGATAAACTTGTTCCTTTTGTCACAGCGGTGGCGGAATTAGACTTGAAGGATACCCAGTAAGAATTATATTTTATTAAATGTTAACTATGTATCATTAAAATTGGACCTTAGTTTATGCTGAGTTGTTTCTATGGTCTGAGTTCTTTTGTATTAACCAGCCCTACTATATAATTTGGCTGAAAAGAAATGCATAGGAAATAGCAAAAGCCATTCCTTTTAGGTTACAGACAAATCCACAACTGTAAGAATAACAACTGATAAAGGAATTTTTTTTCACACAGTGAAATTCTTTGTTACTGTTATTAATCAGTATAACAGTTCACATGTCACAAATAAACTACTAGGACAGAAGTTGTTTTACCCCATTTTCCATTATGTGGAACCCTTATATGCAAACATGACTTTATAACAAGTAATCAGTGGTTTCCCATCCCTTCAGAGTCTATTTTATGAGCATGTAAACACACAGAGACACATACAAAAACATTGTATGTTTTTGGTTCATGAACATGATTTTTTTCTTTTTGCTACCTGAATTTTCACATATTTTTAGAAAGTAATTTCAGTAAATTTGAAAAACTAATAATAGCAAGCTTTTCTTTTTTAATATTTTTTTTAGATATTGGAAATATCTTTTTTTTAATTAATTAGTTTTATTTATTTATGTGGTACTTTGGATCAAACCCAGTGCCTCACACTTGTTAGGCAAGACCTCTATCACTGAGCCACAACCCCAGCCCCTGTAGTACCAAGCTTTTAAGTATATGGTAAAAATTTTCTGACCAAAGTCAAATATGTCATATGGATTTCACAACCTTTTTTACTACACTGATTTCACTTATTTCTATTTCTGTTTCAGAGATGCAAACACGATTTTTAGAGGAAACTCTCTGGCTACCCGATGTCTGGATGAGATGATGAAAATAGTGGGAGGGCACTACCTGAAAGTAACCTTAAAATCTACTCTAGATGAGGTAGAGTGCACTTCCTGTAATGATAGCCCCTGGCCTTGTTACAGTTTCTCTTTCAACAAGTTGTCTGTGGATGGGAAGGATCTGTCCGTTTTATTGAAAGAATAAGGCTAAACACTTTAGAAGTGGATTGTTTACCTTTATTTCAATGGATTTTTACTCAAGGCACATTATAGTGTAATCTACATAAAGATTTGTTTTTGTAGTTCTGTTTTAGCTAGAGTTTCAAAGATTTGAGAAATACTTTTTGATATAGTTCTTTAGGAAAATTGTATACTTTTATATATTATCTCTGGATGGGAACTTTCAACTTTACTGCAGTTTTAATTTTTATCATTAATTTATCAGAGAAAAAATTATTTTCATATTGTCAAATTATTTAGAAAAGAATACTGACTGAGAAATTATTTTCCAGATATGTGAATCCTCAAAATCCTGTGAAATTGATCCTATTAAATTGAAAGAGGGAGATAATGTAGAAAACAATAAGGTAAGTTCTTATCATGCCTGCATTAAAAATTGGGTCTTAATGATGCACCAGTCTCCCACTTATGTTGCATTAATGCTCTGTGAAAGGAAGCAGTGCTGTTTACTTTTGTTTACTTTTGCATTAACCTACTATTCATAGCATCCCCTAGGACCAGCTTTTGTTTGTTTGTTTGTTTGTGGTACTGGAGCTTAAACCTAGAGGTGCTCTACCACTGAGGTATACCTTCATATTTTTTAAATTTTGAGACAGGATCTCACTAAGGTGCCCAGACTGGCCTTGAACTTGTGAGCCTTCTTAGTCTCTGGGATTATAGGCATTTTGCACTATGGCAGGCCCAGGACTAGTTTTTAAGAATTTTACGTCAGTGGTTTCACTCTGTTTTTGTTTCTGATTATCTCATTTTTGGTTTTAGTAACAGTTGTGGAGCTAGGCTATATCTAGTTGCAGCCTACATTCTGACTGTTCCTTGTAGGTCAGACTGATAAGTACTGCTAAGTAGTGTACTGACTTGGTCAGTCAATATTTTTAGTTGCCTCTGGGAAACTTATATATTAGGGTTCACAAGTTTTCGTTGTTGTGAATAATAGTGTCACATTGTCCTGTTATCTACATATCTTTTTTTTCTATTTTTTTTTTTTTTAAAGAGAGAGTGAGAGAGGAGAGAGAGAGAATTTTTAATATTTATTTTTTTTTTAGTTCTCGGCAGACACAACATCTTTGTTGGTATGTGGTGCTGAGGATCGATCCCGGGCCGCACGCATGCCAGGCGAGCGCGCTACCGCTTGAGCCACATCCCCAGCCCTATCTACATATCTTGAGTTATTTCCCTTTCCATCATTTTATTTTCTCTAGCTTCCTATGAAGTTTATTCTTATGGTCACCTCTTATGCCTAACAAGTCTAATTGATTAAATTAGGTCAGACTGTTAATTGCCCTTTACCTGAATGAGATTAGAGAAGGGAAACAGAGTTTTAGAATACTAGATAGTGACTGTCCAGTAAGTCTCATTTTCAGTGCATTTTTTTTTCCCATAAAGATTGTTGAAGATGTGTGGAAGTCAAATCTTAATGTTTCCTTTTAAATTTTGCAGGAAAATCTGCGTTACTATGTGGACAAGTTATTTAGTACAATTGTAAGATCAAGTATGAGCTGCCCCACTGTTATGTGTGATATCTTTTATTCTCTAAGGCAAATGGCTACTCAGAGATTTCCTAGTAAGTGCCTTATTTTACTATCCATAGCATTTGATATACTACATTTTTGGTAGGAATTTTGTGTTTTTGGTTTGTGTGAAATATTTAAGATTCATAGGTATAGTTTTCTTTAGTTTTTGAAGATAACTCCTGCTTTTTCCTGAGACATCTGGTTTATTTTTCTTATAATCTCAAAATACATAGTCCATTTAGTACAATATAATGGCAACTTTATTATATAAAGAACAATTCAAATCAAGAAACGCAAAAATTTAGAACTATAAGTAAACCTACCATATGCTTATGAGTTTGCTAAATATAATTTTAAAATCTTTGTTATTTTATCATCTTTTCTGGATATATGTATTCAAATAGTGATAATCTTTAGTTCCATACAGTTGACTAGATTTGACAATTTTGATAATGCTAAGGTTTTGGTGGTGAGATGTTTTTACAGAAGTGGTCTTTAACATTGGAAACATTTCAGCTATGGGCTGGGGATGTAGCTCAGTGGTAGAGTGTTGCCTAGAAAAGTATTATGTTAAGGTTTTGTTTGGAAATATTTCATAAAATTATGAGTTTCTCTTGTACTTTCCGTACTTGGAAGAACTCTTAGTTTCAGTACATCTCTGATATGTAAATATACTGGCTATAGCTGTCTTTCCAGATCTGTATATAATGGAGGTGAGGGAGCTACTTAAATTATCAGTCTTTCCCAGCTATGTGAAACTGTAAGTTTATTTCTGTAGCCAAATGAAGAGATATTGCTATTTTATTATTTTAAATGTATATGTTTATCTGCCCTGTGCTTAATTTACTCAGTACTAAAGTGGTGTGACTAAGTTGTCTAACTTGTAGATAAGTTCAGATCTGGATATCTTGGCTATTTATAGTAAAGACATAAGCATTAACCTCAAATAAGTATGCTAAATTTAGTCCTTATAACAAAAATAAAGGGTATAGAGACATTAACATATGAGAAGATGAAATGCTGAGTCAGTTATATTTTTAAAATAGTGATTTAGATCATGCTAACCATAGTGACTATTTAATGAGCTAACAGGCACAGTGCTAGCCCAGAGTATCCTTTCAACACTACTTGAGGTGATTAAATAATGAACCCAAGGTCAAGTGAGATTGAGTAAGTCTCAAACCTGGGCCTTGCCTACTTCAAAGCATGGTTGCTAATCACTGTACTCTAACTACCCAGTGATCTTGGCTTTAAATCTGTTTTAGCTGTTTAATTGTTGTTTATATAAATGATCTAAAACACACCTTATGATTTCTTTATAATTTCAACTGTATCTCTTTAACTATCTTTTTGTTGGCATCACTATTATTAGGTCTTCATATTGTCAGTCTACCCCAGTATTGGTAATTTTGTTGCCATGAAATATTTTCATATTTTCTCATTTATTCTTACTACCCTGGGAATATGGATGGAGAGTAGACAGACAGCCGGGGGCTGGGGGTGGAGAGCAAGTATTATTAAAGAACAACAAATTAAACAACTTGGTCGTGGTTATCTGTTGAGTGATTTATAAAGAGTTAAAACTTGACTCATACCCAGAGATTCTTTCTCTTACCACCTACTTCTCTACCATCTGATTGTCATGTTAGGTGTTTAGTCTGAAACAAATGCTGTAGATGAATGATCAAAGCCACCAGTAGTCTTCAGTTCATCTGCATTGTAATATGAAATGTTGATAGCTTTTCAAAGTAAAAATGTCTGACAAATTGTTTTTAATTATTCAGAAATCTTGATATCAGCAAGATTTTTAGGGAGGAATTAACAATAACCTAAAACTGAAAGGGATTTCAGTGTTACCACTAGGCAGTGCTAGATACTACTTTTATTTTTGTTATAGTTTCAAGAGTTACTTCTGGTAGATGAGGAAGGAAGTATTTTTTCAAATTAAAATCTTTCTAAAAGCTTAGTAGCTTTGCCTTTCATTTTCTTGAATATTATTTCTTTCAGATTATTTTAGGCATGTAGTGTTCTTTTAATTTAGTCATAATCATTACTATCATTTCATCAACTCAGTTCTTATTAGACAAATTATATTGCTCTCCAACTTAGTTTACATGTTTTTATGCTTTTTTACTTTATCATCTTTGTTTTTTAATTCAGTGTTTTGTGCATGACATTTCACCATTTTTTTCCTGCAGATGACCCTCATGTTCAGTACTCTGCAGTGAGCAGCTTTGTATTTCTTCGTTTCTTTGCTGTAGCCGTAGTATCACCTCATACTTTTCATTTGCGACCTCATCATCCAGTAAGTGTTCTTCTCAAAGCTTTATTCCATTTTTATTTATTTTTAGTAAAATGAAGGAAAGATAAAATAAGCCAATTTCACTTGACTCTTGTTTTCTTATAATTGATACTTAAATTTACTTGATATTTTTCTTGGCCATCAGCCAATATTTTAGATAAGATTAAAAATTTTACTTGTTAAGAGATTTTTTTTTTAAAGGAGTGATAAAATTCTGAAAATTATTGGTGATGAGCACAAAGGGGATTCATTATATTTTTCTCTCTGCTGTGTCTGTAAATTTTCATAATACAATGTTTTTTTGGTTTTTTGTTTTAACCTCATTAGTTACAGATGTCATTTTGATTGTGGTGGTGGTTGTTTTGAGTGGTTGTTAACAGAAATTGTTTTACTAGTTTATTAAAATACTTTAATCTTGTGGATATTTAAAAATCTCAGAGAACTCTAAATAGGCTCATTTAAAAAAATTTTTTTTAAGTTGTAGATAGACCCAATACCTTTATTTTATTTATTCATTTTTAGGTAGTGCTGAGAATTAAACCCAGTGCCTCATGTATGCTAGGCAAGTGGTCTATCACTGAGCTATATCCCCAGTCCTTCATTTTTGAAAAATGTAGGATCTTCTGTTGGAACATAATTTGGTAGCTCCATATATTACTTTTTATTTACCTGAGGTAGTATTGTAAATATATGAGATTTAAATTTTTTAAAGCTTAATATCTTTTTGTTCTGAAGCCTTATTTATTTATTTATTTATAGTTGTAGATAGACAGCATGCCTTTATTTTATTTGCTTTTTTTTTGTATGTGGTGCTAAGAATCGAACCCAAATGCCTCATGCATGCTAGGCAAGCACTCTGACACTTGAGTCACAGCCATAGCCCCCTGAAGGTCTTATTCATATATAAATAATAGCATTTATTTAGTGCTTACTTTCTGTTATGCCTGTTCTAACTGCTTTAGTTCTCCTAGTAAGACTTGGAATAAATTCTTTTATTACACCCAGGTACAAGTAAGGAAATCACAATACAGTAATTTCTTTAGGATCACACAATAAATAACTGATTAGATCTTACTCAATTTGGACTGAAATATTCTAACTCAGTCTTCAATCTGAGTTTTTAACCCTGTTTCTTCCAACCTCTTAAGGACTTGTGCTGTATTAAACATTATGTTCAGTATTGGCAATGCTCTCGAGAATTTCACAGTCCAGAAGATTTGCTTATTAAGTAATACAATGTAGGGAAGACATGTTTTAGAGTTAAACTGGGTTGAGTAATCATTCTTTCTGGATAGCTACATGACCTTGACTACTCATTTAACTTTGTGAAAACTGAATAGAACCACGCTGCAGTGACAGCAGCATACCCTTTCTTCTCAAAGGACAAATGTTCTGCATAGTCATAACACAGAGCGGGCCTTTGTTCGCAGGGCTATCCTTTCTGTTTCCTCTGTTACTTAAGTTATACAGACCTCTGGGCAGTGAAACCTTGGTAGCAGCATTTTATACACAAATAGAACACCCACCTCAGAACCCGTGGCTCTGCCTTGTACTTAGACTTGGAATTCCATATTCCTGTAACAGATGTTGAAATTAAATCCTTTTAATCATAGACTGTGTTTTAGGTCACTATTTTCCAATAAGTATTCCAAAAAGACTGCTTCAAAACTGCTATATAATTTTATTATTTGCTTTTATTTTCCAATTTTATTGCAATTTTTTCTTTCTTTCGTCATTCCTGGTGAGGCTTGAACCACATTTCTGCTTTTTTAAAAGAACCTTTGAATCTAATTGTCATTAACAAGACAATACTTATGATAAACAATCTAAAGCTCTGTACATAAATTTAAAGCTAGCTTAGTACCAAGTAAGGAATTTAGGTAGGTTGATTCTGCTATAGAAACTTGAGAGCAGGCAATGAATGATCCCAGTGACCAGTATTGAGGGGTACCGAGTAGTTTGGAGAACTGATGAAAAGTTGGTGGACTTTATACCTAGAAATTAATTGAATTGTGAGAAAGTGTTTTAATAGAGTAGAAGAGAAGCAAGTCAGATTGCAGAAGATGAAAGAATAAGTAGATAGATATAGTTTATCCTAGGAAATATATCAAAAGTGAGCTTTCCCCGCTGCTAAAAGACACTGACAGGGGCTGGGGATGTGGCTCCAAGCGGTAGTGCACTCGCCTGACACTGGCGGGGTGCTGGGTTCGATCCTCAGCACCACATAAAAAAATAAAAAGAAAGATGTTGTGTCCACCAAATTAAAAATTAAAAAAAAGGAGAGATATTTTTAAAAAAAAAGGACACTGACAAATTCAGGAATGTACACATGCATGTGTGTGTTTGTGTGTGTGTGTGTGTGTGTGTGTGTGTATGAATGATTTTTTTTAAAATTTATGGGTGATATTAACAGTGACATGGTAGACCACTTTTGAGAAGTTTAACAGCAAAATGAAGAAAAGGACTATCCTTCTCTACCACCATTCTCTCATTAATAGATCCTTTTAAGACCCAGCCAAGGCAGACTTTTTTAACCTGCTAGTCTGGTTGTATGCTTGTCTTGTGCCTATAGTATTGTGTGGCTCTCCTAATCATGACATTTTTCATGCTGTCGTATGAACATCTGTGTACAATCTTCACTTGTGGGCTATTAATACATGAAGAGCAGAACAGGAATATGTTCCAGATTTGTGTATCCTAAGCACATGGCACAGTGTATAGGACAAGTAAATGCTCAAGTGAATAAGTGAGTGAATGATGAAAGATGGTGAGAGCTTATCAAATGATGAGTGTGGTTTAAATAGAGGGAGAAATTGAAGAGAGAAGGGGTATACTACCAGATGGATATCCCATAGGATTCAGAAAGAGTGTCTTTAAAAGAAAAAGCAGTAAAATAAACCTTGGAAAAAAGATTGAAAAATCATGGTGAACCATATGAAAAATGTTTCTGTAGACCAGAAATAGACAAATAATAGCACTTTCATATGATTTAACCTAATACAAGGAAAAAGGATAGGAGAATGGTTACTAGGTTAGTTTGGGGTGAGAAATTCAACGTTTTAATAAATGTTATATAGCATCTACTGAGTGACAGTGGCAGGATATTGTAGTAGGTGCCATTGAGGAGGTAAATCCTGATCATCTGTGACTCATCTGTGAAAAATTATAGTAAGGGGAAAATTTAGTACAGCTTATACAGAAAGTACATCAGGGAATCAACAGCAGCCAGAGTGACGTAATTGTCAAACAGTATGGAAGACCATGTTGATGTAAATAAGCTTCTGCTATTCTGAAATTGAATAAAATGTTTTGTTCCCTTTCACTGATTCAAGGAAGAAGTAATCTAAACCACTGAATTTAAAACGAAATTTGACTGGAAAAGTCTTAGTGAAATTCAGTTCAAATTCAGTTTACCAGGACACCTGAAGAATATTACTTTCTTAAAAGGCAGAGAATTTTAGGGCCTTTTATAGACATAATGGAACCTGGGTGTTCCAACTAAAGTATTTTGTGATTAACCTTAATCCAGCTCTGTAACTGTTTTGTAAGTATCTTACAGAGGTCATTTCCCAAATAGTCCTTCTTTTCCAGATTGCCTCACATTCTGGTTTTTTCTTCCTCTTTTGTTTTCATTGTGGGGATTTTCATTGTGCAGATTCTGTTTTCATTTCTGTTTTCACTGCCTGTTTTCATTGTGAGGATACTAAGAAAATTAAGGAATGTCAACTAAAAATTATACTTGTCTACATCTAAATTTTCCTGAATTTTCTTTTAATGAAAGGTATTGTTTTACTTTAAATCCCTAAAACAAAGAAAAATGGTCTGTGTCCTGGTGGGGTGTAGTTGATTCCATGGATATGTGGATTGGTGAAAACTCAGCAGGCTATACATCTAAGACCTAGTCACTTCACTGTATGTAAATTATATCTCAGTTTATAAAAATAAAAAACAATGGCTTATGAGAAGGGGATAGAGAATAGCTCAGGGGTAGAGCTCTCACCTAGCAAGTGTGAGGCCCTGGGTTCAATCTTCAGCTCCACGGAAAACAAAACTCATGAGAGAACACCATTTGATCAATTTTATTTACATTTACTTTTTTCAGGTAGGCAGGCCTGTAAAAACACTCTAGATAATAGACCAAATAGTTACCTTCGGGTAAGATTCTAAGTGAATGGGATGACTACTCATTTCTTAGTCTAGCTTTATGTCTTTCATGGTGAAAAGAGTTGATTGTAGAAGCCATATAAATTATTGAATATGCTAAATGGATTGAGCTCAGAAAATTTGGAAACTACTATTTTAAGATATAAGTTAGAAAAAAGTAGATAACAGTCAACATTCCAAAAACGAATATGATTTGTCAGGTAAATACTTTCCATACTGTACAAAATAACTTGTTTATAGTATTAGTTAAATTATGGCTTTCAGAAGTAACACATCAATCATTAAATATAATTACTTTGAGAGGAATTTTCAATTACATGTGCCTTCTTCAGTCTCCTAATTCCTTAGTTCAGTGAGTTGTGTGCCGCCTTGTTTATATTATCTATGTTGGTGATTTGAATGAACTCTTTTGAGTCACTGGTTTTAGAGACATGTAGCTCATTCACTCTCCTTTTTATACAAATTGTGTTTCTTGAAAACTTAATGAGAATTTTGGTCTTCTTGAATTCTCTAGGATGCACAGACAATTAGGACATTAACTCTCATCTCAAAAACCATTCAAACTTTGGGAAGCTGGGGGAGCCTTTCCAAAAGCAAGGTGAGTCTTCACATATTTTCTTTTCACACTTCTAATATTTTCTTTTCACACTTCTAATTATTATTCTATCTTATGATTCACCTACCTCCTTCCATATTAAAATCAAAACCGGGGAGGGGAAAAAATTATATACACATAGATGCAATAGTTATCTTTTAGGTAGATGTTGCATCTTAGTCACCTATTAAAAAAGACAGTTTTACTCATCCTGACACACCTGAGGAGGGAGAAGTCCAGTAAGAAACTTCAGGAGCAATCTGGTTATCTAACCATCTATGCCATAATCACCTACCATCTTTAAAAGAAGTCCTCAGCTCCAATCCCTATTATCTGGATATATATATAATCAAACCCTTTCAACCCTTAATCCTCAGCTTAAAATAAAGTCCATTATTTTCTTAGTTCTCTACTTACCCATAAATTCTCTGTTTTTTCTTAGTCAAGTTTCAAAGAGACATTCATGTGTGAATTTTTCAAAATGTTTCAAGAAGAAGGATATATTATAGCAGTTAAAAAGGTATGGGTTTTTTGTTTTTTTCTGAAAATAATAACGTGTCATATTATTATTCCTAGGAGTCAAACTCCAGTTTAAAAAAAGAATGTTTAAACTATCTATCAAAAATATTCTCCCCCCACCACCACCAACTTTTCCTCTCATAAAAAGCTATGGGTTTTGTAGTGGAGGGGGATGGCTTAGTGAGCGATAGAGCATCTATCTAACATGCACAAGGTCCTGGGTTTAATCCCCAATATTGCAAAAAAAAAAGAAAGTCATAAGTTTTTCCACTAAAACAGTGTCTAAAGAAGTTTTAGGAACAGCTACTCTTGCCACAAATTATAAAATTTCTATAGTTAAGGTTTCTTGACAGTAACACTATTTGGAGCCAGATAATTCTTGATTGTATAGGACTGACCTGTTTTAATTATAGGATGTTTAGCAATATACCTGAATTAGATGTCAGTTCATCCCTGGTTTTCACAACCAGAAATGCTCCAGATGTTTCTAAGAGTCTCTGAATTATAAAATTGCCTCTAGTTGAGAACCTCTGGTCTAGGGGTAAAGGCCTAATGTGCCTGTAATATAAGGGACATTTAATTACCATAGTAAAAATATATGAATTATTGAACATTTAATGAGTAACACATTTGTGGCAGTAACCAAAGGTATGTTACCAAAAAATTAAAATATTCAGATGGCTATAGTATATACCATCCTAACATGAGGGCAGAAACAAAAAGAAACTATGTGCTTCAAAGTTGAGAATGTTTTGAATGTCTTAATTTCTTTAGTCTTTTTAAGCAAATATATGAAATACATTTTTTATTTGCTCTTTTTAGATATACACGAAAGTAGAGTATATTTTGACATATTATATATACATGGTGTATAACTACTCTAATTAGGATCCCATTCTTGTGGTTGCACATGATGTGAAATTACACAAGTCGTGTATTCTTATATGAGCATAGGAAAGTGATGTCCAACTCATTCTGCTGTCTTTCCTATTTCCCACTTTTCTCCTCTCCCTTCATTCCCTTTTGTCTAATCCAGTGAACTTCTATTCTTCCCCTCCCCATCCTCCCTTGCTTGGGATTAGCATCCACATATCAGAGAGAACATTTGGCCTTTGGTTTTTTTAGGACTGGCTTGTTTCACTTAGCATGATAATCTCCAGTTTTATTCATTTACTGGCAAATTTCATTCTTCTTTATGACTGAGTAATACTCTATTGTGTATATATACCACATTTTATTTATCCATTGATGTGTTGAAGGGCACCTAGGTTGGTTCCATAGCTGAGCTACTATGAAATTGAGCTGCTATAAACATTGATGTGGCTGCATCACTGTAGTATAAACCAAGGAGTGGAGTAACTAGGTCAAATGGTGGTTCCATTCCAAGTTTTCTGAGGAATCTCCATACTGCTTTCCAGAATGGTTGCATCATTTGCAGTCCCACCAGCAATGTGGGACAATTGAGTGTACCTTTTCCTCCACATCCTTGCCAACATTTGTTGTTGCTGTGTTCTTGATAATTGCCATTCTGACTGGAGTGAGGTGAAATCTCAATTTTAATTTGCATTTCTCTGATTTCTAGAAATGATGAACATTTTTTCATATATTTGTTGACCATTTGTTACTTCTTCCTCTGTGAAGTGCCTATTCAGATCTTTTAACTATTTATTGATTGGGTTATTTGGTTTTCTTCTGGTGTTAAGTTTTTTGATTTCTTTCTATATCCTGCAAATTAATGCTGTATCTGAGGTACAGGTCATAAAGATTTTCTCCCATTCTATTATAGGCTTTTTCATTTGATACCATTTTATTTATTGATTATTGATTTTACTTCTTGCACTTTAGGGGTCTTATTGAGGAAGTCAGTTCCTGTGCCCATATGTTAGAGTTGGGCCTACCTTTTCTTTTAGTATGTTCAGGATTTCTGGTCTTATACCTAGGTCCTTGATCCACTTTAAGCTGAGTTTGTGTAGGGTGAGAGATTGGGGTTTAATTTCATTTTGCTACATAAGGATCTCCAATTTTCTCAGCACCATTTGTTGAAGAGGCTATCTTTTCTCCAATGGATATTATTGGTGCCTTTGTCTAGTATGAGGTACTATATTTTTGTGGGATCGTCTCTGTTTCTTCTATTCTGTCCCATTGATCTATTTACTGTTTTGGTGCCAATGCCATGCTGTTTTTGTTACTAGAGTTCTATAATATAATTTTAGGTCTGGTATTGTGATGCCTTCTTGATAAGGATTGCTTTGGCTATTGCTAATTTTTCAAGATGAATTTCATTAGTGCTTTTTCTATTTCCATGTAGAACATCATTGGAATTTTGATGGGAATTTCATTGAATCTGTATAGCACTTTTGGTAGTATGGTCATTTTGACAATACTAATTCTGCCTAGCCAAGAACCTGGGAAGTCTTTTCCTCTTCTAAAGTGCCCCTCAATTTCTTTCTTTAGTTTTCTGTAATTTTCATTGTAAAAGTCTTTCATCTCTTTTGTTAGATTAATTCCCAGGGAATTTTTTTTTTTTTTTTTTAGAAGCTATTGTGAATGGGATGGTTTTCCCAATTTCCCTTTCAGGTGATTTGTCATTGGAGTTTAGGAACACAATTGATTTATGAGTGTTAATTTTGTATCCTGCTTTAGGAGTTCTAGAAGTTTTGTGGTGGAGTATTCTGGGTCTTCTAAATATAGAATCATGTCCTTAACTAGCAGAGATAGTTTTAGCTCTCCTTTTCCTATTTGTATCCCTTTCATTTCCTTCTTTTGCCTGATTGCTCTGGCTAGAGATATTCGAGGACTGTGTTGAATAGAAGTGGTGAAAGTGGTTATCCCTGTCTTGTTCCTGCTTTAAGCCTGTTAATATAATGAATAATATTTATTGATTTCTGGATGTTGAACCAACCTTGCATCCCTGGGATGAAAACCTGGGGAGTTCTTATTCACAATAACGATATAATTTGGTGTCTGTACCAGGACACTTTTAAGAGTAATAAGGAGTATATAAGCCTAGTAAATCCCAAGTTTCCAATATAACCAATGGCATGTAAGTTAAAACTGAATTTTTTTTTATGATGTACCTTTTTGCATATTGTAATATTTGCCCGTTTCTCCATTTAGTTCTTGGATGAAATTTCATCAACTGAAACTAAAGAGTCCAGTGGTACAAGCGAGCCTGTGCACCTGAAAGAAGGGTAATTGAATGAAACTAGACATGAAAGTTATGTTTCAGTGTAAACATTAAATACAAAGAGCATGGGTCTAGGAATGAGTTTCTGTTCTTATGCTAGGATTATCTAGGTCACATTAGTCAGGTAGGTCACCCTCACTGTCCTTCAAATTAACAGAGGGGCACAACTCCCTGTCCATAATAATCCCATGTTGTTTCAGTGAAATAGGTATTAGAATAGTTAGAAAAAGTGACAGCGTTATTCAGTTTTAAAGTAAGCTAATCATGATAGGAAATTAAGGGGGTGATTCCTTATTTGGCCCTTTTTATTCTGTATGTAGCATAATTTTAAATACTATATTAATTAAAGACTTCATCTCCTAGTACCTCCAAAATAAATACAAGAATCATAAATAGCAAAAATATTGTTATATACTTATTACAATTTTGCATGTCATTTAAAATTAAAGGATCATTCTTTGTTATGGATGAACCAATTGAATTTTGTAGCTAAATATTTACCTCTTGTTTTGACAGTGAAATGAATAAAAGAGCTCAGGGAAGAACTCGAATTGGAAAAAAGAATTTCAAGAAACGATGGTTCTGCTTAACCAGCAGGGAGCTCACCTACCACAAACAGCCAGGTAGTTGTGTTTATGCTTTATTGTGGGTTTCTCCCTCCAGTTCTCAGTGAAGCTTTCCTTTTTGTTTCTTTTCTTTCTTTCTTTCTTTCTTTTTTGAGAGAGAGAGAGAATTTTTTAATATTTATTTTTTAGTGGATATGATGTGTCAGTGGACACAACATCTTTATTTTTATGTGGTGCTGAGGATTGAACCCAGCACCCCGCGCATGCCAGAGCGCGCTACCGCTTAGCCACATTCCCAGCCCCTCCTTTTTGTTTCTTAATTCACTATAGTGAATTCTTTCATAGTAGTAAAAGTGTCTCATGGTGATATAAAGAATAAAATAGATAGCTGACAAGTGACACCATGTAAATTATATTTTTTGCACACATTGAATTTCTTGTGTTACTAGAAATGACATTTTTTTCAGTATGTTTTGTTTTCTGAAATACCCTGGTAAATCCCTATTGTTGTAGTCAGTATAGAAGGAAGAACAGTTAAACCCCTTAGTACTTGGAAGTTACTTTAACTCTTAGGCATATCAGTAGGATTCAGTATCAAATGAACAGGACTATTTCTGTGATTTCTTTTTTTTTTTTTTTAGAAGATATCAGCTAAAATTCACCACAGTCATACCATAGATTGTGGTCCCTGTACAATTGTCAGATTCATTGTAGGCTATTGCCCAGCCTAACCCAAGATGGAGGTTTATAAGTTTGCCTCCTAAAAAGACTGTTGTCACAAATAATTATAATGTCAAGGCCCTAGATCACAAATAGTAGAATCTCATTCATCCAAAGTGATCAGGATCCCAAGATATTCACTTAACCAAGATTCTGAGTGAAGAATCATTTAAAAAATAAAACAAAAAGATGCATATTCTTAGTATTTATAATTTTTTAGCATTTTGTTTAGTTTTGGTTGTGTGTGTGTGTGTATGTGTGTGTGTGTGTGTGTGTGTGTGTTGCTGAGGATTGAATCCAGGACCTCAGCCTATTTGTTTACCAATCTTTGGATAAAGAACCCCAGTCTTTGAGTACGACAGTATAGATTGGAGTATAGATTGTACTTCCTCCTTTGTCTTTTTTGTGTAAATATATTTCTAATGCTTCAATTTTCAGGTTGAATATTTTCCAAAGTGAATCTAGATCTGAAAGAGAATCCACGTACAGAATCCTTTTAGATTTTCAGGATAGTCACCCTGAATTTCCTACCTTCTGTCTCACCCCAACATCAGTTTTATTTGTATGGGCATGAGTTTTCTTTTTCGAAGTCTTTTCAAAAAAGTCTTTTCCTGGCTTTCAAATAAATGATAAACTTATTAGTAAAGAGACTTATTTTGTCACTTTATATAATATTTACAATATGGAGAACTGGTATAGTTTTGGGAGCAAAGCCAATGGAGTTGGTAAGCAAAATAGCCTAACCAATGGTAGTGGAAAGGTGTAGGCATAACAGAATAGCCTAGGGACCAGAAACATTCAACATCTCATGAGCATCTCTCAGTGGATTTTACAGAGGAAGTGAAACATCTTATTAGTTAATCCATCAAGTCTCTTAGATGAAGTTCTGGTAAGAGAGCTTCCACTATAAATTCTAGAATGATAACAAACATCAGATATAAGATACTTTTGAGAGACTGTAGGCACAGTTAAATAGATTGCTTCACTGGAGATTAGAAGAATAATAAGAATAGAAGAATAATTTTAAAAATAAGAAAATAATAAAAAATAATAAGAAAAAAAATTTTTTTAAGAGACTGAGTTTCACTGTGTTTCCCAGGCTGGTCTGAAACTCCTGGGTTCAAGTGATCCTCCTGCTTCAGTCTCTGAAGTAACTGGGTTTACAGGTATGTGCCATCATACTAGCTAAGGAAAAAAAAAAAAAAGTTTTGTTCCATAATTCTTTAGGAACAGCTTAGCCAAATTATATGTCCAAATGTATTAGTAAAAAACAAAATGCATTGTATTTTTAGACACCCCATTTCTTATAGCAGATAAATACTAAAACAAAGATCAGTGGGATATAGATAGGATATTTCAAATATTTTAGAAATTGCAGCTTATATTGATTATGTTCTCACCTATGAATAGCATAGGTACCAATTATGTACACTTAGTTATGTTTACATTTAAATAAATGAGTTACTTTTTCCTCACTTTAAAGCATTTCTAATCTAAACCAATATTCTAAAGTCATTTGTTTATAATCTCCTTTAAGAATTATATAATAGCTATGAGCCCTTCTAGAAAACCGAACATAGAACATAGACACAAGAGTTTGCATTTAATTTCACAGAGTTCATAAACCTTGAACCACTGTTCTGTCCAATGGCTTTAAGAGGATAAAATTTTATAGAATTAGGTCACTGTTGTATAAAACAAACACCATGGAACTTCGTTGTTTTCACGTTGGAGGAATGAGACATTCATTTTGGAGGTTTTGAGATTATTTCCCAAAGCCTACAGTTAAGCATTCATGCTTTTTGTTTTAACTATTTTGATGAATTTTTCTCAAACTGTATTACATGCTTTCCTGCCTTCTATACAAGAATTCATTAAATGAAAGTTTACTTTTTCTAGTTGACTTGGGGCTATCATTAATAATATTATTATGTGGTACTCTGATTTCGTGATATTTTCAGGGCTACTTATGGGTGTGTGCAGCTGTTTATTCCAGCTAAATGCCTTTACTCCCCAGCTGACCTGGACTGTTCTGCTTTTTATGTATTCTGTGTTTGTATTAAGCAGTTTTCTTCATCTTATGGTCAGGCTGTCTACTTAAATTCCTGTGTTGTCAGGGAACCATTACATAGCATCCTATTCCCACCTCAATCACCAGCCTCCACTTTTTGCTGCTAAGTTTCTGTAAATGAGGGTGCCCAAATTATATTTGTTAAAATTATGCAAAAGATTACAAGGCTTCCAGTGAAGTTAGTAGGACTTTTCCCTATGAATAAAGCACATGGGCTTTGCATTTCCTGGTTGTTCAGCAGATGTTTTTGCTTTACTTCCTGTTTCCTTGCTGTTTTCTAGATAGCTAGGTACCAGTTAAGTAATCTCTTGATATATTTACTGTGTAACTACGGTGTCTGAAAGAATGCCTCCCAGATTTTCTATAGCACAGCTTTACATAATTTAATCTTTCACTCAATCTCCTGCTAAAATGTATTATTCTGAATCAATATTTCTACCTCAAAGAAACAAATAAGTGGTCTCTTTCCAATTTTCTTGAAAATGAATTAATAGAATTTTCTCAGTGTTAAGGATTTTTATCCAGTAAATTGTTGAATTTCTGATGCCCACTTACCACAGTTACTAATAAGCAATAGTAAGCAAATTATCTTCAGTATAGTTAAATTAATGTGTAGCAAATGAGTGTTAATCAAACACTCAATCAGCTATCAGTAATGATTACCTTGACAGCTTTTTGTTGATATGTTGATTGTGCTTATGATTATGATTTTTATATTACTATACTATAATGTAGTCATATTCTACAAGAAAAATTCTCCTAGTTGTATGCTGAAATTAAAAGTTATTTATGTTCTAGTGTCTTTGTGACTCATCCATTCTCATTTTTTGCATTTTCCATATGGGACCATACCAAACTGGCTCTTATAGTCCCTTTAAATTGTGTTTTTTACATTCATGCTTCTGCATATGCTCTATCTAGAAATCCTTTTTTGTTCCTTCTTCCATTGTGTAATCTGGTGTCCTTTAAGCTTCAAATTAAATATCAGCTGTTTATACATGTTATTTTAAACCTCTAGCCACCTCAGTATAGCTATTCCTTTATTGTACTTTCTTAACCACCCTAGCTTTATAACATCTGGTGCAGTATAGTCACTACTTTTATCAGTCTCTTCCTCTAGTCTTTTAACATGCTCTGTGGTAATGGCCATATTATTGGGGGAATAAAGGCTTTAGTAAATGTTCTTCAGAGAACACCAGGTCTTTCAGATGTGCTATCATCTGAATTACTTTGAGAACCACAGCTCTAAGTTTTACTAAACATACTAATAGGTTATTAACAAATTTGTCTTTGAAATTCCTTTCTATAAAATTTGATATTATCTACTTTTGAAAACGTTATTACAGTAATAAGGGGAGAGAAAATAATGCCTTAAACCAGTTGGTTGCAGTGGAAGTGATAAAAATGAATCCCATTCCTGATCTCTTTTAAAGATAGTCATCAGAGGATTTGCTCAAGGACTAGATACTAGGAGTGAGAGAGGCACCAACAACTAAAGGGATGATGTTATCTTTTTAAAAATAAATGCATGGAGGTGGGCATGGTGGTGCACACTTTCCCCCATACCCATAAAATCACTTCCAGCCTATGCAGTGTGAAGTGGCTAAAATTCAAGCAGAAACCTGCAGTTTTATTAGTTTGAATATCAAAGGATGGAGTTCAGGGCTGGCAGTTAGGCTGGATGTGGAGGTGAGGAGAAGAGAAGCCATTCAATCTGCATCTGAAATCCATAGCTAACTCTTAGTTTGATCATGCAAGGGGAAATGCCACAGAGGCTCATGAAAAGCAATAACTGAAAATTTTTAAAGGATGAGCAAAGATTTCAGCTTTTTTCCTCCTCATGGGAGATAGACTTTAGAATTTTACTTAGAAAAGTTTAGTAAACACCCCAGAATTTTCATGGAAATCTTAAAAAGGTGGTGATTTAGGAGGATTAAGAATAGCAGAGTATGGGGCTGGGGATGTGGCTCAAGCGGTAGCGCGCTCGCCTAGCATGCGTGCGGCCCGGGTTCGATCCTCAGCAGCACCACATACTAACAAAGATGTTGTGTCCGCCAAGAACTAAGAAAAAAATAAATAAATGTTAAAATTCTCTCTCTCTCTGTCCCCCTCTGTCTCTCACTCTCTCTTAAAAAAAAAAAAAAAAAAAAGAATAGCAGAGTATAACCAGGCATGGTGGTACAGACCTGTAATTCCATCTACTCAGTAGGCTGAGGTAGGAGGATTACAAGTTTGAGGCCAGCATAGGGAACTTAGCTAGGCCCTATCTCAAAATAAAAATTTAAAAGTGTTAGAGCACTTACTTAGCATGGACAAGGCCCTGAGATGAATCCTCACTATCACAAAAATAAACAAATGCCAAAATATAGTATAAACAACCAAGATTCAGAGTGATCAACTGATGTTGTAACTGTTAAAGGAAAGACTTTGTAGTCTCAGTAGCATTTCATCTGTAATACCCAGTATATAGTGAAACATGATAACTTGAAAAGAAACAGGAAACCATGGTGCACAATCAAGAAAAATTGCAGTCAGTGGGAGTAGATCCTAGATGATCTGCATGTTGGAAATGGCAGACATGGATTTTAAAGCTATTATTATAAATATTTCAAAGACTTAATGGAAAAGGTCGTCACAATGAGTAAAGAAATGGGAGAATCTCATCGGAGGAAGAAAACTACGAAAAGGAATCAAATGGAAATTTCCAAATTGAAAAGTATAATATATGAAATGAAAAATTCACCGTCTGGGCTTCTTAGCAACAGAATGGAGATACCAGAAGAAAGGTTCAGTGAGCCTGAAAACAGATCAGTGGATACTTGACCCACTTAGGAACACAAAGGCGGGTAAAGCAGAATGTGGAACAATATCAGGCAATCAAGCATTTGCATGCATGGTCATACCATCCCAGAAGAATAGTAGATAAAGAATGGGACAGAAAAAATATTCGAAGAAATAATGGCCTAAAATTTCCCTCATTGGTAGGGGGGGAGAATCATTATAAATTTTACAGATCTAGGAAGCTCAATGAACTGCAAACATGATGAATACGAAGAAAACTCCACTGAGACATGACAATCAAACCAGCAATAAAGAAAAATCTTGTAAGCAGAGGAACAAAAGACAGGTTACATATAAGGGAACTATAGTACAGTTGACAGCTAACTTCATGTGTGAAGTCACCGAACTTTAAAATGCTGAAGGAAAAAGTTCTCAACCTAGAATTATTTGAATGAAAATTTCCTTCAAATATGAAAATATCCTTTAGATAAATAAAAGCTGAGAAACTTCATTGTCAACAGGCTTTATGATAGGAAATGCTAAAGGAGATTCTTCAATCTAAAGGGAAATAATACCAAATGAAAACTTAGGTCTACAAGAAGCAATGAAGAACACAGGAAATAGTAAATATGTGGATAAATGCAAGAAAATCTTTGTTTTCTCAGTTCTTTAAAAAGTAACTTTTTAAGGCAGAATTTATAATGTTGAATTGTGGTTTTATAGCATATCTGAATATAAAATGTATGACAATTGTAGCACAAAGGAAGGGGATAAAGTAATTTATTTTAAGGATCTTATATTTTATGAAGTGTCACAAAAATAATTTTAAGAAAACTGATGAGTTAAGACTGTATATTAATAACAGGCTCTTAGAGGGGTAAAAAAATGAATATAACTAACCAGACCCCTCTTCCCACCCCCAAAATAATAAGAATGGCAAGAAAAGAAGAACAAAGGATCAAAAATCAGAGGGGGCAAATAGAAGACAAATAACACAATAATGGTTTAACTATATCAATAATTAGAGTAAATATAAATGAACTGTATTTGATTATTACAAACTGACTAGCTTTTTAAAAAAGCAAGATCCAATAGTATACTTTCTGTAACATATGACTTTAAATATAAAGATGTAGATAGGTTGAAAGTAATTAGACGGGCTGGGATTGTGGCTCAGCAGTAGATTGCTCACCTAGTATGGGTGGGACCCGGGTTCGATCCTCAGCACTACATAAAAAATAAATAAATAAAGGCATTGTGTTGTGTCCATCTACACCTAAAAAATAAATATTAAAAAAAAAGTAAGTAATTAGATGGGAATAGACAAAATGTAAACTTAATAGTAATCCTAGACAAAGTAGTCTTTAAGACAACTTTTTCCAAATAAGTAAAGGCATAGTTCATAATGCAAAGAGCATTAATGAGGAAGGCATAATAATTCTAAATGTGTGTGTGCCTAATAATAAATTCATTGTAGTTGGAAGAGACACAGAATTGAAATAGACATGTCCACAATCAGAGTTGAACATTTTGATATTTTTCTTTCAGTAATTGATAATATAGGCCAGGAAAATCTGTGAAAATATATAAATTTGAAATAATATCCTGAATCAACTTAATCTAATTTAAATTTATGTAATATTACACAAAATAAAGAACACATGTTTTTTTCCTGTAAATATTGGAATATTCAGCAAGCTAGACCACATAGTGGAGCATAAATCTCAGTAAATATCAAAAGGTGGATGTTATACAAAATAAGTTCTGACCACAACAGAATTAATAAACTTATGATATCTAGAAAAGCCTTCAGATATTTGGAAATTAAATAACATTCTTCTAAGTAACCTGTAGGTTAAGAGACTCCAGGGAAATTTAAAAATATTTTTAAATAACCATGACAAAGTTTGTGCGATATAGCTAAAATGGTACTTAAAGAAAAATCAATTGCTTTAAATGTTCACATTAGAAAATGAGGAAAATCTTCAAGACCTTAGGTTAGGCAGAGTTTTCTTATGTGTGTTATGTTTGTCTGCCTCATAAAAGAAAAAATTGGTAAATTGATTCTCATCACAATTCAGAACTTTTTTTATTTTATTTCAAAAGTCGTCATTAAGAAAATAAGAGGGAGGGAAAGGGAGAGGATCATGAACTAAAATCAATCTTCATGCATGTATGAGTTTGTCAGGAACTGAGAATGGGAACCAGACTAAACTGTCAGGGCACATGAGTGATCGTCTGGGAAAATGAAACTGTACTTAAATTTGTTTATTCTGATGATTGCACCACTCACTAGTGTTACAAAAATATATTCAGATATACACTTAATATGGATGAATTTTATGATATGTAAAA
Source organism: Ictidomys tridecemlineatus (assembly GCF_052094955.1). Taxonomy (NCBI): domain Eukaryota; kingdom Metazoa; phylum Chordata; class Mammalia; order Rodentia; family Sciuridae; genus Ictidomys; species Ictidomys tridecemlineatus. Next base: position 87,663,081 of record NC_135479.1, read on the forward strand.
TATTTGTCTGAATAGTGCTATCAATTGTATTTTGTTTTTCTAGTTTAAGTTTCCAACTTAAGAAACTAGAAAAAGAACAAAATAAATCCAAATTAAATGGAAGAATAGCAAAAATAAAGAGAATAATCAAAATAGAAAAGACAACTTAATAGTGAAAAATAACAAAGTTAAGCTTTAATACAATTGAAAAAATGCCTAACAAGATTGATCAAAGGAAAAAAAAAAAGAAAACACAAATTAACATTATTAGGAATGGCAGAGGAAAAGATCATTACAGGTCCCAATGACATTAGAAAACTAATAACTATTTTGAGCAACTTTCTATCAATAAATATGCCAATTCACATGGATGGACAAATTTCCTAGAAAAACACAGCTGATCAGAACTGACACAAGCAAAAGTAGGACATCTGAAAAACCCTCTCTGTTTTTGAAGAAATTTGTGATAAAAACAAACTCCAGGTAAGATAGATTTACTGGCAAAGTCAGCCAATTACTTAAAGAAGAAATAGTATCAACCTCAAACACAAAACTCTTAGAAAATAGAAGGAAAAGCCGGACATGGTGGCATATGTCTATAATCCCAGGCACTCGGGAGGCTAGGTAGGAGGATTACAAGTTTGAGGCCAGCCTCAGCAACTTTAGCAAGGCCCTGAGCAACTCAGCAAGACCCTGTCTCTAAATAAAATATAAAAATGAGCTGGAATATTGCTTAATGGTTAAGCACCCCAGTACCAAAAGTTAAAAAAAAAAAAAAGGAAAGAATACTTATGAACTCATCTTTTGAAGACTGTAATTCTGATGCTAAAACCAAAGGTTTTACAAGAAAAAATACATAGAATGAATTAATTCCAGCAAGAGGAAAAGGATAATTCATCATAACCAAATGGAGTTTGTCCTAAGAATGCAAAGTTAAATATGTGAAAACCAATCAGTGTAGTTTGTATTAATGTAATAAAAGAAGTAAATTATGTAATTATCTCAGTTCACAAAAAGTCCTTTGAAAATATTTAACACCCGTTTGTGATTTAAAATAAAAAACTCAGCCAATTGCAGTGGCACATGCCTGTAATCCCAGTAGCTCACGAGGCTGAGGCAGAAGGATCTTGAGTTCAAAGCCAGCCTCCACAAAAGTGAGGCACTAAGCAACTCTGTGAGACCCTGTGTCTAAATAAAATACAAAATAGGGCTGGGGATGTGGTTCAGTGGTTGAGGGCCCCGGAGTTCAATCCCTGGGTGCCCTTGAAACAAACAAAAATGAAGTCGAGAAGATAATATCCTTAATCTGATCAAAGTTGTATATGAGAAATCTGGAGTTAAAAAAGCAAGGATTATCCACTTTGGTAAGGTCCATTCAATATTTTACTAGAAATTATAATTAAGAACAGGCACAGTTATATATAAAAATCCTAAAGAACATATCAGCTACTGGAACTAAAAAGTAAATTTAGCAAAACTTTGAGATTCAAGATTAGTATATACAAATAAACTGTATTTTCATAAACTAGCAGCAGAGAGCAAAATTTTAAAAGTCATATTCTTTTCAATAGCAATTCCAAAAAAGAAACTCTAAAATACATAGAAATAAATTTTTAAAAAGTACACCCCTAGGACTGGGGATGTGGCTGAAGCGGTAGTGCACTCGCCTGGCATGCGTGTGGCTCGGGTTCGATCCTCAGCACCACATACAAAGATGTTGTGTCTGCCAAGAAATGAAAAATAAATATTTTTTTAAAAATTCTCTCTCTCTCTCTCTCTCTCTCTCTCTCTCTCTCTCTCTCTCCCTCCCTCCCTCCCTCCCTCCCTCCCTCCCTCCCTCCCTCCCTAAAAAAATCTACAAAGCCTTTGTTTGTAGATTTGTTTTTAAAAAATAAATAAATAATTAAAAAGTACACCTCTATGTCAAAACTACAAAACATCACTGAGATAAAGACTTAAATAGAATATGACGTATTTTTGTAAATTGAAGATTCAGTATGAATCTTTTTATGAAGTCACTTATCCCCCAAATTCATCTTGATTTGAACACAGTCCTACTTTTTGCTTTTTTGCAAAAACTGACATGTTGATTCTGAAATGTATATAGATGGAAAAATAAAGAACAGAAAAAAAAATGTCAAAAAGGTGGAACAAAGTTCAAGGACTAATTTTCAAATTCAAAATTAAGGCTGTCATGAAGACTGGGGTATCTTTGTAGCTTTAGCATAAGAGGAAGATTGGTAGACTGACAGGAGTGTCCAGAAAAAGACATAAGCAATCCACTTTTGACAGTGTTTCAATAAATATATCAAGGGCATCCAATAGAATTGTCAGCCATGGGACATGCAAGGATTTCTTACAGAGGGCATTAAAAGTACTGATCTTTTTTCCTAAAAAAGATAAGTTGGATTTCATTGAAAAATAGAAAAATTTTGCTGTACTTTCTCTTTTTCTGATATTTTCACTTTTTTTCTTGTTTCCTTTTTTTTTTTTTTCTTTTTGTTGTTACTGATGGTGGTAGTAGTGGTTGTTTAATATGATGAGCATAAAATATGGTGGTTGTAATTTTTCAAAAATTGGGGGGTTTGTGCTGCTATAAACATTGATGTAGCTGTGTCTCTGTGGTATGCTGATTTTAAGTCCTTTAGGTATAGACTGAGGAGAGGGATAGCTTGGTCAAATAGTTGTTCCATTCCAAGTTTTCCAAGGAATCTCCATACTACTTTCCATATTGGCTGCACCAGTTGCAGTCCCACCAGCAATGTATGAGTGTGCCTTTTTCCCCACATCCTTGCCAACACTTATTGTTGTTTGTCTTCATAATAACTGCCATTCTGACAGGAATGAGATGGTACCTTAGAGTAGTTTTGATTTACATTTCTCTAATTGCTAGACATGATAAACATTTTTTCATATATTTGTTGATTGGTTGTATATCCTCTTCTGAGAAGTATCTCTTCAGGTCCTTGGCCCATTTATTGATGGGGTTATTTGGTTTTTTGGTGCTTAAAATTCACAATAGCTAAACTGTGGAGCCAACCTAGATGCCCTTCGGTAGATGAATGGATTTTTAAAAAATGTGGCATATATACACAATGGAATTTTACTCAGCAATAAAAGAGAATAAAATCATGGCATTTGCAGGTAAATAGATGGTGTTGGAGAAGATAGTGCTAAGTGAAGTTAGTCAATGCCAAAAAAACAAATGCCGAATGTTTTCCCTGATATGAGGAGACTGATTCATAGTTGGGGAGGGAGGGGGAGCATGGGAGGAATAGACGAGCTCTAGATAGGGGTCAGAGAGGTGGGAGGGGTTAGCAAAGATGGTAGGGGCAGAGGGTTAGCAAAGATGGTGGAATGTGATGGACTTCATTATCCAAAGTACATGTATGAAGACACAAATTGATGTCAACCTACTGCATATACAACCAGAGATATGAAAAATTGTGCTGTAAATGTATAATAAGAATTGTAATGCATTCCGCTATCGTTTTTTTTTAAAAAAAATCAATTAAAAATGGGGGTTTTGTTTGTTTTTGAACAGCAAGCTAATGTTTTCACCAAATTTGGGAGTTTTTTTGCTTATTTCCTCAAACGATTTTTTCTTCCCCCTTTGTCTCCTTCTAGAACTACAGCTATATTTATACTGATTTTTCTTGATATTGTCTCAGAGACCTCTCTGAGACTCAATTCATTTTTTCTTCATTCTCTCATCCCTGATTTTCAAATTATGTCCTGTTTACATTTAATTCTTTTATACTCTCAAATCTGCTTTTCAGTTCATGTGAATGCTTCATTTATTATACTTTTCAGCCCTAGAATTTCCACTTTTTAAATACATTTCTATTTTTCCATTAAAGGGTCCTATGTGTTCAGTCATTATTAGCATATTTTCCTTGAATTACTTGAACATGTTTATAGTAGCTTCTTTGAAGTCTTTGCCTGTTAAATTCAACATCTATACCAGAGTCATTTCAGTTGGTTGCTTTCTTTCCCAAGTTATAGATCACATTTTCCTATTTCTTTCCATGTCTTATTTTTTAGGTAAAAAGTGGACATTATAGATAATATATTCTAATGTGTCCAGATTCTGTTTGTGAGTTTGAAGGCTTGCCTGGATTGAAACTGTAAGGTCTTCCCTGTTTTGCAGTGTGTGGCTACTGATGCCTGTGCTTAGATTTCCTCCCCCAACCCTGATCCTTGGCCTGCCCAGCTCCCTAGGGATCTCACCTGAACTTGCATAGTTTAGTGACCAATAAATGGTTTGAGCAGAAAGCTAATATAACTCATAGGTTTCCACCCTGTCACCTTAGGTTTATGTGAATTAGAGAACACATTCAAGTCAACACATTTACAAGTCCTCCTAGATTTTCAATTTTGTCAGATTACCTACGGCACTTCACATACATACATACATGAACCATAAGCCAGACATCTGGACAGTTTATCATTCAGCCTTTGGTAATTCTCTTGCTCCCAGAATCTCATCTTTAAATTGAATCTGCAGGCTCCAAACCGTAAAACTAAGTTTTTATTGCCAAAGCTGGGGATAGAGAAGCACCCCAGGGCCAAAAGACCAAAAACTCCGTTCTTACTGTGTAGTTTCTCATGAGTAAGCATGCTCAGATTGTCATCTACCCTTGGTTATTTTCAGTGATTTGCTGAGTTTTATACTTGCTGTTGTAGTTTGAATATGTCTTCCAAAGGTCCATGTGTTATAAAATTGGTTCCCAGGGTGGTCCTCTTGGGAAGTGTTTAGTTTTAGGAGTTAGAACCCTGTGGGAAGTCTTTGGGTCATTGTAACCATACCCTTAATGGACCCAATCTCTTGCTCTAATCCCTGGCCATGAAGTGAGCAGTTTTGCTCCATCACACTCCTGCCATGATATCCTGCCTCACCACAGGCCCAAAGCAGTAGAGCCCATTGATTATGAACTGAAATCTTCAAAGCTGTGAGCCAAAATAAACCTTTCTCTTTGTAATTAACTGTCTCAGATATTTTGTTACAATAATGTGCACCTGATTAATACTTGCCTTCTGTGAAACAGAATTACGGAAGTTTCTTACACTATTATCAAAAATAGAATCATGATTATTTTAACTGTGTCCCTTGGGGCCAACATTGTGTTGGTAATAACTTTTATTATTATGAAATTATTATTTTAAAATTCACCCTTTTAAAAGTATAAAATGTATTGGTTTCATCATACAATTGGCCTTCTGTATACCCAGGTTCCACATATAGTGATTCAACCAGCCACAGATCAGAACTGTAGTTAGGCCTCTGATGTTACATTTGTGCTGAACATGCAGATTTTTTTCCCCTTGTCATTATTCCCTAAACTAGGCAATATAACAATTATTTCTATTGCATTTGCATAGTATTAGGTATTACAAATAGATATGATTTTCAAGTGTGGGAGGATGTATTAAGGTTGTATGCAAATAACATGCTATATTATACAAGTAACTTGAACATCCAAGGATTTAGGGCTTTGAGGGGAGAGGGGCAGAGGACCCTGGAATCAATCCCTCATGGATACTAAGCAATTACTGTATTTATAAAGTTGTGCAATCCCACTAATTTAAGAACATTTAATCATCCAAGACAGAAATTCTACACTTACTAATAGCTACTCTCTATCCCTCTCTTCTCCCACCCCTTGGCAATCACTAATTTACTTTCTGTCTCTATGGATTTGCATGTCCTAGATATTTTATATAAATGGAAAATCATACAATAAATATGTAGCCTTTTGTGACATCTTTTTTTAACATGATATTTTAGCATCAGTCAGCACTTTATTTCTTTCATGGTTGAATAATAATCTAGTGAATGGTTGTATACTATTATTGGGTTTTTTGATTTGTCAGTTGATGGACACTTCAGTTGCAGTTTGAATTATGCTTCTGTGAACATTCATTTGCAAGTTTTTGCATAGATATGTCTTAAGCTCTCTTAGATATATACATAGAAGTGGGATCAGTGCATTTTGTGGTAATTCTAATTTTTTGAGGAGCTAATGACAATTTTAACTGAAATCTGATTGTAGTTGTTTAGTAGGGAAATTTTATGGCACTTTTATTATGATTATTGTGATTACTAATTTTGCATTTTCTATTTTAGGCTTTTTCTGTTTATTGGATTTACTTTTTCTTTTCTTTCCTTTTGTTGGAATAATTAAGTATATGCTTATGTGCATATATGCTCCTCCTCCTCCTCCCCAGGAGGGAATTTGGACATTCTGTTTCTATTTTGAATTGTTAACAAATTTAAACTTACAGTGTTTATCTTAATGTCTATAGTCAATCCAAGTCTCTGTTCAAGCCTGGAGAGAATATTATCATGCTCATATCTTTTCCTGATATTGCCATAATGAAGTCATCTGGCATTATTATTCATGGGTGTTTCTTTTACCTTTTTACATTGTTTTCATGACTTTTCTGTCCTTGTCTATCAGTTTTTCTATTTCTTTGCCCAGCGCTGTTTTTTATATATTATATCTGTCTTTTTCCTAGATTCATAATTATTTGACAAGAGTACTTCCTCAAGAAATTTTTTTACATACACTTTACGGCTGATAAATTTTCTGAGTCCTTGCATATATATAAAAAAATCTTTATTTTATCCTTTCTCTTGAATTATAGACTGAGTTTAAAAATCATTTTTCTCTTAGAACTTTGAAAATACTGTCCCATTGTTTACCAGCTTCCATTTTAACTGGTGAGGATTTTTATGTCAATCTGATTCTCAGTCTTTGGATTCTTCTCTCTAGAAACTCTTAGGAAACTCTTTATGTTCAGGTATTGTACTGCCCAGAATTTAGGTATTTGGTTTTCTTTTCTTTTCTTTTCTTTTCTTTTATCCTGCCTAGTACTTGATAGATCTTTTCCAACTGACTGACAGTTTCTACCTTCTTCATGGGGATATTCTCACTACTAATTTTCTCCTAAACACTTTCTATTCTGTTTTTTTAATTATTAGTCATATAATGAAACTTTGAGATCCATTCACTATGGCCCCAACTTTTCTCTTACTTTCTTTGTCCTTTTGTATTGTATTTTTGGAGCTTCTTCAATAAAATATTCATTTTACTAACTCATATTGGACTCACTGTTAGCACTACTGTGAAGTTAGCCCTGATGATATTATGACAGCGTATGTGTTTGGGAGCAGTACATTTTCTCCATATACCGCATTTTAAAAGTTGTCCAGAAATAGGGTGGCTAGGGGAACCCCAATAAAGGGCTATGTGTCTGTATTGTATATTCAATAAATCTGAAGATCAGGTCCACTTGCAAATTTTTAAAATTCTCTGGCTAGAATCTCTGTGGTATCCTGTCAGTACCCAGATAACATGTATCTCCTCTGTCCACTGCCCCCCACCCAAGTTTTTATACTCCTGATTTCCTCAGTTATTAACCTTTCAATCACATGCATCTTTTCTTCAGAGTGATGTTTTTCCTCGTCTCTTTGTTTATTGTCCTGGTAATTTGCCCATCTTTGTGTTTTATGATCCATTCACCTCTTGAGTATTCTGTGATTGTGAGGGAGGGCAGGAATGCTGCTGCTTGTCTCCTCAGGGTCAGCAGCTGCCTGTGAGATTGCACCCTGCAGCCCACTGTACATCTTTGCTGTGTCTGCTTGTGGACATTTGGCCCAGCTGTCCAGATGCAGCTCATCTGTTAATAATCCTGATGTATGACTGATTCCCTCCTAATCCAGCTGTCTGTGTGCACTGACTTGAATCTCTGCCTAACTACTCCTACTTTTGCAGACATCTTATCCCATACTTAACTTGAGCTATGGCTTCCTTCAGTTACTCCCTCCCTCACCTTCATGTTATCTGTTCTGCTTCCAAGACACTGCTAATAGTATTTTCCTATTTTCCCATGCCTCTATGGTTCATATTTATTTAATATAAATGCCATTTCCTCAGAGATGTTTTCCCTAACCACTCAATTTAAAATAACTTCCAAATTACATTTTGTCGCATCACCTGTTTATTTTCATTGTAGCATTTATCTCTAGTTAATATTTATTTGTCCTCTATAAGTCTTTCCAGACCTACATGCAAGCTCCATAGGGGACCTTGTATGTTCTGTTTACTGCTCTATCATGAGCAGTTAGAACAGTGCTGGATACATAGTAGACGTTAAACATATATCTTTTTTTACATACACACATGTTCACACACTCATCACAGCTGCTTTAATGGCCTAAATTTTAGATTTTATAACAGGAAGCTGGCTTAACATATATTCTATATTAACCTCTCTTTTTGAGACAGAAAGCTCTTTATTAACCAAATAGTTTTCTTTGCCAAAAAAAAAACTACACTAATCCATTGAATAATATAAAAGGTACTAATCCATTGAATAATATAAAAGGTAAAGTTGGGGACTGGGGATATAGCTCAGTTGGTAAAGTGCTTACCTTGCATGCACAAGGCCCTGGGTTCTATCCCCAGCACCAAAAAAAAAAAAAAGTTCTTAATCTCCAGCATTTTGATCCTCAGTCTTTAAAGCAAAGCTTCAGGCATTATATAATGACCAGAAAACAGAATTATATTTGCCTGTAGTTTCTGTGATCATGCGAGAGGTAGTTTATTCTCAAATAAATTGAAAGTCAACGTGCTTCATATTTCATGCCGTAGTATTATGGAGCTCCTTCAGCTCAAATTTCTCTTTCTGAATTTTTAAACCCTTAAATTAGCTGAAAAATTTACTCCACCAGATAAAAATTTTGCTTTTGTCGCCTGTACCTCCTAGAGTAAATTGTGTGGCTTTGGAGTGTAGTCAGCTGACTAGCCGATATGTGATAGTCATGAACACAATTTTTTAGTTAAAAAACATTGTTTTGAGGGTTAATTTTTTTTTCTTTTTGGTACCAGCGATTGAACCCATAGACACTTTATCACTGAGTTACATCCCCAACCGTGTTTTATTTTTTATAGAGACAGGGTCTTACTATGGTGCTTAGGACCTTGCTAAGTTACGAAGGCTGGTCTTGGACTTGCAATCCTCCTGCCTCAGCCTGTCAAATCACTGGATTACATGCACAGCACTACCATGCCCAATTGAGGGTTAAACTCTTAATTAAATATTAGGTTGGAAAAATAGAAAAAAAAAATCTGCTTACGTAACCATATCCAGTACTTACGAAACAACTCCCATGAAAGAAAATTCCATGCCTCAGCCTCTATTTGAATAGGTCTCTATTGCTAAGTATTTAGTCATTTCATTTTCCATAGAATTAATGTTACAAACTTTGGAGCATTCTTATTTTCTACATTGATATCAAATTTGTTCCCACATTTTTCCCTGACAGTGCTTTAATTTATATTGAAAAAAGTAAGAAGGAAGTTAATTTATAGAAAATAATCAAAATTCATCTATTGCATAAAACAAAAAAATACCTACTATCTAGAAGTCTACTGTAGGTTTTATATATATATTTCTGCCATCAAGAGGAAGAACTTAAACTCTATATTAACTTCTTACCTTTGTAATTTTGAGAGAAATTATTTTAATTTTGTCTTATTTATTATTTAGGCAAAGATGCAATTTACACAATTCCAGTAAAAAACATTCTTGCTGTGGAAAAACTGGAAGAGAGCTCTTTCAATAGGAAAAATGTAAGTTATATAAATATTGAAAGCATTTTAAGCTATATATATTATTTAATTTTTAAGAAGTTGTTTATTTTATTGTTTACCAAAATTGTTGAGTTTATAAATTGTTAGCTCATGCTTCATCTTGAAATTGTCCATAATTGATGCCTCAGTCTGCCTACTTTATTAAGTTAAAGGAAATTTTCTCAGTACTTCCCTATTGTTACGCTTCTCTGTATGATGTTCAGGTCTTTTTTTGGGGGGGGGGTTAAATGTTTATTATTATTTGTTCAAAACATTACATAGTTCTTGACATATCATATTTCATACATTTGATTCAAGTGGGTTATGAACTCCCATTTTTACCCTGTATACAGATTGCAGAATCACATCAGTTACACATCCATGTTTTTACATATTGCCATACTATTGTGTGTTGTATTCTGTTGCCTTTCCTATCCTCTACTATCCCCCCTCCCCTCCCCTCCCCTCCTCTCCCTTCTTCTCTCTCTACCCAATCTACTGTAATTCATTTCTCTCCCTTGTTTTTTTTTTTTTTTTCCCCTTTCCCCTCACTTGCTCTTATATTGATGTTCAGGTCTTTAAGTGATATCATCCCAACCTGTTTATCTAGTTTTGTTTTCTGCTACCACTCAGCACATATGCTCCACTCAAGCTAGTAAGATGATGTCGTCATTCCTCAGTATTTCCCCACTGCTTTCCCTTTTCATACCTTTTCCTCAATCTGAAATTCCTTCCCTCCCTTTATTCTTATTTACATGAAAATCCATTCTTCTCAACATGTGTGGCTCCTGGAAATTCCATTATGTTGTATTGCTTCTTAGTACCATCTAACTCAGATTGTCTTTGAGACTAACTTGCTTAAAAAGTAATAATCATAAAATATTTTGGCACAGTTATCTAGCCAAGCAAACTGGATTTCTGTTATATATATTTTTCTGTTATGTGCAGTGTTCTGATTTTGAAGACTAACTTTTTATCTTAATTGCCTATGAAGATGTTCCAGGTAATACATACAGAGAAACCACTTTATGTCCAGGCAAATAATTGTGTGGAAGCTAATGAATGGATAGATATACTCTGCAGGGTGAGCCGATGCAATCAAAATAGGCTCAGTTCTTTCCATCCCTCAGCATATCTAAATGGAAACTGGCTCTGCTGTCAAGAGACTAGTGAAAACACTCCAGGCTGCAAGCCATGTACTGCGTAAGTTTCTTTCCTATTAAAAAAGCGATGTTTCAAAATGTAGTATATCCATACAATGGAGTATTATTGACAATAAAAAGCAATGGAGTACAGATACAATCTGCAATACAGATGAACCTTGAAAACATTATGCTAAGTGAAAGCCAGACATAAAGATCACATATTGTAGGAAAACATTTGTATAAAAAGTGTCCAGAATAGGTGAATTCATAGAGACAGAAAATAAATTAGTGGTGGCCAGGGATGAAGGAATGGAGGAATGGGGAATGTTAATGAATACAGGATTTGAGAGGGTGTTGAAACTGTTAGAAATTAGCTAGGTGTGATGGTGGACATCTGTAATCCCAGCCATTCAGGAGGCTGAGACAGAAGGATAACAAGTTCAAGGCCAGCCTTGGCAACTTATTGAGATCTTCTCTCAAAATGAAAAAGTCTGGGGGTGTGACTCAGTGGTAGAGTACCCTGGATTCATTCCCCAGTACCAGAAAATAAAATGTTCTGAAATTAATAATGGTTGCACAAGTAAAAGAGAAAGAAAGAAAGAAAGAAAGAAAGAATGGCATTGTTTAAATAGAAGCACAAACCTGAAGGACTGGGGATGTGGCTCCAGAGTGCAATGCTTACCTAGCATGTGAGAGGCCCTGGGTTCTCTCCCCAGTATCTGTAATCCCCCCGCCCCACAACTCACCACAACCATAAAAGAAGCTTGAACAAGATATCAAGGAAGAGAAGGCATTTAGCATTCTCTAATTGTATGGAATAACCATAATCCTATAGACTTAAGTAATAATGAATTGCTTTTGTGATACAGCGTAGGTTATAAAAATGATCTTGTTAAAATCCTCTCCTTATATATAATTAGGGTCAAATAGTTACCAAACCCCTCTTGATCCCATTTTATTTAACTATCAATAAAACTAAATTTCTGAAGTTATTTTTATAAAACTCATGATTCTATTTTTTGTCCAGGACAATCAAAAGTCTTTGATGTTGGGCTGGGGTTGTGGCTCAGTGGTAGAGCATTTGCCTAGCATGCGTGAGGCACTGGGTTCGATTCTCAGCACCGCATATAAATAAATAAAATAACGGCCCGGGTTCGATACTCAGCACCACATACCAACAAAGATGTTGTGTCCACCGAGAACTAAAAAAAAATAAATATTAAAAATTCTCTCCTCTCTCTCTTTAAAAAAAAAAAAAAGTCCATTGACAACTTAAAAAAAGAGTATTTAAAAAAGTCTTTGATGTTAACAAAATAAAACTTTTTCAATGTCTTTAATTTTATTTTTACCATAGAGGTGTTCCTGCAGACATCCAAATAGATATTGATGAAGACAGAGAAATAGAAAGAATTTATTCCCTTTTTACCCTCAGTTTACTTAAGCTGCAGAAGATGGAAGGTAAATAAATACACAGCTAATCTGTTTTTATAAAACCTTAAGCTTTTATTACCAATTCCTGAAATACTGTTTTGGCATTATTAAAAAGTTGAAAGTGTTCCTAAATTTACCAAAGTTTACAAACCCCTAAGCAGGGGTCAGGGGGGGCGCTATTTTTCATAGATATTCATGGGCAAACCTAATGATCCTAATAATACAGTTGATAAATTTTGGTCGTCTATGCACTACCAAGGGGAATCTCCCCAGGGACAAGTTAACACGGTTGAAAAGTGTTGATTTATACTACAAGTTGCATTTATGGAATTTAGTTTTGTGATCAGAGATTTCACTGCTCCTTCCAGAGGCCTGTGGAACTATAGCTGTCTATCAAGGACCACAGAAAGAGCCTGATGACTATTCTAACTTTGTAATTGAGGATTCTGTAACAACCTTTAAGACAATTCAGCAAATAAAGAGCATCCTAGAGAAGCTGGATGAACCTCATGAGAAGTATAGGAAGAAAAGATCAAGTAGTGCAAAATATGGGAGCAAGTGAGTATTTTTTTAACCTACTATACACATGTTTTTAAACAATGTGAGGCTGTCTCTCCCACCTCATCCTCATAACCAGCTGCAGGCCTGCTTATTCTTGGCTGTCAAGACTCAGCTAGAGCCTTTCTCTTGTGCGGATCTCCCTGCCCCTCAAAATCAAAGTGCTCATTGTCTTTTTCAGTCCAGCTGTCATTTCATCTTGCTCCTGCTATATTCTATGTTTAGTGTTATAATTCATTCCTTCAATACTTCACAGCATTTTGTTTTTATGGATCCTTCTTTATATCTCACATGATGTCTTATATATAGTGAGTAGTTTAAAGAAACAAACTCAGCTGTGGGAATGTTAGAAGTATTTAGAGTTGATTTTGTGGATTCATCACAAATGCAGAGGATACTACAGTGGATGACAGCAACAGCTAACGAGTGCGGGGAGCTTACTCCACCCCTGGGACACTATGCCTAGTACTTCACCTCGTATCATTTAGATTGCTTTTAGCAATAAGTTGCAGAAAATCTTCATTGAAGTGACAAGAATTTTTTTGGTTTCCGAAATTAAATCCTAACTTCTAGTTTGGTTAATTCAGCAGCTCAACACTGTCATCAAGGACTGCCTGCCACTCAACCATCCTCAGTTGAGATGGTTTCCATCTTCCTCAAGTTTATCTTCTCATCAGTACAGATGAGTTACAGTAGTTTGAGGCCTGCATTTTTTATAGTCAGGAGTCAGTAAAGACTGTTTTCCTATTCACTAAAAGAACCTCGTCTAGACTACCCTCAGTCTCTCTTGAAAACAAGAGGGCTTCCCAGTACTGAACCAGAATCAGAGACCTGTTCACAACCAAGTGGATAGGGAGGGTTTGGTTCTTGGCCAGCAGTTAACAGTAGGTGCCATAGCAAATACTCTCTCATTGATCCTCACATCAGTCCAACATGGCTAACACATGAACTAACACAGTCCAACATGAACTAACACAACTAAGATTCAGGGAAGTTAAGTGCTTTACCCAAGGTCACACAGCTGATTTGCATCCTGGCCCCACTGTTTTAAATGACAACAAGGGTTTCACCTGCTTTGTTCACTGCCATATCCTTATCTTTTAATATAGTACCCAAAATGTAGTAAGTAGTCAGTAAATACTTCTTGAATTAAGAAGAATATGCTTGATGGATTCTGTATTTGTCACTTTTTTAATTTGTATATTTTTTAACTTTTGAAAAATGGTTTTCTTTTACTGTTTTCTAGGGAAAATCCAATTGGGAAAACATCTTAAGAGTTTGACCAGTTGGTCCAAGAGAACTGGAAAATATTCTTCTTGGAGTTTTCCAATTCACCACATATTTTGTTCATAATATTTAAGAATGAATGTTGGCTTCAATGTCATCTGCATTCACATTGTATTTAATATTTAATGATTGAAGTTAACTGTTTGGGGAATTCTGGTATTGATGTATTATTAGAGAATTTGAAACCCAAGATTTCCTTCATATCTTGTGTGTCAAAGTTCATGTATCAGCAACTTCTTTTTAATAGAATCTTCCTAAAGAAGGTTCCTAAAGAAGTTTTGTAACAAAGGGAGTACTTCTCCATAGCAGGAAACCATCTCTTCTTGTAACTCTCTGTTCTGTGGACTTGTTTTCACTACCATTAGTGCCTGCTCTATACTGCCAACATAGTGTTCTACTAGAAAATTTCAATCTTTATCAATTCAGAGCTTTCCATTTACTTCATTGGGACCTTCCCTTTTTTAAGAAAAAAAATTTTTTTTTTCCTTTGGTCCATTAGTCATTACAGGTTATGGTAGAGACAGTGACAGAGACTTTAGAAAACTGCCAGAGCATCCTTGAAAGTTGGTAGATCCTTTTGCCTATTTAAAGATGTAAACAGAACTCAGGAGCAATCAGGGAATATGTGCTATTGTGTGCATCATGTTTACATTTGGGATGAGTGATGGCAGATGAAATAAAATGAGACCACTAAATATTTTTTATTGTTTTATATATCAGGTACTCATTTTCTTGATTTGAGAGTTCAGATTAACATGACTTCTAGGGACATCTCTTCTAAACCAGAAGAGAAAGTAAACAGTGAAAGAAGGTGGTGGGAAAATCACTTGACTTCACCTGCTGTTTCAATGCTATAATAAGGGCACTGTAAGGACGCCCTCTTCATAGTGTTAGATGGCAGTCTAACCCAAGAACAGTCACTTGGCGCACTTTAATAATCTGGCCTGCTCCAGATTATATCTTAGATACTCTATGGTATCTGTCTTTATGATCAGTTGAATGATCAGTGTTTAAATCTAGAAATAGTGCTTTCCTGAAAATGTTTATATTTCATTGCTGTTTCCTTATTGCCTACTAGCAAAATGGAATTTGAGTCAGCAACTATTTGAATCCTATTTTTCCATAGTAATTTACTTCTGTCCTAAAAACTGTAACTGTAAATTAGCAGTCGAAGCAAGTTACCACCTTGAAGTTAAAGGGATATACTTTGCTTCATCAGTATTAAAAATCATGGTACTTTATTTTGTCTTTTTAAATTCAGAACGTTTTCTAAATGAGGTACTTTGAACCTTGGAGTATTTACATATGTTCCTGTTTAAAACTGTGACTTATTAATGTAAGTCTAGCTAGTACTTCTTTTTTTGTTTCCCTGAGCATAAGCTATATTTGAAGATATATTTGCCAATTCTGGTATTGGTGAGTAATTGTTTTGAAATTGTATTATGATTGAGGAATCATTTTTAAAAACCATTGGCACACAGTCATTTCATAAGTGACTGGGTAATGCATTTCTCTAAACAACTTGTAAAAATCAATTGTATCTGAGAGTCATCACTTGTCTACATTACGATAAGTTATTACCCCTGGCCCATACTGAGATTTGGAAGATTACTTTAAATTTTATGAATTTATACATTCCATAAATCACACTGATTGATAAATGCAAAATAATTTAGCCATTTAAATAAATTTATGATAAAGTGTATTCAGATTAAAATTCACTTTAGGATTCCCTAGAAGTATCTACTTGCATTACCAGGTACCACTCATTACTCTTCAGTGGCTTTTCTTTTCTTTTTTTAAGGGGAAAAAAAAATTCTCCTAACATTTCGAATCCAAATCCCCAATTACAATTATTTCTAAAGATTACAGGGCAATCAGAGGGACCTAGGCTGTGGGCACCCGCCCATACCTTTGGATTTGGAGGGAGAGTTCAGTCATCTCACTATTTTCTTCACATGACACTTTCAAACAGCTACTTTGACTGGAAGTAACCAGTATGATAAAGTCTAAAAAGAAAAATGTGGGGTTAATTTTCCTTGAGTCGTTGCATTAAGAAACAGTGTGAGTAGGGCCCTAAGACAACCCAGGGCCTTGCTTTCCAGGGGCCTCTTTACTCATGAACATGGGTTTTACTGCCTGGTCTACCCTCTCTGCCTTTTCTGAAAGCGTTTGAAAAAAATACATGGCAGCTCATTTCTCCCTAAAAGCCTGGAAATCCCAGGAAGGACAGAAAAGGGTGATGGGGAAAAGAAATTTCTTGCTGTAAACGCCTACTCTGATTCTTGGTTTAACCATTTCCATCAATTGAAATTACAATGATCTGTTGCTTGTTTTGTTATGTTGTTGTTTAGCTTGATTTTTTTAAATATTCATTTAATAAGATAATAGGCAATAATAAAAGATTTTACTCCCAGGATTATAATTTATCAAATTGAACTATTTTATTTGCCAAAGAGATACGTTTTATTAATCACGAGTAATGGTTAAGTATCAAAACCAGGCTTTTTTGATTTTACAAAATAAAAGGTGATGATGTGTCTTTTGTTTCTGTTTCTGAAGCCTGATTTCATTCATTTATGGGAAAAGTTCATTCATGCCAGGTTTTGAAAAACAATATATTTTTTTTTTAGTGAAAGTACCTTTAATTTGTTCTAACGGTACATCCTGTAAAGACAGAATTCTGCATAGACTTTTAGGTGTCCTTACAGTATGTGAAAAATCCAAGACTCATTCTAGAGTTAAATTACCAATCTTGATTGATATTATCTGCTTCCATTTTTAACTTGGAAATTAATATGTTGCTAGTAAATATTGGTTTTTACAGTGTCCAGTTTGAAAATGTAAGTTATCGAAACTTAATATAGTGAATTTGTGTAACCATGTTGTATTGTTGAGAATGTATTTTTATTTAAATTTTATTTTCTTATCAAGAGTATTATAAAAATTAAAAACTTTTGTAACTGTCGCTTGGAAATAACTCAAATAAATTACAAGAAGCCTGTCCATTCCTTCTATTCTTTGTGATAGCTTACTTACAGACTTAGGAATTTCTTATTTAAAAAATCACTGCACCTTGACTATTAGTAAGGGAATAGTAGAAGTGAGAAGTCTTAAAAAACAAATTAGAGCAAAGCAATCTGGAAGAATCCAGTATTATTTTCTGCCACTTGACGAGACCAGGCTTTGATGGATTGCATTCCTGTTTATTCATCCATTTGCCAGCCTTGTTGTCTTGAGGACCTTCAGTATTCAGGCACCAGTCTCCTGTTGTTCCCCAGTGGCACACACGTATAGTGTGGAGGAATATAGTCCTCCCCTGTCTGGGTGAAAAGTTTAGAGCTGAGCCCACATTGACTTTTTAAATTTTTTTTTAATTTTTTTTTTAAAGAGAATTTTTTAATATTTATTTTTCAGTTCTTGGCAGACACAACATCTTTGTATGTGGTGCTGAGGATCGAACTCGGGCCACACGCATGCCAGGCGATCGCACTACCACTCAAGCCACATCCCCAGCCCCCACATTGACTTTTTAAAGAATCCTGCTTTCTGTTCATCTCAAAGAAGTCAGCATCTGACCACTCGGGTCCTCCATTGACACTTGTAGGTTAATCTGCCCTGTACTTGCCCTTCAGTGCATCTCCTTGTTAGAATTCTGTGCCATGCCCTGTTGATGACTTATCTAGGGGTTATAAAGTAACAGCACCAAAGACTAAGTTACTAGGTAGATGATGCCCCCAATGTGAGAAGCTGAGATCTTTCCCCACTATTGCCTCAGTAGCCCCTTTAGTATCCTGAAATAAACCTCCCACAGAACACAGCAGCTCAAGACTCCAGAGGAATTGAAGGTTAACAAAGAGGAAGGGTTAGGTTCTGAATCTATTTGTTGAAATACCACAATCCCTCTCATTCTAGCCCAAGTATAAAGAATAACTTATAAGAAACATCAGACTTAGGGTTCTATTCTAAGATATTTTTAAGAAGATAGTTCTTTAAGGGAGAGGGGGCCATACTTGGAGGTTTGAGGTGTTTCCCCCCACCAAAGTGCATGATGCCAAAATGAGAAACAGCTGAGATGTAGCCACATCCCTTTATCACACATAAATTCAAAACGAGACACAGCTTCACACCACTGGTCTAGATTTTCTGCTACACCTCAATGGCACATGCTAGACTCCTCTTCAGACCCTTCAGAGAATACTGTTTTGGATAGACTCAACCTGCTACAAATAAACTGATGCTCAGAGGTCTCTGGTCTTTATTATTCATACACATCCTCATCTGGGGTTTGATCTTTGTGCCCAACAAGTTCATTCTTTAACATGTGTTTGCTATTTGATACCTTAGTTTGGATACAGTATTTGCCACCATTTTTCGAGCTTATGCCTATGTTTTATATTGACATCAGAAAATCTGAGACTATTAAGGCCCTATTAAGATGCATTTCAGCCTAGCACAGTGGCACATGCCTGTAATTCCAGTGGCTTGGGAGGCTGAGGCAGGAGGAAAGCTAGCCTCAGCAAAAGTGAGGCTCTAAGCAACTAAGTGAGACCATGTCTCTAAATAAAATACAAAATAGGATTAGAGGTGCAGCTTAATGGCTAAGTGCCCCTGAGTTCAATCCCCTGTACCCTGCGCCCTCCCCAAAAAAATTGCATTTCATTTTCTGCTTTATGTTTCAAATCTTTGTACTATCTGCTTTTTAGAGATGGAGTTCAGTCTTAGATAAATAAATTTCACTAATCAAGGAAGAATTCTTTACTCTGGAGCAGACAACATTGTCTTCCAAACTTAACATATTTCTCAACTCCATCCAGAACCAAGAAAACCGTGCTGCTGCTAAAGAAGCACCCATGACTTGAGATTGATCCTCAGTACAGACTGGGGTAGACAACCCCTAGAGAGTCAGACCAGAATCTCCCTGAAAAAATGCAGGAACCAAGAGAGGAAAGGGATATAGTTTGAAAAGGCATAATCAATATTTTAATTTTGCTCATGGAAATAATTAACCTACTTTTGTAATACAAGCTACCAAAAGTAAAGATCAGCAAAATCTTGCTACCCACTCAGATGAGACCGTGATTGATTCTCACCTTTGGAGCCTGAGATTTTGGGTTTTTTGTTTGTTTGTTTGTAAAATTTGGGAAACAGTGGACCATGAGCTAAAGTAAATTTCAAATCTTGACCCTGAGTCTCAGTCCTAAACTATACACCAAAAAGTCCATGTAAGAATACAGCAAAAAGTATTGCCTCCTTGAAGCTTACATCGTGGGAGGAGGACAACAGTAAAGTGTGTCGTGTTGATAAGCACAGAGCGAAGTGACATGAGACAGGGACACGGGGAGTGCTGCAGATGGGATGGGCAGAGGGTACAGTTGAGTCCTCACTGAGGAAAGCAGTATTTTGATCAGATTCGGAGAAGGTAAGTGGTAAGGGAGACTCGCAGGTATGTGGGGAAAGGTCCTCCTAGGCAGGAGAAATACAATGCATGGCGCCCTCAAGAACACCAAGGAGATTGCATAGCAGGATGAGTGAGGGGAAGTCACAGGCAGGAGCCCCTGGTGATGGCACTACTGAGTGACTATGGTCCACCTGTCTTTTCTGAATTCCTCTGCTGTGGTGAGAAAAGTCAAGAAGGACAAAGGAGAAAGCAGGGGGACAGAGGCTAGCACACCCATCAGGTGAGGGGAGTCGGTTCTGCTTACATTTGATGATGGAACTAACAGGATTTGTTGGCAGGTGGAATGTGGGAGAAAGAAGAGTCTAGGAAGATCCGGTAGCCTGAGCACCTGGGAGAGATGAGGGGCTGGTTACTAAGATGGGAAGGACTGTAGAAAGAATAAGTTTATGTGTCTTACCTATGTCTGTGTTAATGGTTCTGGAAGCCAGCTCCATTGAAGTCTCTTACTAAGCGCCAGCCCATTCTATCCAGTTTATAGATGTAACTTCCTCACTAGATTGTAAATGAATCCAAGGGTAAGGAGGGCCTTTAAAACACCCACAGCCCTTTGCCCTGAGATGAGGAAGGCTTGGTAGATACTCTGCAGGAATGACAAACTGGCTCATGGTACAGAAGCTATCAGGGCTTGGTTGACCATTGTAGCTCCGCTGAAAACCACCTTTATGATCTTGGTCTTCAGGTTTTGGTTTCCCTAGATGTGTAAGACTTAATATTTAATCTTCAGTAAAAGGGTATTTGGCTCCTGCTATGAATGAAGCCCTCTGCTAAGCCCAGGAGCCTAAGCTGCTACCCTCAATTTGCTCACGGTCAAGCGAGGGCCTGAAACAGGAACCTGAGGATTTCTACACAAGTTCAACACCCAGACAACCCGAGGGCCCTTTCACCCTCCCCAGGTGTATATGTAGGTGATTTGAGTTCTTCAGTGAACCCCTTCTAACAGGATGTTCCCAGCCTCCATAACACCGCCATGGTTGGACCCCATATGCTGAATTATCATCCTTTGATGAAAGAAAGAGTCCTGGTCATTCATGAAACTTACAAATGAAACAGCCTGATGGAGGGAAGAGTCTAGCACCCATTATGCCAAGAAGTGTGGACAAGAAGTAGCCTTCATCGCACAAAGTTGGCTCAGATAAGATGCCAGAGGGTCTAGTGGTTACTTTCTAATGTCGCAGAGGATGTTCTGGGTGATATTCTGCCCTTCCAGTACAGAGCTTGGATCCAAGAGTCTCCCTCCTCTGTCTGGCTTTGTCTCCGTAGCTAGCCACACCTGCTGCCCTTGTTTACAGACAACATGGGGGAAATGAAAGCCTGTGGCCAGTAAGTGCCTTGATCATTTGAGGGCTCAAATGGAGTTTTTTTGATGTTGGCTTAAAAGAAAACTAAAAATGCTAAATGTCAAAAACATTTGCAGCCAGAAAACAAAGCAAATTACTATCTCAAACTAATCTTTATGATTAAATGCCCTATTAACTTGTATCTTAGAAATTGTCAACACATATTATTATTCTTAGTGCCTGAGGAAACAGTCTTGTTCAGTTATGAAATTTAAACGTCAAAATTCAATCACTTCATTTGAAAACATAACATGCACATGCTGAGGAATATATGGAAACTCATAAACGAACCACAGAAATGTAGGAGGGAGGCAAACCATATGACCTGTATACTTTGAGAAAGTGCCCAAAGTCCGTTCATCTTTTTGTTTTTCAACCATCCTATCGAAGAGGGAGAAGTTTCTAATTATAGTTCAAGGATTTGTTTTCTCAATCTTAGACCCAGTTTTCCTGTAACTTTTGGCAATTTCAGTTCAACCAGCCCCACAGAGCATCTTTCTCTCAGATGAAAGGATATGAGGAATTTAGGCTGGATAGGCATGTCTCTGAGCTTGGAAGCTGGACCTAGGGGTACTGGACTCTTTCTAGCCATTCATGTACCTCAAGCAAATCCCCTGCCGACTCCAGTCTCCGTTCCTTTGTAAATTGGAGTCAAAGGCCTCTGCTTCCCTGTGGGGTAGCGTGGGGTCAAAAGTCTCTGATCCACAGCAGAGGATCATATCTGTTAGGAAGAGGTGGTTCCTATTCTCTGGGTCCCTAAATCTAAGTCTGTGCAAAAGATCCCTTGCTCTTGCTGTCTGCTCTTTCCCAGTCTAAAACATAGCTTAGCTGAGGGAGAAGAGAGGTTATCTTCATGGGAGCACAGGATTAGTCCTACTTCTGAGTAAGAGAATGGCCTTCTCAATGTGTTCCACTCCAAAAGCCTTCACTACTATTTGAATCACATTCTAAGCATCAGCATTTGGGGAGCAACATCTGGCCTTTTTCAAATCCCCACATTATCTGAACTTTCATGACCTGAACATAGAGTGCTCAGGCCACCCTTCCAGCCTCGCCTGGCTCCCTCTCAATCCCTCTCAGTATGCAGCCCAAGGTTCAGATCTCCAGCTATAAGGCAAAGTTCAGGGTTGAACAGTGAGGTCAGAGAGGACCCCAACTCTAGAAGCAGTCCTGCGGGTTGAGGCCCAGGGCATTGATGGGCATTTTATGAGCACTTTCTTACAGAACTCCTACCCTAGTCCAGACAGGAGGCAGATCCTGCTGCCCAGTGAAGCTGTGACCTTCCCCAGGAGAAGGGTGTGGCTCCAAAACTTCAATTCAACAGGCTCTGGCGGAAGCCTGAGTGCAAGTCTCCAAAGAACTAAACAGCAAGATAGAAAGTGCTCTGCGACTCAGAGGGGGAGAGAAGCAAGGGGCAGTGTCATAATATGCAGCCAGGCCCACTGACCAGCCCCCAGTGGAAGGCGCCCAGAGGAGTCATGATCACCAGAGATGGGGAGACTGGGTGCAGACAGAGAAAGCAGGGTGGGAGGGAGACCCCTGCAGAGGTCTGACCTGTAGCCCAGCTCAAGCTCATCTGAGGTCCAAATGGGTGCAGCAGGAAGTGTGGAGGAGTTATTGTAAGACAATAGCCAGAGCCCAGGGAGATGGGTCATCATAGAGCCTCGAGAGGTGCTTCAGGACACAGGGACACAGGCACCCCTACCCTGCCAAGCTCAGACGCCACCTCCATCTCATTCCCCTGCACTCTGCTCAGCCCCCTTCTCTGTAGCTGCCTGGCCTGCCTGTTTGCCCCCAACCCCCATGCCCAGGTCTCAGATTCTCTGGACTCCTGGGACATTCATGACACTTGTTCCCAATGCCTCATTGGCTAAAAGAGCTTTCTGCCCAGACTTGTGAATCCACCAGGCCTGTGGACGCCCTCTCGGGCAGCCTGGACAGAGAAGATAGGTTTCAAGTACTTCCTCTCTCTAGCTCAGTTCCAAGGACTAGGCTCAGACACCCCAAACTTAAAGGACTTCCTTCTGACTGAGCACACAAGTTCAGACAGCCCCAGAGAATCCAGGATTAACCTCCCCATGGACTTGTTCCAGGGAATAGCCACAACTGGGTACTTCCAGGAACTTGCCAAGTACCAGGTGGACTTGACCCCTTGAGACATCCCCCCTTTACCCAACATTTGGGAACCAGCCAGTGTGGACTTCTTAAAACCCTCTCCCTTCTTAAAACCCCTGTTTAAAGTGCAAATCCCAGGGGTGACTTAATCTAAGGAGCTTTGGAAAGAAACACTGGACTAGCAGTTCTCAGTGGGAGTTCCCTGGATGGGCTGCACCTGCAAGCTTAGTAAAGATACAGACGTTCAGTCCAGAACCCCTGAGTCTCATCTGTGGGGTGGGGCCCAGCCCTCTGTTTAACACACCCTCCAGGGGATTTAGACAGCCCCTCCAGGTAGAGAACCCCTGCTTGAGTCATTCTTGAACTGGACTGGAAAAACTACCAGGTGCTGCAGGCACCTCCAATGTCCCACCCAACAGACATCTGCAGACCAGGGGAACCCGCCTCCATGGCCAGGGGGCAGGGGAGGCAATTCCTGGAAGCACCAGGTCACTCTCCCAGGCTTCTCTGACATACTGTAGGTGTTAACATTGGGAGGGGAAAGCCCAAAGCTGAATTCGTGGCATAGATCCCTCTGAGATTTTAAAAAAAAAAAAAAAATTAAACTACCCAAAATATTATTGTTGGGAGGACTTAGGAAGGCTCTAGTGTGGTGCCTTTTACACAAATATTGTGAATCACAATAACTCTGTTTATCTTCTTTTTCCTTCAGCAAATAAGGAAACATCTGTGGGGGTGCTGATATTTGTTTTTTTTTGAATGAGCGTCCTAATGGTGGAAATATTTTGTAAGTGATTATAGAATCCTAGGGCTAAGCACTGCCCTGAGGAGGAGTTAACTGGTAAATGATGTAAACATTCCCTTCTAATCAAGACTTCAGTGCCTTATTTTTAGTTGATATTTTGCTTCTCAATAAAATGCAAGGTCAGGCCCGTGGCAGAGGATACCTGGCCCAACCATAGCAAATTATACATACTGTCTTTTCTGTGCCTCAGTTTCCCCTTATTTCTCAAGGAGGATCTGGGAAGCCAGGTGTGGCTCTAGACTTGGGCCGCCAGCCTACGTCCAATAATTCCTAAGTACAAATCTCTACGGTGGCTGCATAATCCCTTGCCTAAAAAGTATACTGATTTGCACAACTCATGTGCTTAATGCAAGAGAAAAAGGGGCCTCGGTGTACTGTGATGATGAAGCCCAGAAAAGAGGAACAGCTCTGTTAAAGCCCCATTAGCACGAGGCTGACCCCAAAGTAGGTTGTGTCCCCTGCACCTATGTTCTTAAGGAAGGGGCTGGAGGTCACAGGCATTCGGAGAGAATGCTGGGTTTTAAGACTGGGTTGGGAGAGAAAAATCTACATCCACATAGTCACTTGTAAAAGAAGATTTCCAGAAGCTTTATTTGTCATAGCCGGAGGGGAAGAGAACACACTTCACCTGCCCAACCCCCTCTCTGCCCCTGTCTTGGACCTCTGACCTCGCCTCAGTAGGAAATGGACACCAACTGCTCCTGAGCCACACTAGTGGCTCCTGCAGGTGGGGAGACTGTGGGTGTGCCCTCTCACAGGAAGAGTACTGCTCCTGACACCCTGCAGGCCTGCCCAATGCACCCAGGCCGCCGCTGCGAAGAGGTGTTACCCAAGACCACCTGCTGCTGCTCACTTCAGGACAGCCCTGGTCCCAGAGAGCTCCCAAGTAGTGTGACATAGTGTGACATGTACGTACAAATCTGGATTTTTTTTCATACAACCCTAACCCATTTATTACATGCCTTTTTCTATTAAATATGTGAATGATGATAAAAGGTGCTGCTGATATTCTGGGGGAGGGAGGGGAACAACCCAAAAGCCCATTAACTGCGGCATGGATTCCCAGCAGCATCCAAACAATGGAATGTGACACAAGGAATGGAAAAGGACACACAACCATAGAGGGGAATCTCAGGATCATTCTGAGCAAGATAAGGAGCCGCTGAATGGTTCAGAAAGGGCAAACTAATCTATGGTGGCCCAGGGCAGAGCAGTGGTTATCTGGGGGACAGAGAAGGGTCTGCGGTGAGGGATTCCTAGGAGCACCAAGAAATCTGGGGTGATGGACAGGTTCACTGTCTTGATTGCAGTGATGGTTTTGAGGGGAGTCAAAGACACGATACCTAAAATATGGGGCACTGGCTTATTCAATATTTGAAGCTGAAGGACTTTGGGGAAACTGCTGAAGCAGAAGTTCATGTCTGCCCGTCCCTCCTGCCCTTCTCCCCTGCAGCAGGTCTTAAGACCTTCATGAGAGTGCCCTCCCTGCACCCAGCAGAAAGGAACATGCCACTTCTGAAGACCCGGGTCAGAGAAGAATCTGAACAGACAGGTCTTGCTCAACTCCCCAGGTACTGCCATGAGGTCGGACCTTCGTCCAACTGTATTTCTTCACTGACTGTGCACTCTTCATCAAATTAGCATGAAAATACACAAGTTTAAATGGTTCTTTGGCTCTTCTTTTCCTGTAAAGGCCCCTGTGTCCTGTGAAACTTACATTAAATCAGTCTGTATGTTTTTGTCTTGTGGGCCTCAGTCAGGATCTATCTGCCAGAGGAGCAATTTACAAACACCGTCTTATTCAATGTTCACACCACCTTTCCGTAGGTATTATTGGACCCATTTTACAGAGGAAGAAACTAAGACAGAGAGATTAGGCAACTTCCTAAGGAGTGGTAGACAGACCAGGATTTGAAATAAGTCTGTAAAATATCAATCCGACTAGTGGAATTACAAGTGGATTTTATATTTTTTAACTGTTTATGTTTTTCTAAAACTTTCTATAATGAACATGCTCTATAACTAGCCAGGAATACCTATAAAAATGCTATAATCATTTTGTAACAATATTTTTTAAATCCTTCTCTCCTAAAGATAATTCATGCTGCCTATCATTCCTGTTTAATGCTACATACTTAATGGTCTCATTTCAATCTGCAAATTAAGGATGGGAAGCTGGGGCTCAAGGCACGTGAGCTACAGGCTCAAAATAGCAAAGCTAAGGAAAGAGAGGCAGGATTCGAACCCAGAGCTCCCTGGCTCTGGAACCATACATATATTTCTCACATTCAAATCCAACCAAACGCCTCACAGCCATTTAACTGCACTGAAGGGACCCGTGGGCAGAGTTAGCAAGGCCAAGGTCACTGGTGCATCTCTCCCATTGTCCTCTGTCTCTCCTCTTCAGACCCTCTGAGGAATATTTTCCACTCGAAGATTTTCCGCGCCTCATTAGTTCCTTAAAGAGCCATGTGGTATTTCCTGCAGCTGATGTATTTGATATATTATAATCACTCCCTCAGTCGCTTTTCTACGGTTGGTCTGCGAGGAGCTTTTTATAGAAAACAATGCTATTTGTAAAGGAGCCAAAAAAGCGCCAGTTAACTTGCGATCCTTTCCAAAAATAACAGAGAGAAGCAGTGGGGACAAAGATGCCCTTATGATTAGAAGCAGTTAGTCATTTGCACTCTAAAACACGCTGGGGACAGCTCGGCAGCATTAACTCTTCATCCTCAAGAAAAGGCCGCAGGGCTCAGAGGAGCCTCAGCCGGATGCCTCCTGTCCATGCTGTGCCTTTGGCAGAGTTCACTTCTGCTCTCCCCCACCCAGCCCTTTCTTCTTTACTCACTAGGAACCCACGGTTACCCTCTCACCCCCTCCCTGGGGCAGCACTCGCCCATCAGCTCAGCACAGGGAGTTTTGGGCCATCTGTGCATTAGGGAGGACTGCATACTGATTCTGGACAGGACAGGGTCACACAGGACAGGGGTCAGCAAACTACAGCCCAAGAGTCAAATATGTTCCTGTACAATCCACAATCTAATGGACATTTTATATTTAAAAAGATTATTATAAAATACACATGACATTTGCCATTTTTAAGTGTACAGTTCAGTAGGGTTAAGTATACATTGTTATTCATGTTGTCATGCAACCAATTTCCAGAACTTTATCCTCTTCCAAAACAATCTCCATACCTGTTCCACAGCTTCCTGTTTCTCCCTCCTCCCAGGCTCTGGAATCATCATTCTAACTCTCTGCCTATACAAATTTGACTACTTTCAGTACTTAATATAAGTGGAAGCAAATGATATTTGTCTTTGTGACTGGCTAATTTTGCTTAGCATGTGTCAAAATCTTCTTCCTTTTTAGGGCTGAATAATATTTCATTGTAGGTCTGCATCATATATAATTGTTTATCAGTTCATCTGTCATTGGATAACATGAATTAGTTGCCATGAACATGGCCTACTTGCTTGGGCCCATGATGGCGCAGTACCTCGTGGCAGGAGCACATGGCAGAAGAAGCTTATTTATCCCATGATATCCAGAAAGCAGAGAGAAAGAGAAGGGGCCAGGGTTCCAACATCCCCCTCAAAGGTACAACACCAATTACCTACCTTCCTTCCCCTACGCCCCACCTCCTAGAGATTTCACCACCTCCTCATAGTGCCACTAGCAGTCGACAAGGTGTTTAACACAGGGGTCTCTGGGGACAGTCCAGATCCAAATATAGCAGGCCTTTACTAAGAGAATAATTTAGGGAAAACATCTACCCCACAAAGGGAGGTAGCAAGAAAACTTGCCAGCCATGTCCTTGACTCTGGTAAAAGGGACCTTATGGGTTTTGAGAAGCCATGACTCTCTGGCTCATTTCATGAAGTTAATATGACCTTGATACCCAGACCAGAGGCAACATACATGCAAAATATTTTTTTTTTTTGTACCAGGAATTGAAACTGGGGCATTGAACCACTGGGCAACTGGAGACATCCCATCCCTTTTTAAAATATTTTATATCTATTTTTTGAGACAGGGTCAGCTAAGTTGCTGAGGCTGCCTTTGAACTTGCAATCCTCCTGCCTCAGCCTCCTGAGCTACTGGGATTATAGGCATGTGCCACTGCGCCAGGCTTTATGTGCAAAAATCTTATATAAAATGTCAACAAACCAAATCTAGCATTGAATACAAAGTACAATACGACATCACCCAGGTTGCTTTGTATTAGAAAATTTATTAATGTAATTGATCACACGGACAGATTTTTTTTTTAATTAGAACCATCTTTGTATATACATGACTTGGGAAAGATAAAGGCCAGTGGGGCGAAGAGGTGAGGTTAGAGGGAGCATCTATAATTAACAGGGGACAGCCTAGCCAGGCCATGACTAGAGAAAATGGCCAGAGCTTGGATCAGCCAGGGGGTCAAGCTAAAGATCCATGAAGCTCTCTTTGGTCCCTCACAGTGGGGTTTCTCAAATCATACTGGGCTCTGGACTTGGGCCTAGAGCCAAGGATGGGCAGGCCAAGCCCAAATTCCCTCCATTCATGGGAGCTGCAGGTCCCAAGAACACCAGAGGGCTGGGAGTGGTGTTGGTGAACAGTGAGATTCTATACCCAGAGCTAGTCATCTTGGTGGCAAGCCCAGAGCCAGAAGTTGTGGTTGTGCCAATGTACACAGCACCTGGGTTCTTACCAAAGGTGAGCTGGGTGCTGAGTGGCATGCCAAATGTGAACCTTGGCAATGCCATGCCCCCAGACCTGGCTTCGATGTGCTGCCTCTCAGTGGTTGAGCCGTGGGAGAGAGTGAACCCCTACCCAGTGCTAGTGATCCTCATGGAGACAGAGTCCTCAAGTGGCTGCCCATTTGGAACCCTAAATGTGGCCTGAGGGGGTGGCTCCTGGGTTCACAGGATGCTGAGAGTTGCAGTTGGCCCCTGCACTGACTGCATGCAAACTGGTGGCAATTTGGACAGAGGCAACGCTCCCATGGGATGCTAGGTTCTCAGAACCAAGAAACACCCTGTAAAATGGGCTGTAGTTGTCCTTGGGGACAGAAGAGACTGGAGGATGACAGCCTTGGGTGGAGGGCTGGTAACCATAGCACTGTGACCACAGCAGGCTTGGAGGATGATGTTGCAGAAGCCCTGCTGCTGGAATGGAGGGTCTCTGTTATTGCCCATGACAGGTCCCGGATTTGGGCTGAGTGGTTTCTGGAACAAAGGGATGGTTAAAATTTGGAGTGGAGCAGGAGATCCAAGATGTAGGTGGGCAAGTAGAGACAAGTCCTTTTGCTGGGGGCCTCTGCTGAGTACTGTAATGGATGTCCAGGAATGTGCAGGAGCTCACACAAGCCTGAGGGAGATCTACAATTAACAGCCTTAGAAAGGGGAACTGTGTTCATGTCAGTGACCCCAGGATCTACAGCTGGCTGCCAGGTGGGCTATGCAGATGCATTGGCTGTCACAACCAGAAAGACGTGCTGCAGATGTGGGTCTGCCAGTGCTAACCGGGGCAGGACCTAAAGGGAGGAAGAGGAGAGCAGGAGGAGGCAGAAAAGAGAGCCTGTGTATGTTATTCCCTCGTCACTATTTGGTGTGGGGAAGGACAGAGGGACAGACAGGACCAGGGGCCTGGCAGCTCCTCTGCTAAGTCCGTGGTGGCAGGAATAGCTGGGATCTAATAAGTAAGCAGACCAGAGAGTCCAGTCCCTGCTGCAGGTGGGGAAAAAGAAGAGGCAAGCTGGTGGCAGTGCAGCTGCCACAGCCTGTTTCATCCTCCAAGACCTCCTTCATATCCTCTAAGATCTTCTTCTTTTGACCCTGGATGTTCTCCAAGGTGCTTAAGTCTTTCTCCACACAAATACAAGGAAGCTTGGGAGGTGGGGGCAGCCCCCCACCTTGATGTCACAGCAGTGCCAGTGGCAGTGGTAGCACCATTGGCATAGACCACTTTCTGTTGTCGAGCCTCCAGCTACCAGCTATGGGAGGACAGCTTCCTGATGGGCCTGAGGAAGGTGCTCATCCTGCACCGCCTGTCTGAGCCCTGGAAGCCTACAGAGCAGCCAGATGGTCTCCATCCACCATTCCCTGAGCAGCCTGGGGCAGGGGGCAGGGGGCAGGGGGCAGGGAGCATTGCTGCACCTGCATCCCACCGCCAGCAGGGCTGTGTGAGCTGTGGACAGCATGGCCATCGGAGAAGTTCATGGAGTCACCCTCCAAGTCCTTGGAATGGAGATTTCCCTCCTAAAAGTGAGGTCTCTCGAGGCTAGGATGGTGCCACTTCCTGGTTGCTGGCGGAGCCCTTCCAGATGGTGCTTCCCGTCTGTCTCTTCGAGACCTCCCCACGCCCTCTTTTCCCATCTCTTCCTCAAGCTCTTCTTGGGCCCTCACCTCTGTTGCCTTGGGTCAGGGAAAGGCGAAGTCTAGCTGCTCAGGTGGCGAGGACAAAGGGATCTGCGCCAGGAGGAGCGACCCTCTTGGCTCTGATGAGTGACAGCCCGGGCTTTCCCCAGGAGTTTCCCCAGGGTACCCCAGAGCGGAGTGAGTGGCCTGCGGAAGAGGGGCTCTGGAGCAGCCAGCTGCTAAGGGCTCCCGGTGGGCATTCTGGTGGCAGGGCGGAGGACACTTGCTGGAGCAGCGTGGGATCCACCCAGGAGCCAGCGGAGTAGCCAGACCCAGGCAGGCGGCGGGGACTGAGAATATGACCCATTCAGAGCCCATAGACCTGGGGCAGGTCCTATCGGGAGAAGGGACAGGAAACCAAGAGATCTCGCCCTCCATGCCAAGTCCTCTCGAGGCCAAGCGCGCATCGCTGGGTTCAGCCCCTGTGGCGACTCACTGGAACACACGACCGGACAGGGCGTGCAGGCAGCTCGTCCAGAAGAGGTGCCACAGGGCAAAGGGCAAGGCCTCATGTCCTCCAGGTTGACCTTCTAGCTCTAGTACCTGTGTGTTGCCATCTGTCTCCTGGGGACAGGAAGTGGTGGCTGGGGTGGTGCTGGTTCATCCCTCCATCTCTCTTCAATTGAGCCCTGTAGCCCAGATCCCTTTTTGATTTGGTTTGAAGGATTCAAATATATATATAAAGGTTATATTCTAGATCAATTTGAGTTTATGCCTAAAGAAATTTAGCAGTGCATTATTCCATATAGATAAGAAGCCAGTTTCTGTGGCCTTCCTGGAATATGTCAAAGTCCACTCCTCCTGGTCCCATCTGGGTTGCCAAGAGACATCATAGGAGATAGAATGTTTCTAAGGAAGGGTTCTAAGAGTTCTCAAAGAGGCAGGGGGGTCGGGGCTGGGATTGTAGTTCAGTGGTAGAGCTTCACCTAGCATGTGTGAGGCACTGGGTTCCATCCTCAGCACCACATAAAAATAAATGAATAAAAATAAAGGTATTGTGTCCATCTACAACTAAAAATTTAAAAAAATTTAAAAAAAAGATCAGTGGGGTCCTTGTCTCACATGACGAAAAAGAATTTCAGCATGCATCAGAGGCATAGACAAAGGTTTATTTAGGAAAGATACACCTTCAAAGGAGAATAAGAGGTATCTCAAAAAAAGACTTTTGGGGTCAAGCAAGGAATATACACTCCAGGGAGAAGGGAGGCCATCTCCAGAGGAAGAAACAGTTGACCACATGAACAGATTAAAAAAGAAAAAGCATAGCTCAATAGAGACAGGAAAAGCACTGAATAACTGTTAAAATAAACCTTTAGGGCTGGGCTTGTGGCTCAGTGGTAGAGCACTTGCCTAGCATGAATGAGGTACTGGGTTCGATTCTCCGCACCACATATAAATAAATAAAGGTCCATCAACAACTAAAAAATTTTTTAAAAAGAAAAAAAAAACATAAAACTTCTGGGGAAGCAGCTTGCTGGCAGAGTGCTTGCCCAGCATGCATGAGGCCCTGGGTTTTATCCCCAACCCAGCAAAACACAAACAAAAACATTTAAAAACTGGGAACCAGATAAAGGATATCCCTAAAATGCTATCATCATTTTGAATGGTGAAACCTCGAAAGCTTAAAAAATGGAACAACATAAGAATGCCTGCTGCTGGCAAAATTTGTCATTGATCCATAGGTCCCAGCTAACACAAGTAAGAAAAGAATAAGAAAGAAAAGGAAAAAGACTTGGAAAAGCAAAATCCAAACCAACAATGAATCAGTTGATATTTTACATAGAAAACTCCAAAGAATCCACAGCCAAATTAACAGAATAAATAAGGAATCTGACCAAGATTGTTTGGACACAATATCATACACATATATTATTGTTTCTTTATACCAGCAATAGCAAAAAAAAAAGACTTCATTTTTTTCTTTTGCAAAATATTATACAACAGCAATAAAATCATTAAGGTAAAATTTTAATTGTGAAGTGTAATTGAAAGATATTGTACTCATTAGTGAAAACTAGTTTTTCTAGCAAACTCGAAGCTCTTGGTGAGGAAGAGCAACAGAAGTTCTTCTTGTTCCTCCAACCCAACAGCTTACTGGAGGCATTGAGAAGGAAGACTTCCACACAGTGATTGGGAACCTAGGTCCTTCCATCTTTTGGTTTCATCATTTCTTAAGGTCACAGAATCCTCTTAATCCTCTGCCTCCTTAGGAGAGGATTAATCTACACTTGGGAAAGAGACACAGCAAGCAGCGTCACACAGGAGGGTCAGTGGGCTTTATAGCACAGCCCTAACTCTGTCTCAAGCTCTGAACTTGTATTGGCCACACCTCACTTCTAGGGAAGCTGAGAAATGTGGTTTGTCTCTGCATGGAGAGAAAGGGAAGTGGACTGGGTGAGTGACTACAGAGACTGTGTCACAGATGAAAGGTAAGAACTAAAGAAATGTTTATTGACAAGAAGACTCAGTATCACAGAACTGTTAGGTTCAAGTTGAATTTTAGATTGACTGCAATGCCAATCAAAAATTGTAATAGATCTTTTCATAGAATGTGAACAGCTAATTTTTAAAGTGTGACATTGGCCCAAGGACAGAAAAATATACCAAAGGACCAGAAATGAAAGTCCCTAGATGGAGCCCCACACACATGAGTGACACATGGGCAAACTCCAGGTAAGCGCCAAATGGGAAAGGAAAGGACAGACTCTTCAGTGAATGTTCTGGAACCAATCAGGTGTCAGGATCCTCTCACTACCTCTGTAATTCTCCAGTAAACCCTTCTCTTGATAGACTAAACAAATAAATGTGAAAGGTAAAAACATTCACACTTTTGAAAGAAAATACGGAGGAATATATTCAGGCCACAAGATATGACAATGTGCCACAGAAAGATAATGATTGATTAGTTAAACTACCAAAACTAGGAAGTTGTTCATCTGAAGGACCCATGAAGAAAATGAAAAGGCCAGTCACAGGCTGGGAGAAAATGTTCACACTACATACAACTCAGATATGCAAAAAAGATTGAATCCAAAATATATGAAGAATAGCTACAAGTCAATAAGAAAAAGAAAACAACTTTATGGTAAAGTGGATAAAGAAACAGATTTTTCATACACACAAAAAAGTGACTGTTTAACAATGCTTAGACTCATTTGTGATTGTGGAAATGCTAAGTTAAATGTGCATTATGAAATTACAACTAAATGCTGTTTTATACTCACTAGATGGACAATATTGTAAAATCCAACAGAAACCCTTTCATACATAGTTGTGTATGTAAGACTGTTCATAAGTTGTACATTTACAAAGGAAAACAAGAGAATGATAAACACCCAATTCAGGATAGTAGTTACTGCAGGACAGGTGGGATAAGGAGAGGAGCACATGGAGGGCTTCTCAGTCTGTGTGCAGAAGGCAGATGTTTTATATTATCATATTATTTTGAATGCCATATATATATATTCATTCTATATTTTCATATATGTCTGTCTTATATACTAAATATTCCATAATTTTTAAATTAGCCAATAAAATGGGATAAATATCCTAGCTTGGCTCTGGAAAGACTTGAAATATGGTCAAGGAAACAGAAAAACAAATCATCCCAATATAAGTGGGTAAGTGTGGGAGACCAACCTAGCACATGACTGTGTTAGACCAGGACGCAAGAAAAGACCACTGACTCCAATGAAAATCAAATTAAAGCAAGCTTATTATTTTGACCGACCAGGCTGCCTCTCCCACCCAAAACCGAGGGAACAAGACAGTAGCAGCAGCTTTCCTGCAGCCCAGCTTTATAGCCCAGAAAGTTACACAAAGGGGTTACAGATAACAGAACTCTGAGGAGCATAACACTAATGGTAGAGTTTACATTTTTGCTGGCCCCGACATCAGAATTTATGAAGGTCATTAGAGCCTCAGAGAAGGTCGTTATCTGGCCAGGGAAGGCCAAGATTTGTGAGGCATCACTAAAGTTTCAGAGAGGGCTGCTACTGGTCAGAGAGCCAGGCATGGGCGAGTTCAAGGCACGGGCAGGCATTCCAAGCAGGTTCAGAATTTGCAGTAATTTATAGTAAAGCTGAAATTATCTTTTCATTGCTTTGTGGCGAGATGGCTCCCAATTTTAAGAAAAGATCAGGTTGGGTCTATCATCTGAGTCATACTCCCTGGCTGGGTGCTGAGGCACTCAGTCACAGAAACGTGGCAGAACTTTCCCCAACCTTCTTGTGCATAGGTATATCTTGCTACCATGGGTAAAGCTATGCTCACCTGTTCCTTTGTAATATAACCCCTTGCCCTGTTTAGGATAGAATCTTCCATGGAAGTGCCTTGTGTGTGTCCCCTTCTCTTACTGTGCCCTTAGGTGTGGCCTACCCAGGTGTCAGTCAACCTGCTGACAGTGGACATCATGAAGCTAGTCTCAGCTCCCTGAAACCTGACCTCTTGCCTCATTTGAATAGCTTCTCCTCAATAAAAGGGGTCAGCTGGTGCTTGCTTGCTCGCTCGCGCGCGCACGCGCACACTCTCTCTCTTCCTCTCCCTCTCTCTTCCTGTGAAGCCTTAGGGTCAGAGGAGCCATCACAGCAACTCCAAAGAAAAAGGTATTAGTGTCTCTTGTGATTATTTTGTGCAGCCCAGTTAGCCCAGTTCAACTGGAGTAACCTCTGAGCCTTTTAGTTGTGAGAACAGAAAGCCGGCAGGTAGGTATAAGGTACTATGAGGCCTAAGAGGAGAAATTCTCCTGCCCTGTGACAGAAGGGAAACTTTGAGTGGGTCTTGAAGAAAGAATGAGTTTCCCAGGCCAACAGACATTCCATCTCATCAGGGCTAGATGGACAAAGCCAGGAGGCCACAATGTAATTAACTGATAGACTGAAGTGCTGGGGACTGAACCCAAGGCCTTATGTGTCCGATCGGCAGGATACATCAACGTGGGCAGCGAACCTAGATGGGGAGGAATGAAGGGACAAGAGACACCAAAGGTGACAGCAAGACAGGAATTCTGATCAAACTGCAAACTTTTATTGTTCACACAGGGGTATTTATATGCTAGGGATGGGGAAGCTCTCTAATCAGCAATTGCTGGATGTGGGTGGTAAAACTGCCAGCTGCAAGATGTCTGATGATCCTGATAACCGCAGGATGTTCCAGAGAGATAGGTAGCTGCAGGATGCCTCCCAGGCAGGATGTCTCCCAGGGGGCTGTCAGGCTAATCTTTGAAGGAGAATTTCCTTCTAGTCCCCGACATTTCCCCCTTTCTTATATAAAATATTTGACCATACCTTACCGGCCATGTTTTTAGGGGGTGATAGAGGCTCTGTTCCTCTAGGAGGCCTTAGAAATAAGCCTGTGAGAAGGGTAGAACATCCTTTTAAATGTTGGCAGCACGGTCTTCCATCTCCAGATGATGATAGTGGACCTGTATGAGCTTAGAGGCCAAAAATATTAATCTATTCTTTAATAAATTTTACCAGCCTGTTTATAATGCAGCTGTTATTCCAAGGCTGGCAAGGAGTGGTAAGGCCTGTATTGCCTGCTTGTGTCTTTTGACTAAGGTGTCTAGGCTAGGAATGGGTAGAGGTTCATCTCCTGGGACAATAGTTATATCAGGGAGTAATAAGGCAAGAACACAGCCACCGGTCCAATTCGCTGGAAGCCTGGGGAAGGCCAAGTTTCCTCCACACATAAAAACTGAGCCATTGGGGGGACAAAGAGATGGGGTGGGTGAGGAATAATTTTGTACTGTTGAGCAATTTCCAAAGGAAGAAACTCCAACATCAATATCATAGGTATTATTCTTCATCGCGCCTAAAAGACATGATGTAAAAGTGCCTATAGGTTGTACTTTAAAAGAAAATCCAGGTTGGCATGTATTATTGTTGTCTATGATAGAATTAATAGGAACTGCCATAGGCATGATTGCCCCTGTTGTCATGCAGAGCCAGCAATCAATAGCAAGGGTGGGGTTGGAATTATTAAGCAAGGAGAAGGTAGATTCTAAACAAATTCTGTGATTCTTCACTACCAGATTCCTTAGTTGGCAATAAATGTCTGATTACTGAAATCAGGTGAGTTTTCTGTCACTTGCAGATGAAACCATTTTAACTCCTACACTTTAAATTATTTCCAGAGCAGGATCCCTATGTGGAATTTCTAGATATGGATTATTGATGTTTACAGACCACTCTCACTCTGGAAGAGCTTTGACTGGGACTCCCATCAGCCCACCCAAAACCACCCTTCTCACCACAGCCTCCTCATTGAGTCCCCGAGTATTATCATTCTTTACTGCTAATTTGGTAGGCAGATTTTTACTACCTCAAAATCCTCGGTTGTTCATCTCCATTTGGTGAAGTGGTGTGTGACAGGACTTGGCCTTGGGGTGTCCTCCCAGGGAGGAGAGTGTGGTCAGGAGCAGGTGGAGGTGGCATCTTATAAGGGCCATCAGGGGAATCACATGGGAGGGATCAAGTACTCATGCATGTGAGGCCAGAAATTTGAGAGTGAAAAGCTAGCCTGAGCCTGCAGGGGTGACTAGAAATCACAGACCACAGACAGCCCCGGGGGGAGCAGCATTCTGAAGCACCTGTATCAAAACACTGAGTCTCCCCAGTCACACTGTGCCTCTCTTGCGGGTGCTTCCACCCAGAGATGAGCTTAAAGACATGATTTGTTAAGACCCCTAACCCAGAAAAAGATAAGGCCAAAATGACCTAACATCTGCTAAACTGTTTTTTCAAATTTTCAATAGAGACAAAGTTAGACATGAGGATGAAGTCTTCTTCTATTGAAACTCAATAAAATAAATTTTTTTGTATCAGGATTCATTCATTCAGAAAAACTGACAGCATGGAATGTGATGGACATCACTATCCAAAGTACATGTATGAAGACACGAATTGGGTGTCAACATACTTTATATACAGAGATATGAAAAACTGTGGTGTATATGTGTAACAAGAATTGTAATGCAAAAAACAAAAAACAAAATACATGTATAAAGACATGATTTGGTGTGAACATACTTTATATCATATACAAAGATATGAAAAATTGTGTTTTATATGATATAACAATTCTTATATAATAAGAATTGTAATGCACTCTGCTGTCATGTATTTAAAAAAATAAAGTCCATT
This sequence comes from Ictidomys tridecemlineatus, assembly GCF_052094955.1. Taxonomy (NCBI): domain Eukaryota; kingdom Metazoa; phylum Chordata; class Mammalia; order Rodentia; family Sciuridae; genus Ictidomys; species Ictidomys tridecemlineatus. The sequence goes on from NC_135479.1 coordinate 87,700,383, forward strand.
AAAGAAAAAAAAACAGAAAAAAGAAATACTGACAGAAAAACACTCCAGGTATTTCAAACAGATGGGATTTCATTTAGGGAATTTTTACAATCATGTCAGGAAGTCTGAAAGAGCAAAAGGAAAAAAAGGGGTGGGGTGGGGATGCTGGAGAAACCAGAAGAAATGAATTGATTTGAATGAAATAATTTGAATTTGAGTATTTTCATTGACTTGAGCTAATCTGAATAAGCCCCCTACTCTGTCTTCTTGGACTGTGGCCTTCCTGACAGTTCCTCTCTGCTCCCCAAGCGCCTTTTCTGGGAGTGGGTGTCAGAGGGAAATGCAGAAAGGTGCATGCTAACCTTTCCCTGGACCTTCCTCAGAGCTCTTCCAGGCTCTAACTTAGGAAGGCTGAGCTAGCAAGGTATAAATATGGACCCTTGAAAAGAGCAACCCTTGCCCTGGACCTTCCTCATCTCTTCACTTTACTGTGTGCCCCAAATTCCCCCAAGTAGAGCCATTAGGGTTTCAAATACACACTTAGAAAGCTAATGCCAGCGCTGCAGGAAAGAGGGAACCGCTGTCCATTTGGAGCTTCCTGACGTTCAATCCAATGTTCGATTCAGGTTAGATAATACATGCCAAGGACAAGGTCCTAAGTCCCAAAATGGTGTCACTGGACTAAAATCAAAGTGTGGGTAAGCTGGGCTCCTTTATGAAGGGACCAGGGACAAAGGATTTCTACACTTTTCTCCAGCTCTGGAGATTGCTCACATTCCAGGCTTGGGCCCCGTTTCTCCATCTTTTAAGCCACCACAGCAGGTGAGCCCCTCTCTGCATTTCTCTGGCTTTTCTTCTCAAGTCTTAGCATCACTCAGAACTCCCCTGAGCGCAGCCTGGAAGGTTCTGGTCGTGGTCATGAGATTAAACTGGGCCCCACCTCAAGGTCTGGACCTTTCATCATCTGCAAGTCAGTCTGTCACCCAGATTCAGGAGGAGGACCTCAACAGGAGGGGTTACTCTGCCTACTGCTTTCTCCCAATTCTTATCACCCCAAAGTCACTGCCCACGACAAGATTTCCTAAAATCCTTCTTCCAAAAGCTTCAGCAGTTTTGCATCTTTCTCTTAATGTCTCTGAAAAAAACATTCTGGGTCCCAACCTCGAGCCTCTTCCTCCTGGGAAGAGGAGAGAAACAACCCGACACCAAGTCAAACCCGTCTAGAGGGCAGGACCCGGCCAGGCGGGGACCAGAATGTGGCCCTCACGCTGACCTCTGTGGGCGGAGGCGGGGAGATCCGCACTTTGTTCCTCCAGGGGCTCCGAGGTGGCCCCCTGCGGCGGGGACCCGCTGAGGCGTCCATCCTTGGAGGTCTCCCTGCAACCATCAGGGACACAGTACTCCTTCTCAGCTTTTGTCCCCTGCGAGGTGTGGGCTGCGGCAAGCTTGTCCTGCAGCGGGGCCACCAGGATTTCCCGGTGTCGGTGCCAGGTGTCCCCGTCGTCGTCTTCCTCTGCCACCCCAGCCCCGCTCCCCACGTGGGGTTCCTCAGCTGTCCTGCACCGCCGGCCTCGCAGTAACCGGTGCCCGCTGTGACCGCCCCCTCCGCGTCTCCATGGCGCTGGGCGACGCTAGGAGCCGCCGAGCCAGGGCCCGGGAGTGCAGGCCCGCGGAGGTCGCCCCGGCCCCGCAACCGTGTGGCCCGGGTTAAATGCTCGCGACAGGGCTGCCACAGGGCTGGGACCTGGTGTGTTCTGAGGTTGTGCACCCGGCACCGCCTCATCCCCCCGGAGGCCACCGCTTCTCCCTGTAGGAACGTCCCAGGCCTGGACCGTCCACAGCCCCAGGGCGCTTTGTGGGCTCCAGGTGGGTAGCTTGGGTTTTCTCGAAAACGCATTTAAATTGCTGTGTGACCATAAAGCGGCCACTCCTGTCCTCCTCCTTGCTCCCTGGGACTCCGAGGTGGAGTCAGCAAACTGTCCAAGCTGGGTAAGCAGGGGGCTTAGAGCTGGGACTGTCCCGCATCCCTGGAGTCAGAGGGCAGCACTCCTAACTCCCCTCATCCCCTCAGCTTCCCGCCTCCACTGTCCCATTTCCAGGCCACTGGGGGTGGGGGGAGTCACCTTTAGATAAGTAAAGCCCAGCACAGGGGAGGCACAAACATTTGGACCTTCAGTAACTATTCTCTAAGGAACCAACCTATCCATGGTGGTTTTGAAGTGCCCAAGTCTTTGTTAACCTGGCCCACATTTATTGTATATAGAAATGACATAAAGAAATTCTTGTGACAAAAACATTATGCTGTCTTAACAGAGCATTTACAGAATCTATGTGTGTGGTTTATAAGAGAAAGTTGGTGACATTTTGATGTTGGTCTGTAAAAATATTGTAATTTTTCCCTTATGTATGTGTCTCTGTGTTTTGCTGGGTTTGTTCTTTCTTTCCAGAATACTTTTCACTCATGTTGGAATCATTTGTTATGCAGCAATAAGATACTAATACCAATGAGGTCTAATTTGAAATTGTGAACTAATCCAGCTAATAGCTCACACAGCACCTACAGATGTTGGCTGGATTTCTCCTGAAAATTTAAAATATCCCATAGTGCCCTTAAGTGTAATGCAGTGCCTCTAAGCACCTCAACATACAGTTTGGGAATTGTAGTTCTAAAGCACAAAGCAAAAAGGATTGATTCCTCAAGAAGATTTGTCAATTCTAAATTTATAGGTACCTAATAACATAGCCTTAAAATATATAAAACAAAATTGGCAGAAGTAGAAAAATTTATATTCATATCCCTCTCTCATTAACTGATAGAATACTCGTATAAAATTAATCCCAGCAGCTCGGGAGGCGGAGGCAGGAGGATCTCGAGTTCAAAGCCAGCCTCAGCAAAAGCAAGGCGTCAACTCAGTGAGACCCTGTCACTAATTAAAATACAAGATAGGGCTGGGGATGTGGGTTAGTGGTCAGTACTCCTGAGTTCAATACCCTCCCACTATCTCCCTCCCCCAAAATAAAGACAAATGTAATGGGAAACCATTAGAGAGATTTGATTTATATTTCAAAAACATTATTCTGGCCCTCGGTAGAGAACATTATTCAGACCCACTGCAGGCAAGAGAACTGTTGCAGTTGCACAATAGAAAAGTGATTGTGAGATCGAAGAGCCAGGTTCCTTTTGACATTTACTTTGGTCAATAACCCCATTTCTTTCCAGTTTCTTTAGCTCCACCAGATCTGGACTCAAGAGCCCTTTCGATGTAAGACAACTTTGGACAGTCTCTATCTAGAAACCTTTTTATAGGGGAAAACTACAATAATTTCTGAAAACCTTTGTCCATGTAAATGCAGATCAGAGGCCTCACTATTACCTTTAGCTGTCATATGTAGGGACCTTTCAGAGCTGGCTGATTTAAGAAACAAAATCAGTATTAATTGGTGGTTTTGTATGACTAACAGAATAACAATAACATCAACAAATGTAGTTTATTGGGGTCTTTCCAGTGTGTGCCAAGCATTGTATAAAGTGCTTTATAAATTTACTTAATCTATACAACAACCATATTTCATTTGACAGTTGACTTCATAACTCACCTAAAGCCAGTGAGTCTAGTGGTAGAGACAACACTAGATTACTTGCCTACAAAGTCCACATTCTTTTTTTTTTTTTTTTTTTGAGAGAGAATTTTTAATATTTATTATTATTTAGTTTTCGGCAGACACAACATCTTTGTTTGTATGTGGTGCTGAGGATCCAACCCGGGCCGCACGCATGCCAGGTGAGCGCGCTACCACTTGAGCCACATCCCCAGCCCCAAAAGTCCACATTCTTAAGCACTTTGATATTTATAATGCCTGACAAGACTTGTGCCATTTTGAAATCAGTGTGTCCCTGGTAATACCTGGTACCCAGCGTTAGTGTTGATTGCTTTCCCTTCTGAGTCCATGGGTGCTGCCCCCATTTTAAAGAATCCTAAAGAAAGAATACGGATCCATAAACATGGAAATTGGAAATTGAACAGTTCCTTTCTACGCTCTGTATCTTGACTCCCCAGCCCTATTTAAGATAAGCAAAACACTCTAATAAGATTTTCACAGAAGAGTGTGCAGCAATATTTGTCCCCATTTAGAGGGAGGAGGTGAGGCCGGGGATGTGGTTCAGTGGTAGAGGCTTGCTTGTGTGAGGTGTGAAGTTCAATCTCTAGCTGCAAAAAGAAAAAAAAAAAAAAAAAGAAAAGAAGGAAGGAAGGAAGGTTGGTTGCTCCTAGAGGGAGAGGCAAGTTCTATACCTTGAAAAAGACACCTGTATGTTGGGTTTCAGGACAAGTGACTATTTTCAGAATCCAAGTGGAATCTCACACTACAAAACAATGCCAAGAGCCAAGGAAGGGAAACGCAAAACCAAAGAGGCTTCCCTTCCCATTGTCCCGATTCTTCAAAAGTTCCTGAAAACCTATGAGAAGCACTGCTCGAAGTTTCAGACGTCTGTGTGCCCAGCCATCAGAAGGGACCTGAATAGCAGCATTGACAGTGAACAGAGCCTCAGGAAGGTGAGCAGGGGCCGTCTGTCTTTAGTCTTCTCTAAAACAGACTGACTGGGGGTCACGCCTCCAGGAACAAGGGTCCTCAGTCACCCCCTCTGCATTCCTGACCCAATGAAGTTCAAAACCTTGATCATGGCCAGGGACGCCATGATCAGCGGAGCTCCTCTCCTACCTTTCGCTCCTGCGACAGCACCTGTCCCCAGCGGGCCTGCCTTTTCTCACCCTGCTTCTCACCTGGAGTGACCACCCGGCTCCTCTCCCCATTCCACATCTGGAAGGTCCCTCATCATCGCAGCACCTCCCCTCCCAGCACACCAGCCATGTGCCCTGGCAGTCCCCGCCCCGCCGTGGCCAACCCTGTAGCCCTGTCTTCAAGCCAGACTCCCGCTCACCCACCTCCCTTGTGAGGCCCACCTCATGTAGGGTGAGGAATTCAGCTCCCAGAGCTCTGCTTTTCGGGAGGGGGGGGTGGTAGTTCTGATATCATCTCTTTTCTGAGATTAAATATAGGGCTTGAATGTGAGGGGGACAGGAGAGACGAAGTCACCACCAAAATAAAACAAGTACCTCATGGGAAAGGGTCAGGTGATAGACCAGATGGGGCGCCTCGTGCCCCAAAGACAGCCTCGCCACTCCTCCATCACCAGCCCAGAACGGTGGTCCGAGTTCTGATAATCAGAGATGACAGATTTCTTAGAATGTGGAGTGCCAAACAAGACAGAGGTCAAGCAAGATTATTAGAGATGGGAGTTCTGAAATAGAAGATCATTATTCTAAGGCTACTTGGGGCTGAATCCATCCCCATCATGTTCTCCCTAAATGTGTTTTGGGGCAGGGAGATGATTCCACTGCACCTCACAACAGAAGAACCCATGTTCCTCTCTAACCTTCCCTCTTCACCCCTAGGCTGCTGCCCTTGTCCCTCTTCTTCCCCCCCTCCCTTCCCACCCCATCTGCCCTCCACATCTTACACACACAAACATCTTCCTGTTCATCCTGATGGAAAATCTTCCCACGGCTATCCTTTTTGTGGTAAACTAATTACTAATCAATATTTTCTAGTGTAGTTCTTGCACTTGGCCTCTACTACTTAATGATAAGGATTAATCATAAATCTTGCTCCAATGAGTCCTCTCAGCAATGATTTCTAATTGTTTTTATTACAATCACCAACAGAAATACAGTTAGCATCCCAAACCCAGTAAATAAGCACCAGAGAGCATCAGTACGACAATAAGGGCTGTTGTTGCTGTTGACTTGGATGGGCTGCCTAGGGAGGGTCTCCATTATAATTCTGAATAGCATTAAAATAAAAGTCTCATGAGACAATCATTATTTTTGCTCCATAAGATGTACTCAGATAATTTCCAGTTTTTTTTTTCTATTTTATTAAAGAGGAGAAAAGAAAAAGTTGGTTGTATCCCACTAAATTGATTTTCTGACCCAATAGCAGGAAAAAAAAAAAAAAAAGTCTCTGCCCTAAAGTCCACTGAGCTTTGCACGAGGCAGGAACTTTGTAAATTGGTGCTGGAGAATTGCCAGTGTGCACCTGGCCCATAGTTAATAATATTCTAAAAGCTATTCCAACGTTGTTTAATGACAATATTCCTTTTCCACACACACTGATGCCCACCTGTAGCTTTTTCTTATGCTCCAGTTTACACTTGTGAGACCTGACAACTCTCCTCCAAGCATCCTACCAGTGTCCTTGGAACCTTTGCTCCTGACCATTCGAGATGAGCGCTACATGCTGGGGAAAGAGATCTGCATTTGGGGCCTTCAGCTGAGCAACCCGGAGATCGCCAGGCTTGTGAGTCATCGTTTTAAAAATGTTTCTTCAGGGGGCTGGGTATATAGCTCAGTTGGTAGAGCGCTTGCCTCACATGCTATAAGGTGCTGGGTTCAATCCTCAGCACCACACACACACACAAAAAAAGTTCCTTCAGGGCTGGGGCTGGGGCTTAGTGGCAGAGCTTACCTTGCATGTGTGAGGTACCGAGTTTGATCCTCAGCACCACATAAAGATAAGTAAACAAAATAAAGATATTGTATAACTAAAATAATATTTGAAAAAAAGACTTTGGATCTGTTCTAGGCTTACCTTTTAAAAAAATGTTCCTTCAAACTTTAAAATTGTATATAAGTGTTTAACATCATATATTCCAGCCCTAGTTTATTTGGCTATTGATAGACTTGTTGAAAGGTTTTCTTTTTTTATCACTACATTTTTTTTTAAAGAGAGAGTGACAGAGGAGAGAGAGAGAGAGAATTTTTAATATTTATTTTTTAGTTCTCGGCGGACACAACATCTTTGTTGGTATGTGGTGCTGAGGATCGAACCCGGGCCACACGCATGCCAGGCGAGCGCGCTACGGCTTGAGCCACATCCCCAGCCCATTATCACTACATTTTTAATAAAACATTTCAAATATATAAAAATGGAGAGAATAATAGAACTGACATCTGTAGACTTACCTCTCACACATAATCTACTTTCTTTGGGGGGCGGTGGTACTGGTAATTGAACCTGGAGGCATTTACCACTGAACCAATCCTTAGCCTTTGTTCTTTAATTTTTTTATTAATTATTTTTTATTTTTGATATAGGGTCTCACTACCTTGCTTAAGGCCTTGCTAAATTGCTAAGGCGGGTCTTGAACTTGCAATCCTCCTGCCTCTGTCTCCCAAGTTGCTGGGATTACAGGTGTGAGCCACCACATCCGACATAATACACTTTTTTAAGGGATAAAATTGTAGATATTTACCAATATAATAGTTTTAGCTTTGTTTCACTTCTTTTCCCTACCTACTTCCCAGAGGTACCACCAGCCTAAGTTGATGTGTACTGACCCTTTGCATATTTTATGCTTTTATGATTTATGTTCCTATGAGCTTCATTGTATAAATGGAATTGTACGATGTATGATATTGTGACTTACCTTTCTCATTCATATTATATTGTCAAGATTTCTCCACACTCATTACTTTCGAGTGCTGTCATATCCTATATCACATATACAATTACAGATTAACTGTTTTTTAAAACTGAACTTCCATTATTGCTGAAGAGAAGGACTTCACTTCTGGAACAGGCAAATAATTCAGACCAATTCTTTCGCCGACAACAGCAACATAAGCTAAAATGTGGAAAACACACACACACACACACACACACACACACACACACACACACACACTACCAATGACCTAATAGAAGGTGGAGACCCAGGGAAGAGAACATTACAAGGACAATTATCCCTGGAGCTGTCTGGTTTAAAAGAAGGCAGTTGAGAAACAGAGAAGCTGAACAGTGCTTTTGACAATCTTTTGCCAACGCTAGGGAACACTGGCTTTCTGAGGAGACCCTGGTGGACCTTCCCTTGCTCTGGGCTGAGACTGAAAAGGGCTGCAGCCTAGAAACACAACTGAACCACACACAGAGAGGTCCTCAGTGACCACAGATTATTTTCTGATCATCTCAAGTTTTAATGTTAAGTTGAGGGATCCTAGATTGATGGTGCCCCATGGATCAGGAGCAAATGAAAATATTCCTTGGAAGACAATTACAACATCGTATGCCTCCAATTGTATCTATAAACAATTTCATAAAGAATAAAATCCAGTATGTAAAAAAAAGGAAAAAAAAGATTCACAAGCTGTAGAAACAATGACTCTGTAAACAGCTAAACAGCCCACAAGGACTCAAATATTTGGATTATCAGACATGTACTTTTAAAAATCTATGTAAACACAGCTGGGCACGGTGGCGCACACCTTTAATCCCAGCAGCTCAGGAGGCTGAGATAGGAGGATCTTGAGTTCAAAGGCAGCCTCAGCAAAAGCAAGGCACTAAGCAACTCAGTGAGACCCTGTCTGTAAATAAAATACAAAATAGGGCTGGGATGTGGCTCAGGGGCCAGGAGTTCCCGAGTTCAATCCCTGGAACACTCTCCCCTTCCCACCAAAAAAAAAAAACAAACAAACAAAAACAAGATTTTGCAAAAAATTTTGCAAAAATAGGGGAAAAAAAGAACTAAATGGACATTCTATATAGTAATGGAAATTAAAACTTCAATAAATGGGTTTAACAGCATTTTCAACAAATTTAGAGTGATAATTAGTAAAAATGATGTGGCCAGAAGAAAATATGTGTAGTAAAGCATGAAATAACAGAAGACAGTCAGAAGAAAAGAGACCTAGAAGGTAAATGAGGTAATCAACATATGTGTCACTGGAGTCCCAATAGGAGAAGAGAATAGAGTGGGATAAAAGCAATATTTGAAACGATAATAGCTAAGAACTTTCTCACACTGGTGAAAGACATTACCTCATATTCAAGCAGAGCTATGAATCCCAAACAAGTTAAATACAAAGAGAACTTAAAAACACCATATTGAAAGTACTGAAGAAGAGGAAAATCTTACAATTGATCAATGGAAAACACACTGGAACAGTACCTGATTTTATCTTGCTCAACTTACAATTTTTTGACTTTATGGTGGAAAGTCATTCAGCACTTTATTATGAAATGAGCTTTGGTTGGATGATCTTGCTCCACTGTAGGCTAACATAAGTGTTCTGGGCATGTTTAGGGTGGGTCAGGGTAAACTCTGAAGTTCGGTACCTTGGGTATATTAAGTGCATCTACATTTAGCATTGTAAGTTGAGATGCATTTTATACATCCAGGACATAACCCCATCATAAGTCAAGGAGCACCTGAACCTTTAAAGGAGCACTAATAAAACTGACACCTGTCAAGTCCGTTATATGCATGTATAGAAACGTTACAGTCAAGACCATTGATTTTTTAAAAATTAATGTTGAGTTAATTATAATAATACAAAATTGACATCTGACTTCAACAGAAACCAAGGAAGCCACTTACCAGTAGAAAATCTGAGAATTTTACACCCCAAAAAGTATTAAAAAATGAAAGGGAAAAAAAAAAAAAAAAAGGAACTTACCAGACGCACAGAGACTGGGAGAATTTGTCACCAGCCTATCTTCCCATAGGGAAATACAAAAACATATCTTCCAAACAGAAGCAAATGATCCCTGATGGAAGGTTGGCAACTCAGCAAGAATCAAAGAGCCATAAAAAAAATGATTTCCTTCTTGAACTTGAAAAGGTGATCATAAATTTTATAGAGAGATGTAAATAGCCAAGCATAAGCAAGACAATCTTGGACAGGAAAATCACAGCAGGAGAATTTGCTCTAACAGACATCAAGGCTTATTATAAAGCTACATAAATTAAGACAGTATAATATTGCTGCAAGGATAGATAAGTAAACCAATATAGAAGAAACAGACCACACCTGTTTGGACATTTGATTCTTGACAAAGATTACCATACAGAGTAGCAGGGAAAAGATGGTCTTTTCAACCAAGGATGCTGAGACAATTGGGTATTATTATGGGGGTAAAGAAACTTGATCCCTTCTTCACATCATCCCCCAAATCATTCTGGGTAGATTATAGACCAAAAGGCAAAACAATAAAGTTTCTAGATGATATACATCAATAGGACATTGCAGTGCAGAAAATCTTTTAAACAGAACACAAAAAGAGCCATAAAAGAAAAGATTGATAACATGTACTCCATTAGAAATAACAGCTTCTATCCAACAAGAATCACCAGCAAGAGTGAAAAGGTGGGCCACGGTGCTGGCAAAGATTTTTGCTATCTATATAACCAAAAAGGATTCATTATGCAAGATACCTAAGTAACTCCCACACATTGTTTAGTAAAAGTCAAACAAACCAATAGAAATGTGATCAGGAAACTTGAATAAGAACTTCACCAAAGTTATCAAAGAGCCAATAAATATATGAAGAGGTGCTCAATTTAGGATTAAGGAGAATGCAAATTAAAAATATGAAGAGATATCTCTATGCAGCCACAGGAGTAGTGAAAATAAGTGTTTGTTAATAAGTGTCAGAGAGAATGTGGAGCAACTGAAATTTTTATACCCTGTGGTAGGAGCTTAAGTTGGTGCAAATCATTTTGGAAAACTGTTACAATATCTACTGATTCCAAAGCAATTCTATTATGTAAGTACATATTCACCATAAATATATATACACAGGTACTAGGAGACATATAGGAAAATATTCATGTCTATCAATTGTAGAATGGACAAATTATGTTAAATTCATATGATAGAACACCATAGAGCAATGAATTGAATGAAGTACAACTATGAAAAATAAAACATGACAGGGCTGGGGATGTGGCTCAGGCAGTAGCGCGCTGGCCTGTCATGCGTGCAGCCTGGGTTCCATCCTCAGCACCACATGCGAACAAAGATGTTGTGTCCGCCAAATACTAAAAATAAATATTAAAAAATTCTCTCTCTCTCTCTCTCTCTCTCTCTCCCCCTCACTCTCTTAAAAAAATAAAAATGGAGAGAGTCACAAACGAGTGTATATTGCTTTCTTGCATCTATATAAAAAGTTCAAAAAACATACCTAAATCTATGTTGTTTGTTTACAGAACTGTGACCAAGGACAGCCTAACAGAGAGCACTAGTGGGCCATTTTTTCTAATTGGTGGTTTTTTGTTGTTGTTGTTGTTGTTGTTTTTTAGTTGTTGATGGACTTTATTGTCTTTATTTTTATTGGTGCTGAGGATCAAACCCAGTGTCTCACGCATGCTAGGTGAGCATGCTTCCATTGAGCCACAAGCCCTGCCCCTAACTGTGGTTCTTTAAAAGTGTCTTTTATTATCATATGATCCAGCAATTACACTTATGAGTACATATCCAAAAAATTGAAAGCAGTGCTAGTCTTGAAGAGATATTTGAACACCCATATTCATGGCAGCATTATTTTGCAACAGCCAAAGGGAGAAGCAACCCAAGTACCCTTGACAGGTGAATAAATAATCAAAATATACAATGGACTGTTATGCAAACTTAAAGAGGAAGGAACTGATTCTTGAAGAGATTCTTCAAAGAAGCTATATGGTCATTACACATGAAAGGATGTTCAACATCACTAATCACTAAGGAACACAAGTAAAAACTATAATGTCATACCACCTCACACCAATTAGGAAGACTACTATCAAGAAGCAGAAAACTGTGTTGGCAAGGATGTGGAAAAATTGGAAGCCTCACTGCAGCATGAAATAAACTTTGAGGACATTATGTTAAGTGATATGAGCCAGTCACAAAAGAACAAGTACTGTATGATTCCACTTATATAAGGCACCTAGGGAAGTCAAATTCATAGACAGAATAAAGAACAAGGGCAGGGAATGGGTGGAGAGGGGACCGGAAAGTCTTGCTTAACTGTTACAGAGTTTCAGTTTTGCAAGATGAAAGGAGTTCTGGAGAGGGACTGTGGAGATGGTTGCACAATAATGAGAATACACCTGAGACCCCTGAACTCTCTTCTCTAAAATGATCGTAATGTCAAGTGTTATTTGTGTGTGTTCATTTTGTCATGGTTAAAAATAATGAATTTTAGGGCTGGGGATGTGGCTCAAGTGGTAGCGCGCTCGACTGGCATGTGTGCAGCCCGGGTTCCATCCTCAGCACCACATACCAACAAAGATGTTGTGTCCGCCGAGAACTAAAAAATAAATATTAAAAATTCTCTCTCTCCTCTCTCTCTCTCTCCTCTCTCACTCTCTCTTAAAAAAAATAAATAAATAAATATTAAAAATTCTCTCTCTCTCAAAAAAATATTTTAAAAAAGAATTTAGGAAGATTGAGGAGAGAAAATTATAAAAAATAAAAATAAAAATAATGAATTTTAAAAGATATCTTAAATATGTAACCAGCGCCAGGCACAGTGGCACACGCTGTAATCCCAGTGGCTCAGCAGACTAAAACAGGAGGATTGAGAGTTCAAAGCCAGCCTCAGTAACATCAAGGGGTTAAGCAACTCAGTGAAACCTTGTCTCTAAATAAAATACAAAATAGGGCTGAGGATGTGGCTCAGTGGTTGAGTGCCCCCTGACTTCAATCCCCAGTATCAAAAAAAAAAAAAAAAAAAGAAGCTTTTATTCAAAGAGTCAGTCAGGGTAGCCAGTCCACTGAAGCCAGAACTAGAGGCTGTGCTCATGCGTGTGTGATGTGATCTTTCACAGGTCCTTCCAATGTGGCCCTCTTGTGCATCTGGAGGTTGCTAAGGGATCTGTGCTGGAGACAAACAGTGCTGGTGCCCAAGGTGTGACACCACCAATCTCTGGTTGGGAGTGGTGGGACCTGGTCAAGAGCCTGTTTAGCATGGACACTGACGTGACATGCCACATGGTCTCCTCTGTCACACACAGCTGGAGAAACCCAATCCAGCCCTCAAACTGGCACCTCTCATTACAGAGGCCTCAGGTACCTGCCCTGTGGTTAAGGTTACAAGTGCCTTTTTATTCCCAGCCAAGGTATAATTTGGAATCCTATATACAACCAACATGTCATTACCTCGAAGAACCCTAAATCTTCCAAATCCCACCAAGGCCTCTTCTAGGCTTAAATTCTGAGCCAAAGGAATCCTTAGACTGTGGTGCTTCTAATCGCTGAAAAGTGACTTTGTGACATTCTCATAACTTATAGTTTTATGTAGCCTCTCCTTTCAGTTATGTAGGGATTTAACTGTCAGTTATATCCTCGGTGACTGATAGAAATGGCCTTGCTATAGACACTGGGGCATGTAGGGTGGGAGTGGCACTCCAAGTGCTCACGTGCTGTCCCCAGTCCGGGTTTTTCAGTAGTAAAAGCATCCAGAGGCTGAATTCGCACAGTCCAGTTCTGAGTGGACCTCCAGACCCTGAGAATACCATGACTATGAATGACAAATGACTTATTATAAAGTTTTTGTTGAATTATAAGAGCGGCATATCTGTGTCTCTCTACCTAAAAGCAAACAACCATAGGAAGATACATTTGCTGATTAGAAAGTCAACATCTTAGTCTGCTGGGGTTGTCATAATGAAGTATTATAGGCTGGGTGGCTTAAGCCACAGAAAGTCGTATCTCACACTTCTGGAGGTGGGAGCCTGAGACAGAGGCGTCGGTAGGGTTGATTTCCCGAGGCCAACAAGAACCCAACAAGAACAACTTAAAGGAGAAAAAGTTTATTTTGGATCCCAGTTTATTTTGGATTACATGGATCACATGGTCAGCCAACTCCATAGCTCTGGGCCCAAGGTGAGACAGAACATCATGGCGGAAGGGTGTGGTGAAGGAAGGTTGCTCAGGACAGAAAAGCCAGGCAAAGCTTGCAGTCAGCTCTCTTCTTCCTAAGTCTTCTCATGGTCTTCACTCTGGACATTTGTGTCCAAACTTCCTCCTTTTATAAGGACACCAATCATATTGGGCTACAGCTTATCCCATGATCTCATTTTAACTCAATTACCTCTTTACATACTCCATCTCCAAATGCAGTCACATTCTGAGGTACCGGGGGCACATAATTCAGCCCCTAATAACATCAAAAATCAAATCCTGAAATATATCTCGCCTCATCATAAAGCTTAGAGTTTCTCCTATAATTCTTCAATGAATCTTTATTTTCAAGGAAAACCATTTGATTTTGCATGCCCTCTTTTCCTCGGTTGATTAAAGATTATCTTCAAGGCAACAATCTTGAAGAAATGGGTGCAACTGATGTGAGCAGCATATGAAAGCACGGAGCGCACCTGTCATGGTTAAGTAAGCGTGCTTTAAATCTTGCCTTCTCAGGCGTGGTTTCTGGAACTGAAGGGGCGCGCCACCTGTCCATTTACCACCTTGGAAATTGTTGATTGCAAGATGGATCTCTGGTCTCTAGGGCGGCTGGGGAGGGCTCTGCAGTTGAGCTGTTTGCATTCCCTTGTCCTCGATTACTGCAGGTAAGGCTGGAATGTGGAGTTCCTCAGGTAGCAGGGGAGGCAGCAGCCAGGGGTGGCCACATCCTCAGCAAGGCATGGCTGAAAAAGGACCCTCCAAAACCTCCTGAGGGTTGATGTGCCTGAGTATGTCAGGGTTCTCAAAAGAGTCTCTTCCACTCATTTGCTCTTTGAACAAATAACTGTCGAAGGCCAATTTATAGAAGACACTGTGCCCACTGCTGGGACAATACATATGTATATGAGGCAATGTTGCTGTCCAAGCGAGTCTTCGGTACAGTGGAAAAAGACATGCTCTTGACTCTGCTAATGCACCATGGAAAGTCATGTTTGGATACATGTTTTGTGGTACTTCAGATGAAGTGATGGGTTAGTGGTCACCAGGAGAGGAGCAGGGGAGAAAGGTGAGGTGCTAGGGAGGAGCAGAGCATGTCTTTCATAGAGCTGGGGTGCCAACAGGGAGGGTCTGGGGGTGAGAATAATAATAATAATAATAATAATAATAATGCCAGCAGATGGTTATTGAATGCTTACTGTGTGCCAAGCATCTTTAGGGATTAGCTCATTTATTCTCCCAATGACCTATGGGATTTCCAGCCCTAGACTAGAGATGAGGAAAGACTTGTTCAAGGTCATCCACAGGTTAGGAATGGAGCCTTGATGTGAATCCAAATTGCCTGACCTCAACAGAAATTGCAGGTTAGCAGCTTCTGGGTGAAGAATTTTCCTTCGCGAGCTGTGAGTACCCACCTCTGATCCATGACACTGGATTTCCCGGGCTCCATTATTTATCATTCACAGACAATTTCAGACTGTTTATATGGAAACTTTCTGATTCTGTTGAGATGATTTCCACTTTAAAAGTTGTGGAGTCTGTGACTCTTCCCATGTAGCCAGATGAGGTCTTGTACCCAAAAGACCAGTGGGCCATGAGGTGAGAGGAATGATTCCTGCCTGAGAAATGATGTCACAGAGACACAAAGTCCCTTAAAGAGAGAGGGTCCTGTCAGGACCGTGGTGATACTGAACAAGTCCATCAACGAAAACTAGGCAGAATGG
This sequence comes from Ictidomys tridecemlineatus, assembly GCF_052094955.1. Taxonomy (NCBI): domain Eukaryota; kingdom Metazoa; phylum Chordata; class Mammalia; order Rodentia; family Sciuridae; genus Ictidomys; species Ictidomys tridecemlineatus. The sequence continues at coordinate 87,715,804 of NC_135479.1, forward strand.
GCTGGGGTTGTGGCTCAGTGGTAGAGCACTTGCCTAGCATGTGTGAGGCACTGGTTTAGATCTTCATACAAAAATAATAAATTAATTAAATAAAGGTATTGTGCCCATCTACAACTAAACAAATAAAAATAAATTAAAAATTTAAAAACTAGACAGAAGGACTCCCAGCCCAGGGTAGCAGAAAGCCCAGGATCCTCAATACACCCTGCGGCAAATGCAGGATCGGCTTGGGCATCTCCCTGATTTCTCACACTCTACTGGGAAGAATCAACCCCACTGCTAAGAGACCCTGCTAAGCCCCACGTCCTGGGAGGGACCTATGCGGTGGAAAGAGAGGAGAAAGAGGAAATTCCCATCTTCAGGAATCAGTTTGCCTTAACTGTCCGTTAACATAATTGCTGATGCCAAAGCATAGAAATCTAGAGTTATCAGGGTTGGGTAGATGGAAAGCGCCACCTGAGACCTCAACAGAAATTGCAGGTTAGCAGCTTCTGGGTGAAGAATTTTCCCTTGCAAGCTGTGAGTACACCAGGCAAGATGCCCTTCGTTTACCTGCATGACTGAACCCCCATCCAGCTGGGATACTGGCATATCAGAGGCCCTCCATAATTACTTGTTAATTAGTTAATACATTTTTAAAAAGTCATTTCTGATAATATTACCCACCTCATTCTAAAGTTCAAGCCTTGACATTGCCAAATCCTTGATGATGTCACTTTACCTCATTGAACCTCAGTTTCCTGACCCATTCATGGTACCAATCCCTACCCAAGCAGGGTGTGGAAGATGCTTGCGATTTCACTCTGCAAACTAAAGACTGTGCGGTCCAAGGTGATAGAGCACAGAGCCCTGATCGGAGAATGAGAAGTTGAACTTTCCTGAACCTGCTCAGGACGTACCTTATAAGGCCCCTCCTTATAGGGTCTTGGTGCTGCTGGGGTCTTCTCAGCCTCCTCTCATCCATGTCTATAGTGCCAACCTCAAGGCTCAGAGCTTGTTCTCCCTCTGTTTGCTGGAATGGGCACTTCAAACCATCCTCTGCTCCCTTTGCCCAAGAGTCAGCCTTCTGGTCCCCTTTGGTCTACACCTGGGCTGACCTCCCCCCACACACACACACTGCCAGCCCTGGCTCTGGAAACCCAAGCCAGGGCTCAGAAGAAATGCCCCTCCCTACCCTGGGGAAGGCTTTATGATTAGTAATGCAGCCAGCTACAGAGGTTTAAAAATTGCTAACTTGTTCCTGTCGTTTCCTGTAGATTTGGAAATGAAGAAATTGAGAGTATTTTCTCAGGCCTGGAGAGGCACCAAAGGCTTCGCAGCCTCAGTCTGCGTTACTGTGGGCTGGAGCCCCCGAGTGGGCAGCAGCTGGGCTCCCTCCTCAGCCAGAGTGCCATATGGTGAGACGTGGTCCCTCCTCCCCCGCTCGTCTTGGCAACGTTTTCTCTTCAGTCACACAACCCATCGTGACAGTTATTTTGATTGTTTTTTCCCTAATAGAAGAAAAAGATCCATTAGCTAAGTCTGGGGATCAAAGGTGTCAGACTGAATGCTATTGGCCAGCTGACACAGTCACTAGATCTATTTATGACGTGTCCTATTTTTTTATTTACTATGATCTATTGATTGATTATTTTATGGCTAGGCATATACTTTACCAGCTGAAGATCCTTTTCTATATTTTATTGGTACATTAAAATGATACGTAATATATAGTATATAATAAATAGATAATAAATAAATACATGCATGCAATATAACAATGTAACTTGGTCAATATAGCTCCCCAGTATCTTTTCTTTCCCTCCCTTCCTCCATCTTTCTAATCCCCTTCCTCTACTTTTTTGGTTTCTCTTTGATTTTCATGAGATTCCCCTTACCACTTTTTTTTTCCTTTTCCCTTTCTAGCTTCCACACAGGAGAGAAAACACATCACCCTTGACCTTCTGAGTTTGGCTTATTTTGCATGACATAATGATCTCAAGTTCCATCCATTTTCCTGCAAATGATATAATTTCATTATTCTTTATGGCTGACTAAAACTCCATTGTATACATACACCATACTTTCTTTATCCATTAAACTATTGAGAGATACCTAGGCAGGTTCCATCATTTGGCTATTTTGGGTCACGCTGCTATTAAGCCCTGATTTGAGGAAGTGGAACTAACTCTGGTGAACAATTATTTCGCTCTCTTCTCCAGTGAACTGCACCTTGACGGTAACTACTTGCAATGTTCCGGAGCCCTGGCTCTCCTCAGACCCATGGCGGAGTATGCAGAGATACAGGGGAGAGACCAGCCGGCCATGGCTTTACCAGACTCTGGAAATCCCCCTCAGCTGCTCCAGAGTAAGCACTGGGAAACTTTGCCCTATGTTCCTTTGGGGGCCACCTGGAAGGAGGAAACTGCTTTGTGATTAAAAGTGACCTTCTTATTGATCAATGGAGATTCTTCTTTAGATGTACAGGAGGCAGAATAATGGCCCCCACAAATGTCTTTGTCCTAATCTTCAGAACCTGTAAATGTTACCTCTTATGGTAAAAGAAGCTCTACAGATGTGATTAAGTTCTGGATTTTGAGTTGTGGAGATTAGCCTCAACACATGGGTGGGGACAGTGTAATCCCCAGGATCTTTATAAAAGGCAGCAGGAGGGTCAGAGTCAGAGAAGCTGTGACAACAGAAGCAAAGGTTGCAGTGAGGTCAGCAGCAAGGGAATGTGGGGGTGTCCAGAAGCTGGACGAGACAAGGAAACTAATTTTTCCACGGGGTCTCCAAAGGAATATAGCTCTGCTGACACTCACCATTTTTGACCTATAAGATCTATTTCAGCTTCTGACCTCCAGAATATAAGATTAACTAAACTGGTATTATTTTAAACCACTTAATTTATTTTCACTTGTTACAGCAGCAACAGGAAACTAATACAGTATGTTTATCAGATTCTCCGGGTTAAAAGTGAAAGCAACACAACAGGATTAAAGAGCAATATGGGTTTATTGACTCACATAACTGGGATGTCCATGGGCGCAGCTCCCTTTAGAGATGGCTGAATGAGTGGAGGAGCTCAAACCATGTCATCAGGAGCCCTCAAGTTTGTTACCCCTGACTCTGGTTTCCCTTGGAGGGTTGGCCTCCTCTCCCAGGCTTTCTCCAAGCAGAAAGGACAGTTTATATACCTGCCAGAAGCCCCAGGGTTACATCATTGTGATTTGTAATCAAGCCAGAAGGCACAAGCTTCTTGCTTCCAATAAGAAGGGATTTAGGTCACATACTTACCTGTTGGGTCAATCTCTGTGTAGGGGTAGTGAGCTATTGGCCAGAACTGATGAATCACACACTCAAACACTCATCACATGCAGAGGACAGAGCTCTGTGCCCAGCGGCCCTGACAGCATCTCATAAAGAGGGAGTAACCATCCTGAGGTATAGGGGAAGGCAGATGCTGGACAGACAGGAACAATAGCTGTCTATTTCCCTCTAAATCGCTTCTCATCTGTTTTAATAGATTCTAAGGATGCATATTCATGACACATTTTAAATCTGATGACTTTTTAATAACTGGTCACAGCAAACTGTAGCAAATGGTTAAGAGCACAGACAGAGGCCTGGGTTCAAATCTCTTCGTGTCTTTGAGCGTGTCTTCCAGAATCAATCTAACTTCAGCCATTTCAGCTGCAAAATGAACACAATGATAATTAGCCCATAATGGTCCATGAGAATTATGTGATTTAATGAGCATACTTACTTAGTACAATGCCTTGCTCAGAGTAAGTCCTTGAGAGACATTAATTATCATCATCACCATAGCAACAACAACCCCTTCCCAGGAAAGCAGAATCTTCAATAATATTGGTAAATATGATTGCTCTATTTGCTGGGGGAAAAAAATGAAGATAAAGAGCTTGATGTAAAGGCCACTTCATGGACGTGAAAACAAATAACTTGTAACAAATTCATATACGTAATGGTTGTTGCCTGTTTCGGGACCTTCATCAGAATTATATAGGTCATCTGTTGAATTTGATAATCCAGCTAGCCCTATAACTATGCAAAAGGAAACTGGAAAAGAATGTTTAATATCAAATATACTTTCCCTGTGCTATTTTTTTAAGCCTTGATCCTACATATGAAGTCCTGCATGATAGCTTTGGAATCTAAATAACAAGTGGATCTGTTATTGTTGTTGTTTGTTTGTTTTTTAAGAGTTGGAAATGTAAAAGTGGTGTCTCAAGGGCTTAGCATGTGGCAGGTGAGGACAGGTGTGGGAATCATGAGAGGTAACTTGTTACAGCAGCAACAGGAAACTAATACAATATGTTAATCAGATTCTTCAGGTTCAAAGTGAAGACACATGAAGATCCCCCTTTCCAGATGTCCCAAGTGTTTTCTGCTAAAAGGGACAGTGACACTTAATATGGAGAGTTCTGGATTTGTTTTCCCAGGGTTGGAGTTGAGGGCAGAGAGTGTCTGTCCTGTCATTCCCCACAGGTGCCCCGGGTGGGGGGGAACTGCGCTGGGGCTGGGCCCTGCCATCATGGGTCAAAGGACAGAAGCTCTTATAAGTTTTCACTTAGGGTCTCAGAAATAACGACAACACCCACCACAAATTCAGGTACATTTCTAGGTTCTTCTCTTTTCCTAAGGCTGTGACACTAAAATCCACTGGAACCTTCATTTATTTATTTTTTTCATTTTTTAAAATTTCAATTCGTTATATATGACAGCAGAATGCATTACGATTCATGTTACACATATAGGGCACAGTTTTTCATATCTTTGATGGTACCCGGGAACCTTCATTTTTATCCCATTTCAGCTGGTACATTTAACTATTCTGAGTTCCCCTGGATAATTGTATTCATGTTCTCAGGCTGCCATAACAAAATGCTGCAGGCTGGGGGGCTTACACAACCAAAATTTTATCTTCTCACAGTTCTGGAGGCTGAAAGTCCAAGATTAAGGTGCCAGCCAATTCTGTTCCCACTGAGGGTTCTTTTCATGGCATGCAAAGGGCCACCTTCTCACTGTCTCCTCACGTGACCTTCCTCGGGACATCAGGTAGAAAGAGGGAATGAGCTCTCTGGCCTCTCTTCTTACAAGGACACTGAATCTATCAGATCATGGCCTCGCTTTCCTGACCCTATTTAACCTGAATTCCTTCCTTAGATTCCCTGTCTCCAAATACAGCCACATTAGGGGTCAGGGCTTCAACATATGAATTGGGGCAGACAACAACATTCAGTCTATAACAGTAACGTGCACACCAGCACAGAGGGAAAGAACCTGTGTTTCAGAGCTGGGATCATAGACCTCAGCTCAAGCAAAATTATTTTTCCCATCCTGATTTAATATGCCGGCAGGATTAGCCTTAAATAACAGAATAAGAGGCAAGTGAGGCAAGAAAGTTCAATGACCGTGTGTCACCAGCAGCCCCTGCCCCATCTCATTTTCTTTTTCCATTTTAACTACAATATACTTTATAAATCCTGGTGTCTTATATTACCTCGACTGTCAAAGGGAAAGCAATTGCACAGATTGTTCTCCAACAATCCAGGGTCATCTCCAACCTCCCCCACTAACCAGGATCCTGGTTTTACCTTAGTGAGTGAGGTCAGTGGAGGTGCTGGCCCTCACCTGGCCATGGGTGAGTATGGAATCCACCTGGACTTTGCCACCCTAAAATAGGATTCTTGAGCAGAAGAACCTGGTGTCTCACCCCAACTACCTGTCATTTCATGATCCTGCCAGATCCTTGTTGCTGTCCTGGCCCCTGTCCTTAGATAGCCTTGCTCTTGGAACACAGTACATGAAAAATTTCCCAGGATATGTTGGAAAGGGTGTGAGTGATTGTTTGTTTGTTTGTTTAATAATTGTAGCCTAGAAATTTAATTTTCATTTTATTATTATTATTTGTTGGGTACTGGGGACTGAACCCAGGGGAACTCTACCCCTGAGCTACATCCTCAGCTCTTTTTATTTTAGATTTCAAGACAGGGTCTCATTGGGCTGGGGATGTGGCTCAAGCGGTAGCGCGCTCACCTGACATGCGTGCGGCCCGGGTTCGATCCTCAGCACCACATACCAACAAAGATGTTGTGTCCGCCGAGAACTAAACAATAAAACATTAAAAATTCTCTCTCTCTCTCTCTCTCTCTCTCTCTCTCTCTCTCTCTCTCTCTCTCTCTCTCTCTCTCTCCTCTCTCACTCTCTCTTTAAAAAAAAAAAAAAAAAAGACAGGGTCTCACTAAGTTGTTGAGGCTGGTCTTGAACTTGTGATCCTCCTGCCTCAGCATCCTAAGTTGCTGGAATTATATGCCTGTACCACCATGCCCAGCTAGATTTTTTTTTTTTTTAAAGAAATGCCCAGGTCTCAACTTTCATGAGAATCATGTACCTGTTGTTAAAATATCCTTGGTCATAAGCATCTCATTCTCCTACTTTGCAAAAGAAAGAAAAACTTCTCTTCCAATCAGTATCTTAGTAGAATGTTTTGCTCTGTAATACAAAAGCAAAGAGATAATTCAAAATATTATGCAAATATTACAGAAGTTACTAACTCCAATAACTCAGGGACAACCTGTTTTTATACATCAAGTGATTTCCAACTTTTGCTTTTAATAAAGAAGGACCTAGTCTAATTACCAGCTGACATGTTATTTAAAAAAATCTTTTTTTTTTTTTTTTTGCAGGACCCAGTGGCACCTGCCAGTAATCCCAGTGGCTTGGGAGGCTGAGGCAGGAGGATCTCGAATTCAAAGCCAGACTCAGCAGTTTAGCAAGGCTCTGAGCAACTTAGTGAGATCCCGTCTCTAAATAAAATACAAAAAGGTCTAAGATGTGGCTCAGTAGTTAAGGACCCCTGGGTTCAATCCCTGGTACAAAAAAAATCATTTTTGTATGTGATAGATTACTAGGCAATTTTTAGTATATAATTCAAGTATTCAAAGAATTGAATAAAACTGGTAAGGTAAAACTTTTTCTAGAATTATACAGATGAAAAACAACTTATTATAAATATATCCCATACAATGTTTGGGATACACATGCCCTAAAATAATTATTCTTGGGCTGGGGAGGTGGCTCAAGCGGTAGCGCGCTCGCCTAGCATGCGTGCGGCCCGGGTTCGATCCTCAGCAGCACCACATACCAACAAAGATGTTGTGTCCGCCGAGAACTAAGAAAAAATAAATAAATGTTAAAATTCTCTCTCTCTCTCTCTGTCCCCCTCTCTCTCACAAAAAAAAAAAAAAAAATTATTCTTTATTCATCTGACAATTAAAGTTTCCAGGTATCCTGCAATGGAATGAGAGTATGGGGACAGATGGGGGGTGTTTGGGGCAAGGGAGGCTAAGCCTGGCAACCCTACTCCATTCTCATCTTGTGCAAATAAGGCTTGTTAGCATGTAAAACTCTAGCAACAACCACAGAAAACAACAGAACAATACTGAACTCTACATCACTCTAGAATATTCTCCAATGGATATGTGAATTAATATTAAAAAACATTATTTGTCTCACTGAGAGATGCAATCGATAAAATTTTTATTTCTGTACTTATTAAGGCTTATCAAAATGTGTAAAATACACCTGCTGTATTATATGTGTAGTTCTAAAAGTTGATTAATAACTGCAGAAGAAATTTTTAATACTTTACATCATATTTATTGCTTTATAGACATATGAGGATATTACCCCAAGACATTTTTAAAATTTAAATATTTAGACACATAGCATTTTTATTACAGAGGAATTTTACACGATGACCTACAAATGACTTTCAAATACAAATTAAGCAGAATGAAAACAAAAATAACAGCACAAGAAAAAAAGGGAATAATATAAAACTTTCAACAACTGAAGAAGAGTTTGCTTGGGTTTCATGTTGTTTCTGATGTTTTACTGAATTATAGCTGGTGGGGCTGGGGATGTGGCTCAAGCGGTAGCGCGTTCGCCTGGCATGCATGCGGCCCAGGTTCGATCCTCAGCACCACATACAAACAAAGATGTTGTGTCCGCCGAAAACTAAAAAATAAATATTAAAAAAAAAATTCTCTCTCTCTCTCTCCATCTCTCTCACTCTTTCTTAAAAAAAATGAATTATAGTTGGTGTCAAATTGCTTGGAGTTGAGATTCCATTTGACTGATGTAAGAGAATAATGATACAACAGATTTTATTTTTAAAATGTCAACATTTGCCATAAGCTAAAAAATTTTTGAAATTTTAAAACTTATGGAAAATTTAAATATCAACCTAAAATTGTACAAGGTATTCCTTGAGGATGTTATGAGAGAACTTTTTTTTTCTGTGCTGAGAATGGAACCCAGCTCCTCATGCAGACTACACAAGGGCCTTACCACTGAACTGTACCCCCAGCCCAGCAAAAATGTATTGAGATCACTGCTTAGTAAGACCCAAATGTTTGATTCTCTCCTCTCTGTATGAGCTACTCCCAGGCCTCCCAGAAACTTCTTTTTGCTAGAGTCAGGTACTATGACTTTCTATTGCCAACAACCAAGGGGGCCCAAATAGCTCACAAATGGCTAATGACAAATTTGTTTTCTTGGTTACTTGTTACAACATAGGAATGCAATCTTAATAATGATGTACCTTCCTCTGCTCATTGTTTGTTCTGACATCCATCAGATATTCCCCCATGTGCTTAGGTTATGATGGTGCACAAAACAAAGATCTCTCCCCTGGAGGAGGGGGCTGGAACACAGCATGCATGGGTGTGTGCATGCGTGCAGAGGGTGGTCAGGCAATTTTCAAAAGGTGCAATAAAAATACATATGCTACAGTTTGGTAGAAGGTGATAATTGATATGAAAAAAGAAAAAGAGCAAGGTGTGGGAGTCTGGGAGTCTGGGGAAGGAAGACAGATGGCCTGTGATTTTTAAGTAGACAGTTGAGTGCGGCCACCTTGAAGAGGTAGCATCTGGGAACAGGCACAGCAGTGACGAAGGAGCCCCACAGAAGGGTGCAGATGAGCAGGCCAGGCCTGGGGAACAGCCTGGACCAAGGTCTAAGACCTTTGCATGTAAGAGCAGCAGGTGCTATATATTTTTCAGGGACCAGTGAGGAAAGGACCCTGTAGCTGGGAAGGAGCTGAGGAGGGGAAGCTGCGGGGTCAGGAGCGGGGGACAGGAGACCTGCTGGGGCTGTGGTCCTACAGGCAAGAGAGGCATCTACACAAGTGAGTCTGGGGTTGGTGGGATGGGATCAGATTCTGCATTGTATGGTGGGGTGCAAGAGAAAGGCAAAAAAGAGTCCAAACTGAATCCAGAGAAATAATATTTTAATACATTTTGGTGGGGCCGGGGGTACCAGGGATTGAACCCAGGGGCACTTGACCACTGAGCCCCAGCCCCAGCCCTGTTTTGTATTTTATTTAGAGACAGTGTTCACTGAGTTGCTTAGGGCCTTGCTTTTGCTGAGGCTGGCTTTGAACTCGGGATCCTCCTGCTTCAGCCTCTGAAGCTGCTGGGATTACAGGCGTGTGCCACCACACCCGGCAATACATTTTTTTTAAACAACAACAACAACAAAATGTTCCTCCCTGCTGTGTTCCTATTGAGGGAGCTGTGGAATGTAAGGGAGATTAACTGGAGGCCTGGTGGGCTAGTTCTTGGGCCTCACTTGGTTGCCTGTTCACCTCAAGGCTTCAGGGAGGGGAATGAAAAGTGACAGGATGGACAGGGTCTTGGCAGCAGGTCGGCTGATGCCTGTGAGAAAACACCTCCCTCCAAAGAGCACATAAAATGAAGTATCTAGCGCATCATTCAAATTGCAACAGGCTACATTTTTTAAAATCTTTTTTGTTTTTCAACCAGCTGGCCAGGGAGCAAGATCAACTTTGAGCCAAACTGCAAAATCGTCTGAAGCCATCGCAGTGAAAACCACTAAAGAGAAGAAAAAGAGAAGAAGAGGTATTAGTGTTATTGCTGTTTGGACAATTCCTTCCCATCCCTTCTCCTTATAACTCACTTCCCCTCTCCTGGGCTGTGTGTTCCCAATACCACCCCAAAACAGAGAGAAAAACCCAAGTGGAGAAAAGACTCAATGTCTTGTGACCCCATATAAACCAAACAGGAAGGGCTTCACCTTGTCCACCCGAGGAGTTAATCTTTGGCACATTTAATGTTCCAAAAAAAGAATTATGGGGCCTAGGCTGGTTTGGGAACAGCTTTGTGAGAACAGCCAGAAGGACCTCATAAATCTAGCTTGGAGCCTTCTCCAACTACAGTTTTACTTAGAACCAGAAACTGAGTGGTTTTGAAGGAATTTTAAGAAGTCACGACTTCATAGGGACCAGGGTCCTATTCCTGACATCCACACCAGCGCCTGGCTCTCAGCAATGTGAGGGTGTTGCGCTCCCCAGTTTCCAGTGTTGTGTTAAAAAAATTCCAAAGAGCCAGCACAAGACAATCCTGGGTGTGTCACCTACAGTAGTCTTTGGGAAACTCCGCCCCAGAGGCCAGTTTGAATCTGTGTTGTTCTGTTTTAGACCACTTCATGAGTTTTTGGTACCATTTGTTTGCAGGGAAGGGCGACTGGTTTGGGCCATTGAGCTGTATCCCTAGCCTTCTTTATTTTAATTTTTTAAATTTTGAAACAAAGTCTCAAAATCAATTGTCCAGGCTGACCTCAAACTTGCAATCCTCCTATCTGAGCTTCCCAAGCAGCTGGAACTTTAGGAGTCCAAAACAGGCCCAACTCTCTTCTTTGATCGTAAACTGTTCTGTGTGGCTTGCTTTTTTTTTTTTTTTTTTTATCCTGTTCTTGTATTATTAGTCTTGCATCTTCTCTGTGAAATATCGCCACATTCAAAAATTATAAATTCTTATAAGTTGTAAAGTGAAAGAATTTATCAGACCCTCTCTCTGTCATCTGATGTAAATATAGTCTTTCCACAGGGTAGAGCTAATAGAGTTTAAAAATTCACAGGAGAGTCTACTCCAGGGATGGAGCTGGGAAGACTTTGGAAACATGCTGGCCTGGTATGAAATCAAGAAAGGATTTAGTTGAGGAAGGACTTGAACAAGCCATGAGCCCCAAGTTCAGCTAAAACAAGAGGCTGTTGAGGTTTGGGCCTCACAAGGAGGAAGGGTCACAGTAAGGAGGAACCTGCAAGGAATCCTTTGCCTGAACCCAAGAGAAACAACTTGGATATGTATTTATTTTACATTTCCAGAGTTCACCGAGGAAATTGAAAAACATCTTCCCACATTGGGCCATTGCTTGTAGAGTCATAGGGTGTTTGTTTGAGGGGAGAGTTTGGCCTTTGGTAGAACAGTCCTACTTGTTTCAAAATGAAGGGTCAGATGGAGCTGATTTACATCCTCCTCCTGGGTGAGGAGGCCAGATGGTTTCCATTTGGCCCTAATTGAAAACAGCCACACTATTTTCCTGCACATCTCTTTTTGGACAGGAGGCTTTTGGCCTTCTGCTTGGAAAGTTGTCCCCATCGAACCAGAGGAGTCCAAACCCCATTCAGAAGCTTGACCCCCCCCGCCCCCATTCCTTCCCTCACTTGGAGTCACAAGAACCTTGACAGTGATGATTACAAGGACTCACAACTTGACGTTGGGCAGCCATTTACAAGTTGATAGAAGAAGCACGATATTCCATTTCTATGCTTGCAAACTTGGGGCATATTCATCCCAGTCCAGTCCTGTCCTTCAACACCCGTGACCAGAAAGATTCATAGACCTAACCAGCGGCTCTGGCCAGAGTCACTCCTCATCTCCAAACTCTATAAAAAAGAAAAAAAAATAGAATTGTTAGATTAGTGCTTTTCTCCACTTGAATGCCTCCACAGGCACCTGGAGGACTTGCCAAAACACAGATTGCTAATAATTTTTTTTTTAAATAATAAAACCAAAATAAATTTTTAAAAAAGGCAAGCACAGATTGTTAGGGACACCACCCCCTCAAGGTTCTGGACCTGGAGACTCTGCATTTCAATGAGGCTGATGCTACTGGTCCAGGGACCACATTTTGGGAACCACTGCTTTTGGACTTAAAAAAAAAAAAATTAGATTGCATGCTCTTGATTTATTTTGCTCATTGAAGAAAATCAGAGAACAGAGTGAGACTCCTGGCAGCCTCTTTTCTGCTCTGGAGCCATGGAATCAGCAGGCTCCTGCCTATTTCTGTTCTGGTATCTGCCTTGTCAGTTAGGCCCTCCTTGGATCCCTTGGCTGTCTGCACCATGGGGATTCAGAAGCTGGGAACTCTGGGTCTGAAGGCTGGTCAGCCCTCAAATGGGAGAGGTCCACCTTGGCCTACGCCCCACAGACCTGTGAGGTCCATGCAAAGCTAGAAGATGGCCAAAGGCTGGAAGTCCCTGAAATGTGGTCAGGAATGGCCATCTGTGGATGACATGGTTCCCTGATCCCCATTCAGGCAGTCCTCAAAGTTCCTGAAAGACCTGATAAGGACCAAGGGGTACCTTGTCACCTGAATGTGTTTGTCTTCTAGCCAAAGCCCCACATGTAGTCTCCAGGAGGATTTAGGATGAAACAAACCAATAAGTGACTTAGACATGTACAGGGGTCAAAATTCAACCATAACATGATCTTTCCATGAGCTTGAGATTGATCAGAACTTCACTACGGTACCATGCTGCCCAAGCACCAAACCCACCTGCCCAGGTGAGACACTGTTGCTTACATCATAGTCTCAGTCCACAGAAATATCAGTGGCAATATGGAACAGAAGGATCAAATTCTAAAGTCAAGACGTAATCTTCAAAACAGCATTATTAGCTCCAAAACAGGAAGGTACCACTTATAATCCTGAAATTATTTTATTGGAGATTTTATCCTGGGGTGACAGCTAAACAATAAAAACCTGTAGAGATGGGTTCTAAGATCCAAGGTGTGAATCATCCCATGCTAATTGCACCTTGATTTCTGAAGCCCTGTAATCAAGCGAATGAAGTTTATGTTCTGGTTTGTAAAATTGGGAATTATACAGGAAATTACACGTGTTCTTTGTCAGTGGAAAGAAGTTATTTTTAACAATTTTTTTTTTTAATTTCACCACAAAGAGATAGTCCTGTCAGGGCCTAGCACCCACAGGGTGGTGAATAATATTGAGCAGACCTGTCAGATGCCATCAGAATGTGTAATGCCCACCTGATCTGGTGGCTCCAGAATAGATCAGAGGGTGAGGGAGATGAGGGAGTCTCCCTGGAGAAATGCTGGTTCCATGGGAACTTGCACTTGGCCTTTGGGTACTGGCCACCTCAGTGCTCCAGGAAGGAAGGAGAAGTTTACCAGGGGCAAGAGAGAGTGTTCTAAGCAGAAAAGCCACATGAGGAAAGGCTCAGAGAATGGAGGTGTCTGGAGGGTGGGACATCCTGTAATCACTGCAAGAGGTCATGAGGAGTAGCTGGAGCTGCGGTACCTTTGACTTCCCCATGGGGAAGCAATCCACACCTGCCCTAACACAGGCCCAGAAGCTCACCTCCTCTCCAGGGGTGCACATTTGTGCCATGCTGGCTGCAAGGGGTACAGCCCTGGCTGAGAACATTCTCTCCTTGCAAAGTTCAGCTGTGTAAGAATTCAGCTTCCAGCCTTCAGCCTGGGCCCACCAGCTCACCTTGCACCCATCCTGCCTTCTGGCAGGCTGGGAGAGGGTGAGGAGAAATGAGGGCCACGTGTGGTCGGTGTTCAAGTCGTTAATCATTCCGAGCAGTAGACCGAACTTTTCAAAGGCATTTATGTTTGTGAAAAGATTTTAAAAATAGAAAAAATCATAATCCATTTGTGTTCACAAAGCAGAATCGAAGCATGATTAATGACATTGTACTTGAAAAAACAATGAACACAAAACTTTCCACAATACAACTGCACTCTACGCTCCATTTGTTATTCATTCATTCACTCCACAAACATTTATTAAGTGTCTACCGTGTGCCAGACATTGTCCCAGTGTGTCAACACTGCTCCATTATTCATGAAAGCTGTCATTTGTTATCGTCCCCACATCCTGGATATAAGGACAAATAAGATTTAAACAAGTTAGGCTTATCCCCAATAAAACTAAAGGACAGGCCAGCTGTCATCTCTCCAAGTGTGTCCTGAAGGGAAATAAATCCATTTTATTCAATGATCCAACACATTAGAGTCATATCCCAAGAAACCAATCAACCCCCGCCCCCCGCTTTTTTTAAAGCCTATTTTCTACTTTTTGTTTTTTCTGAGCTGGCGCACTAGGGTGACCTATGTCCAAATTCACCATCTTTCCCTAAAATGTCAGTTTTCATCCAGGGATTGAAGACTTAACACTTGATCACCATGACTCTCCACATATGCTGGCTAACCTTCACCTGACATCAGCTCCGTGAGGGCTAAAGGGCTGGTGTATTGTCCCTTTGGTTTCCTGTTGGGTCCCCAACACCTAGAGGACAGCTTGGCCCATAATAGGAAATCAACAATATTTGTCGACTGCCAAATGCATCCCAGTCAATAGAGACCTGCTAAGCTGGGGGGAAGCTCTCGGCGAACATGTGGGCAAATCAGTGTGCACACAAAGGATCCTTTAAGATCCCTTAGTTGCCTGTACAGCATGATATTTAGATGTATTCTAAACAATCAGCAGACAACTCCTCTTCTATCAAGATTCTGCTAGGGACTTCAGTTTTTCTCTCTAGATTAATACAGAGCAATCTGCAGCTTCCCAGGTTAAAGGATGAGGGAGACATGGAGTATGAAACAAGGACTTTAAAAACTACATATGTAGTACTTCCTTGCTATATTGCAAAATGAATCCACTCACACAAGCCCAGCGGGTACAGATTTTTTTTAAAAAGAATCAGTTTAGCTGATGATAAATGGGAACTATTGTCTAAAATAACAAATCACTCTGATTTTCTTGTAGGATTCAGGAAAAAAGTGAAAGGTTTCATGGAAGCTGGTCCTTGGCTAGTGAAGTTGTACTTGGCAGATAATGGCATAGACGGAAAAGGAGGAGGAGCGGACTTGTTGGAATTTACCCAAACTTTAACATGGTGAGGAGCAAATAGAGGTCTGATTTGTCCACTTTCCAGAACTAAGTGTTTGTAAGTCATGGGGATGATGATTTAGTTGTCTTATTATTTATTTATTTTGGTACTGGAGATTGAACTCAGGGGCACTTAACCACTGAGCCACATCCCCAGCCCCTTTTTGTATTTTATTCAGAAATGGGGCCTCACTGAGTTGCTTAAGGCCTTGCTACCGGTGCTTATGGCCTTGAACTCAGGAACCTCTTGCCTCAGCCTCCAAAGCTTGTGCCACGGTGTCCAGTAGGAATGATGATTTAAATGCAGATTTTTTTTAGCAGCTTCTTGTAAGGTCGTTCACCTCCAAGAGCCCTGTGACCTGAAAGGAAGCACAGCCTATTTGGAAGTATACACTCCTTTGTGTTGTCCCATCCTCCTCGGTCCCAAAGACAGCTATTCTTGAAAGTTTCTGGAAAACAGAGTATTTCCTTGCCATATTTGTCTTGACAAATCTTAGGCCTCTCCCTGCCCAGCTGCACAGAATCCATATCCTCCGTGGGCCAAGGCACAGTTCAGAGGTACCACAAATTTAGGAAAACTTGCTGGGTGGAGAGGGCTCTGGAGTACACACCCACACCAGGAGGTCCTTCCAGCACCTGAAGCATGAACAAGGTCTGAAGCTGGAGGGCTGGTGGATGGCAGGTTATAAATTTAGAAGAAAAAGATTCCTTCTCTAATATACTTACCTCCTTATTCAAAGGAAGAAGGGGAAGATGTTTTAATTGGAGAGCTTTGCTGCACTTTCTATAATAATTATATTAATAAATTTCCTTTTATTGGCCTTTTAGTATAGTATTGAATTTAATATATTGCTGTTGCATTATTCTTTTTATGTATTGCTAAAATTTTGTTAAGGTTTTTTTGCAACTATGTACCCAGGTATACTAACCTTGTACTTTCCTTGTAACATCTTTGTCTGGGATCTAGATAGTTCTGGAGGCACAGAGTGAGTTAGGAAATGTCCCCTCCTCTCCTATCTTATGAAATACTGTTTGTAGTAGTGATTGGCAGTATTTCATCCTTAAGTATTTTTTAGGTTGTTCAGTGAAGACACTGGACCTGGAGCTTTCTTTATGAGACATTTTGAACTACAAATTCATCTTTCAAGTAGTGATAGGGCTATATTGGTTTTGCTTGTTTTTTCCTGTATAAATCTCTGATAATTGGTGCCTTTCAAGAAATCTGTTCATTTCATTCAAACAAAAACTTTTTTCATGACCCTTCCTTATGAGCCTTTTAATGTCTGTTGGATCTATAGCGATGCTTCCTCTTTTGTTGACATTGATAATTTGTTTTTACTTTTTTTCTGATCATTTTGGTTAGAAATTTATAATTTTATTAATCAAAAAAAATCTTTGGTTTTCTCTACTGTTGCTCTATTTCCAATTTCATTTATTTCTTCTCCTTATTATCTCCTTTCTTCTCCTGACTGTGGGTTTCATGTTCTTCTCTGTCTAGATTACTAAGGTAAAAGCTTAAGTCTTTATTTTAAGCCTTTTTATTTTTCTAATATAAATAATTGTCTTAGCACTAAACACCTCTTTCATTGTGCCCTGCCAATTTTGATACATTGTATTTTCATACAGCATGGGATGCATTAGATTGACAGCCTTGCTCAAGTCTTCCATGCCTTTACTAACTTTGTAGTTACTTGCTCTAAAAATTATTAAGAGAAGGGAATCTGTGATTATATCTCATTGAAGTTTAATCAGTTTTTGTTTTGTGTATTTTTAAGCTCTATTATAGTTACGTGTTAGAGTCCATCTCCAACAGGGGGTCTCAGGAGACGAACTGATCGTGAGGAGTCAGCGAAAGGGGGTGGAGAAACAACACAGACACAAAAGTGAAGGTGCTGAATCCCAATCTTTACTTGTGAAGTTGATCATATATACTTTTCATTTTGGCAGGCTCACAGTACTTTGTGGTTACAAAACAGGAATCACTATTCAAAGAAACAAAATATTATGTAGCTACAATTAGATAAGAAGAATGTATCTTGGCTTATGCATAAGCAAGCATTTTTACTTTCAGTTCACGTTTTGCTTTGAGCTGTTTCTGCTTAGTTAGTTTTTAATAATAGTTAGAAATGTCCCAGATTATTGGCCTATACCTTGACTATTCTTTCTTAACTTACTGACTAGAACCAGCACCTCGGTTATGGCAAGTGGTTAACTTGAAAAGAGAGGCTACTAATTTTAATCAAACAAGAGTAAGAGCACAAACCATTGTGCACAGGAACAAGAACAAGCACTAATCTGTCTTCTTCTCTAGATTTTAATTTAATTTCTCAAAAACTTCCTTGACTGTTTTTCATACAGGGGGTTTTTCATTAAACATTAACAATTTACATTCCACAGCTGAATCGTTGCATTTATAGCAAACAGATTTATTCTTTAGAAGTAGTTGCATTAATTGGGAAAGTCATGTTTTTTCCTTCATATTTAATGGTCATATGAGAAGTCACAACTATACTTATTAAGAGAATACAAAAACAAACCAGCCCATTCCCAGAGTCATACTGCACTCCTCCAGAGGATGGACGCCTTGTGCCATCCACCTCAGTAGGGCCTTGCCATAGCCTGAGTCAGGGGAGGGGTGCAGCAGTTATATAAACTTTTAAGATTGTTAGGATCTTGATGAATTTACCCTCATTATCATTATGAAAGATCTTTGGTGGTTGTTGTTGTTTTGTACTGAAGATTGAACCCAAGGGCACTTAACCACTGAGCTACATCCCCATCCCTTTTTAGTTTTTGAGACAGGGCATCACTAAGTTGCTTAGGGCCTCGATAAGTTGCTGAGGCTGGCCTCCAACTTGTGATTCTCCTACCTCAGCCTCCCAATCTGCTGGAGTTACAGGCGTGCACCCCCACACTTGGCCCACAGTCATTTTTTTCTGGTCTTTTGTCCCTTTGCCTTCCACCAATGGTTTCCATTGCATGTCTTGTGTTCACTAATCCATCCTCCTGCAAGTCTAACATGCCCTCAGTGCCCTCCAGTGTGTTTTTTTCATAACTTTATTACAACTATGGTTTATTTTTATTTATCTTATTTTATGTGCTGCTGAGGTTTGAACCCAGGGCCTTACACATGCTAGGCCAGTGCTCTACCACTGAGCCACAGCCCAGCCCCAATCCAATGTGACTTCATCATCTTCATCCCTGTGAGTTCCACCCAGGGATTCCCTGATCGACCCACTTCTACCTGCTCTCCTCTGCCTCCTTGAGTGTCTAGAGTACACTGATAATGAACGTGTTGATGTCTTGGATATTATCACCCATGTCATTCTGGGTATCTTGTTTTTTGTTTTTTTAGGTTTTTTTTTTTTTTTTTTTTTTTTAGAGAGAGTGAGAGAGGAGAGAGAGATAGGAGAGAGAGAGAGAGAGAGAGAGAGAGAGAGAGAGAGAGAGAGAGAATTTTTAATATTTATTTTTTAGTTCTCGGCGGACACAACATCTTTGTTTGTGGTGCTGAGGATCGAACCCGGGCCGCACGCATGCCAGGCGAGCGCGCTACCGCTTGAGCCACATCCCCAGCCCAAGGTTTTTTTTTTTTTTAAAGAGAGAGAGAGGAGAATTTCAACATTTATTTTTCAATTTTCGGCAGACACAACATCTTTGTGTGTTCTTAATAGAGATGATGAACAGTTTTTTCATTTACTTGTTGATTGATTGTATATCATCTTCTGAGCAGTGTTTGTTCATTTCCTTGGCCCATTTATTGATTGGGTTATTTGTGGTTTTTTTGGTGTTGTTTTTTTTTTTTTTAAAGAGAGTGAGAGAGGAGAGAGAGAGAATTTTAATATTTATTTTTTAGTTATTGGCGACACAACATCTTTGTTGGTATGTGGTGCTGAGGATCGAACCCGGGCCGCACGCATGCCAGGCGAGCGCACTACCGCTTGAGCCACATCCCCAGCCCTGGTGTTAAGTTTTTTGAGTGCTTTATATATCCTAGAGATTAGTGCTCTATTTGATGAGCCTGTGGTAAAAATGTCCTCCCATTCTGTAGGCTCTCTCTTCACCTCACTGATTGTTTCTTTTACCAAGAAGAAGCTTTTCAGTTTGAATCCATCCAATTTATGATTCTTGATTTTATTTTTGCTCTATAGGAGTCTTGTTAAGAAAGTCGGGGCCTAATCCAACACGATGAAGATCTGCACCTACGTTTTTAAATATTTTTTTTTAGTTGTCAATGGATCTTTATTTATTTATATGCAGTGCTGAGAATCGAACCCTGTGCCTCACACATGCCAGGCAAGTGCTCTACCAGTGAGCCATGACCTCGGCCCCTGGGCCTACTTTTTCCTCTATTAGAAGAAGGGTCTCTGGTCTAATTCCTAGGTTCTTGATCCACTTTGAGTTGAGTTTTATGCGTGGTGAGAGACAGGGGCTTAATTTCATTTTGCTGCATATGGATTTCCAGTTCTCCCAGTACCATTTGTTGAAGAGGCATTTATTTTCCATGATGTTAAAACTTACTTGATTTTGAAAGCTGCCTTTATTTTTAAAACTATGGCCTTTCTAATTTTATGCAAAACTAGGTGTTTATTTATCATGTGGCTAGATGAGTGTTGATATTTATTTACCTTTGTCAGTCCTTCCAACTTTTTTTTACATTTTGCTGGTATTTAACATGTAAATGACTGGAAAGTCCTACAAAATATCACACCTTATCTTTTGAACAAATAAATGAAAGAAGGATTTAAGGCAAGTAAAATTCTTACCTTACCAACTTACCTAAGAGATGAACAGCATGGAAACTAGAGAAATTAAACTGGGAGGAATTGTGCTCAGGATGTTGCCAGTCTCTAATTAGATCAGTACTTTGGGGGTGGGGCAGGGGGAATGGAGAGGACTTAAAAAAGAAAGTCTAGCCAGGCGGCTGAGGTGGGAGGATTGCAAGTTCAAAGCCAGCCTCAGCAACTTAGCGAGGCCCTAAGCAATTCAATGAGATCCTATCTCTGAATAAAATGTAAAAATGGGCTGTGAGTGTGGCTCAGTGGTTAAGCGCCTCAGGGTTCAATATCCCTGGTACCACAAAAAAAAAAAAAAAAAAAAGTCTGTGCTACAGAATAACTGAGTGATTGAGTTGAGTTTCTTTGAGTTTCTTCCATGCTGTGACAACATCGTTGTTGAAGTAGCACCCTCTTTCTCCACAGAAAAGTCTTAACTGTGGGGCTGGGGATGTGGCTCAAGCAGTAATGTGCTCACCTGGCATGCAAGAGGCGCTGGGTTCGATCCTTAGCACCACATAAAAATAAAATAAAGATGTTGTGTCCACCGAAAACTAAAAAAATAAATATTAAAAAAAAAAAGTCTTAACTGGGTTTCTCCAGAAATCTTCACCATAGATGATTTTAGGGCTGTCAGCAAGAGTCTCTGCAAAAGAGTTCAATGTAGATTAACTTCCTATTTTCATGTCACCCTGTTTTATTTGGCCACTGGCCAAGAAGATACCAGCATTCCCTTACTAGTTTTTCACACATGTATCCAGTATAGTAGTTTGAAGAAATGTGCAAACAAGGCCTCTGGCCTTGGATTGGACTTCACAGAGATGTCTACATTTTTAAGATAAGTTACCAACTGGGTTCCATGGTAACAGCTGGCAGGGGGAGGAAAGAAAGGGGAGAAGAAGCTCTCCCCTTCTCAGGTGTTGTCCTTGAAGAGTTAACTTGCCCAGAACAGTGAAAGAAAAAGCTTCTTTATGTGAACTTCTGCAGACTGTGAACTTCTGAGCCCCTCCCCTTACATGCTGGGTATAAAACTCTGAAACTCCCTAAACTCGGGGTTCAGGGGATTAATTGATTATAGCAAAAACTGTGCCCTCTGAACGTGGCTGCAGCCAAATAAAACTGTTTCCTGCTGTCTTCGGTGCCTTGCCTCATTTGTCCCTACAACAGGGTTTTGTAATTTTCTCTGGACAGCCTGATCAAGTACTCTACCCACTTGAGGGAAATTGACCTTGGAAACAATGACTTGGGAGAAACAGCTGCTGGTGACATCCTTGGAGCACTGAGAGCCAGGAAGAAAGGTAGAGTGTTATCAATTTGTGTCTCCCCCATCTGCCAATCAGCTCATTCCTAAATTCTGTAGTATTCACAATTTGCTCCACATTTTTTTCCCCATTTAAATAACAAGAACTATGCGATGACTAGGAGTAGTGTCACAGGCTGGCCACTGCTGTGTCAATGTGCCCAGTGGTTTGCACAGTGTTAAGAACTTTTATGATGTCATAGGTAGTCTTCCATCTAAGTAATGACACCCCCTCCTACCCCCATGACACGGGGTCTTGGCTATGTTGCCCAGACTGGCCTTGAACTCCTGGGCTCAAGCCATCCTCCTACTTCATCGGCCCAAGTAGCTGGGACTAGAGGTCTGGCTAGTAATAAATATTTTTAAAGTGAACTTTTCACTGGTTTTCCTTCCGTTTGCTGCCATCCTTGCTTATTCTCCAGGAACTCTTTTCTGGTTCTCTATTCTTCTCCCAGCCCAGACTGCAATGATTTCTCCAAATAGCAACTGGAAAACTCAAGCAGTAATCCTCAAGGGGTTACCATGTGTTTCTGAGTCATCTGTCCCAAAGAATGGTTCATTGTGATTGGCCTGGGGCTGCATTAAGAGGATGTTATGATCATGCAGCCTTTGAAAATGAGAGAATCCCATGTGGCAGAAATTGGTCACTTTGGCCACCCTTGGCCACCCCTGCCTGTCCTTCATGATCAGGCACCACTAGAGTTAACAATGGCTGCTCTTCCTGTTGAAGGAGAGGGGGAGGAGAAACACCCTTTTAAATGCAGCACCATAAACGACACCATAAGCAAATTTGAAAATGAAATTCGATACTAAGAAAAGTTGGGGGAACTCTTAGAGGTGCACTCCATGGCAAGAGGCATGAAGGTGCACACATATCTGGTCTTTGCTATTTCTTCCACAGAATGGCCTTAGAGCCTGGCATGATTGTAGACCGTATTTTTTCTTTCAATGCTGGTAGTGGTTAGAGAGAAGAATTATAATTGCTTGCTGTATTTTGACTTTCTAAACTAGAACTCTGGCCTTTAAAAAAATTTTTTTTTTAGTTGTAGATGAACACAATACCTTTATTTTATGTATTTATTTTTATGAGATGCTGAGGATCCAAACAGTGCCTCATACTTGCTAGGGCAAGTGCTCTACCACTGAGCCACAACCCCAGCCCAACTCTGGCCTTTTTAAACTGCCAATCAAATGATGCCAGGATTTTTCAATGATCCTTTTCTTTGGAGGAACAGAACTTCTACTCCCTGTTCCATTAGAGTTGAATTCCAATTCAACAGAATTGTGCTGTTAAATTTAATTCAAATTTGACTTTAATTTTAAACTCGATAAACAGGAGGCAGGTTAATGATTTCCTTTTGCTTTTCCTGGCCCCATGAAAAGCTTTCATTACCCACTGCAGCAGAAGGCATTAAGAGACTGCAAGATAATCTTCCCACTATTAGTGAGTGCTAATGATGGATAGTCTCAGATGACTTGATAGAAAACGATTCTCATCCAGTATGTATTTGCAACTGGCAAACATTGTGCTTTTTCAGTAAATGATTTAATTTGCATAAAGGAAAGGATAATTATGAAATGCCACCTGAAAATACACTCATTTAGAAAACATTAAAAGGTAGTGGATAGTTCAAGAAATTGGGATTTTCCAAATTTAGTAGTATATATCAAGAGTAATTTTAATGCATTTATTTAGCTCTTGAGCTAAAATAATTATGGGATGTTTCTGACGGGGTGCTTCAGATGGTTAGTTTGAACTTCATGAAAGACTCCCCAAATGGGGACAACTGGTTGGATTCCTTAGGGAAAGTCTCTTACCATTTAGCCCTAATCACATCATTTTAAATGTTAAAAGGCAATTAGTAATATCACTGATTGTAGAACTAACGTTCTTTTACTGATTGTACCTGTGTTCTTATCATTTGCAAGTTAACCAGCTAATTTCTAATTTTGCCTCTTTCACAAAATCCAAATTAAGAGCCTGGGGTCACTTATTGGCCTACCAGGGAACTTCCTTCAATGACGGATCATGTGCAATAGGCTCAGAAGCCTAAGATCCAGCCCATCCAATGGGGCTGTGAGATGGCCTACTCCTTTGTGATTATGTTCTTCTTCCCCTCAGGTAAACTACCAGTCTTAAAAATCACAGTCACTCCCCAGATCTCTTCAGACACCTTCAGATCTATTTGGAAAAATAGCAAGAAGTCTTTAAAGGCCCCAAGAAAGAAGAAAAAGAAAGGTTCGTTCTTAAATATCTGTGTTGGTGAGTAGTGTCCACCAGGGGGCGCTGGATGCAGCCTCCGCGCACCGCTGGGGTAGATGGCGCGGTCAGATGCAGATTTCGCGCTGAATAAGGAGAATTTATGTTTTAGATCACACGCCCCTAAACCAACGTCCCATTATAATGAATGATGATTGCATCAATAGACAAATAGGAAGAGAACAGCATCGTTCCCTCAAAGATTTAGTGCAAACCCTGTCTCCCCTTTAATCCCTTTGCCTGCCCAAATTCTCTACTTCCTAGTAGCCTGTTGCAGGTCTATAAAAGGCGAATTTACCTAAACTCTTCAGGAAGCCTGCGCTACCTCTTGGAGGGAATTGATTTAGATATGTTCATTCTCTATTGTGTAAAGTTGAAATTCCTCCCCCCAACCCCTTATGATTTCCCATTTATTATCTCACAGGCTAAAAACCGAATATGGATGTCAGGTTTCCACGCGCAGGTCATCTATTTTGATGGCGACGACGCAGACATGCCTGGAAGGACATTGCTTGTTCTGTAATCATATTTTTTTTTCATTGTAACCAAAACATTTTCAAGTTCTAAAATTCCATAAGGTTCTTTTATGAAAATTGAAAGTGATGTTAATCTTATCACACGGCATATCTAAAATGCAAGTTTCTCAGTAGGTCTTGGTAAATTCAGGTGCAATTCTTCTCTGGGACTTCTTTTCTTGTGTTGGGGTGCAGCGGAGCGTCGGAGGGGAGAAACCACACAAGAGACTCACTCACTTCATGCAATCGCAGGGGGGAAGTTTATTGAGGATCCTGTTCCAGCGCGCTGGGACTCTGTGCTCACTCAAGAAGGGAGAGCAGCCCAGAGCCCAGAGCGGAGGTCAGGTGGAGCTTAAGTACACTTTTTGGAGAGGGTGGGGGGCTTTGCATACATCAGAACAAATCATCATGAGGCGCCGGAAAATTGAACAACAATTCTGAAACATGATTAGTACATACATTGGCGGGAACAATTTAGGCAGAGATGATTGGTCATTTCTAAGTGGGGTATACATTTAAACTGATTGGTTCTGGGGCCTAGATGCGTACGTGTCATGCTACCTAGAGCCCTTAGCTATTAATCAACCAGGGAATCAATGGAGACATTTACTAGGCAGTTCCCTCATTGTTCTAACAACTTTACAGGGATTACAAGTTCCGGGGATAGCAGAGGAATTGTAACAATAGACTTGTATGATTGTAACAATTGTCTTTTTACTTTTTAACCCAGGCCTTGTAATCTAGAAGCTTTACAATGCCCTAGTCTCTTACACTTTAACTCAAGCTCTTGCAGCTTGGAATCAGCTTAGAATTTTTACCTTTACATTTGTGCATGTGAAATTTGTAATTTGAAAGAAGTATACCCTTTCCCCCCCCCACCCCAAGAAAGAAAGACTATTTTTTTTTATAAAAAATTTGTTTGTAGAAGAATGAAGATTTTTATTTTTACTTCAAACTGAAGAGGCCATAAATCTTCTTTTTTTTTCTTTTCAATTTTTCTTGCCTCAAAGGTGAAATAAGGTGGACCCACTCAGTCCGACCACTAATGATAACAGTAACAATAGCAGCTTGTTACTGGGAATAATAGGAATGTTGAGAAGTAATAACAACTTCCCAAAAGGAAACATCCCCCCCATTTAGGATCTTTTCAACCAGGCACATGGTACACACATGTAATCCTAGCCACTTGAGAGGCTAAGGCAGGAGGAGCCTAAGTGTAAGGCCAGCCTGGGAGACTTAGCTAGACTCTGTTTCATAATAAAATTGAAGGGCTAGGATGTGGCTCAGGGGTAGAGCATCCTTGGGTTCAATCCCCAGTACCCCCCCCCACACACACACATACAAAAGGGATCTTCTCCAAATGAGGAAATTTCTGATCACCCTACTTGGCCTTGAGGATGCTGAACAGCCCCAGGGGAAATGGAAGAAGTGTGATTGATGGATGTATGAATTATACATCAGATTAGCTGAGTTTTACATGCCACATATGGTACAGGTATGAAGAGCATGCACTGGGCATCCAGATGAACCAGAATTCTCTGCGGAGGTCTTGGTATTTTCCAGGCATGTGACCTGGAGCAGTTAACTTCACCACATCTCAGTTTCCCCTTATGTAAGAAACAAATAAGAATAACACCTGTCTCGTTCTGTGAGCTTTGAGTGAGCTGGCAGATGTTAAAAGTTTTAGGACAGTATCTGGTTCATAATGTCACTTAAAAACAAATGTTAATAGCTGCTATTGTTACTGTTATCATTGGGACTGAGTGGGTCCACCTTATTTCACCTTTGAGGCAAGAAAAATTGAAAAGAAAAAAAGATTATGGCCTCTTCAGTTTGAAGTAAAAATAAAAATCTTCATTCTTCTACATACAAATTTAATAAGTGTGCACAGATTCATGGAAAATAACTGTGGAAGTGGGCAGGGAGTATAGCAAATTATCTCACTCTCCAGGATCTTAGGACCTAGCTAAGACAGGTCCTCCTACAGTATCAGTGAGCAATAACAGGGTATAAGTGTCAAAAGAATGTCATTGGGCAGGATAAAGAAGGTTACAGTGTCCCATCCCACAGGACACATCAACGTGGGCAGTGAACCTAGATGGGGAGGAATGAAGGGACAAGGTGACAGCAAGACAAAAGTTCTGATCAAGCTGCAAACTTTTATTGTTCACACAGGGGTATTTATATGCTGGGGATGGGGAAGCTCTCTAATCAGCAATTGCTGGGTGGGTATTCATATGCTGGGGATGGGGAAGGTCTCCGCAATTGTTGGATGTGGGTGGTAAAACTGCCAGCTGCAAGATGTCTGATGATCCTGATAACCACAGGATGTTCCAGGGAGGTAGGTAGCTGCAGGATGCCTCCCAGGTAGGATGTCTCCCAGGGGGCTGTCAGGTTAATCTTGGAAGGAGAATTTCCTTCTAGTCCCCGACACTACAGAATAATGACAGCCAACTTAACATATTTACCAGAATTTATGTATCTGATGCATGAAACCTCATGAGAAACTGCATCTACTTAAAAAATTATTGTTTAAAAATTTCCATGCCTAAAATCAGTGTGCTTCTTTAGGAGGTATTTTGTCAGTGTCTATCCACTTGAAAACTGTATAGCTTTTGATGTAGTCATTCTACTTTTAGAAATTTGTTTTATAGATACATTCTCATAGGTGTGGGAGGAAATATAAAAATATTTAATGTAGTAACATTTATTTTACATTGTGAAAATTAAATCTTTTAAAGAGTCCTCTAAATAAACCACAGTAAATGTAAGTGATGCAATACTATGTAGCCTTTAAAAAGAATAATGTGGATATGTAGGATATCTAAGTGATACTATTTTCAAAATCAGGCTATAGAATAATACATATGGGGCTGGGGCTGTGGCTCAGGGGTAGAGCACTTGCCTAGCATGTGCAAGGAACTAGGTTCAATTCTCAGCACCACGTAAAAATAAAACAATGGTACTGTATCCACTCACAACTAAAAAAAATAAATAAAAAACAATAATAATACATATAGGGAGTTTCATATTAAAAATAAATTAGAGGGGCTGGGGTTAAAGCTCAATGGTAGAGCACTTGCTGAGCACATGTGAGGCACTGGGTTAGATCCTCAGCACCACATAAAAACAAATAAAAAGATATTGTGGGGCTGGGGATGTGGCTCAAGCGGTAGCGTGCTCACCTGGCATGTGTGCAGCCCGGGTTCAATCCTCAGCATCACATACCAATAAAGATGTTGAGTCCGCCAAAAACTAGAAAATAAATAAATATTTTTTAAAAAAAGATATTGTGTCCATCTACAACTACACAATAAAAAATAATAAATAAATTTAAGCTGGGCACAGCAGTGATGTCTGTAATCCCAGCAACTCAGAAAGCTGAGGTAGGAGGATCCCAGTTCAAGGCCAACCTCAGTAACTTAGAGAGACCCTGTCTCAAAATAAATAAATAAATCAAAAGGACTGGGGACATAGCTCAGTGGTAAAGCTCCTGGGCTCAATCCCAAGTGCCTAAATAAATAAATAAGAATTGAAGCCAGGCACAGTGGTGCACACCCGTAATACCAGCAACTTGGGAGGTTGAGATAGGAGGATTTCAAGTTAGATGCCAGCCTTGGCAACTTGGTGAAACCCTGTTCCCCACCTCCCCCCAAAAAGGAGGAGTGTTATTTCAATCCTCAGTTGCAAAAAAGAATTGATGTAGTATAATTTAGCTACTTCATATCTGACTATATTTCCAAAAGAATTGAAAGCAAAGACATAAAGGATATTTGTATACCATGTTCATGGAGACAGCCAAAAGGTGGAAGCAGTTCAAATGTCCACTGAAGAATGAATGAACAAAATGTGCAGACCTACTATGGAATATTATTCAGCCTTTAAAAGGAAATTCTAACGTGCTATAACATAGATGAGGACGTTACGCTAAGTTAAACCCAGTCACAAAGACAAAATCCGTGTTTCCCTTTATAGGAGATAATCATGGAGACAGAAAGTTGAACTGTGGCTGCCAAAGTTGGAGGGAGAGGAAAATGGGGACTTGTTCTTTAATGAGTACAAAATTTCAATTTTGCAAAGTGAAAATGTTCTGTTACATAAAATGTGAAGATACTGCACCATAACTGAACTGTGTTTAACTATGTTTATGGTTGTAAATCTTATGTATATTTTTCCCCAATTAAAAAAAATTAATGAATATTATGTGCCTGCTTTACAACTGTAGGAATTTCTGAAGAGTCTATTAACAGTGCATGTGGGTTTCTTTTTAATTGTGTAACCATTTTTATTTTTTTTTTTTTGGACCAGGGATTAAACCCACGGTGCTTAACCACTAAACCACATCCCCAGACCTTTTTTTATAATATATGTTTTGTTAGACACAGGGTCTCACTGAGTTGCTCAGGGTCTTGCTAAGTTGCTGAGGCTGGCTTTGGACTTTCAATCCTCCTGCTTCAACCTCCTGAGTTGCTGTGATTACAGGCCTGCACCACTGTGCCTGGCCCATTTTTACTATTTTAACATTTTTTACCACTCATGAGTTGTCAATTTAAAATGCCTGCAATAGTTTGATAGACTGTGATGAGCTTGTTAAGCGTCAGCGACAACATTCTCATTGCTGTGGGACCTGGGGCCAAATGAGCAGAAGAAACACGACCAACCATGCTGAGGTTTCCTTGGAGCACAGGCATACGTGGTGGCAAAGGATGCTTGGTGACAATGCAAAGATGAGGAGTTTTTGGTTTTGTTTTCCTAATGCAGCCAGAGGAGATTGGGGAAGTTCTGTCCAATTTCAGAGATTTTCAAAGACAGTCCAGAGTGTGTTTGGGTGACAGTGCAGACCATCTGCCAGGGTCCTAGAGAGGCGTCCTGGGGTGACACTTGAAGGCATGCTGGGCCAATGATGTGGCAGAGCTGAAGCAACCACCTGGGGCATTTAGATTTTGTCCTGAGGACAATGTGGAGCCAGGGACATCTGGAGCAGGAGGGTGCCAGGTGGAGGGTCCTGTTAGAGGACAGGTAAAATTGGGGACAGAAGAAAGAAGGAAACCAGGGCAGGGGAATGAGGTTCAGACTCTGTTATGCTCAAATTCGGGACCCCCAAAAGACCACCAGAGACCAAGATCGATGTAAGCAGCAAAGAGGTGTTTATTGCGAGCTAGCTCGGTCCTCCAAGTGTGCACAGCAACTGGTGACTCTGAGAGGCCCCAGCCCAGGGTTTGCAGCAGTTTTATACACTCTTTGGGGAAGGCAGGGACTTCACATACATCACAGCATCTCTTAGCAAATCATCACACACCACGGGAAAATCATAAAACAACTCTAAAACATGATTAGCACATTCACTGGTGGGAACAAGTTGGGTAAGGGTGATTGGTTAGTACAAGAGGGGGATTCATTTGAACTGGTTGGTTTAAACGACAAGGGGAGTACTTGCTGAACTACAGAGTTTCCCATTATGGTCGACCACCATAAACTACAGGGAGGGTCATCTGGCATCCCAGGTATCTTCCTTGTCTCATGCTGATTGATGGCTGCTATGGGTCCCCACCTAGCCTGATTGAATCAGGGACACCTGACTCTGCAGATCTCTCCTGTTATTTGTAGATAAACAACTCAGCAGGGTGGGAATGTGCCTAGGAGTGCTTTGTGGGTCTTTCCAAGGACAAAGGTCATGCCCCTTCCTTGCACAGGCTTTGCTCTGAGGTAAGGCTGGTTTTTCAACTCCACATTGGGAACAGATAGCTGAGTTTATTCTAGAAACTTCTAAAGGAATATCCAAGGTGATTATACCTGGAATAAGAAATGGAAAGAGCCAAAGGGTCCATGGTGTCAGGCCAGGCCAGTTATATCTAGAGAGAATTACACTCAGGCAGAGAAACGGACGTCTCAAAAGGAAGCTACATTGTGCAAGAAAGATAATGAACTCCCTTTTCATCTGTTGAGTCTGGACAACGGGGAGCTGTTCAAGCAGACCAATGTCTGATAGAACACTCTGGCAGGATTCAGTAGAGAGGTAAAATCACACAAGGCACCAGGTTTGTTCCAAACCTGGAGAAGATGCAAGGTGGAGCAGTTTCAGACAACTTGATCAAAATCACTCCTGAAAACTCGATTTTCTTAGAAAATGTCATCAAGTTTCTAAACAAGTCACCATGAGTTCTAGGCATGGGTTTCTGCATCATTTTCATCTATTCTGAAACACATCTCTTTTTAGTCACACCTGAAATGAAGTAACATCATGCAATGAATGGTCAATGTCTTTTAAGTGGAACAAAACACTGTTTGGAGGATTTCAGGAATTCTCAAAAGGCAGATTACGGTTGTTTGACTGTATGCTTTCAGCTATGTTTGTGTGTGCATATGAGCGTGGGCTGGAACTGGAGGACAGGGGTAGAATTAGGGATTTCTGGCCACGGCCTTCATCTAAGACCAAAAGAGGCTAATGAACTGATGGTTTCTACCTGACCAAGGACCAGCAGGTGCCCAAGGGTACTGTGGGAGTGGACATCATTATTTCCAAGAAGGAAGTAGATGTGCCCTGGCTTTTGGTTGTGTCAGAGCACAGGCCTGCCTAGACAGGCATTCCCAGCAGGAGGTACCACATACATTTCCGACTGACAGTTTGGTTGTCCTTGATTTTTGCAGTGTTTGGCTAGAATCCAGGGTCTCATGTACACTAGGCAAATGCTCTACCAATGACCCAGACCCCCTGTCCCAGGAACAGTTT
Source organism: Ictidomys tridecemlineatus (assembly GCF_052094955.1). Classification (NCBI taxonomy): domain Eukaryota; kingdom Metazoa; phylum Chordata; class Mammalia; order Rodentia; family Sciuridae; genus Ictidomys; species Ictidomys tridecemlineatus. The sequence continues at coordinate 87,746,393 of NC_135479.1, forward strand.
TCTGACTTTGTCTTCACACTTACAAACTTTGGCCCCTTTGGAAAAACTAAGCCAGTTTAATCAAGAATCAATGGTCATTAGGTTTGGGTTTGTTTGTTTTTCCAGTACAGTCAAGGGACCCAGTGTATGCCATGGTCGCAGAAGAATTATTTTGGGCTAATGGTATTTGAGAATCAACAGAGTTGTTGGAAATTTTGTTTTGCTTTTGAACTCTCTTTAACTACCCAAAATCAGTATTTCCCAGAAGAGTTCAACTGTTCTAAATCTCTTCCCCAGAAGTTTCAAAACCAGGGACTATAGACATCTTTCACCAGAGGAAGCACTGGGATAATAAATCACCTAGACATTGTCATAGACCCCTCCCGTGGCCCATCTACTCTCCTGGGGGTTATTTTATCTTTCCTAAAAGTTTTTTCCCATAAGCATTCTTTCTCCCCCCTCCCTTTCCTTCAATCACATGGTACATAAACTCCAAATTCTAACTGCCTCTTTGAGTCTATTATTCTGTGAACTCCAACTTCCTCTGTGGATAGAGATCTGTCTTTTCTCTTGCTAATGTGTCTTTTGTCAGTTTAATTCACAAACACCCCCAACACTAGAGTATAGAAAGAGGCTGGGGATGAGATTCAGTGGTAGAGCACTTGCCTAGCTTCTACAAGCCTCAGTACTGCCAAAAAAAGTGTAGAAGGAAAAATTTTTCACTGAGCACAGTGTAAGGTCAGGCACTGGTGACCAAAAGGAGGCAGATTAAAAGCTGCTGAACAAGGCTATATTGAGATTTGCTCCTGGGTGAGACCCTCCAGTCCAACAGAGCTGGTTCCTGGGGAGTCGCACCCAGGATAAGCCGGATTAGAGCAGGAAAGGAGGGCTTGGGACAGGAAGGGGAGGTTTTTAAGAGTCCCCTGTTCTACTGGGGCTATTTGGGGGATCTTGCTGAGCTCTATGTCCTTCCAGGATGTCAGGAGACCCCGAAGATTGACAGGTGGCCTTCACTGCTTGTATAGGCACCCGATTTGTAGTTCTTTCCCTTAGGGTTGCCTGGTGCTTTGTTCCCTTAGCCACCTCAAACCGGCCACACACACACAAAGGCTCACACCCGTAATTCCAGCAATTTGGGAGACTGGGACAGGAGTATTGAAGTCAAATTTAAAGATAGGTAGTTAATGTAGTTAGGTAAATCAGGTCTAATGAGTAAAATTGAAAATGAAGGCCATGTTGAGAATGGAGTCCTGGAAAAGCAGTTAAGAGCACTTGGAATATTAATGTCCCCAAGGCCCAGAGCCCATCCCAAAGAAATGTTAATGAGACAGCTCCCAGCAAATTTAGAGATGCTAATCCAAAAGTCCTTCCTGCCCAGATTACTCCTTAGGCCCACCTATGCCCCACCCTTTGGGCCTTCCCACCTACATTCCAACACTGAAAGATAACAGAACAAAGGACAGGAATGCGGGAAAGCTGAATGAAGACTTTAGCCATAAAAAGGGGAAGACATTGCCCTTCCACGGATTCCACCTCTTGGTAAACTGTTACCACTGTTTACCAGCGGGTCCTTGTTTCCCCAATGCTGAAGTAGAACACCAGAGAAGCACGCTGAGGCAAGGTTAGAGTGGAAAGTAGAAGTTTATTAAAGGCAGAAAAGACTTCTCCCCAGAGGAAGAAGGGGACCCAAGAGGTGGAATCCTGTCGCATTCCTGTCCTTTGTTCTGTTATCTTTCATTGATGGAATGTAGGCGGGAAGGCCCAAAGGGTGGGGCATAGGTGGGCCAAAGGAGTAATCTGGGCAGGAAGGACTTTTGGATTAGCATTTCTAAATTTGCTGGGAGCTCTTTCATTAAAATTTCTTTGGGATGGGCCTTGGGGACATTAACATTCCAAGACTTGTTCTGCTTTCCCAGGACTCCGTTCTCAACAAGGCCTTCATTTTCGATTTTACTCAGTAATAGACTGTATTTACCTAACTACACTGACTACCTATCTTTAAATCTGGCTTCAGTATCACAAGTTTGAGGCCAGCTTCAGCAACTTAGGGAGATCCTCTGCAAGACTTTTTTGTTTTTTTTTAATAAAAAACTTTTAGGTGTAGATGGACACAACACAATGCCTATTTTTTTTATGTGGTGCTGAGGATTGAACCCAGGTCCCGCCCTGCTAAACCAGCGCTCTACCGCTGAGCCACAATCCCAGCCCCAAGACTGTGTCTTAAAATAAGAAATAAAAAGGGCTGGGGATAGGGCTCCATTGTAAAGCACCCCTGAGTTCAATCTCCAGTACCAAAAAAAAAAAAAAAAAAAAAGAAAAAAGAAAAATGTTTCCTCCCCAACAACAGGAAAAATTATTTTAGTAAAGTGGAGTGTCATGAAGGAATGGGGAAATGATTACTGGAGCAAGGATCAAAGAAATAAACAAAAATATTTGCTTATACTGGAAAAGAGGTTTTTCCTGAAGGATTTAAATATTGTACTTTAGTTCATAGCAGCACAATTCACAATAGCTAGACTGTGGAACCAACCCAGATGCCCTTCAATAGATGAATGGATAAAAAAAAATGTGGCATTTATACACCATGGAATATTACGCAGCACTTAAAAATGACAAAATCATGGAATTTGCAGGGAAATGGATGGCACTAGAGCAGATTATGCTTAGTAAAGCTAGCCAATCCCTAAAGAACAAATACCAAATGTCTTCTTTGATTTAATGAGAACTATGAACAGAGCAGGGAGGAAGAGCAGGAAGAAAAGATTAACATTAAGCAGAGACATAAGATGGGAGGGAAAGGGAGAGAAAAGGGAAATTGCATGGAAATGAAGGGAGACCCTCATTGCTATACAAAATCACATATAAGGGGTTGTGAGGGTAATGGGAAAATAAACAAGGAGAGAAATGAATTACAGTAGATGGGGTAGAGAGAGAAGATGGGAGGGGAGGGGGGATAGTAGGGGATAGGAAAGGTAGCAGAATACAACAATTACTAATTGGGCATTATGTAAAATTGTGGATGTATAACCGACGTGATTCTGCAATCTGCATTTGGGGTAAAATTGGGAGTTCATAACCCACTTCAATCTAATGTATGAAATATGATATATCAAGAGCTTTGTAATGTTGTGAACAACCAATAAAAATAAATAAATAAATAAAACAAATATTGTACTTTAAGGAAAATCTCTAAAACAAAGCTACCCTGTCCCCGCTGTGCGGAGCATAAGGAATAGAGATTCTAAGCGGAGGACAAGGTCCTGAAATCCAGTCTAGCCTGAGGAACTGGGAAGAGTAAGGTGGATCAGGAGCTACAAGGACAGAGGCAGGCAGAAACAGAAGTTTATTTTGCTGCAATCTTCTCCAAGGTCCCCCATAATCCCTGCCCTTTGGGTGCTTAGAATCCTAGAAACCCCCTGGGGTGAGCAGGGGACTCGAGGGTCAGGACCTCCCACCTCTTTTCCTGCCCTCCCTTGGGTGGGTGTGAGCTCGATCCCTGCAGGGGGCTCCTGCACCCAGCTTCACCCCTGATCTGTATCTACTCCCCTCCTTCCCGCCTCCCGACCCTCTTCCCTCCAGCCCTCTGTTCTCCTTTCACTACGGTGTGGACGGCCCTTCCTCCAGGTTTCACCCTCGGAGAGGGGCGCACCATGCTGCAAGCCTAACCACCCCTCCGCCTGCCCACCACCTCTGAGCTGCCCTGTTCCCCTCTCAAACGCCTCGTGCTCTCCAACTGAGCTTGTTTTATCCTCATCTGGTTGCAGCCTTCCTACTTTTTAAAAAATATTTATTTTTTAATTGGACACAACGTCTTTATATTTATGTGGTGCTGAGGATCGAACCCAGTGCCCCACGCGTGCCGGGCAAGCGCTCTACCTCTGAGCCCCAGCTCCAGCCTCCCCGCCTCATTAGCTCATTTACAGCCATCCACGATCAGTGGTGTGGTCGGTTCACACCACAGAACCTGTGTTTTGCAGGGCTGGTCTCGGTTGGTTTATGGGCATTTTCATCTGGTTCTTAGGGTTAGGGTTGTCTGCGCCCTGCCTGTGGCTCTGCTTAGGCCAGCAGCTGGGCCAGGATGGCAGGCTCCCTTGGGTCTCTTTCTGGCCTTTGGGGCCTCCCTTCTCCGCACCCCTATTCCAGTTTCCCCTCTTCCTTGAGGCTTACCCTCTACATCTATCTTCACATTTGTCTTCACCCTCCCAGGGCCCAGGAAGCCAGATTTAAAGATAGGTAGATAGTGTAATTAGTTAGGTGCCAGGGTTCTGTTCTCATGACTAAAAGGCTCAGGGGTCACTCCAGTTGAACTGGGCTGACTGGGCTGCACGAAATAGCCACACAAGAGACACAAATACCTTTTCCTTTGGGGTCGCTGTGACGGCTCCTCTGACCTTCAGGGTCCGCAGAAAGAGAGAGTAGGAGAGCATGCACTGAGCCCTTTTATTGAGGAGAAGCTGTTCAAATGAGGCAAGGGGTCAGGTTTCAGGGGGCTGAGTCTATCTTCATGATGTCCACTGTCAGCAGGTTGACTGACACCTGGGTAGGCCACACCCAAGGGCATAGTAAGAGAAGGGGACACACACAAGGCCCTTCCATGGAAGATTCTATCCTAAACAGGGCAAGGGGTTATATAACAAAGGAACAGGTGAGCACAGCTTTACCCATGGGGCTGTAGCAAGACACACCCATGCATGAGACACCGACCCTCGCACCCAAGAAGTGTGGGGAAAGCGCTGCCACATTTCTGTGACTGAGCGCCTCAACACCCAGCCGGGGAGTTACCTAGTCACGTGTGAGGTTGGTCTCCCACAGTTAGGTTAAAATATTGAGTAAAATCGAAAATGAAGGCCATGTTGAGAATGGAGTCCTGGAAAAGCAGAACAACTCTTGGAATGTGAATGTCCCCAAGGCCCATCCCAAAGAAATGTTAATGAACCAGCTCCCAGCAAATTTAGAGATGCTAATCCAAAAGTCCTTCCTGCTGGGATTACTCCTTTGGCCCACCTATGCCCCACCCTTTGGGCCTTCTCATCTACATTCCATCAATGAAAGAAAACAGAACAAAGGACTGGAATGCGACAGGAATGCGGGAAAGCTGAATGTAGACTTTAGCTATTAGAAGGGGAACACATTCGACCTTCCATGGATTCCACCTCTTGGATCCCCTTCTTCCTCTGGGGAAAAGTCTTTTCTGCTGTCCTTTAATAAAGCATCTACTTTCGACTCTAAACTTGCCTCGGCGAGCTTCTCTGGTGTTATACTTCAGCATTGGGGAAGTAAGGACTCGTCATCCGTAAACAGTGGTAACACCCACGTGCCACTCATTGACAATCAGGACAATGTCACTGTGGCCACATTTATGCTCCTATACATTTGTGCAGTCTTGCCTCCAGTAACAGGTCCCTTGAGTCTGATCTGTCCCACCTTCCCCAAGCACAAGGTTTAGGATCAAGCCCAGTGAGAGGTGGGAGGTTCTGAATCCCAAACCTGACACCCTTGATGAGGCCACAAGACTCTCCATGACTCAGTTTTCTTATCTTTTAAATGGAGACATTGTCTGCTTTGCTCAGGAAAACATAAGATGAGGACTCTTGGGCTACCAGTAGAACCTTGGTTTTAAAACAATCACCTTCACATAATACCTGTGTGATCTTTGTTAAGTTACTTCACTTCTCTGTACTTCATTACTCCTACATAGAAAAAGAGGTTAAACTAGCTCCAAATGTGGTCTCCAGAGTTTCCAGGATACTTTTAGGGGATGAATGAAGTCAAACTCTTCCCATAACAACATTCATAGCTATTTCTCATTTTCCATCCTCACTCTCTTGAGTATACAGTGGAATTTTCCAGAAACGATATGACACTGCTCTAATAATAACTTGCAATGGGTCTGTTATTTTTAAACGAATTAATACATTTTATTTTCCTTCTGTTTTTTTGCAGTACTGGGGTTGGAACAAGGACACTTTACCACTGAGTACATGCCTATCGCTTTGTACTAATTTTTTTTTTTTTTATGAGAGAGGAGAGAGAGAGAATTTTTTAATATTTATTTTTTAGTTCTTGGCGGACACAACATCTTTATTGGTATGTGGTGCTGAGGATCGAACCCGGGTCGCACGCATGCCAGGAGAGCGCGCTACCACTTGAGCCACATGCCCAGCCCTGTACTAAATTTTTGACACAAGGTCTCACTAAATTGCTGAGGCTGGCCTCAAATTTGTGAGGGTCCTGCCTCAGCCTCACTCGTCGCTGAAATGAAAAGCGTGACAGCAAGGGGCTGAATTTACACATTTTAAACTTTTTGTTTCATTTTGTTACAAACAAATATCTAGGGCTGGGGATGTGGCTCAAGTGGTAGGACGCTGGACTGGCACACTTGAGGCACTGGGTTCGATCCTTTGCACCACATAAAAATAAATAAGTGAAATAAAGGCATGCTGTCCATCTAAAACTAAAATAAATATGAAGAAAATAAATATTAAGAAAAACAAATATCTATCTATATCCATGTATCTCTTACATAAACAAAAGCCCCTTAAGGTTCTAATAAATTTTAAGTGTAAAGGAGTCCTGAGACTAAACGCATTTTCTAGATCTTTCAGGTCATTCATTCATTCAACAAACAACGGTGGCACTTTTAGAGAGTCTAAGGTGTTGATGAGACCCGCAGTCCCTGCTCTGATAAGAGTTTACATTTGGCAGCGAAGAGACAAATTAGCAAGGTAGTCTGCAAGAGCTGCAAGTTTAACAGCCACACGGAGCAGGACAGGGGGCCCTGCACTATCTGCGGCCTGCTCTGAGGTCACGCTCTAAAGCGTAAGGCGCCTGGTTTCAGCAGGGGTCGTCCCGAGGCCTCCAGACCCTGGGAAGCCGAGAACGGGGAGGCGGGGCCACAGTCCCCGCCCCGGCGCTGTCGCAGGGTGACGTCACCAGGCCGCGCCAGCCAATCGCGGGCCGCGCCAGTGTGGGCTCCGCCGTAGCCCGCGGCCTCCGGGCGGCGCTATGGCCCGTCGGGCAGCCCCACAGAGCCGCCATAGCCGCCCGCTTCCTTTAACCCAACGTCCTCGCCGCCGGCTCCGCGCCTCCGCCATGGCAGATGTGGAAGACAGCGAAGAGCCCTGCGCCTTGTCATCCCACTCCGGGAGCGCAGGCTCCAAGTCGGGAAGCGACAAAATGTTCTCGCTCAAGAAGTGGAACGCGGTGGCCATGTGGAGCTGGGACGTGGAGTGCGATACATGCGCCATCTGCAGGGTCCAGGTGATGGGTAAGTGCTGCACGAGAAGCCGGGGCGGCGGGCCGGCCTCGCGGGCTGAGCGCGGCGCGGGCGGGGAGCGGCGGGGTCGCGCTGCCGGCGCGTGGACGCGAGCCACGCCCAGGCCGCTGGCGCCTTGCGCCGCGATCGGGGGGCCAGCGGGGTGGTCTTCCTCGCTAGCGCGGGGGCTGGTGTTCTGCGCGGAGGAACCGAATCAGGTAATTGCAGGTGGCGGTGGGTGTGACCCAAAAAAATTAAACCGGGAGGCCTGAGGGGAGCTGGGAGGACTTCTTGACGTGCGGGCCAGCCCCTGTTCTGAAAGCAGAGTGCAGAGGGTCAGGGAAGAGGCCACGTCCGGCTGTGCACTGGGGTCTCATCACGCGCGAAGCGATGCTTGGGAGTCAAGTCCACATAGACACCCTCAGTTCAGGAAAGAAAGTATACGGACGGTGCATTTCCTGATTCCCTGCTGCTGCTGCTCCTGGGCTAGTTTTTAAATCAGTATTGATTCAAGACCCAGGCAGATAGACCTCACTTGTTTGAAGTGTGGGTAAAGAATATTTGAATTGCATGGGGAATTGAAAAATATGAACCCTTTATTGCCGGCTGCTGCGGTGCAGGCCTGTAATCCCAGCAAGTCGGAAGTCTGAGGCAGGAGGATCCCAAGTTAGAGACCTCCCTGGGCAATTTAGTGAGATCCTGTCTCAAAATAAATACAAAGGAGGAGGATGTATCTCAGTGGTAAATTGCCCCAGGGTCCAATCCCCAGTACCAAAAGCAAAAACCTTTTATTCAGAAACAAAACTTTATCGCCATCTAGCCTCCTTTCCATAGTAGGATGTCATTTCCTAGGGAAGATATTGTCCTGATCTACCATGCCCATATGGAGAGCTCTCTTATACAAATATGTCTTCTTTTTATATTTTGAGTAAAAAATATTGCACCAAATGAAACATTTCAGAACAATCTCTTTGAGCTTTATAGGTTTCTGTTTTGAATCTCAAGACAGCTGTTATTTAAATGGATTTAAAATAACTATGAGACTATCTTCATTGGTGAATGATAATGTTTTTGAAGGTGTATGGAGAAAACTTAACGCTTCTTTAGTTTGAAAACGTAGTGGCTTGCTCAGAAAAATAAGCAAATTGGAGAAAGTAAAGTGAATTATGCATCCTTTTTGGGGAATGAGACTTTCAACCTACTACAATTGAGAGAGCTCCCAGCTTATGTTCTCTTCTGCCTTTCATTCCTAAGGACTTGTTTTCAAGATTTACAACATGGGATTCAAGTATTTTTATTTGTACTTTTGGAAGATCTTGATAGTGGATGTGATCCACTTATTTTGCATATTAAACTATTTTATTTGCATGCAGTACAGCCATCCACAAAGCTAGAATAATAATTTCCAATTTGGGAGGTATTTTTAACTTATCCAGAAGACTTGACCTTTTGTTCTTTTGCAGGACAAGTTTTACTAAAAATTTTATACCCTAAATTTCCTGTATTCTTTAATATCTTTCTAGTTTTAAAGGAACATTCCTAAAGAGGCATTTCAAAAGGATCTCTCTCTTAGGGAGCTATTTTCTCCCCAAAGGCTGGGGGTGGAGTTAGTAAGTAGAAATCCAGAACCTAAGATATGATTGAGATTTTGCAACAAATAAACTTTACTGGGATACTCAAAGTAGGTCAGAGTGTGGGCTATGTGAGACTCAGGTTCATAATTAACTTTCTAATTATAGCAAATGTTCTGCTTCTCCAAGATTTATTGAGAATATTTACAACAACTGTACTTTGGGTTCAGGAAAGTATCCTGGACTAGACCTTTGTATTTTGTTTATGAGATGTTTGTGGCCACTTGGTGGTCAGGTGACAGCAGAAGGAAATATTTTTTTTTCTGACTTCCTAGTCCTTAGTCTAGCATCATTTTAAAAGGTGTTAACTGTTATACTCCTTAGAAATGTGCTATTTTAAATATCAGGATCATTATTAAAATAATTTTTTATTTTATTTGAAACTTTAAGGATTCATGTAGATTTGGATCAACTTTTTAGAGTAATTCTTAAATCTATAAGCATGTTTCTAGATTGTGCAACAAGAACCCCCATATTCCTATATCCTTAATAGTTGGAATTTATCTCACATGCCTAAATGGTGTCCTACCTCTCACCATTTAGGCATGTGAGATAAATTATTATCTCTGTCACACCTTTCTAGGGTAGGTAACTCTCTTGTCCTTGGGTTGTAGCCCCTCCCTGATTCTGGAAGGAGCTGATGGCACAGGGAGTGAGGACTGATGGGATAGGGGAATAGGTTTGCCAGCACAGTCCAGTTGTGAAAGTCAGAGTAACCCTTCGGGATGGATGTTCACTTGGTCATGCCACAGAGCCTTTTGGAGTCTTATTTTCCTGATTTGTGAAACAGGCACTCGGATCGCCAATCCTAATATTCTTAAAATTCAGTGGTTACACAGAACTCAAGCCTGGTAGGGTTGCAGGGTAGCGTGGCTTTCCTGTCTCATCAGGATCCCTGTGCTCTTGGGCGCTTTTTATTTGTTAGTGAGCTCTTTAAGACACAGCCATGTTCTTTTTTTGTGTCCCCAGTGCATAAGTCCTTGCTCAGAGGAGATGCTAGTAATTACAGAATTGAAGGGCTCCCCAGGAGGCAGTGGTTGTTTTTCATCCACACTGGAGAGGCCAGGGCGCTGGTGTTTTTTTAAGGGTAAGAGCATGTGGAGAGGAGCAGACGGATGTCTGAGCATAAACTAGCAGCAGAAGAAAAGCAGGCTTCAGCTCCACTGTTTCTATTTTTACAGAATTATTTTTCTATATTTATTCTGTAAACTGGTTTGTTGTTGTTGATGATGATGTTGTTGATTTGAACTTCCTTTTACCCATCTTGGACTCCTTCCTCTTCCAGCTAATGTAGTACCTTTTTCATCAAGCAGATAGTACTACAGATAGGTTTTGAAAACTTCAGTACATCCTTTAGGTTCCCATTTCTAGTATTTACTCCCAAATAATTTATTAAGATACTTTGCTACCTGTAAGGAAATATCTGTAAAGGGAGCATTTTCTTCAAATAGAGTGTTTAATGTTACTTCCTGTCTACTTATTTGTGCTATAAAGCTCTCACAGGTGGTTATCTCCTCTCTTACCTATAAATAGTCATGGAATGATCAATTTTTTACAGGAGAGAGAATTGGGGCTCATCTGAAGTTCATAATTGGTCCAGGGCGACAGAGCTAGTAAATGCCACTGAGGCGGGACTTGATGCTAGATCTGCCCAGTTGCCAAACCCTTGCTTTCCCTTCTCTGCCTCACCCCTCTTCACCAGTCTTGTTCACCATGGTTCTGACCTGTTGGAAACATTAGAAAATCATTTATTTTAAAGAAACTTAAAGGTGTCATAGGGGAGAAAGAAAAATATTTTTTAAGGGTCAGTAAGTATGGATGACTTAAGAAAAACTGTTTATGAAAGAAGTTTTAATTTTTAGTAGGTTATGTAGTCATGTAGTTAAAAATTTAAGAAGTTATGCTGAAAACTCCTTCCCATTCTATCCACTCCTATAAACTTTATAATTGTTTTTTTGGGTATCCATTTAGATTTTTATATATGTGTATGTGTGTGTGTGTGTGTGTGTATATACATATGGAAATACATATATATATATACACACACATACATATATGTATGTATATATGTATTTCCATATATATAAGGAAATACCAATATATAGGCATGGCTTGTTAAAAATGCTGTCTTAAAAAATAAACTACCCTCCCACTGCATGTGAGTGCACAGTAATTTGTACTATAGTGTTGTGTGGTACATCTTCCTCTAGTGGTGCTGTCAAGACTTCTTTTCTTCACAGCTTGTAAAAATAATCCTTAACCCTTGTGAAATTGCTCCTGGTCATAAATAAATTAGTAGGACGCCTTGTACTTTATTCCTCTTTAAATACTTATAATCAGATGAGAAGCTAAGTATGAATCTTATCCTCATCTGTAACCTTTAGGCCTTTTATTTCATTTTGAAGTATCTGGGTTTTAAAAATTACATTCTGAGCATCAGAGTGAAAAATTGCTATTTGTTTACTTTTAGATGCCTGTCTTAGATGTCAAGCTGAAAACAAACAAGAAGATTGTGTTGGTATGTTGTAATTTTTTTCTCTTGCTTTTTAAACTAAGGGTTTTTTCCTCATTCGGGATATTTGAATTTGCTATTAAGATTGACTTTATTAATACAAAAATAAACTGTAAAGCAGTGAGCCATTATTAATATAAAATGTGTTGGTTCTTAAAAGGCCTTAAGGGAATTAATCTGTAAGTTACTCCTTTATTGCTCTAATTAAGAATTGGTTATATAATTTCAAATATAATCATGGTAAACATTTTTGTAATCGAAAAGAAATAATGATCTCCTTTTAATAGTATTAACTATAAATTAAGGAATTTGTCAAAGATCATTTGAATTTTGACTCTAAGTCAGTTTTGGTTCTAATAAAGCATTTCTGTTTTCAATTCTCTTAAGGCGCATTAATTAATTTTTTAACTAAGGTAGGAGTTAGAAACCTTAGATGCTAGTGGTAGGTTTCCATGGTGCAGTTGTTCACAGCCTGGTAGATCTTTAAATTATTATCTTTATAGTCTTAGACTACAAAAGTTGTTTTAGTCTAACAATTTTAAGCAATTCAAAAGTTTTTATTTTTATGTCCTGGTTCTTAGGGTGATTGTTTTTAGATTGCTTTTTAAAATGTTTCCTAGAGTTTCCTAGAATAAGCTTTGTGCTTGTTGCCATGGCTTACCTTCTGAGTCTTATTAGTAATGGTTGATGCAGTTTTGATCAAGTTTTGTTTTTTCCTTCTAAAAAGCTTAGAATGGGGCTGGGGCAAGGGCTGTAGCTCAATGGCAGAGCGCTTGTCTAGCATGTGTGAGGCACTGGGTTCTATCTTTAGCACAACATAAAAATAAACAAATAAAGGTATGCTGTCCATACACAATTACGCCACCCCCCAAATTTTTTTAATTAAAAAAAAAAAGAAAAGGTTAGAATGTTTTTCCTCCCTGCTTCCCACCCTCTCAGCCAGTTTTCATAAAAAGTTGTTTTTTTGTTTGTGGTTTTTTTTTTTTCTTTTTCTCTGTTTCTTCCATATTACCTTGTGCTCTTATTATATAACTCAGTGGGTCAAGCAAGGGGCAAATGAAGCCCACGTTTGATATTGCATTATTTCAGACTATGGATGCTGTCTCTGTTTAAATTTTTTTTTTATGCAGTTTGTTTTAAAAAATTAATTAGAACTTGTTAAGGCTGGCCTCTTTTATCACAGAGAGACTCCTCTCCAGCCAGCCACTTTGATTCATTGTCACATGAGGAATTGCACAGCTTCTGGATGACTTAACAGTTTATCACTTCTAGGAAACAACTCAGTAGATGGATAACTGTTAGTGCTTGGAGGAGTGTCTCTGCCTTATGATGGCCACCTATGAACTGAAAACTTTTTTTTTTTTTTTTAGAGAGAGAGAATTTTTTAATATTTACTTTTTAGTTTTCGGCAGACACAACATCTTTGTTTGTATGTGGTGCTGAGGATTGAACCCCGGGCCGCACAAATGTCAGGCGAGCACGCTACCGGTTGAGCCACATCCCCAGCCCCTGAAAACTCTTAAAATGCATTCTGTCTTGGTAAATAAAAACCAGGAGGACATTTTTCAATAAAGCCCAAAAGATCTCTAAGGTCAGTGCATGGCTGAGAAGGTCTGAGATCTACAGAAGATTCAAGTCCTAATCTCCTGACTTTCTTCAAGAAGAGATCATGTGGAGCTCTTTAGGAACTGGTGGTCATCACTTCACTCGTAGATTCTCAAAACAGGGATGGAAGGTCCCCCAAACACAGTGACTTATTTCTAAATATTATTTACACATGTAAATTTGTATATTTTTATAGATAGAAAAAATATTTTGACCAGTCATCTTTATTCAGGATTATGAACCATGACTTTGATTCATAATATAAAATAAGCTATAATTTTTAGCTTAGTAATTTAGATTGAAATGTGTCATGTTGTCTGTTCTTTTTCTTTTCTTTCAGTGGTTTGGGGAGAGTGTAATCATTCCTTCCACAATTGCTGCATGTCCCTGTGGGTGAAACAGAACAATCGCTGCCCTCTCTGCCAGCAGGACTGGGTGGTCCAAAGAATCGGCAAGTGAGAGCAGTAGAAGGCTTTCTTGGTGCAGCTGTTCCCAGCCCTGGTAGATTTGCTGTCAAGTGCCCAGTGAAGGCTAGAACACTCCAGGGAACTAATTCTTCAGATAGGAGTCGCTGGATCTATGGTTCTTTGGGACTCATCAAAGGCATGGTTTAGCATTTCGACAGTTTTAATTTTCAAGATTCTCTACAATTAAGAAAATAATTTATTAAAGATGGTCTTTCCTACCTCTGTGGTATGTGTCACACACGCTGCTTTTAAAAGTGCTAAAAAGGAGAGAATTCCAGGTGGAATGAAATTTATAATTTACCTATCTATATACAAGGAACTGTGGAAACAGTTCCATTCACAGGAGAACTTTTTGCATGCTTCTGGTTGATCAGTTAAAAAGAGAGAGAATGTTATAGTGACAAATAAAGTGCAGTTTAAAACCTAACTCTTATCCTCAATTTGTTACTAATATTTTTATGGGAAGAAGGGACAGTTCATGACATCTTTATTTGATATAATGATAATTTTGATTTTAGACCAGTGAACAGGGTAAATAAAATCTTTCAGGCAAATGGAATTTTAATTGCCTTTGAAGTTATTCTCTTATCTTTGACTCATCAAGAAAACCAGAATCTATATTTATCTCACAGTTAAATCATTGAGTGTTAAAAGGACAGAGCTATTTTCTAGTCCAGGTCAGATTATGTTGTTATTGTGAGTTTTAGACAAAATACTAATGAGGGGGAACTGTTTACCAGTGCAGCATTGGATTAAAAAGTTAATCACACAGTGTTTTAATAAATTATTTATTCTGTTTACTTTGAGTTGTTGCGATTTTGTGTATAGCCTTAAACTTAATAAACTTAAGTAAATAATTTGAAAAAAATTCATGCACTCTTTTGTCAGTAAAACTTAGTTTACTACCTAGAAACATAAGTAATTTTGTGTATATCCTTAAACTTAATAAACTAATTTAGTCAGGTAAATACATAATTTGAAAAAAAATTCATGCACTCTTTTATTTGTCAGGAAAACTTATAGTTTGCTACCTAGAAACATAAGTTCAAGAAAATACTTAAGGGCTGGGGATGTGGCTCAAGTGGTAGCGCGCTTGCCTGGCATGTGTGCGACCTGGGTTCGATCCTCGGCACCACATACAAACAAAGATGTGTCCGCAAAAAAACCCCTAAATAAATAAATAAAAGAAAATACTTAATTTATCAAACTCATTCAGGAGAGATTTTTGGTAACAAATTATGGGCTACAAGATCATTTTGAAGTCTTTTCTAATAAAGGCTACTGATGGAAATTTTTAAAAAATTAAAATATTTACTTCACATCTGCAGATTCTAAAGTATGTGAATACATTAAAAATATTTTAAAAATGTAATGATTAGAATAAAAAATAGAATTTTGCATGTTTTCATATTGGTTATTTTTTATTAATCCAATGTCTTTGAGAATTTTTACAGAAATTTCAAGCTACTGAAAAATTACCCAAATCTGGCCATTTAAATGTGCAGTGAACTATTTTAGTAGCTGTTTAACATTTTTCAAAGACTTCTTCCATAATAATGTGAATTAGATACTTGCCTGTGCTGTGGAGAGGGAAGTAGTGTAAGTGTTGTTACCCAGGTCAGTGTGACAATATGTAAATGAAATCTGGAGGATGGTGGAAATAAGTTGATACTCCACACAGCAGAACTACAGTCCAACTACCTAACAAAGCGCTGTTTATACTATACATCAGCCTCTGAGGGCAGAGAGAAGGAGGAGGGCCTGGGACAAAGCTGCTCTGATCCTCCCTATCCTGGGATGATATCAGCTCATCTGCATAGCCATCTTGAAGTTTGGTACATGTTGTTCATCAGAAAGAACATGCTGTGACGTTTAATTGTGGGTTCTAACACAAAAGCTGAGTGTTGAACAGATTATTTCATTCTATTTGATTAAACAATGTCATTATTTAATTGCATATTTGGAAACTTCAATTAATTGAACTTTAAAATTGCAAAAAAATGAAAGGGTGGGGGGAAGTTAGCTTTTTAAGTTCAGATCATTATAAATAGTTTTCTACCAAATCAGTGAATGTTAAGAAAGTCACATGGAATATTTGTCTGATTTTCCTCATGTGGGACTCTTACATTGCAGGACACCTAACTACCCTGGCTCCTGCCACTAAATGCCCATGGTTCCATCTATATCTGTGCCATCTCAAAACCCACATGTAAAACATCCAATGTCAAGGTAGTATTGGTATCTTGCCTAGCATGTCCAAGGCCCTGGGTTAACTCCCTAACAGACACACACAAATTAGGGAAATAAAAAAGACTGGAGATGTAGCTCAGTAGTAGAGCACTTGCCCAACATGCATGAGGCCCTGGGTTCCATCTTCATCACCACAAGAAAAAAAAAAAAGACATAAAATAATTAAAAAAAAAAAAAATATATATATATATATATATGCTTTTTAAAAGTTATTGCCAAGGACTAATTTTGGATAATGGACATTGTATATTCTGAAACAAAGAAAAGTCAGTGTTCAGTAAGCCCTTGTTTGAAAAATAAAAGAAGATATAGTATAAATTTGGAAATAAGGAAAATTGGAATTAAAGTACAGATATATTTAAATTTTAAGCTACTTTATAAACATTGAAATGGTATAGTAAAATACATGAAAATGTTTACATGGGAAGTTCCTCTTTACCATATTTCTAGCTTTCCTTGATACTCAACTGCTGAGACTCTAGAGCCAGGCTATGACTTTGGGTAAGTTACTTCACTACTCCAAACCTCAGTTTCTTCACATGCAGTGTATTTAATTATTACTGTAAAGGTAAAATTTCTAAGCTGATTCTAAGCTGCAAAAGCTTGAGTTAAAGTGTAAAAGACTGGGCATTGTAAAGCTTCTAAATTACAAGGCCTGGGCTAAAAAGTAAAAGACAAGGTATTGTTACAATTCCTCTGCTACCCCCAGAACCTGTAATCTCTGTAGTTGTTAGGACAATGTGGGAACTGCCCAGTAAATATCTCCATTGATTCCCTGGTTGTTTAATAGCTAAGGGCTCCAAGTAGCTTGGCACGTAAGCATCTAGGCTCCAAAACCAATCAGTTTAAATGTGTAACCCGCTTAGGAATGACCAATCACCCCTGCCCAGACTGTTCCCACCAATGAATGTACTAATCCTGTCTCAGAGTTGTTCAATTTTCCCACGTCTCATGATGATTTGTTCTGATGTATGCAAAGCCCCCCCCCCCCCCCCGCCCTCTCCAAAAAGTGTACTTAAGCTCTGCTTGACCTCTGCTCGGGACTCTGGGCTGCTCTCCCTTCTTGAGTGAGCACAGAGCCCCAGCGTGCTGGAACGGATCCCCAATAAATCCCCCTCTGCAATTGCATGAAGTCAGTCTCTTGTGTGGTCTCTCCCTCCGACGCTCCGCCGGACCCTTTATATTACCTCACTATACTGTTCTGAGGATTGAGAACCAAGTGGATAAAGGGAACAGTGGCAGGTGGTAGGTGAGTGCCACTGTTACTGTTTCAATTTCTTCCATTTTGGAAGCTTCTTTAATGGAAGTGTTACTTTGAAAACAGTGTGTTTTCAGGGCTGGGTTGTGGCTCAGTGGTGGAGCCGACGCCTAGCATGTGTGAGGCGCTGGGTTTGATCCTCAGCACCAACCACCTAAAAACAAATAAATAAAATGAATGTATTGTGTCAGAACAGTGTGTTTTCAGTCATGGGGTAAAGCACTCCTGACTGTCCTCAATAAAAAATTGATAAGAAAAAGATTAAACATACATTGCCTGTGGCATTCTGAGTTTGAGTGAAAGATGGTAATGAGGCCTTTGTGACTCACCTGTTATAAGCCTAAAATTAAAATCAGTATAACAAGTCAACATGATTTCCTGATTTTACATTAAAAGTTTTTGTAAATGAGGCTGGGGCTGTAACTCAGTGGTAGAGGGGTTGCCTAGCATGTGTGAGGCACTGGGTTCATTTCTCAGCACTCATCTAAATAAATAAAATAAAGGTTAATTGACAACTAAAATATATGTTTTTGTAAATGTTGAACTCTAATTTTAATTTTAGGTTTTTCATCTTTGTAGACATTTTCTTGGGTTCATACAGATGTGAAGGGTACATTTTTTGAAAATTGGATTTTGAAATGTCCATATAGTGTGGAAAATTGATCCTTTTCCCACAAATCTTCGTTTTCATAGCTCTTGAGAGCAAGAGTAAGTTCTACATTCATTCTGCCTTTTTTTGGGGGGGGGGGGTGTCTGTTTAGTGTGTGTGTGTGTGTGTGTGTGTGTGTGCGCGCGCGCGCCTTATTTCTATATGCTTGATAAACCTGAGTTCACGCTGAGAACAGAATCTGCTTGTCCTTGATTGGCTGCAAGCTAGCATTTGCCGCGATGGGTGTATCTGCAGGATGATACAGCAGTGACTGAAATCTTGTCAACCCAGCTTGGAGTCTTGGCTCCATCAATAACTAGCTGTGTGATCTTACACAAATTCTTAATTTCTCTTATGCCTCTTCCCTCGACTAAAATAGATTTATTTTAGTGTCACTACCTCATGGAGTTGTTATGAAAATTAAATGAATGCATTGTAACTGCTGAAGCAGGCTGAAGCATGTATGTAAGCACTCAATAAACATTAGCCATTATTACATCACTACCGTCACTGCTCATCTTTTGCAGAATTGTGTCAGGTGGTAGACCTGGAGGCACAGTGCTCTGGGAAGGAGAAGGAAGATAGTCATACTCACTTGCAGCTTGTACAGGCTGCAACAAGAAGCCTTTTTTTTGTGTGTTCTGAAAGCCTATTTGTTTGATTTAAGTGTATGGGGCATGTAGATACCCCATAGCATTTCTGGGGAGTGGTAGGGTGTCCTTGAAATAACTGTTCACATTGCTTCCAGTTCCTTCCCTTCTTCCTTTCTATTCATCTCTGTTCCACATTCCCTTCACATTTGCCTGGTCATAACCTTCTACATAAAAAAAGAATTTCGGGGGGGGGGGGCGGTTCTCACTGACAAAAAGACCCTATTAAAATGAAGAAGGTAATCATTTCCATCTCCAAGGGTAAAGATCTATGCATCCCAATAGTGAAGCCAGTAGCCACCTATAGCTATTAAATTTCAATTTGAATTCATGAAAATTAAAATTCAGTTTCTTGGTTATACTAGCCATAATTCAATGCTCCACAGTCAGGTGTGGGTAGAAGCTTCCATATTGGATATTACTGATCACTGAAGAAAATTCAGTTGGTCAGTGCTATTATAGATCATCTATTGATAAGGTCCTATTCTATCCCAATTTAGGAATCATGGAATCCTCAGTTATACCTGACTGTTTAAGTCTTTGAGCCTCCATTCAAAAGAAAGATAATCTCTGGAGACTAGAATGTTGAGCATGAGCCTTACTTTACTATTTAAATCTCATCTTTAAGAAAGAATTATACAGGGGCTGAGGATGTGGCTCAAGCGGTATCGAGCTTGCCTGGCATGCGTGCGGCCTGGGTTCGATCCTCAGCACCACATACCAACAAAGATGTTGTGTCCGCCAAAAACTAAAAATAAATATTAAAATTCTCTCTCTCTCTCTCTCTCTCTCTCTCTCTCTCTCTCTCTCTCTCTCTCTCTCTCTCTCTCTCCCCATCACACTCTCAAAAAAAAAAAAAAAAGAATTATACATTATTAAAGCTGTAGCTGGCCAATTCATTGCACCTGGGGGGTGGGGGAATGAACCAAATTACAAAGCCCCAAATTACATGAAACATCTCACTATTAACTTAAAAAAAAAAAAAAAGATTATTGAGGGCTGGGGATGTGGCTCAAGCAGTAGCGCGCTCGCCTGGCATGCGTGCGGCCCGGGTTCGATCCTCAGCACCACATACCAACAAAGATGTTGTGTCCGCCGAGAACTAAAAAATAAATATTAAAAATTCTCTCTCTCTCTCTCTCTCTCTCTCCTCTCTCACTCTCTTAAAAAATAGTAAACTTATCAAAAAAATGATTATTGACATAGCTTGTTATTGTTGGTGTAGTATGGTTTTGTAAGAATTTCTTAACTTTCAAAGTGACTTGATAGTTCATAAACTTGTGCAGCTGCTAATGTGTCTGATAAATTTATAGTCATGATTCTTTTTTTTTTTAAAAAAGAAAGAGTGAGAGAGAGTGAAAGAGAATTTTAATATTTATTTCTTAGTTTTTCAGCAGACACAACATTTGTTTGTATGTGGTGCTGAGGATCGAACCTGGGCCGCACGCATGCCAGGCGAGCTCGCTACCGCTTGAGCCACATCCCCAGCCCTATAGTCATGATTCTTAACCAGGGATAATTTCACCTCACAGAACATCTGACAGTATCTGGAGATCTCTTTGGTGGTTGTACTTGAGGATGGAGCTGCTACTGGGATCTGGAGGCCAGGAACGCTGCTGACCTTCCTATTGTGCACACACAACCCAACAAGACTTGTTGGGCCCCAAATATCAATAACCCTAATTAGTAATAATTTACATACACTTTTATGCTTTTGAGAAATTAGAATTTCCTCTTAGAAACTTGCTAAAAACGGTCAATAAAAATAATCAAACTTGTGTAGCACTCTCTATGTCAGATTGTCTTCTAAGAGTTTTTGTATATTAACTCATTTAATTCTCTATTTGTTGTTGTTTGGCTTTTTAAAAATGTATTTTTAATTACAAAAGTAATAGGAACACATTGCAGAAAACTTTATTTTAAACAAGAAAGGAGAAGGGCTAGGGCTGAGGCTCAATGGTAGAGCATTTGCCTGGCATGTGTGAGGCACTGGGTTCAATTCTCAGCACCACATATAATAAATAAAATAAAGGTCTATCAACAACTAAAAAATATATTAAAATAGATGAGAAAGGAGAGGAATGGGGGAAGAATGTAAAGGAAGGGAGGAATAAAAACAATAGATACAAGTCAGTAAAGAACACATTCTAATCATCCATTGTTAAACTGAAAATTCCAGATGATATGTGACAGCCTTGATTCTATCCCTTTTGTTATTTAAAGTATACCATTTACTTATTTTTTGAGAAATAAGGACATGTATTTACCTATCATGTAGTATTTACTACATAATTAGACTATTATCATCGTTGACATAATTAAAATTTTTCCAGTATTATCTAATACCCAGCTATATTCAAATTTCCCCAATTCTCCCCAACAAATGTCCTTTATAGCTTAAACCAGAATCAAATGCTGCATTTGACTATGATGTCTCAAAATTTTAAAGAAATTTTATTAGCGAATAACTATTAGATGGTATAGTGGGATTCACTGTGACATAGTCACACTTACTCATAATAAAATTTGATCAGTTTTGTTCTCTAGTACCTCCCCTTGCCTCCCTCTCTTTCCTCCCCTAGTCCCCTTCTTCTATTCTGCTGGTCTCCCTTCTGTCTTCACAAGATCCCTTTTTTCCACATGAGACTAGATACACGACCTTTCACTCTTGGCTTTGAACTTTCAATCCTCCTGCCTCAGGCTCCAGAGCCGCTGGGATTACAGGCATGGGCCATCGCATCCAGCCAGACCCTACACTTTTCCAAGTCTGGCTTATTTCTCTTAACATGATGCTCCCATTTCCATTCATTTCCTGCAAAAGACATAAAACTCCTTTGTATGTGTAGATCACATTTTTTTTTTTATCCATTTATCTCTTGACACACACCTGGATTGGTTCCATAGTTTGGGTATTGTGAATCGTGCTGCAATAATCAGGGGTACAGTATGATGATTTTAATTCTTTTTTTTTTGGGGGGGGGTAATGTTTAAACTTTTTCCCCAATTTTTTTCATTGGTGCCTTATAATTGTACAAGGAAACACCATCTTATTGTTTTCTGTGTGTGCTGTCATTCATGATCTAAAGGCAAATGTTGATTTGCTGAAAGGGGAGTCTGTTTATATTAAAATAAGAACATATGAAGAGATCATTGGCAAAAAAATATCTGGTACATTTTTCATAAATGCTAGAACTATTGGAGTAGGTTATTCGTAGCATTTATCAATTTTGTGTGTTTGTTTGCTTGTTTGGTACTGAGGATAGAAGCCACAGCCTCACACATTTCAGGCAAGCACTTTACCACTGAGCCACATCCCCAGCCTTCAATGTTTTCTAATTTGGTGAAAATGTTAAGCCCTTCTGCTTATGTAGAGTTCTTTGAAAAAACCAATGTGTCTGAGATAAAGCCAGGCTCAACAGAGAGATAATGGCTCAAAATATAAATGGTTAATTCCATGTTTAGTGTGGCATCTTCTTTTAAACACTGGTAAATTGGTGGCACATATCTGAACACCTGACTGTAGTGACCTGGGCAGGCAGGAGCTTTCTAGTCTCACATGACAATCCCAGGACTGGCCCAGTGGGTCATGGTGCCGTCAGGAGCCAGGCTCTCTGCTTCCTGCACAAAGTCTCATTCTTGTGCCTTCTCCCTCTGGTGCCAAGGGGACCACTGTCTTCCAGGCAAGCCTCATTTTCATATTCTTGGGGAAAAGTGAAGGGCCCGAGGATTTTCATTTTCTTCATCACAACTTTGCCTTTGCCTAAGCCTTGGGAGGTCTGCCTTCCCGGTTTCTAGTTTGTCTCCCTGGATCTTCTGTAGGTGCAAAGGAAAACCAGAGGTGAAGCTCTTGGCTTTTCAATCAGAGGAAAGAAAAGGGAGAGAGTAACTAGGAATGAAATTTTAATAAATCGACCTATATTATCTGCCACATCAGCATTTGTAATTAACTTAGGAACAGGAGATGTTAATTCTTCTTCTTCCATCTATCCCCAATATCCAGCTATTCAAATTAAGCTTGTTGAGAATATGGCCCTCTTTAATGACTATGTTTTTTACTAGAGAAGCTAAATGTTGTGCAGAAAGTGAGGCAGCAATGGTAGAAAGAAAATACTTGGGATAATAAACTTAGTGGCAGTGCTTCCCAGAGTATGCACAGCACCCCCACCACCCCCACCACCCCCACCATCTATCTGCTAATGCTTGAGTAATTGCTACCATATACATAGATACTTTCTTTTTATTTGATTTTTTTTTTTTTTTTTTTTTTGCTACTGGGAATTAAACCCAGGCCTTCAATCATGCTAGGAAAGCATTCTACCACTGAGTTACATCCCAGCCCTTTTTATTTTTTATTTTGAGACAGGATTTCACTAAATTGCTCAGTGGGCCTTGAACTTGGATGCCTTGGCCTCCCTCACTGTCTAAACAACGTTTAACTTCTCTCCTAAAGAACATGATCAGTGAACAGGACTATATTCTCAACAATCTTAATTTGAAAAGTTGGATATTGGGGGTTGGCGGAAGAGAAAAAAGAGAAGGAGAAACAAAAGATACTTCACAGAAGACCTTCACATAGGCAGTTATGAAAAGGTACCTAATATTCCTCATTAGGAAATCACAATAAAACACCAGTATACATCCCCTAGAAAAGCTCAAGTTAGAAAGACTGATAATACTAAGTCTTGGTGAAGAGATAGAGGAATTGGAACTCTTTGTTTACTACTAGTGGGAATGCAAAATGGAATACCAACTTTGGAAAACAGTAAGGCAGTATTTTTAAAATTTTTTTCTATATTTTTATTGGTGTATTATAGTTGTACACAATGATAGGTTTGTTGTTACATATTAATGCATACACACAATATAACAATAGAATTTGGCCAGTATTACTTTCCAGTACTTCTTCTTTCCTTCCCCTCCTCCTTTCCCCTGGTATCTTTGCTGTACTCTACTGACCTTTCAATTTTCATGAGATTCCCCTCTTACCTTTCTTTTCCTTTTTCTTCTCTACTTCTCACATATGAGAGAAAACATGAGACCCTTCACTTAATATAATTGCTCAAGTTCCATTCATTTTCCTGAAAAAGATGTAATTTGATTTCTCTTTATGGCTCAATAAAACTCCATTGGGTATGTGTACCACATTTTCTTTAATCATTCATCAGTTGATGGACACCTAGCTGTTGCATAATTTAGCTTTTGTCAATTGTGCTGCTATAAACATGGGTATGCATACATTACTATAGTATGCTGACTTTCTTTCTTCAGGATAAATACCAAGGAGTGGTAGAGCTAGGTCATATAGTAGCTCCACTTCTACTTTTTTGAGGAGCCTTCATACTGATTTCCATAGTGGTTGTACTAATTTGTAACTCTATCAACAGTATAAACGTGTTCCTCTGCAAAAAAAAAAAAAAAAGAAAAGAAAGGAAGAAAGAAAAAAGAAAATCTAGTTGTAGATGGATACAATACCTTTATTTTATTTATTTATCTTTATGTGGTGCTGAAGATCAAACCCAGGGGCTCACAGTGCTAACCAAGCACTCTGCCACTGAACTACAATGCCAGCTCCCAAAAGTGTTCCTTCTTCTCCACACCCTCTCAGCATCATTGTTGTTTGTATTTTTGCTGACTGGAGTGAGGTGAAATCTCAGTGTAGTTTTGATTTGCATTTCCCTAATTCCTAATGATGTTGAACATTTTTTTTCTTTTTTTCTTTTTTGGTATCAGGACACTCGACCACTGAGCCACATCCCCAGCCTTATTTTGTATTTTATTTAGAGACAGAGTTTCACTAAGTGGCTGTGAACCTCCCTTCTGCTGAGGCTGGCTTTGAACTCACAATCCTCTTGCCTCCACCTCCCAAACCGCTGGAATTACAGGCATGCACCACCATGCCTAGCCATTTTTTCATATATTTAATGGCTATTTCTATTCTTTTGAGAATTCTGTTTAGTTTGTTTACCCATTTATTAATTGGGTTATTTGTGGGATATTTTTGTGGGTTTTGTTTTTTGTTTTTTGGGTGTTGATTTTGGTTTTGGTTTTTGAGTTGTAGTTGGACACAATATCTTTATTTTATTTATTTATGGTGATGAGGATCAAACCCAGTGACTCACATATGCCAGGCAAGCGCTCTACCACTGAGCTACAACCCCAGCTCTGGTGTATATTTTTTTGAGTTCTTAATATATTCTGTGCATTACTCTTCTCTCAGAAGAGGAGTCAGTAAAGATTTTCTCCCATTATGTAGATTCAATCTTCTCATTTCTAATCATTTTCTTTGCTGTATAGAAATTTTTTGATTGATGCCATCCCATTTTTAAATCTTGGCATTATTTCCTGAGCTTTAGGGGTCCTATTGAGAAAGTCATTGCCTGTATCTATACACCAGAGTGACAATTCTATGTTTTCTTCTAGGACTTGCATAATTTCTCATCTAATTCCTCAATCTTTGATCCACTTTGAGTTTATTTTTTGTGCAGGGTGAGAAGCACAAAATGCTTCTCACTATTCGTTTAAAAGGCTATCTTTTCTCCGATGTTTGCTTTTGGCACTTTCGTCAAGGATCAGATGATTGTGTGGATTTGTCTCTGGGTCTTTTCTGTGACAATGGGCTAGGTATCTTTTTTTATGCCAGCACCATGCAGTTTCTGTTTCTCCAGCTCTATAGTACAATTTGAAATCAGGAATTGTGATGCCTCCAGCATTGCTTTTTTGGCTTAGGATTGCTTTGGCTACTCTGGGTCTTTTATTCTTCCAAATAAAATTTAGAACTGCTTTTTCTAGTTCTGTGAAGCATGTCATTGGTATTTTGATTGGGATTGCATTGGATCTGTAGGTCACTTTTGGTAATATGGCCATTTTAACCATATTAACTCTGCCTATCCATGAACATGGGAGGTCTTTCCACCTTCTTGTGTCTTCTTCAATTTTTTTCTTCAATTTTTTATGGTTTTCATTGTAGAAATCTTTTTGCCTCCTTGGTTAGATGTATTCCTAGGTGGGATTTTGGGGGGTTTTTAACTGATTTTTTTTAAAAAAATGACAGTGGAATGCATTACAATTCTTATTACACATATAGAGTGCTGAGAGCCATTGCCAAGTAGGAATGACGCTTCGAAATTTTCTTGCCAGCTTACCCCATGTTGCTTAGAGGAAGGACTCGTGGAAATGGACTTGCCTTGGACATTCGCTGTGACATTGCATGTATGTTTGAGAAAAGTGACCCTGCTCAAGGACCAGGGTGGATCCGGGTTTAGGGAGGATCCTACTGGATTAGGGCGGATCCAGGTTTAGGGTGTATCCTGCAGGTTTTAGGGAGTATCCCTCTCCTTGGGTTTAGGGCGTTCCCGGTTTAGGACAATGTGGGTTTAGGGCAGTTCCAGGTTTAAGGTTATTCCTGCTGGGAATAGGGCGTATCCTGCTGCCTGAGTTCCCGTTGAGTTCTCGTGGGATTCAGAAAGTATTTGGGATTCAAAGCCTGGTGGAGTATGTGAATTTTGCAGCAGAACTTGGATTTCCCCAGAATGTGTTTGTAGAGGGCCTGTGTGAGTTCAGGAATAAAGAATTGCTGTTTGAATCTACAAGGTGTGTGGTGGCTCATGATTCTGTGCCCAGCCAGACTGCAGCAATAGAGCACAATTTTTCCTATCTCTGGTTGTATATAAAGTATGTTGACACCAATTTGTGTCTTCATACATATACTTTGGATAATGATATCCGTCACATTCCACCATCCTTGCTAAACCTCTGCCCTTTTTTGTTGTTGTTGTTGTTTGAAACTGATTTGAATGGGGTTGTTTTCCTGATTTCTTTTTTCTTTTTTTAGTTTCTTTTTTTTTAGGTTTTTTTTTTTTTGGACCTTTATTTTATTTATTTATATGGAGTGCTGAGAATCAAACCCAGTGCCTCACACATGCTAGGCAAGTACTCTACCACTGAGCCACCAACCCAGCCCCTGTTTGCCTGAATTCTTTCTCAGCAGATTCATTATTGGTATATAGGAAAGCTAATGATGTTTATAGGTTGGTTTTGTAACCTGCTCCCTTGCTGAATTTCTTAGCTCTAGCAGGCTTTCAGCGGAACTTCTTGGTGGAACTTTTAGAAATGTAGGATCATATCATCTGCAAACAGTAATAATTTGACTTCTTCCTTTCCTATTTTTATCCCTTTTATTTCCTTCTCCTGTCTAATTGCTCTGACTAGAATTTCCAGTCCTATATTTAATAGGAGTGGTGAGAGTGGGCATCCTGGCTTGTTCCAGATTTTAAAGGAACTGCTTTTAGTTTTTCCCCATTCATTGTGTTGTTGGCTTTGGGTTTTTTGTACATACCCTTTATGGTGTTGAGGTAGGTTCCTTCCATCCCTAGTTTCTTCCGTGTTTTTGTTATGAAAGAGTGCTGAATTTTGTCAAAGCCTTTCTGTGCATCTACTGAGGAGGCTAAGTGATCCTCATCCTTAATTCTGTTTATGTGATGAGTTACACTTATTGATTTGCATATGTTAAGCCTTTCTGACATCCCTGGGATAAAATCAATTTGATTGCAAGTACAGTAGGGCACACCTGTAATCCCAGCAGCTTGGGAGGCTGAGACAGGTGGATCCCAAGTTCCAAGCCAGCCTCAGCAACTTAGCAATACCCTAAGCAGCTTATCAAGACCCTGCCTACCTCAGAATAAAAAATTTTAAAAAGGGATGGGGAATGTGGCTCAGTGGTTAAATGTTCCTGGGTTCAACCCCTGATACAAAAAAAAAAAAAAATCATGATGTAAAAATTTCCTAATATGTTGTTGAATATGATTTGCTAACATTTTATTAAGAATTTTTGCATCTGAGGTCATCAGGGATATTTGTCTGTAGTATTCTTTCCTTGATGTGTCCAGTATTTTTAAAACTTAATATACACATATTCGGGGGCGTGGAGGCTGGGGTTGTGGCTCAGCTGTAGGGCACTCACATAGCATGTGTGAGGCCCTGGGTCGATCCTCAGCACAACATAAAAATAAATAAAACTGGGCTGGGGATGTGGCTCAAGCGGTAGCGGGCTCGCCTGGCATGCGTGAGACCCGGGTTCGATCCTCAGCACCACATACCAACAAAGATGTTGTGTTTGCCGAGAACTAAAAAATAAATATTAAAAATTCTCTCTCTCTCTCTCCTCTCTCACTCTCTCTTTAAAAAAAATAAATAAATAAAACTAAGAGTATAAAAAATATAGTTACATCTTTAAAAATACACACACACACACACACACACACACACACACACACATTCTATGATCCAGCAATTCCATCCCTATGCATTTGCCCAAGAGCACATATTTTCATATGTGTCCACAAAAAGACATAAAAGAATATCACAGATGATTTTTTTCATATTTATATTTGAAATGATAGTCCTAGACTGGAAACAACCCATTGTCTATCAGTTGAATAGGATTATATTCATAGAATGGAACACTACTCAGAAGGTTTTTTTTTTTTTTTTTTTTAAAGGAACAAACTATTGATACAGGCTGCCACATGAATAAATCTCAAAACACTATGCTGAGCAAAGGAATCCAGGCACAGGGTAGTACTTACCTGTGTGGTTCTGTTTGTATGAAGTTCAAGAGCAGGCGAACTACCCTACTGTGATAGACTGCCTCATGGACTGGGAGGGGCACAAGAAAGCTTTCAGATTTGATACAAATGTCGTCTGCTTTGACATGGGTGACCGTGGCATGAGTTTCATTTGTCGAAACTCATCAATCTGTATATTTAAGATCTGTTCGTTTTACTCTATAGGAAATAAACTTTTTTTTTTTTAAATGAGAGAAATGGCTATGACTATTTAAGACCATAACCAACACCCTTTACATGTGCCACTAAATGGAAAATACAAGAAGAGGCATTAACGGTGTTCCGTTTGTCTCCTTGTTCAACTCTTCAAGAATGCACTCAAATCAAAATAATTGTGTTTCCCATCTTGTTCTGGCCCCCCGTGGAGGTAATCTGAGAAAGCATGGAGTTCATTAAAGGCACTACGCTTTCAAGAAGTTTATCAAAATGCAGAAGAAATAAGAAATGGAAGAGGTGCATTTTTTTAAGGAAAAATATTTTCTTTGTGCCATATGTCCTGTAGAATATTTTTCATGGTTTTAAGTGTACAAAATCTTGGAGATACCGAATTATAAGTTGGGAATTTTGGTGTATTCTAAAATCCCTCCCTGAACTCTGAACTCTCATTTTTCTAAGAACATACTTTGTTCTTAAGGATTAAAAAAAAAAAAGAAGAAGCTTGGGTCCTTCTCATACCTTATACTTAAATGGCCCTTAACGGCCCTGAGACTGTAGCACTGGATTTCTGTGGGACAGTGTGTCCGGAACTGAGAGGTCTTGGGATGTGTACACCCTAATAAAGCCTAAGAGTGCTGGGGGGGTCGCTCAAGTCCACCACACCCTGCTCTTAGGTCCTCAAGATTGATGCAAAGACAAAGGAACTGCTTTGAAGTTCTTGCTGAGGTCTCCACCCTCAGCTCCGAAACCCACCACCTAACCAAGGATGTGCCCAGGTCCTTCCATTTCAGATCAGACCAACCTTCCGCCAGCTCCACCATCGTGGACCAAGGCAGAAGGGGCCCAAGTCCTCTACACAAGACCTCCCCCAGCTCCAGCAGCAGCAGCAGAGGGGGCTCTGCCCAGTCCTGTGCATGGCAAGGCCTTTGCCTCTCCATGTCCCCAACACTCCATGTCCCCACCACCTCTGCTTTGACCCCAGCAATCTCATCCCAGTAGTTCGACTAGTCAGTACCAGAAACCTGGCTTTCCCAATGTACTCACATCCTCTTAAATATAATTTGAAGAAAGTTTGGGACATTTCCTTTTATTCCTCCCTCCCTCACCCCTCCCTGACTTCCAAAATGCTTCCTCTGTGCCCTCTGACATTTACACCAGAAGATGTTCACCATCCTCATCCTTCTCTGAAAGTTCCCTTCACTTTCTTCCCACTAACACCTGATCTCCCTGAGGACATTGCTTCCTCTGCGACCCTCCTGCTCACCCCACACGACTGGACTTGGCGAGGTGCAAGACGGGATTCCTTGGTTGCTGCTCTCCCTCCACACACAGCCAGCTTGGAATCTCATGCCACTGGACTCCAACACTCACCGCATCCTGTGTCCCCAGGCTCACTCCTCTGCACTCTTTGGAGAAGCCAGCTCCTGGCTCTCCATCGCTGTTCATTTGGTAATTCTTGGTTATCTTAACACCCACGTGGATGATGCTTCTCATACCCTGGCTTCTCAATCCACTGACCTCATTTACTCAGAGCTCTTCCGCTGCACCTGGGCTGCCACTTAACACAGAGGTCATCCCCTGAGCAAAACTCCTTGAAAGAGTAGCTTCCTGGAGCTGCCTGCATTGTATTGTCTATTGAACTGGCTCTGATAAGGCTTTGCTCCCACTTCTCCATGGAAGCCGGTCTTGCCAATCTCCTTAGAGACACCATTGTGCTACAGCCTTTGGGCAATTTTCAGATCTTATCAGATCTTATCGAACTTGACCTCTCAGCAGTTTTCAAGGCAGCTGAGAGCTGTGTCTCCTAGATATCCTTTCTTCTCTTGGCCTGTGGGATCCACCCACGGCTGGCTCTTGAATGCCCCACCGCCCTCACCTTCTGGAACTCTGGAACTCAGTCCTTAGTCTTCTCTGCACTCACCCATAGAGGGATCACGTCCAGTCCCATGCTCTAAATGCAGTTTATCTCCCGGGTGGCTCCCAATGTCTCCAACCCCCTTTGGTCATCTCGGTTCCAGACCCATAGATCCAGAAGACTACGGGAGATCTCCAAATTTAGTAAGAACAATACGGAGAGCTTGATCCTGCCCACAAGCTGCTTCTCCAGGGAATTTCAACCCAGTTTATAGGAAATCCATGCTTCCAGTTACTCAGGCCCAAAATCTTAGAGTCACCCTCATTTTTTTTTCCTGACACACCCACATTTAGCCCATGAGCAAACCGTCTTACAGCCTCCACTAATTTCTCACTGGGATGACTGCTGTAGCCTCCAGACTGG
Organism: Ictidomys tridecemlineatus; assembly: GCF_052094955.1. Lineage (NCBI taxonomy): Eukaryota > Metazoa > Chordata > Mammalia > Rodentia > Sciuridae > Ictidomys > Ictidomys tridecemlineatus. The sequence goes on from NC_135479.1 coordinate 87,776,706, forward strand.
TTTTGTGTTTCAGTCATGTCCCCTGTGGTCTATGATCCCATAAAATGTCCATCCAATTGTAGCAGTCCTCTGCTGAAAACGGTCAGTGGCCTTCCATCACAATCAGTAAGAAAAGCCAAAGTCCTTACAGTGGCCGACCAGGCCTGTCTGGTCCGGCCCCTGCTACCTCTCAGAGAGCATATTTTACTGTTGGTTCATTCCTTCACTCTGGTCCAGCCACACTGTCCTTCTTGCTGTTTCTCAAACTCCCCAGGCTCACATCATCCCCAGGGCTTTGAACTGGCTGTTCGACCCACGGAATGCTCTACCCTAGACAGGCAGAGTGCTTGCCTAGCAGGTCTAAGGCCCTGGCACGTTCCATCCCCAGTACCAGGAGGTGAATAAATACATAGAGGGACAGCCTTGTCCACCCACACCCCCCTTTCCTGCTTTATTTTTCTCCACAGCACTTACCACCATTTGTGATGAGTTGAAAAACCTTGGCCACAATATTTTGTAGCTACTCCTATCAATCTGAGCTTCATGAATGACAGAGAAAATATGGCAGAAGTAGCCATGTGTCAGCTCCACAGCCCAGATCTCAGGAGACTTCCTGGCTTCTGCCTTCACCCTCTTGAAAAACTGCCCTGAGGCTTCGGTGCTTTGAGGAAGACTGTGAGGAAGGGCCACCGGGAGAAGTTCCCTAATTGAATAGAGTTCTGCCTTTTCTTTAGCATAGCCCATGTGGAGACTGGCCTTCTCTTATGGCCTCTGCTGCGAATGAGAATAAGGCTTTCTTTTCTTCACTATAACCAGATGATCTAATACTCAGGCCTAAATCTTAACTATTATTAAATATTAACAAATATTTATTAAAATATTTTCTTAATATAACTCCTTCCCCCACCACATCAGGGAACATTTAGCTGGGGGCGACATGTTTAATTTGTTCGTTGTTTAATTTTTTATTTTTATTTTCTTGCAGGGGTGGAGATGGAGCCCAGGGCCTTGAACATACTAGGCAAGTGCTCTACCACAGTCAACACCCCTAGTCCTTCATTTTTTTCTTATAATTCCCTATTATCTCAACTCAATTATTTTTATTCTCCACCGCAGGTGGGAAGAGAATACAAGCATTTTAGAAATAGACTCTACCGAAATTTGTAGCAAACTCTTAATACTTCTCCATGACAGGATACAAAGTTGTGCTAGACAGGTTTTTGTAAAAGTGACAAAATACTTGTCATAAACAACTTAAACAGAGGAAAGATGTATTGATTTATTTTGGCTCACAGTCCAGGGTTGGCTGATTCCTTGGCCGTGGACCTGTGTGAGGGGGAGCATCATGGAGGAGAAGGATTGGGGGAGCAGGGCTAGTCACCTGGTGTCAGCCAAGAAAGGAAAGGAGGAATGAAAGAGAGGACACAGGACACACCCCCAGTGACCCACTTCCTCCAGCAAGGCCCTGCCTCCTACAGTTTCGACCGCCTCCCAATAATGCTATCAAGTTATTAATCCGTCAGTGGATTAATCCACCATCCAGGTCAGAGACCTCATGATCCAATTACTTCCTCAAAGCCCCACCTCTGAACATGGCTGCTACATTGGATATCAGTAAGGTTTTGGGGACATTCCAGATTCAAATCATAACAAAAAATGTTTTATGTTCTACTAAAAATAACTTTGGATTTTTATCCCCTCATTTCATTCTTCATCATAACCACAAAACATTTTCCCAGATAATTCCCACATCTGCCCCACAAATCAAATATATGTTTTGTGAGATTTATTTTGCGTTTTCTTTGCTGACACGGTGCTGTTTAGTGTCCTGTAATAAAATCCCTCGCTTCCCATAGAAAGTCAGAATCTTTAAATCTCGTTGTGGGGACACAGGCAGTCAGTCCATTTTCTTTTGTACATCAGCCACAACTCATTTCCAAGGTGACCCTCTATAAGGAAGTATCTTCCATTTTCTTCAAATGTACCAATTGCTCTTCTCCCTCAGCTATGGCAAGAAGAATACCCTGTGTTATTGGGTGTGGTCGCCATTCAACAATTAGACTCTTGTTTGGAGAGGAAGATGTTTATGTTGTGTTATCTAAGATCCCCAGGTTCCATATTTATGAATGTAATTTATGATAGGAATGAGATCCTTTAAGCGGGTCCACAGATTTTTTTTTAACCTCCTATTTAAACATGGGCAGGGGCTGGGGATGTGGCTCAGTGGTAGAGCGCTTGCCTAGGTTCGATCCTCTGCACCCCGTAAAAAAATAAAATAAAGGTATTGAGTCTAACTACAACTAAAAAATAAAATATTTTAAAAAATTTAAAAAATAAAACATGGGCAACTTCTACATTAAGTAGCCTCAAAAAGCAAAATTCCTCACCATCTATTCTTGGTATGACTTGTAAGGAAGGCCAGGCTTCCTGCTGATAAAAGGATTTTTTCTTCAACTGCCCAGTCATCGTCTGATTGTTGACTAGAGGGGAGCTGAACTTGAGGCTTTGTGTCATCTGTGACACCATGCAAGACTTGGAACTAGGGATCTGCTGTTTTAATGGAAACAGCACAAGAACCATTTGTAAATACAATCCCATCTTCTTTCTGTGCCAGACTGGATTCTCTCACCTCCCAAGCTGCTCTGTGTCACACAGAGAACAGAGTGAAAATGGTACCCTGAGTTCCTAGTCCCAAAGTGGGACCCCAATCCCAAGTTCTAGTTCCAAAGTGAGACCCTGAGTTCCTAGTCTAAGGATAACACTTTTATTTTTTTCCTGGTTTCAGTTTTAGGCAAGATAAACAGTAAGGTCACAGGCTTTCTATTTAAGTCTGCAATTGCCTGGTAATGATTGGGGTTAATAGAAAAATGCTTGATTTTTTTAACTGATGTTTCCCAAAAGCTAGGACATCAATTGCATCCTAGTGGATGCTCCCATTGGACTTGGTACTGACCTCTGGGATGGCTTTAACCACGCTTTGTGGTTTTTACATTAAACTAGACTTTTGCCAGGCACAGTGGTACACACCTATAATCCTAGTGGCTCAGGAGGATCACAAGTTCAAAGTCAGCCTCAGCAATTTAGCAAGGCCCTAAGCAACTTAGCAAGATCTTGTCTCTAATAAAATATAAAAAAGGCTGGGGTTGTGGCTCAATGATTAATCATCCCTAAGTTCAATCCCCTGTACCAAAAGACAAAACAAAAACTGAGCTCTCAAACACACACAGCCCTTGTCCCCGGCCATCTCTGCTCTCTTGTTAGGACCTGAGACTTGCCCTTCACCCTCCAGCCTGTCCTTCCCCTGTGCCCTGAAGTCCCCTCCCACAGTCTTCTCTGGAACCTGTGTGGTTTTTCTCTTATATTTTAACCCTGCCCTCCACACTGCATCCTCTTAACATGCAGAAAATCAGACCAGCAATTTTTCTCTTCTCCCCACATCCACCCAGCTGCCACCTCTTCAGGCCAGCGCTCTGCCCATAGCCTAGCATCCGCATCTTCCCGCCTCCCTGCACCAGCTCCAGTCAGGCTTAGGAGCCGTGATGACACCCAAAGTGATCCTCTCCAGAACCTCATGATTTCCATCTCAGCCCATCGATGTCATTTCTTTATTTTATTTTTATCACACAATGCCTTTACTTTCTTTATTTTTATGTGGTGCTGAGGATTGAACCCAGTGCCTCACATGTGCTAGGCGGGTGCTCTACCGCTGAGCTCCAGCCCCAACTCCATTAGTGTCATTTCTTTGTCCTCATCTCAGGGACATGCTTCTTGGCTCTCTCCTTTCCAGCTTCTCTCCCACTTCTCTGGCCATTTCTTTTCAGTCTCCCGGGCTCCTTCCCTCCGTGACTGCTGAATGTAGAAGTTCTTCAAGGTTCCTTTCTTGTCCCACCTCATCCCTCTCTGGGTTTTAATACCTACATCAATCATTACTCACGCCACTGCCCCTGGTAGAGGTGAGCCTCCTCCAGACCTCTTCTCTGAAGTCCAGGTCTGTATATCCAGCTGCCCACCCAACAGCTCCACTTGGATGCTTCAGGCACCCCAAACTCCACGCGCCCCAAACTGAAGACAAACCAAGCCTTCTTCCAGATTTCCCTTCTCTTAGTGAATGAGACGACCATCTTCTAGGGCCTCCAAGCTCCAATCCTGTCCTCAGGGCTTATCTCCCTTGTCCTGAGCCTCCAAGTCACAGCTCCTCCCATTTTGCCCTCTGAATGGTTCCAGAATCTTCTGCGGCCATCACTGTCACCTAAGCAGCTGCAGCTGAATGTGCTGCTGCCTATCACACGGCAGCCACAGGGTCCTTCTGAAATACAAATATAACCATGCTGTGTGGCTGAACACTCCTTGTTCTTAGCAGAGGGATGGGTCCTTTAAAGGGTAGTTTGGTGCATGATGACATGGGAGTTGCACTGGTCAGATCCTCTTTGTGCCACGATACTTTCTCTGACGGTGGCCCTCTCTGATCTCTGTCCCTGGGCTCACCCCATGCAAGCTCTCAAGTGACCTTTCCCAGCCAGATCTTGCCAGTGGAGACAGGTGAGAAGGCATCTCTCCCTCTCTCTGGATCCTGTGGTGTCTCTGGGGGAGGCTGCCTCTCTTCTGTGGTCCCAGCTCCTACTGGACAGCGCCTGTGTGCCTTCCCTGTGGCTGCCATGATGAATCTCCAGAGTGGGTGGCCTGGGAAACTGAAAGTTATTCTCTCACAGTTCAACACCCGCAGCTCCACAGAGGCGTCAGCAGGGTGAGTCCTTCTGCAGGTCTGAGGGTGACTGACCTGTGTTCCCTGCCTAGCGGCCTGGCCCACTGACCACCCTGGAGTTCTTTGGTCTATGGCGGCATCACCCCAATCTCTGCATCCGTCTTCATGGGGCATTCCCCCCCCCCCCCCGTGTCTCCTCTGAGTCTCTGTTTCCAATCTGTCCTTTTCTTCATAAAGACACCATCCCTTGGATTTAGGAGCCACTCTAGTTCAGGGTGACTTCGTCGTAACTTGATGACATCTGCAATGTCTCTGTTTCCAATTAAGGTCACAACCTTCATAGGGACCAGGGATTAAGACTTGAACACAAGTCTGCCTGCTGCAGCTCCTGCTGTGGTTCCATGGTCCACTGACATGGCCAGTGGACTCCTCTTTCTCTGTGTCCCTCCAGTCTTGGAGTGGGAACCGAACCCCTTTCTGCTAGAGCTAACTTCTGGGCTGCTTCATTAAGGCCTGTTCGGTTCCGCAGCAAATCTAACAAGGTGTGCAAATACTTCCCCATGTCCAACTTCCTCTGTTTGAATTGGCTGGTATTTCTGACAAGACTTTTGGGGATATAGTTCTGATATACTACATATATGTGTATTTTTTTCTTTGCCAGGCAAAGTGGTGCACACCTATATTCCTGATGACTGAGGAAGGCTGAGGCAGGAAGATCACAAGTTCAAAGCTAGCCTCAGCAACTTAATGAGGCCCTAAGCAAAAAAATGAAAGACTAGGGATGTAGCACCATGGGGTTTAATCTCCAGTACTAAAAATAAAATAATAAAATATATAATTTTAAAATGCATTTTAAGATAAAAACTTATTATACATTTATATATTGTTTATTAGTTTGTAACTATTCTATTTTCATTATATTTGCTTAAGAATCTAGTATAGGAAGTACAGCTTGGTGGTGCATGACTGTAATCCCAGCAGCTTGGGAGGCAACGGCAGGAGGATCTCAAGTTTAAGGCCAGCCTCAAGTGAGGACCTAAGTAACTTAGTGAGACCCTTTCTCAAAATAAAAAATAAAAAAGGCTGGGGATGTGGCTCATTGGTAGAGCACTTGCCTAGCATGTGTGAGGAACTGGGTTCGATTCTCAGCACCACATATAAACAAATAAGTGAATAAAGATCCATCAATAACTAATAAAAATTTTTAAAAAATAAAAAATAAAAAAGGCTGGGGATGTGGCTCAGTGCTTGAACTTGGGTCCAATCTCTAGTGCCAATTACAAATCTAGCCTTACTGATTTGTTTGAACAATTTACCTTAGGATGTATTTTAAAGTGAAAAATCCCTAGGAAAAAAAGCAAATTCATCCTGCCCTCTGACTAATCATTAACCTAAAACATTTTTATGCTTATTGTGTTTTCAAATGTTGTGTTATATGACAGCATTTTAAAATTATGAACATGATATCATAAAATAAGCTTTAAAATTTTTTTTATAGTTGTAGGTGGACAGCATGCCTTTATTTGTTTAGTTTTTTATGTGGTGCTGAAGGTTGAACTCAGTGCCTCACACATGCTAGGCAAGCACTCTGCCACTGAGCTACAGCCCCAGCCCCATAAAATAAACTTTAAATGAGGCAAAACGGAACAGAAGATCTGAGCAAAAAGAACTTTTTTTTCCCTTTTCTCCAGGTTATAAAATTGGTCATAAAAATAATAACATATTATTTTTTTCTACTATTATAAAAGTTATTGGGCTGGGGATGTGGCTCAAGCGGTAGCGCGCCATGCCTGGCATGCGTGCGGCCCGGGTTCAATCCTCAGCACCACATACCAACAAAGATGTTGTGTCCGCCGAGAACTAAAAAATAAATACTAAAAATTCTCTCTCTCTCTCTCCTCTCTCACTCTCTCTTTAAAAAAAAAAAAGTTATGATTTCCATTCAAAATGAAATATTTCCTATTTTCATATGAGTTTAGTCTTCTTTTTATGGTAGAATGCAATCAAATATTTATCTGCAATAGTTTGTGGTTTCAAATCTTGCATGTCATTCAGTTAATCTAATCTTCCTATTTTGCAGCTCCATGGACACCAATTCTTTGTATCAAACACTATTTTGGCACTGAATTCTCTAAAGAGCTTACCTAAAAAAAATAAAACCAACATTTATTATTTCTATTTTATTTAAATTGAGATTGAAACTCAGAGACGTTAAATAACTTGCTGAAGAGCACATAGCTAAGAGCCAGGATCCCACCCAAGCAGTGCTGGACTTAGTACTCATTACTGTGACACCATATTTCCAAACCAAATTTCTTGTACTTTTCCCCCACTTAGGAATCCTGTAGTTGTCTCTGCTTCTAAGATAAGAATTTAGTGCCTTTCTTTAATTGGACCTAGAATTTTTGTTTCATTGAGTTGGGAAAAGCACCAGGTCCTGTTGTTAGCCATCACATAAATTATTCCATAGGTCAAACTTTAAAAATAATGATGTTCCACTTAAAATTACCTGTAGGCATCATACTGTTTTTCATAACTTCTACATTTTGTGTCAAATACTATTTAAACTCTTGCCTCATTGGTCAGATAATTTATTTAATTAATTAATGTATTATTTTTTTACCAGGGGTTGAGCTCAGGGGCACTCAACCACTGAGCCATACCCCCAGCCCTTTTTTGTATTTTATGTAGAGGCAGGGTCTCACTGAGTTTTTTTTTTTTTTAAAGAGAGAGTGAGAGAGGAGAGAGAGAGAGAGAGAGAGAGAGAGAGAGAGAGAGAGAATTTTTAATATTTATTTTTTAAGTTCTCGGCGGACACAACATCTTTGTTGGTATGTGGTGCTGGGGATTGAACCCGGGCCACATGCATGCCAGGCGAGCACGCTACTGCTTGAGCCATATTCCTAGCCCCTCACTGAGTTCTTTAGGGACTCGTTGAATTACTGAGGCTGGCTTTAAACTCTTGCCTCCGCTTCCCAAGCTGCTGGGATTACAAGCGTGCACCACCACACCTGGGCCTGACTATAATTATTAAAGTTAATTTCACCTGTTTGTTTTTATTGTTTTAACGTGGCTACTAGAAAATTTTAAACTATATTTGTGGCTTCGTATAATTCTTTTGGACAGTGCTAGATTAAGTGATTACTCAGACATTAAAAGGTAATAAACTAGTATGGGTGGAATCCAGGGAAGGCAGGCCCCTCCAGTGATAAGGTTAAATATCTGTGGTGACAATTCTACCATTTTCTCAAAGTTCATCAAAATCGTCGGGAAAGGCACTTTGTCATCAGAAGAAATTTTCAGTCTGATTTTTTCACTACCCAGAAATGTGGACCCGGGGAAACATGTCAAGAGCAAGGAAGGTCCAGGGTTTCTTGCATGTGTTTCTGAGCAGACGGCATAATCAGAGCCACGGTCACCCACGCCGATCATCCGTCTCTGCAATAGAGGCGATCGCTTTCAGCGCAGCGTGCAAAGCCAAAGGGCACCCACGAGTTCATTACATAATTCTCAGGAGCATGAGGCCAATTGTGTGTCTGCCTGGGAATGGTCGGAGGCTGACAGCAGTGACAATGTTTTGACAGTGTGTGTGCTAGAGATTGTTTGTTTGGAAAAAGACTGACCCTCCTCCAGTGTGTGTGTGTGTGTCTCTCTCTCTCTCTCTCTCTCTCTCTCTCACATCTTCCATGTAAACACATAATACTGAGTGACTTTGTTTCTAAGCTGCCTTAGCCTTGCTTTGCAAAGAAAAACCCTGAGTATTCTTCCCTGTAAGACACAGTTGTTATTTTTAGAGCACAGGTTCTTAGCCTGATCTCTGTCGACATCAATCTCTGTTCCTCCTGAGGTCGCAGCCAGTGACAGCTCAGCCTGGTGTGTCCTCCATGGAGGACAGCTCCCTTGCTTCCTAAGGCAAAGATGCGGTGGGACCCCTGAAACTTCACTGCTTGGGCATCTGCAGGAAGACTCCTTGGCATTCGGAGTCCATTGGTGTGACTGTCCGTGGGCCAGTCCCCACCGAAAGCCATGAAGCTGCTGTGTGTCTTTGGGGTCATAGAAATTTCTTGTTCACTCAGAGCCCACACTTCCAGCAGACTCTTTCCCTCTATTTCAGGAATGTGGCTTTTTCTGCTTATGTCACTTAATGGTATGTTTGGGGTCAAGATGATCCTCCTCCAACCCCCTTGTTACACAAGGTTTGTCAGGTCACCGACTCCTGGGAGCTAATAACCAAGCCGTAGCTGGAGGATTCCTGCAGGCTACTCAGGGTGCATCTGGTGCACCCCAAGATCCACAACTTGAGTCCTAAGACCTCTGGGAACATGTCTGAGGACCCAAAGCTCCCAGCATTCCCTTCTGTACCCTTTTCTTCATGTCAGGCTGTGAGACACCTGGAGGAACCTGCAGGTGTGGGCAGCTTTGGCCTTGTGGCTGGAGGGTGACCTGTCAGGTGGGGATCCCACGGCCAGCTATACATAGCCAGCCAAAGCTTCTTACTGGAGGAACGACTTTCTGCCTCCTCTGCGGGTCCCACCCGAGGCCAGAAGGCTGCCCAGTAAATCCCCTGGAAGTCAGTTAGTCCCAGAAAGCAAGTGGCGAGTGTGGCGGCCACAGGCCCGACAGTCCCGGAGCTGCCCTGCGTCCTTCCTCAGCTGACCCCGAGAGCGGGAGCGCCCTGCCTCAGCCATGGACATGGGGGGCCTGGACAACCTGATCGCCAACACCGCCTACCTGCAGGCCAGGAAGACGGACTCGGACAGCCGCGAGCTGCAGCGGCGCCGTCGGAGCCTGGCGCTGCCCGGCCCGCAGGGCTGCGCCGAGCTGCGCCAGTCGCTGTCCCCGCACTTCCACAGCCTGTGCGAGCAGCAGCCCATCGGCCGCCGCCTCTTCCGAGACTTCCTCGCCACCGTGCCCAAGTACAGCCAGGCCGTGGCCTTCCTGGAGGACGTGCAGAACTGGGAGCTGGCCGAGGAGGGGCCCGCCAAGACCAGCACGCTGCAGCAGCTGGCGGCCACCTGTGCGCGTGACCCGGGCCCACAGTCCTTCCTCAGCCAGGACCTGGCCACCAAGTGCCGAGCAGCCTCCACGGATGAAGAGCGCAAGACCCTGGTAGAGCAGGCCAAGGCGGAGACCATGAGCTTCCTGCAGGAGCAGCCGTTCCAGGACTTCCTGGCCAGCCCCTTCTACGACAGGTTTCTGCAGTGGAAACTCTTCGAGATGCAGCCCGTGTCCGACAAGTACTTCACCGAGTTCCGAGTGCTCGGGAAGGGCGGCTTCGGGGAGGTGAGTGTCTCCAATGCCAGGCTGCAGGGGGGTGGGGGGTACAGAGGATGGAGAGGCTGGTGGGGTGGGGTGGGGTGCCAGGTGGGGAGGTTTCCCAATCCCCTCCACCCACCCCTTCTTTGATGGCCCTATGACACAAATACAAACTCCGCAAGAGAAAATACCCAAGTACCCAAGTGTGGATTTGACCAAGTGGCTACACCTGGAGGGGCCGAAATGCCCTGGACACTGGAAAATGACAGCCACATGACAGTTATGATGACAGTTATGATGATGATGATGGACCTAATTTGAGAAGAATGGACATCTAAACACCCAAAGGCCTTCAAGTCAAGTCCAGAACCTGCTTTGCACCCCTGCCGGGCCCTTCTTTTTAAAGTAGAAAACCTTTTTTTTTTCTTTTTTTTAAAGAAATGTCCTTAAAAAAAATCTTTATTTATTTAGTTTTATGTGGTGCTGAGGATCCGACCTAGTGCCTCACTCACATGTGCTAGGCAAGAGCTCTGCCACTGAGCCACAACCCCACCATTTTTTATGTAAAATTCACATAGCATAAAATTAACCCATTTTAAAGTGGACATTTGATGGCATTTAGTGTATTCACTATTTGTAGCGATAATCCCCCTGGCCAGTTCCAGGACATTTGCATTATTCCTGTACCCATCAACTGCCTCCACCCCACCTCCTCCAGCCCTGGAAACCCACTCTGCTGTCTTCAGGGACTTGCCTGCTCTGGACATTCCAGATGATCTGTGATCCTATCTGCCTTTTTATTCAGCACACCATTCTGGAGGTTCCTTTGCATTGCCGCTTGTAGCAGTACTTCATTATTCTGGCGGAATAATATTTCATTTCATGGATATGCCATGTCATGTATCCTTTCATCTGTTGGTGGATACTTGGGTGGCTTCTACCCTTTGGCTATTGTGCGCAGTGCTAGAATGTTCAAGTATCAGCCTGAGGACCTGTCTTAGTGTGTCATGGGTATATGCCTCGGAGGAGAATCCGGCTCATGCAGCGATTCTGTGTTTAACCTTTCCGGGAATCAGCAAACTCCTTCCCACATTTTACAGTCTCACCCGTATTGTTCATTGCTCCAGGGTTACTATTTCTTCACGTCCTGCCACAGCTTGTCATTTCTTCCTTTTTTTTTTTTTTTTTAAGTCTGACTGACCTGCCCAGGTGTGGTGGCGCACGCCTGTAATCCCAGCAACTTCAGAGGCTGAGGCAGGAGGATTGCAAGTTCAAAGTCAGCCTCAACAACTTAGTGAGGCCCTAAACAACTTAGCAAGACCCTGTCTCCAAATAAAATAATAAAATGGGCTGGGGATGTGACTCAGTGGTTGAGAACCCCTGGGTTCAATTCCTGGTACCCCTCACCACCAAAAAAGTATGGGCGACCTAGCCAGGTGGAGCAGGGCCTCCCCGTAGTACCCTCTCCATCTTGAGAAGCCTCTTCCTTAAAGCTTCCCTCTTCTCAGAAGCCTGCCATCCAGGTCCTCCACGGACCTTTGAGGTCCCCTCTCCAGTGCCACCGGCTTTTACGTCTTCCCCTCCCCTTCTCTCTCAGGTGTGTGCCGTCCAGGTGAGGAACACGGGTAAGATGTACGCCTGCAAGAAACTGGACAAGAAGCGGCTGAAGAAGAAGGGTGGGGAGAAGATGGCTCTCCTGGAGAAGGAGATCCTGGAGAAGGTGAACAGCCCTTTCATCGTCTCTCTGGCCTACGCCTTCGAGAGCAAGACCCACCTCTGCCTGGTCATGAGCCTGATGAACGGGGGAGACCTCAAGTTCCACATCTACAACGTGGGCACACGCGGCCTGGCCATGAGCCGGGTGATCTTCTACACGGCCCAGATGACCTGCGGGGTGCTGCACCTGCATGGCCTCGGCATTGTCTACCGGGACCTGAAGCCCGAGAACGTGCTCCTGGATGACCTCGGCAACTGCAGGCTGTCCGACCTGGGGCTGGCCGTCGAGGTCCAGGATGACAAGCCCATCACCCAGAGGGTGAGTGGCCACCGCAGTCCCAGAGGAGGGGAGAGGGCTGTTCTGCCCCGGGGCTAACGGAGCCAAGGACTTCATTCTTCTGATTTCCTTTGGGTGGTCACCTTGGATGGAGTGAGTAGAGTAAGAGAAGGAGCTTGGTGGCTCTTTGGGGGGCAGGGGAGCCTCCTTTGCAAGCTGGGGATGATCCAGGCCTCCACGGTAAGATGAAAAGAGCCGAATCCGCAAAGTCCAGGCGTGTGCCACCAAGAACCACCCCACGGTGCCAGCAGGGGCCTCGCTTTCCTTCCCAGAAAATAAAGGGCCTGGACCCTAAACCTCCACCATCCTAGTAGGTAGATTTTAAGAGGGTGTTAAATAGAAGCAGCTCCTGACACCTAGTGTATTAAAAGTAAAATGTTCCTTTATTGTTACTGAGTGTGGAACAGGAGAATGTCCTACATGAGAAGAAGGTGAAATTTTAAGTGAAAATATATAGAATAGAACGGAGGCAACTAATGTATACTTTGGGTTTGGTTTTGTTTCCTTTTTCTGGTGCTAGGGATTGAAGCCAAGGTCACTCTACCACTGAGCTATGCCCGCTGGACCTGACCTTTTATTTATTTATTTTTTTATTTTGAGACAGGGTCTCACCAAGTTGCTGAGGCTGGCCTCAAACTTGTGATCCTCTTACCTCAGCCTCCCTAGTAGCTGGGATTATAGGAATACATCACCACAGCCAGGCGACTGATGTCTATTTTGATTAATTTGGTTTGAGGTGACTTGTTGAGAATTCTTTGGTTAAAAGGGGGATTATAATTCAGTAATGAAACTGTGGTGTCTGTGTCAAACAATAGGATTGAAGAAGCAGGGGATATTAGAGATCTGATGAGATTCAGGGGCCTACTGGGTATGAGGGTAAGGGGAGAGGAGGCTCTTGTGCTCTAGTGAGCAGCAGGTATAGAATGGTAGGTAAACCTGGCATGTTTGGTTGTGATCCTCTTGTCTCTGAGGCACCCGTAGCCTGGTGGCTGGAGATGTTCAGGGGCACTGAGACCTGTGATCTGGTGCTGTAGAGAAAGACCTGGGTAGACACGGGGTCATCGTGGGAAGCAACAGTCACCACAGTCACTTGGGAAACAGGTGGGGAGGAGGACCAGGGACATAAGTTGAGGAACATGTAAGGTCTGTGGAAGAAGAAGGACCAAAGTGGGTTTCAGCTGTGTATCATAGGAAACCCAGTGGCACACACAAACCAGGTTTATTTTTCTTATGGAACCACTTGTAGAGATAAGAAGTTTCCGGCATTAATTCAGCAACTGCAGGATGGTTGAATCCCTATCTCTATAATTCTGGCCTCTTCCATGTGTTGCAAGATGGCTGCTCTAGCCCCAGCCAGTAGGACCATCTTCCAGGCAGGAGAAAGGAACAAAGGTCAGAAGTAAATGGGCATGCACACACCAGCGGAGTGTGCCCTCTCTTAAGGAGCTTTCTTTGAAGCCCATCCAACAGCTTCCACTTTGATCCTCATTGGCTAGGACTGTTACCTGACCACCCCTATCTGCAGGGGAAGCCAATAAATAACATTTGGAGGGGCTTGAGGGGGGTGGTTCTAGTTAGTAAGGAAGAAGAGGGGGCAAGATGTTAGCCTCCTTGGGACCTGAACATGTCCCTGAACATCTCCAGCCACCAGGCTATGGGTGCCTCAGAGACAAGAGGATCACAACCAAACATGCCAGTCTACCTATCATGGAAATGGGAATGTCACCAGTCTACATCAATCGATGCATGAAAACGGAAGTGTATTCACTCATGGTTTTGAATTTGCACTGTCAGTTTTAGGGAGTAGAAACTCCTTTTGAGTGTTCCGGACACAGGTCATGCTAAGTGTTGCTCTATTTCCATCTTGCTAGAGGATTGGGACACACACACACACACACACACACACACACACACACACACACACGGCTTTGTCCTTATAAATCTCTTCTCAGTCTTCCTTGGGCTCTGTGCTGGGCCAAGAGAGTGTTTCAGGATGGTTCTTTCACCGCCCATCTGTCGAGCTCTCTGGCTCTTTTGGAACCTGCAGGAAGCTGTTTGCCCTTCAGCACCATCCGCCTTAACCAGTGCGCTCAGTGGAGACTGGGTACAGCCTCGAGGCTCTGCCCCTTTCCCTCTGCTGCCCTTCTGCCCCATGAAACCAAGGAGTTTCATGCTCTAGTCCCCAGGTCTGCCACGGAAGCCCAGGGGGGCCATGGACAGCAAGATTGGAACAGGAAAGCGTGGCCTCTTCCCTGTTCACCCCTCCACAGAGCTAAGTAAACCTCCTGAGTTCCGAAGTATTGCAGCTCCCAAGGGGATTTTAGGGTCTTTTAAAAAATACGCCTTTATTTTTATTCATTCATTTTTCTGTGGTGCTGAAGATTGAACCCAGGGCCTCGCACGTGCTAGGTGAGCGCTCCCCACTGAGCCGCAGCCCCAGCCCCTTAGGGTCTTTACATTCAGAATATTTCACAGACAAAATGAATAATGACGCATTTTCAGGGTGTCTGTAGTCACATGCACTGAGCTGTGACGTCAAGATACTATGTGGAGGACTGGGTGGTGGCCGCTGGCTCTCCAGGTGACGGACTCACATGGGAGGAAGTGTGCCTGGCCATGGCGGTCAGCATGTGCCTTGATTCTGCAGTCCTTCCAGAAAAGGAAGGGCTTCGTGGCTTGGGGAGTTGGCTAGCTCCTTCCCATTCAGGGGTTCGGTCAGCATGTAAGTTGGGATCTCTTCTGCCACGTGACACAATAGAAGATTCTGGTATGGAAACTCAGTGACTTCAGGGACAAGCTCGTTAAAGGTCCCTTGGCCTTCTCCTTGTCACAAGGTGGCTGCCAACTCCCAACACGGAGGCCAACTGACCCGGTTGATGTTGAAGGACTTGTCTGGGTGGGACCAACCACACCACAGGAGTCCTTCCAGTACGGGTCCAGAGGTCAGAGATAGCAAAAGTCAGAAATTTAAGGCCTGAGGGGCTGGCTTCAAAGATGGATGGGGCACATGGCAAGGAGGGCAGGTGGTCCCGGAGGCTGAGTGCTGCCTCTGCTAACAGCCAACAAGGACATCACAGTGACAGCCATCACTGAGTGAGCCTGGGGAGGCCCTTGAACTCCAGATGGGACTACAGCCTGGCCAACATCTCAATCTCAGCCTTGTGAGACCCTGACCAAAGAGCTCTACCCTGCAGCGCCCGAGCTTCTGATGTACAGAACAGCGAGCTAATAGACGGGTGCTGTTCTAAGTTACTAAGTCCGTGGCAATTTGTTGCACAGCAATAGAAAATTCATATGAATAATTAAATAAACGAAGGTAGCCAAGGGAAAGAGATTTTTGTATGTTAGCAATCAAAATTAATGATGAATATACCAAGGTGCCAGACAGGGTGAGGGGATGTTCTCCTTTCCTATAGGATCAGAACTCATGCCATCTACTGTAATAGGACTAGGGGTTAGAATAGGATGTGGAACTCTGGACCTGACTCTTACAAGTTGGAGAGTCTGCCCCCGGTCTGGGCTAGGCCTCCCTGCAGGGACACAGACCATTCCAAGCTTGTGGGGAGACCATGGATGAAGTGGTTTGGGTAGCAATCAGTTTGTAGGCAGTGGGGAGATGCAGGAGGTGTTTTAATAGGCAAGTGGCACAACTAGAGTGAGTCTGCCTCCTGCTGCCTGAGGAGAATGGGTTGAGAGAAAGGGGATCCAGCAAGAGTCACCGTAATGGTCCACCTGTGAGGTAATGGGGAGCTGACATCAGGCCCTGGCCTCTGAACAGTCGGTGTCCCCTGGCCTCTCACCTGGGCTCCATCAAGACCCAGATCTTTAAATGTGATTGTCCTCAACAGCATTCGGAGTGCATGGGCCACTCTTTTTTTTTTTTTTTTTAAATATTTATTTTTTAGAAGTAGTTGGACACAATACCTTTATTTATTTATTTATTTTCTATGTGGCGCTGAGGATCAAACCCAAGGCCTCACACGTGCTAGATAGACAAATGCTCTACCACTGAGCCACAATCCCAGCCCCTGGACCACTCTTTAGATTATGTTGTTTTCTGCCACGTGGGGTTCCTTGGCTGCTGGTGGGTGGACGCTGACACAGGGAAGTACTTCCAGGGAAAAAGGGGCCAGGAAGCTCTGTCCAGGCCTGAGAAGGACTAGGGCCAACTTGCAAGGGGAAGGCCGGTGCTCGAGGTAGCCTTGGAACTGAAGTCCTTGGAGGAAAAACTTGTAAAGTCAAAAGATTAACATGTGGAATAAGTTCCTATGATTTAATGTATTACCAGTCGGGGTTCTTATGGCGTAAAACTAAGTCACTTAAGGAAATGAAGCTAATGCACTAAGAAGCCCAGAGGCTTAGCCCCATCCTGGTGTCTGAGCAGTGTCCCTAGGAATCCCCAGCCCGATTCCCAGATCCAGCTCTCTGTATTGGCCTCACTCCCAGGCAGACCCCCGCCCCCTCTGGGGGCCACCAACAACTCTATCCTCCCCACTGAGCAACCCCTCTGGAGAGAAGGCACTTCTTTGGGCAGCTCGGTCACACGCCCAACTTCAGTGTCCAGAACCACCCTGCCTGTCCCTGGAGCCAGAGGAAGGATCTGTCCTACCTCAATCTCATGGATTGAGAGCATAGCAAATGTATTCTTTTTTTTTTTTTTTAAATTTTTTTTTTTGGTTATACATGGGTACAATATCTTTATTTTGTTTATTTATTTTTATGTGGTACTGAGGATCGAACCCAGGGTCTCACACACATGCAAGGCGAGTGCTCTACCACTGAGCCACAACCCTAGCCCCAGTAAATATATTTTTCAAAGGAGAATCAGGATGGAAAGATGAAGAAAGGGTGCCCAGGAATACAAACGGCGACTGCCCCCAGTGACTAATGACACTAAATGGCCTGAAAAGTTTAGAAATGTCTGACTCTTTAATCAAGGGATGATGGGGTCTAGGTCCTTTGCAGAAAGGCTCTGAGTGAAATACTGCTATGAAGTCCATCTTACAGGGAGGAAAATTGAGATTTACCCAAGAGACTCACCCACTGCTATTATGGGATAGGAGTCCAGGTGCCTCAGATTCAGAAGTGCTTCCTTTCCACTGTACTGAGTTCATGCACCAAGGCAGACGTGGCCTGTGATCTCGATGCTATAAAAAGCTGGCCACTTGGGGAAAGTCAGACAGGGGCCCTGTTGGCCTTAGCACCATCTTCTCAGAAACCTCTGAGCCAAGAGAAGCAAGTGAAAGAAGAAGTAAATGCACAGGCCAACGTGCAAAAGAAGAAAGATAAAGCAGAGGTCCAAAGAAACTTCTAGACTTGTGCCCATGGAGGCCAAAGGAGCAGAAGTAAGGAATTCAGGAGGCTGGAGGCTGGAGGCTGGGAGGCTGGCGCAAGGCTTGGACTGCATGCCCCCGTCCACAGCCTGTCTTTAGCAGATCTCAAACTTCACTGCCATCCATCAACTGAGACCACCTCTGAGAGACCCACCTCGTTCACACCAGAACTGTCCCTGTTGGTCCTTGGCCCTGGCCCTGGGACTTTCTGGACTAGTTCTCTTCTTGGCTGTGGCCGAGTATAACACATGTACAATAGATCATCTGCTATCTTAGCTAAAGAGTGTCTTTAAAAAAAAAAAAAATCTCATTATCAAGCCAGGTGCAGTGGCTTAGGAGGCTGAGGCAGGAGGATCGTGTGTTCAAAACAACTTATGGAGGCCCTAAGCAACTCAGTGAGATGCTGTCTCTAAATAAAATACAAAAAAAAAAAAAAAAAAAAAAAGCTGGGGTGGGGTGGCTGGAGATGTGACTCAATGGTTGAGTGCCCCTGGGTTTAATCCTCAGTACCAAAAAGAAAACCAAACCTCATTAGCATATTGTCCCAGTCTGGCCTGATATGGGCACTAACCGAAAGCCTAACTGAACCTCTGGCAAAGGAAGATTCGAGAAAGGAATGTATCTAGGGCAGGATGGGGACAGGTGTCTCAGAGCCAGGCTCCCCTCTCCCCAGGCACAGTGTAATTAAATGTGGTCCCAGCCACTGTCTACACCCACTTGCATGAAACCTGATTCTTCTGCTCGTGTTAAGCTGACATCTGCACACATACAGTAAAACTGGCTCATCAGTTTTTAGAGATTCTAGGCAAATAAAATAGGAAATTGGGTGGTGGGACTCATTTTGGAACTTTTCAAATTCAGCATTCTATTTAGAGCACCGTGACCTTCAGATTTCATGCACTGTGAGTCATTAAAATTTGTTATTTTGTAAAGGATGGGAAGGAGGCCCAACACAGTGGTGCACGTCTATAATCCCAGTGGCTCAGGAGACTGAGGCAAAAGGATCATGAGTTCAAAGCCAGTCTTAGCAACAGCAAGGCGCTAAGCAACTCGGTGAGACCCTGTCTCTAAATAAAATACAAAATAGGGCTGGGGATGTGGCTCAGTGGTAGAGTTCCCCTGAGTTCAATTCCTGGTACATCCCCTTAAAAAAAAAAAAAAAAAAAAAGAATGGGAATGAAGTTAGAACAGTGACCCCCAAACTGCTGGCACACATCTATAATGCCAGCAACTCAGGAGGCTGAGGCAGGTGGGTCACAAGTTCAAGGCCAGCCTCAGCAATTTAGTAAGGCCCTCAGCAACTCAAACTCTTTCTCAAAATAAAAAATAAAAAGAACTGGGGAGGTGGCTCAGTGGTAGGGCACCTTGGGTTCAATCTCATACCAAAAAAAAAAAAAAAAAAGCAAGCAAAACAAAACATCTCATTATGTGTTTTGTTACCTTGCCCTGTCTTAAAACCTCTGACCAACTCTTCATGTTCAGAGGATAAAGAGACACAGAGGTCAGGTATTGCATTTATGTTGAAGCCTCTTTTGTGCCAAATAAAAAGCTAGAGACATAGTGAGTAAGTGATCTCTAAGAAAAAAAAAATCTCTGAATGTGTTTCCTCAAAAGTTAACGTCTATATTCATCACAAACATCATGACTGTGCTAGTCAGTTTTCTGATGCTGTGACAAAATGCCTGAGAAAAGACTTGAAAGAAGGAATGGTTTATTTTGGTCATGGTTTCAGAGGTTTGAGCCCATAGTTGCTGGGCCCTGTTGCTCTGGGCCTGTGGCAGCACAATGCATTCTGGTGGCAGGAGTGTGTGGTGCAGGAAGACTGCTCACCTCATGGGGGTTGAGAAGCAAAGCAAGAGAGGAGAAGCAGCCCAAGATCCACTTAAAGGGCACGCCCTTAGTGACCTTACTTCCTTCCACTAGGCATCACCTCCTAAAGGTTCCACCTGCTCCTGATGATGCCAGAGGCTGGGAACCACGTCTTCAGATATGGACCCTTGAGGGACATTTAAGATTCAAGCTATAACAATGAACCTGCCCTGAGATTTTTTTCTCCTTGAGAATTTACTTCTGAGAACCAGTTTAAAAGCCACACGGGAGAGGAATTCTGATTACTTCATAACCTTTTGATTGCACCAAAATAATTACCAAAATCATCAATCAAATTTAACTTCTACTATTGAACCCAAGGCCTTTGCGTGCTAGGCAAGTGCTGTACCACTGAGCTATACACCCAGCTCAATTTTTAGTAATTTCAACTGCTACAAAAATTTCAAATCTATTCTCATCATATTTACCACTATAGGAAGGTATGGTGGTAGATTCCTGTAGTTCCAGCTGTTTGGGAGGCTGAAGAAAGAGGAGCATTGGAGCTCAAAAGTTTGAGGCCAGCCTGAGCAACACACTGAGATCCTATCTTTAAAAAAAAAAAAAAAATGCAGGGGGCGGGGGAATTCCACAATTAAGGACATTCACAAGTATTTATTACAAGGGCTAGTGTGTAGCTCAGTGATAGAGCACTTGCCTAGCACTAGGCCCTGGATTCAATTCCCAACACCACACACACATACACACACACACACACACACACACACACACACACACACATACACACACACTACTAGTCTCAGAATATTTTGCTGTTGCAGCACTGGGGACCAAACCCAGGGCCTCAACAAGCAAGTGCTCTACCACTGTGCTCCATCCCAGCCCTCAGAATTATTGTTAACATTCTTTCATTCAAAATGCATTCATTCACTCATTTGCTGACCATTCATTTGAGTATTTATCTCTTGCCAGGACTGAGTGACAGAACAATAAGAAAATTAGTAGACATGATTCCTGCCCTCAGGGAGCTTACCGTCTAGTGGGGGAGATGGAACTGAATAATCACTCAAATGAATGCAAAGTGTCAGTTCTGATACAGGCTAGGGAGACAGGATATATGGGATTCTCTGAGGAGGAGTTGATTTCCTAGGTGAGGCTCATAAAGTTAACCACATGGGAGATACTTGCCATCAGAAGGACAGAAGGGATTCCATTCAGCAGTGTCGCTGGATGGGAGCTCAGAGTGAGTTCCCTGGATCAGACAGATTTCCACAGGGAAGGTTTATTGGAGAGCCGTGGCATGAAGCGCATCCATAAGGAAGGCCAGGCTGGGCAGAGGGAGAAGCTAAACCCCAACGAGGGAGAACCAAGACCTTAACCAATCCTCAGGGAACGCTGGAGTAGGGGCGGACCTTCAGAGTTGTCTCAAATCGAGGTGGGGTCCAGGGTTTGGTATCCCCACAGGAGTCCATCACTGGTCTTGAGGCCCTGAAAGGGCTGGAGCCTTGGGAGACAGGTCCCCGCTGCAGAGGGCAGTCCCCAGAAGGGTATAGCTGTGAGCCCTGAGCAGTCAATGGCCCTGGTCAGGCCTGGCCACAAAATTTGCAGAACTGAGTGCAAAACAAAACTGTGGTGTCACTCATCTGATCCTCAGGAGAGAGCTCTCTTCCCGGATTGGCAAGCAGCCATTTGCTGTCTCTCCTCATACTCCTGCAAGCTGGGGCGTAGCTGAGCCGGTGGAGACCATCACAGTTGCCCCAGTCCCACCCCACAGCTGGATCTGAAGAAGCAGGTGCCTGCCTCAACCCCCTGCATGCAATCCAGTCCCCACTAGGTCAAAGCAGGCAGCAGTCCCTGGGCCCCAAGGGAGGAGGGGAAGCAGACGTCCAAGAACCAGCCCTGGGAGCCCAGGAGCTGGTGGGAGGTGGCGGGACTGTGTGTGAGCCATGGTGCCCAGCTCTGGCACATGCTCCATCATCTCAATGGACTTTAAAAAAAGCACAAGTTCAAGGATAAATTAGTACAGACATCAAGACCGCCAGTGCACAGCTTTGAGCCCCAGCGTGGAGATGCGTGTGAGCACAGGGCCCCCCTTCCAGGACTCTGGAAGCTGGCCTGGTCCAGCAGCTGGCTGTTAGGGGCTGAGAACCGGAAGAGGGGATGTGGGCAGAACAGCCACTACCAGCAGGGCAGAGCTTCTCAGGCCCTGGGAACAGCCATCATAACTGTGTGATGTTCTGGGGAAAAGAAAGGAAGCCAAGAGGTGAAGGGCTGGTTTGGAGCAGGAGGCAGCAAGGCTGTCAAGGCGCTGGAGAGGTAGCAGGGCCAGGCGGAGCAGGCCGGAGCAGGCCCTGGTAAGGTGCGCTGCCAGCCTTCAAAAGGATTTAACCAAGGGGGCAGCATGCTTAGAATTTTGTTTTGAAAAGATTACCCCAGCTGAAGTGAGAACAGATTAGAGGGGATTTAGGTGGATTGTGGTCATCTGTAATCCAGGGGAGAGAGGATGGCAGCCTGGGCCACAGAGGGGCAGTGGAGACAGAGCACAGTGTTCGCATTTGGGAGAGATTTCAGAATGAGTGGCCTCCATGGTGGTCTAGATATGGGGTTAGTGGGGAGAGGGTGTCAAAATTTGCAGAGCTGAGTGCGAGGCCATGTCACAGGCTTGGGCCATGAGTACCCAACAGGGAGCCAGGCAAACAGATCCGTGGGTCTTCATGCAGTCCCAGGAGAGCTAAGGGACTGACAAGCACGTAGGCAGAGACAATATAGTGTGGTCAGGGTCATCTGGGTGGGAATATAGGAAAGTCACTCAGCCCATGGAGTCACAGGATCAGGAAGGGCTTACAGGGGGGGAAATGACAACCGAATGCAGGTGCAGAGGGCAAGGAAGAGCTAGATAGATGACGAGAAAAGAGAAGAGTGGTAAAGGGCTCAATCACAGTACAGAAGAGAATGGTTCTGCAGCTGCCTTGAATGCAGGTTTTTTCCCCTCCACACCAAAGCAAGCCATCAATTCTTCAGTGGGCCTTAGCTGGTATCCCCTAATTAAATTGTTCTGACAATTTCTACCTGATAATAATATCCCCCAGGACTGCCAGTCCACCTGCAGATGCCAATCACAAACCTCAGGTTGCTTGGCGGTGCTTCTGAGCAAACTACTAGAAATTTGAGTTCCCAGACAGGTCTCTCTGGGTCCCTATGCAGTCTATCTGTCCAGGAAGCACAATTACCGGTTTATTATAGAGGACATTCCAAAGGATAGAGATAAAGGGACGCATAGGGTAAAGTATGGGCAGAGGGACCAAGAGCTTCTGGGTTATATCAGGGCATGCCACCTTCAGGAATCTGCACGTGTGTTCAGCTATCAGGAAGCTCTCTGAACTCTGTCCTTTTGGGGTTTTATGGAGACTTCATTGCACCAGCGTGACTGAAGCATGGACGACCACAGTGAAATGTGATTGGACAGATATACTGGGGAGGGACCCATCGAGACCTGTCTGTCCAGATTCTTCAGCATTCCTTCCTCTTAGGTACAGGGCAGGATCCTTTTTGAAATGAATGACATTTTTTTTATCACCTACTATCAGAAAAGGTGGGTCAGAGGTTGTTGGGTTGTTGTTGGGTTGTTGGGGGGTGAATTGGGCCTTATGCAGGCTAGGCACGTATTCTAACACATCTCCAGCCCTAAAGAATTTCTTAGTGATCAGCAGCACTAAGGCAGGGGTGGGAGAAGATGAGAGTTTCTGTGACCTTGCTTAAGGAAGAAGTTTTGAATCCCAAAACAGGACAAAAACCAAAGCAAGACAAAAATCATCCTTGAAGGACAATCAGAAAGAGGGAGTTAGGATGAGGTTAAAAATCAGGGGAGTGAAGCAGAGGCTCTTGGAGCTTGGTAGGCAGGCATGTCGTTCCATGACGCTGCAGGAGTAAGAAGAGATTGAGCCAGGAAGCCCGCAGGGTGCAGAAGGAAGAAGCAGTCATGTAAGAACACAGGCCAGGGACCAAAAGTTAATTCATCATCAAATCTGCTACAGACACATGTTGAAACTCAGAGTCCATTTCAATTACTGGCAATGAATGGAATATGGTCCTTGGGATCAATGAGATAGAAAGAGCCTGAGGTTCTGCCACTTTCTGTGGCTGCTGTATCCAGATTCTGATGTGCAGGCGTGTCCGTCACATGGGGCACCAGACGAGGGAGGTGGGGGTCTGCAGGATGGCTGACATCCAGCTGGGGCTCTGTGCACCAAGCCATTCAGAGTGAGTGTTTTCTAATCAGCACAGACATGCCCAGCACGCGCCAGGCAAGTCAGCACATCTTGAGCCTGGTGAATCCTTACTGTCTGTTAGGGTTGATGAGCATGAAGAAAGAAGGTAGGGCCAGGGGTTCCGCTCAGTGGTAGAGCCCTTGCCTAGCATGCTCGAGGCCCTGCAAAATGACTGCACAAGAAACCACGTTCTGACGCTCAATCGAAGTCTCCACTGTTACAATCCTTTATCATACTGTGGCTGCTCAGGACTTTGCTCCTGTGCCTTGTTCTCTGAGAGGCACAAGGAGCCAACAGGATCCTGGGCTGCAGCTGAGTGGGTAGCTGGTGAGGGAACCTCCAGGTGGAACTCAGGCATGGCAATTGTCTTGTGCCCTCACAGCCACGTGGGTTTTCATTGTGGTTTTATTCTGAAGGCATTAGAGACACCAAGGAAAATATGTGTCAGCCTGCCACTGGGTAGAACATCCATACCCGGCAGAACACACAAGGGCAAGATAGTTGCTATCCCTGATCTCAGAGATACGCCAGGCCCTCTCTTTCAAGCTGATGGAGTCAAAGCCTTCTGGGTTTTCTGTCTTGTGTCCCTGCCCTGCCTAGAGCCACCAGAATGGAGGCTTGGGGACAATGTGGCTAACACCTGTAGCACACCCTGGGCCAGGACTTGGGAAGGCACCGATCACTCTCATCTTCATCACAATCCTTTGAGGTAAGGGAGGCTAAGGCTTACAGAGGTTGAGTGACAGGCTAGAGGCACCAGCTAATAATTGGCAGAGCCAGTGCCAGAGCATTTCACCCAGAAGGGTTGGGGAGGGGGAGTCGGCTGGAATCACTGCAGAAACCATTACTGCAGGCACCCCTTTGGGGCTCTCTGAAACAGTGTCTTCCCAGGGTGTCAGAGATGGCAGGAAGCCCCTCTGGCCCGCAAGTGCTCCCCGCCCAGGAAGTGGCTGGCAGAAGACAGATCAACCGGTCGCCAGGAGCAGAGTGCGAGCCCCCGGGTCTGGGAAGCCTGGGGCTGAGCACGCGGGCGGAGCCTCGAGCTAAGTCCCCTGGGGTCCAGGGCAGCATTCCTCCGAGGTCTGCAAAGGCCACCGCTTAAAGGCGCAGAGGAGCAGCTGGGAACGAGAACAAAGCGGCCAGGCCCCCCTCGGAGGAAGGAAGGAGCGAGCCCCAGGAAACAGCTGAGAGCGCTAAGCTCAGCTTGTTTTTTTCCTCTGCTCAACAGTTCTCCTGCCACGGCAAACAAAAGATGTACATTCTGATTCCCTCTTCTGTTTGGATTGTGCTGTCGACTGGATCTGCTTTGTGAGGAGCCCAGGGGAAGAGGCATCCGCGGGCAACTTCTTGCTCCGTTGGCCAGTGCCGGCCGCCCGCGTGGCGCAGAGCTGCCTCCTCGGCCTCTCCCTGTCCCTGCCCATCGGTGTCGTCCCAGCCAAGCCGGCCTGGCCGCACCGGAGGCCCCCTACACGCGCATTTCTTTTAATGATGGAATCTCAAGTTGCCCATGTTTCAGATTGAGAGCTGGAGGTCGACTCGTGACCTTGACCTTGAAGGACACGGACACGCGCACGCGCACTTTTTCATGGATTGTATAAAACTGTTAAGATGTGAACTGTGCCCTCTGGGCTCCACCGAGGCCCCTCCCTGTTCCTTCAATGCCGAGGTCCACAGGTCCTCTGGTTCGGAGCCACACTGGGGCTGTGCGGAGTGCAGAGTCCGCCCAGCCTGGGCACGGCCACTTAGCTCCCAGCTGAGAGTGGCAACAGTTTCACGGTCCGTGGAAGCCAGCGGTCACAGCAATGGAGGCTTTGTCTGTGCAGGTGCCCCCAGAATAGCAATCTTTTTTAAAAAGTTTTTTAAAAATAACTTTATTTATGTATTTATTTATTTTTACGTGGTGCTGAGAATCAAGCCCAGTGTCTCACACATGCTAAGCAAGGGCTCCACCACTGAGCCCCAGCTCCCAGAATGGCAATCTTTTTTTTTTTTTTTAAATATTTATTTTTTAGTTTTCGGAGGCCACAACATCTTTGTTTGTATGTGGTGCTGAGGATCGAACCCCGGGCCACGCATGCCCGGGGAGTGCGCTACCGCTTGAGCCACATCCCCAGCCCCAGAATGGCAATCTTAATCCCACCTAAGGTATCCATCTTTCTCAAAAGGCAGGACACCTGTGACAGGAGTCCCAAATGAAACTAAGCAATGCACTTAAGATTCTGACCTAGCCACCCCATGGGCGGTAGGGGTGTGGGGGTGGGATCCTGAAAGAGGGACATGTACATTGCCAGGCTTTCTAAACCCTGTGAGTTCTGAGGCTGGATGTACTCTGTTTTGCCTGTCCAGGTGTTGACCATGTGGGGCTGCCAAAAGGCACACCATAAAAACAAAAGCAAAACAAAACGAAGCAAAAGGAAAAAAGTAGCAGATAAACCCCCGCAGAAAGTCCTCCACTAAGAGGTCTGTGGTGGCTGACTCATGGGTGATCCCTACAGCCCTGATAAGGGCAGTTCTGATTACATGGGCTGAAAGAGACTGTTTTGGTGTCACAAAGACTGATGTGCAGGGCCCTTTGTCACTCCAGGGGTTAAACTGAGCAGGGAGAGGTCAGCGTGGTTGGACCTGCCCCATGCTGCCTGGCGTGCTCTCCTCCCACCCCACTCAGAGGAGGCAGTTCACAGGCCGAAGACAAATGGCATAAAGGGCAGGCAATTAATTTTTTCAGCTGGAGGCTGAGATGGAATGTGGGTGCTTAGCGTCTGGCATGCGCCTCTAATTCCATTCTCCTCAGTGAAATACCTCCGCTCTTCAAGGAGGTGGTGCCCTTCAAAATTCCATGGCTGACATTTTCTGTCTTTAGGACCAAGAGGTAAATTTAGTCCTGAAAATTATTTGGAATGAATCTAAAACTTCTCTGCATACTGTCTCATGCTCTTTCCACTACGGCATCAGGGGACTGTAGAGATGGCCAGCCAAGTCCTGGATTTCCTTGGGGAGGGAGGAGCCTTGTCCCAGAACATGGCTTACTGTCTGGTCCCCATGTCCCAGAAACCTCGGTTGGAAGGGTCCTGCCAACCTAAAGAGTATAGAGACTTCACAGAGGGCAAGGGCAGGGAAGCGCCTTAAGCAAGTGCTAAGGACTTAGTACTTGGCAGACAGGGAAAGGGAAGGAGTGCTCGGTCACTAAGAGGGAAAAAGTAAATCCTGAAAGAAACTTGGAGGGAGAAGAAAAAGCCACTTCACCTTCTTCCACAGAGGCAGTATAATGTAGTGGCTAAAAGAGCACATCTTTTGGGGCTAGGGATACAGCTCAGTGTTAAAATATGTGGTTAGTAGGGGCTGGGGTTGTGGCTCAGTGGTAGAGCACCTGCCTAGCATGTGTGAGGCACTGGGTTTGATTCTCAGAACCGCATATAAGTAAATGAATAAAGGTCCATCAACATTAAAAATATATATATATATGTGGTTAGTATACACAAGGCATTGAGTTGGATCCCCACCATCACAAGAAAAAAAATAAAATTAAAAAGGAAACTGCACACCTGTGTTTGAAACTTAGGTGGGTGACCTTGGACAAGATTTAACCTTTCTTGGTTCATTTTTCTAATCTGCAAAATGGGAACAAAATACTTATATAGGACTGTTATGAAAATTAAATGAGAAATTCACATAAAGCACTTGAAAAGATTTGGCACGGGACAAGCACTCAGCAATGCTGTCTATTATCCTCTCCAACTTTTCTCTTAGCATGTTGTGCAATCCTTGGTTCTTGACAAGGTATGTGGTCCACTTTTACCTTATACCTCCTACTGAGCAACCGATGTTTATCTGGTGTCCTTGTTGGTGATTTTAACCCTGAATCACCCTTACCACTAAAATTTGCTGACTGCAAGAGGCCCATACACAGAGTACTGAATGTTGCCAGGTAGCATTTTCCCATGGCCACCATCGTAACTTCGTTTGGATGTTGTTAGAGTCTTTCTTCCTGTCTTTCTACCCCAGCAGAAGAGAAGGAACCCCAGAGAAGCTTTACCCAGAATGTGATGTCCAACTGAGAGCTGTGAGGTGTGAAAGACCATGTACAGGAATGTCCTTGGCTCCTCTGGGTCCCAGTTCCCCAGCAGAGGGCAGACAGGCTGGTATTTTCAGCTGTGCAGTCTAACAGAAGAGGTCTAGGGATGCTCACAGGAGAGGCGCCTCTGTGAGATGGTTTGGCAGGCTCACCAGAGTGGAGCCCAGTTGCCAAGCTGGGTACTCATCTAGCTTCTAATCAGGTTTTTGGAGTTTCACTCTCACATGTGAACAAAGAGTCAAAAGATCATTTTTAAAAGACCTCCAAAATGAAAGAGAGTACTAAAACAGAAGAAAGGAACTTCATAGAAAAGAGAAATATCCAAGAGTAAAAAGAGAACATTTTTTTAAAAACCTGTAGCTAATGTCTTTTGAGGGTTAAGAGAATCTCTAGCGTTTATGAAAGAAGAACAAGTACGCAGGGCTGGGGCTGGGGCTCAGTGGTTGAGCACTTGCCTGCATGCATGAGGCCCTGGGTTCGATTCCCAGCACCACCTAAAAATGAAATGAAGATATTGTGTCCACCTACAACTAAAATATAAATTTAATAAAAACAAATACAATAAAACAAGAACGATTCAAGGAAGAACAACAAAGACATATGGAAATAAAAAAATGTACCAAAATGTTTGCAGAACAACATGGACAAATCTCAAAAATACTATGTTAAACAAAAGAAGAAAGAGTACCTACCATAAAATTCCATTTGTATGAAATCCAAGAACAGCCGTCTGCTTCCTGGTTGTCATGTCCCGAGCTGCTGTCCTCTGCCACACCCTTCTGCCAAGATGTTCTGCCTTACCTCAGGCCCAGCTAAGAGCTGAACCTCTGAGACCATGAGCCAAAACAAACTTTTCCTCCTCTACATTACTCACCAGGTCTTTTGGTCACAGTGATGCAAAGCTGACTGCAACAGAAACTGGTACTGAGAAGTGGGGTTGTTGCTGTGACTAACTTGACCATGTGATTGACCGATAGAGCTGGTTTGCAGGAGGGGATGGATTTTGAACAGTTTAGTGATTCCAGCTAGAAAAGCTTCAGGCTGTTGCAAATGGAGCTTACTTAAAGGGTGATTCTGGTGGGAGCTCAGAAGACCAGAATGCCAATAGGACTGTGGACAGCAGACTGTGGTTTGTTGGTGACAGACCTTGGCATTAACCACATGCTGTTGGTTCTGCAGGAATGCAGAATGCTGGAGTTAGGGAATCATGGAGACCTCTACCAAGATTTTAAAGGGAGGCCTGGAAGACCAGGCAAAGGGTAGCAGGGTCAGCATGGTCTCATGACATTTCAGAGGAGGACCGTTTTTGGAAATTGGACGACAAACCATTCATGTTATATTCTGACAAAGAAATGTTCTACATTTTCCCCATGCCTTTCTTGGAGGTTCAATTTAAATGTGTTGGACTAATTAATCTAACGGGAAGAAATTTTAAGGCATTAGAGCATTCAGGGGGTGGCATGGATATTGCTGGTGACTTTTAGCCATGTTTACTGTGATAATCAGGAGTAAAAAGCAGAATGGAAAGATTTGAGAAACTTGCAGTTTGGCCAGAAATGTGGAAGTAAAAACAAGGCTAAGCAGGGTGTGGTTATTCAAGATATTATGGTTACTAAAGAGATGCAGAGTACTTTACTGGGTGATAATAAAAATGATGACTTGAGGATATCTCAGGAACTGGCAAGACCACACCTATCTCAGGCTCAAAGGTGTCAAAGTGAAGATTCCTTTGAGAAGGATTTTTTTTTTTTTTTTCCAAGCAGAGAAACTCTGCTTGAACAGCAGGAAGTAGGGCCTAGGAAGATGTTTCACTCTACTTAGCCACACAGGCACTCAAGAGGCTGCTACAGCCATGGTTCCAGGAGGCTTGGTTACTGCTTGAGATGGTGGCAGACCTTGTAATTAATCATGTGATGCTGATTCTGCAGGAATGCAAGATGTTGAAGTTAGGGGGTCATGGAGACTTCCACAAGATGTAAAAGAAAAGCCTAGAAATCCAGGTAAAGGGTAGCAAGGTCAAGAGGGTGATGCATCAACCTGTGAGAAAGAAACTGAAACTGCACTGGAGCCCCCCCCTCCCCTGGAGATTTAGAGACTCCAGTAACATGGCGTATCTGCCAAGAAAAGCTACAGGAATTGAGCAGAAACAAGTCAAGAGAAAGGTCATGTGGGGCAGAGCTACACAGTCCTTGGGAGAGAACATCACAATGCCATGCGCCCCAGATGCTGGATGTGGAGTTACAGAACTTCTTTACCTAGCTGGATTTTAGTCTTGCTTTGGTCCCATACCTCTTCTTTCTATTCCCCTACTTGTCCCTTTTGGAATGAAAATGTTCACTCTGTGCCATCACATATTGGATTTATGTAACTTACTTTTGATTGTTATCAGGGAAAATATGTGCAAGTTTGCCTTGAGTCTCAGGTGAGATTTGGAACTTGGACTTTTGGGAGATGTTAAGATGATGGGAACTCTTCAAAATGGCCTAAGTGTATTTCACATTATGTGATGGACATAAGCTTTTGAGGGCCAGGGGTAGAATGTTATGTGAATACGTGGTATAGTTCAAAAGCTCATGTATAGGACAATGTGAGAATTTTCAGAGGTGAAATGATTAGATTATGAGAAGTGGAATAGGGTCCTTGGATTAATTGGGTGGTAACTCTAGGCAGGTAGGATGTGGCTAGAGAAAGTAAGTCACTGGTGGGCATAACTTTGGGGTTTATAATTTGTCCTTGGGCAGTAGAGCTCTCTCTGTTTCCTGATTGCCACGTCCTGAGCTGCTCTCCTCTGCCACACCCTTCAGCCATGAAGTTCTGCCTCACCTTCCTTGTACCCAGAGTTGCGCAGTTGACCAACCATGGACTTGAAACTCTGAGCCCTGGGAGGGGAGGTAGGGAGGAAATCCAAGAACACAGAAAACTAATCAACTAGTCCATGGTAACAGAAACCAGAAAGCGATTGCCTGAAATGTGGGGAGGAGAATTGAATGGAAAGAGACAAAGGGGAACTTTCTAGGTGAATGGAGATGTTTTATAACTGATTTAGGTCTTACTTACAAGAGCATATACAATTTTCAAAATGTATTGAAGTGAATATGTAAGATCTATACACATTATTGTGTTAGTTATGGGTCAGTAAAAACAATATTTGCAAAAGTCAAAAGTTCAGTGAAGGATTAAACCTCTAGGTCTAGCTATCAATTTACAGGAAATGCAAAGAACAGAGGAACATATTAAATAACATCACAAGGATGCAGTCAGCAAAATCTGACTGTGAAATTCTATAGTTCCCTCAATTATTTTTTTCAGCAAAGACTTGCCAGGGGATGGGTGGAGGAGACAAAGAAAGAATCTATATATTGAAAGAGACTTAAGATCTATATGCACCACGTGTGATGGTGTAAACCTATAATCCCGGCTACTTTGGAGGCTGAGGTAGAAGGATCACAAATTTGGGGCCATCCTCAGCAACTTAGTGAGCCTCTATCTCAGCATTAAAAAAAAATTGCCATGTATTTATAATATGTCAAAATACACTCTACTGCTACACATGGTGGTACAACTCCTGTAATCCCAGTGGCTAAGGAGGCTGAGGCAGGAGGATCCAGAGTTCAAAGCCAGCCTCAGCAAAATTTGGAAGGCAAGCAACTCAGTGAGACCCTGTCTCTAAATAAAATACAAAATAGGGATGGGGATGTGGCTCAGTGGTTGAGTGTCCCTGAGTTCAATCCCCAGTAACCCCTCCCCCCCAAAAAATACACTCTACTGTCACGTATATCTAAAAAGAGTAACAATTTAAAAGGAAAAAAAAAGAAGAAAAAAATAAAATAAAAATTCATTGAGATTCAAAAAATTTTTTGAAGGGCTGGGTATATAGCTTTGTGGTAAAGCAGCCCTGGGTTCAATCCCTAGTACTCTACCCCCAAAATAGAGGAATCTCACCACCAAAAAAAAAAAAGAAAGAAAATATAAAATAGGAACAAATGATAATAAACTTAAAGAATAAAGGTCTCCAAAAAAAAATGAGAAAAGATAAAATGGAAGTAAGAAAATGATAGAAGAAATAATGTGAGACAATTTTTCAGCACAGACAGCCTTTTGTTTCTGCGTGAAGGGCCAGCTCATAGCCAGTACCATGGATGGAAAGAGCACACACTAGTCTGACTGGAACATCTCAGGACGCTGGGGTTCTGGGCCCCAAGCCTCACGCTACTCCCAGTGTCGTCGTGTCCCCCCCCCCATCACCTCTCTTCCCTTGAGCTCCCTGTGGGCAGTGTATCCAGGCCAAGCTGACCCTCCACTTTCAGAGTCAGATGAAATACCACAAACATCATGCTGTGGAGGGTGGACCCTGATTTCCTGGTCAGCTGCTAATTGTTGAAAGATGTGGACTGAGAAATATAAAGTTAGCTCTTTAGGTAAATCCTTGACTGATGGAAAGCAGAGATGGAAGACTGGAGTCCCCTCCCCCCTCTCTGTGGCTCCTCCTCCTGTTCTTTCCAGAAGAGTCCCTTGTGCCTCTTGGGCCCTGGCCACCTGCCTGGCATCCCATCCCCCACCCCTTACTCCTATTTCCCCCTCTACATTCTATTATAAAAGCTTCCAAGGATTCAGCAAAGTTGAAAAAATTGCACTTGAGCAAGTGCCTGTGAAATACCCACTATCTAGAATGTGTCTCTGACATTTTCAGTACCTTTATTGGATTATAATTTAAATATCATCAAATTCACCCTTTAAACTTGACTGGTATTAGCTACATTCACAGAAGTGCACAAACATCACTGGAATCAATTTAGGACATTTTCTTCACTCCCAAAGACACCTTATTCCCTTTAGCAGTTACTCCTATTCTTCCCCTCCCCTCTCCTATCCCTAAGCAAAACACTAGTCTTTCTGTCTCTGTGGAATTGTCTATTTTAAACATTTGATATACATGAAAACCATACTCTATATGGTCATCTGTGACTGGCTCATCGTTTGGAAGGTTTATCTCTACTGTGGCATGTCTCAGTGCGTCAGTCCTTTGTATGGCCAGACAATTTTCCACTGTATACCAGCAACGTTTTACTAGGTTTGCTTTGTCACATGTCTGTCCATGGATTCGTCCTCTATCCATCCACTGGATCCATCTTCTATCTGTTCTGTGTTTTTTTCAAGTGAGCTCACTTCCCTCCTCACCAACTCTCAGCAACTTCAGCTTGCAGTCCTCTCAACTCAAGCTCATGTCACACAATTACCAGAAGGGCAAAGGGGTGAGGAGCTGGCGTCTTTAACCATCTGGTTTTCTAGTAAAATGGGGGCAAGGAAAAAGGGAGATTGAGGTGGATATTGCTCCTATGGCATTTAAAAATGTCTCCATCTCATCCCATCTCTCCCTCCAGTCCCCACTCCCATCATGGCATCCCCCAGATCCCACATTTAAGAAATGCAAATTCCTTGAAGTTTCCTGAACACCCCAGTGTTCCTGACTACATCTCTTGCAAATACTAATTACCTGGATAACCTTCTAGGCAGAACTCCTCTGTGATTCAGCTCTTCACTAAACCATCCTACACACATACACACACACACACACACACACACACACACACACACACACACACCCTCCCCATACCTACTCCATCTACCATTCACTCTACTTGACTGAATTGACCTTGTGACCTGTCTCCACCAGTCTCTGAATCCTCTGGGCAGGGGCCAGGCCTTCAATGACTTGGTATCCCTGGAACTCATTGCAGGATGCGCCTTAATACATGTTTGCTGGAGAGGGACTGGGTATTTTCTAGTCATTATCTTTACAGTTGTTTATTTAACAAATGTATCATTGGGCATGCAACAAGTGGCCCTGTGAGCGCCTGGGTTTGGAGCCAAAGATGAATGAGACTACCCCGAGCCTCACAGACGCCTACGGGACTCTTTTGTCTGGACAAATGCAAAACCAGACAAGATGCCAGGACAACAGATGTAAACCGGGACCGTCCCCGGCAAACCGGAACACATGGTCACCCAAATTATATACCAGCTTTGATGAAAACAGCAGGGCCACGCTGACTCACACCCGGCCTGTCAGACCCCAGTTGCTTCCAGAACTTTCTTCCGTTTAGAGGCAAGCGCTCTACCACTGAGCTGCATCTGCAACCCTCAGAACTTTCTTGCTCAGGCCAATTGCTCATTAGTGCTTGGATCATTTGGTTTTTTTTCTTGTTATCCACATAGAAATTTTGCATGAAATATCATATTGCTGAATTATTGCTTTTATGTACACATAGAAAAACGTAAGCAATTACACATCAAGTCACTTAACCAACAGTTGAAACACTGTTGACCTTTTCTGATGTACCTTCTGATATGCATAGTTGAAACCAGTGGGTTAGGACTGTGACCTATGTAAATTTGTTAATAGACTGGTTTGCCATATTTATTGGTGGGTCTTTGGGTGTTTCCAGCTTCTGACCGCTTTGAATAATGGAACCATGAACATCTCAATATAGATTCCTTACTTTTCTCCTGAGTTGTGTTTTTGAGGTACATACTCCAAAGTTCAATAACCTGGTTGGAGAACAGGAAGTTGATGCCTTTCACTTTCTGTTGCTCTATGTCATGTTGACACCCAAAATCTGAGTCAATTTGCAGAGCACATTTATCTGTTTTTTCACAATCTCTGACTATAATCTGAATTACTATTTTTTTTGTATTAATAAGAACTGATAGTCATTTTAGGGTGTTCTTTGCATTTTTAATTGCTACAGGAGTTATTCATTGTACTTTAACCAAAAGCAATTGCGTTTTTGTGAAAACATTTTATAATATAAACATATACTTTATATTTCTTTATATTTACAAGGCATGTTATAGGTATTCGTTAAATATCTATTAAATGAATGAATGTATTAAAATCACATGTAGGGGCTGGGGCTACAGCTCAGTTGATAGAGTGCTTGCCTTGCATGCACAAGGCCCTGGGTTCAATCCCCAGCAACACACACACACACACACACACACACACACACACACAAATCACATGCAGTTAGGTGGAGGATGGATGCAGCTAAGCAGCAGAGTGCCCTCCTGGAAAGTGTGAGGGGGGCACTGAAAAAAATCACATGCAGTCACAAAAAGATAAAGACCACTTGATGCCACTTATGTGAGGTTCCTAGAGTAGTCACCTTCATAGAGACAGGAAGTAAAAAGGTGGTCGCAGGGGTGGGGAGAAAAGCAAGAGGGAGTTAGTGTTTAATGGCTACAGAGTTTCAGTTTTTTAAGATGAAAAGAGTCCCAGAGATTGGTCACACAGCAACATGAACATGTTCAAATACTACTAAAAAATTTTGCATATGTCTTATTGCAAGTGTGTGTGTGTGTGTGTGTGTGTGTGTGTGTGTGTGTGTATGTATGTGTGTTTGATACCAGGGATTGAACCCAGGGGTGCTTAATCATTAAGCCCCAGCCCCAGCCCTTTTTATATTTTATTTAGAGAGGATCTTGCTAAGTTGCTTAGGGTCTCACTAAGTTATCGAGGCTGGCTTTGAACTTGCAATCTTCCTGCCTCAGCCTCCCGAGCTGCTGGGATTACAGATGAGCACCACTGCAACTGGCAGCAAATGTGTGTGTGTGTGTGTGTGTGTGTGTGTGTGTGTGACACATTGTGTTTTTTTTTTTTACCCATTGTGTTTAATGGCTACAGAATTTCAGTTTTTTAAGATGAAAAGACTCCATATGTATATACACACATATGTATATATATACACACACGCACATATATATTTATTTCAGTGATCATTTGTCATAAATTGTCAATAGAAGTGTGCCTACTGTACATACATGTGTACATACCACATATGCACACACATGTATAGTCATACATGTTTAATGAAATTTCATGTGAAATCTTGGCTGTGTTAATTATTCAATGCAGAGATGTGTGATATTAATGTAATTGCAAAGAAAAGAGAATAAGAAACATCCTACACTAGGAACATGGAACATTCAATATTAGAAAGTTCTTGGCCTTAAGGAAAAATCATATGCCTCTAGTTTCCCATTATATTGGAATTTTTTAAAAAAGGAAAGTTTAGGGAATCTTTGAGACAGCAAATTGAACTTTTCATCTTAAAGATGACATCATGAAGCTGAATGCAGTGACACACATGGGTAACCCCAGCAACTGGGGAGATTGAGGCAGGAGGATCGCAAGTTCAAAGCCAGCCTCAGCAACTTAATGAGGCCCTAAGCAACTCAGTAAAACCAGTCTCAAAATAAAAAGGGGGCGGGGGTGTGCTGAGGATATGGCTCAGTGGTTAAGCACTCCTGGGTTCAATCTCAGGCACCATAAAAAGACAATCAAAACAATATAAGATAATGAGTGGGTAGCGTGCTTGCCTAGCATGTGAGAGGCCCTGAGTTTGCTCCTCACTAGGGAGGAGGGGAGAGATAAGGAGAGGCCAACTTGATTTTCTCACTTCAAGAGAAGCCACAACTTTCACTTCTATAATGACCCCAGCCAACAACTCCTTATGTCCCACTGGTCAGAGTGGACTGCATGGCCTCCCCTGGGCTGCCCCAGAGGCTGCTGGGAAGCAGGAGAAGAGCAGTTAGATGCATTGTCACCCCTAGGAAGTCAGGGAAAGTGGGTGCTGGGTGTCTGTGCGCTCACCTCCGTGTCTCTGTTCTGCTGTTCGGGCGACAGGCTGGAACCAATGGCTACATGGCCCCTGAAATCCTGATGGACAAGGCGAGCTATTCCTACCCCGTGGACTGGTTTGCAATGGGATGCAGCATTTACGAAATGGTGGCTGGACGGACACCATTCAAGGATTTCAAGGAAAAGGTCAGTAAAGAGGATCTAAAGGAAAGAACCATGAAAGACGAGGTCGCGTTCCACCATGAGAACTTCACAGAGGAGACGAAAGACATCTGCAGACTCTTCTTGGCTAAGAAACCAGAGCAACGCTTAGGAAGCAGGTAAACTACCACGCCACAGAGGTACGCTGTGACACCCGCACTGACGCCCAAGCGATTCGGAAAATATTTTGAATTCTTGTCAAGTCTCGAAATTCTTATTATTTTTCTAATGTGATTTGCACATTATATGATCAATTGTCTTCAATGCTTTCAAACAGTATAGCACTTGATATCGAACTATCTCCAAGGTATGTTTTAATTGAAATGAGGTAAAAAACAGCTTGCATTGTAAAAAAAAAAAAAAAAAAAAAAAAAAAGATTAAGTTGAGCGTGGTGGTACACACCTGTAATTCCAGCAACTTGGGAGGCTGAGGCAAGAGGATCACAAGTTTGAGGCCAGTCTCAACAACTTAAAATGATATTTTTTAAAAGCTGAGAATGTAGCTCAGTGGTGGAGCACTCATGTAGCATGTGTAACACCCTAAATTCAATCCCCAATAATGGAAAAAAAAATGGAAAAAAAGATAAGATCATACCTTTGGCAGTGGGTACCTAATGTTATGCAGGGAAAAAATAGAGGGGCTTTAGATTCACAGACCTGGATTCTACTATATATACTGGTCTTTTTGTACCAGACAATTACATACTCTGAGTTTCCAGTTCTTCACAAATGAAATGGGGGTGGTGGGGGAGGGGTTGCAGGTACAATGGTTAATTTTATGTGTCAACTTGGCTAGGCCACAGTACCCAGAAATTTGGTCAAACATTATTCTAGATATTTCTGTGCAGGTTTTTCGATGAGACTGAGACTTCAATCAGCAGACACTGAGTAAGGTAGACCATGCTCCATAATGTGGGTAGGCCTCATCCATTCAGTTGAAGACCTTAAGAGAAAAAGATGAACCTCCCTAGAGGACATGAGAATCTGGCAGCCCTTTTGGGTTCAGACTGCAACTCTTCCCCACAGGCTTTGGACCTGCCAAGCCCTCCTCAAATGCACGAGCCAACTGTAAAATAATAAATTCTTCTCTGCCTCTGCGCCCCTCTCTCTCTCTCTCTCTCTCTCTCTCTCACACACACACACACACACACACACACACACACACACACACACACACACAGAGTCAGGAAGGAAACACTTCCTCTACCTTCTTAGGTTTAGTGCTTGGGGACCCACAAATGAAATCAGCAAAACACAGATTATCAAGGAAAAAGACAGATTTTTGTTCATTCAGGAGTTTACACTTAAAAAAAAATGTGACTAAGAGATCATTAGAATTTAAAGTATATATACCATCTTAATAGAAGAAGGAGAAAGGGAGAAACAGGGAAAACCAGTGACTTTTAGGGAAGACGGATGGCCCTTGGAAGGCTACACAGGAGACATGATAGTTTGTGACCATTTCTGTTTAGGTAGGGCCCTGTCTCCTCTGTTGCCTGCGATTAGTCAATCTTTCCTGTTTGGAAAACTCTGGAGGAGGGGGTTTGGGACAGTGGCATTATTTTGGAAGGCTCTGCTTGTAAACAGATGGGAGGATTCAGAACCTGCATCTCTTGACTCTCAAACCCTTTCAGCTCCAGATAATTGGGACAGTGGCACCTTCTGGCCCCTCTGCCTCCTGTTGGCCCTGTCTTTTCACAGAGCTCTGGGTTTCCGATGGGAAGGGTGTTCAGAATTACTCAACAAGTGAGAGCGATTATGATTGATCATTACTCAATTGTTCTAAGAGAGATATTAGATGATATTTTGAATCTCTTATATTACTTTAATGGAATTTTTAAGATCTAAGAATTATACAAACATCTGGGCTTGGGGTATAGATCAGTGTAGAGTATTTACCTAGAATGCACAAGGCCCTGGGTTTGATCCCCAGACAAACACACACACACACACACACACACACACACACACACACACACACGGAAACCTACAACCACACAGTAGTATGACTGATTTCAATATAGTACCATGTTATGGTTTGGATCTGAATGTCCCCTAAAAGGTCAAGTGTTGAAGGCTTGGTCCCCAGTATATTCCGAGGTAGGGCTTCTTGGAAGTGATTGTATCATGAGGGTTTTGATCTCACCAGTGGATTGATTCATTTGATGGATTAATAAATTGGATGGACTTCTGGGATATGACAGAAACTGTATGCAGGTGGGGCATAGTTGGAGACAGTAGGTCACTGGAGGCATGCTCTCAGGGACTATATCTTGTCCCTGGCCCCTTTCCAACTGTCTCTCTCTCTGTCTCTGCCTCTCTTTTTGCTCCTGGCTGCAGGAACTGAACAGCTTTCTTCCTCTGTGCCCTTTGCCAAGATGTCCAGCTACCCCTCAGGCCCAAAGCAAAGGAGCCATCTAACCATGGACTGAAAACTGGGAAGTGACCAGCCAAAGTCAACCTTTCCACTTTAAGTTGTTATTGTCAGGCATTTGGACACAGTGATGAAAACACATGGGAACTCAGCAGCCAAATTCTAACTCCTCCAAGTGGTTGCTGGTGGAGTCTCTAAAACAAGGTTGCCTTTGGTCAGAATATTTGAACATAGAGGCAAGCATTTAATTTTTGACCTGTATTTGAATTTTATTTTATTTTTTCAGGGCTGGAGATGAAACCCAGAGCCTCACAAATGTTCGTGCTCTACCACTGAGCTATACCCGCAGCCCCAACCTGACTTTTGAAAAATAGCCAAACAATATAATATACTAATACAAAGGGGAAGAGTCCTTATCTTTGATTCTTGTTTAAAGTTGTTTTACCGTATTGTACAAAAATGAGTATTTTGAACAATCAAAAAAAACTTGTAAATTTTATCAACAAGAAATATTACTTGATTCTTAAAATTAATTCGCAGTAACTTTTTAAAAAATCATTAATTTTTTTAGTTGTAGTTGGACATAATACCTTTATGCCATTCATGTATTTTTATGTGGTGCTGAGGATTGAACCCAAGGCCCTCGAACATGCTAGGCAAGCGCTCTACGGCTGAGCCACAACCCCAGCCCTAATTTGCAGTAACTTTTAAAGCATGACCTATGATCAAAGTTACTAGTATTTTGAAGTTAGATAGATTCTACATCATGTGGAAATAAAATGTTGAGTTGATTTTCCTATGTAGGTTCCAGGGTTGTATTAGGTAAGCATAAGCCATGTTATGATAACAAGCAAATCCCAAAGTCTCAACAGCTTCCAATGAAAAAGATGATTTTCATTCCCACGCAGCCCCATACATAGCCCACTGCTCTCCAGGATGTCTCTCTTCCAAGCAGTGACTCAGAGATCCAGGCTGCTTCCATCTTCAGCTCCAGTGGAAGTTGTCCTTCCAGTCCCAGTGGCTGAACAAAAAGCAGAGAACTCATAGAGCTATTTCAGCCTCCGCTGGGAAGTGACACGCTTCACACACCACTTCTGTCCCCCGGAACCTGTCCACAGGTCCTGCGGAAGGGTGAGGGAGCTGGCTGGTGTTATCCTCTTTGTGCCCAGAAAGGAGAGGTGATCCAAATATGGTGACCACTGGCCATCACTGGTAGTCAGTGGCTGTGCTGACTCTCAAGGTCAGGGAGTCCCAGAGGGCACACAAGCAAGGACAAGTCAGAAGGCAGAGGGTGGGGAGACCCACAATTTCTCCAGATGACTTCGTTGAAGGGCTACCACCCGTTTCTGAGCCCACTTCAGTTTTATAAAATGAAATGTCGGCAAGCTTTTCCCGGAAGATGCCACCTTCACCTACTGGATCATTGCTGGAAGCTGCTTCGTTAAGCAAAAGCCCTTCTCCAAAGAGTCTGCTGTCTCGAGTGTTTATCAAAACTGTTGACGACACTAGAGAAGGGGCATGCCAGAAACATCTGTTCGGTGAAAGAGAAAGGCTTCCCACATTTTCGTGCCAACTTTTTGTATTTTTAAGAGGTTCATTCAAAGGAGATCATGTTTGCTCTAGGTAGCGTTGTCCTCTCCAGCCGGGGCAAAGGCCTAGACAGAGAGTTACCCAGTGGAAAGGCCCAGGACCCCTCCCACCTGCCTTCCCAAGCATTCAAAATACATTAAGCCTCTCTCCTTCTTTAGCCTCCCCAAAGAGGATTTCCTTCTTTGCCTTGACAAGTCTGGGAGTTAATTTGACAAAGAAGTCAAAAGCTTTCCCAGGCCTTCACAGGGTCTCCAAGACAGAGTCGACGGTGAGGTTTTGTGATAAAGTAAAAGGTGAAGACCACTTGAGATTTTTTTGTAGGTTTTGTTCTGATCCATCAGTGCAGCAGAACAAGAGCAAATAACCATGCAAGCCGGTGGCTTCAGCGCTTCTTTACCGCAGAATTCCATGCCGGCAGGCCCGTCTTGGCAGGTCGGCAGGCCAAATCCCACGGTGTGGTCCTCGTGTACGGGCAAGTGAATCTCTGCTCCCTTGAGGGTTCTAAGAGTCCATTGTAATCTCTGTGTGGGGTGCAGCCACACAAGAGCCTCTGTTAATGCTCTGGAATATATTCCAATCCAACAACAAGTTTTTCCTGCACCTGCCTGTTTGGACTTTACCAAAAAATGCTGCCTCCCTCGGCAGCCTCTTCTGTTTGTCCAAAGCGCCCTGCAAGGTGATGAGCCTAACAGCACCTCACAAAGCTGCCAGGGAGCAAGTCTAGGGTCAAAGCCCCTTCGTGCTATTTCCAAAGACAGTGCAGGGGTGAGAGTTGCTAATGCAGAAGACCAAAGTGATCAGCTTCGTGGCTGCCTCCACACCAGAGGGAGGAGAGGAAGCTTGGATCAGCGACACAGGAAGGCATAAGGCACAGGGTGTGCGTCCTGCCTCTAGGGACATTTAGTTGGGAGGAGAATGTACAGGTGATCTCAGAGTGGCTTGTGGTTCCCTTGTCTTTCCTAATTACTTGTCCAAAGGCTGC
The DNA here is from genome assembly GCF_052094955.1 of Ictidomys tridecemlineatus. Taxonomy (NCBI): domain Eukaryota; kingdom Metazoa; phylum Chordata; class Mammalia; order Rodentia; family Sciuridae; genus Ictidomys; species Ictidomys tridecemlineatus. The sequence goes on from NC_135479.1 coordinate 87,817,984, forward strand.
GGTCAGTCATCCCTGAAGGACACATCAAGGTCACCTGGACCTGGTTCCCTGGACATGCTATTTGAGAGCTGTTCATCATGGCCTGCAACCCTGGAGGTTTCCAAGCTCCTGGACACTCGCCATTTAACCACGTTAAAGCTGCTTAGAGTGAATTCCAAGGTCCATTGTGAACCCAAGGACAGTGTGTTTATGCCTGCTGGAAGTCATGGAGGTAGTACAGACTCCTTCCCGGAGGCACCTAGTCCTGTTCCAGCTCTTTAATTCCCTTAGAGACATGCAGTTCTGGCTTCAGTCCTGATCTACTTGGATGGAAGTCTAACTGAATCCTTCTGTCACATTTCAAATCCATCTGATAGATGAAGAGGTGAATGTTACTATATAAATTACACCTCAATAAAACAACTTTTTATTTATTTTATTTTGAGATAGTGTTGTTGAGGGCCTCACTAAGTTGCCAAAGCTGGCCTCCAATTTGAGATCCTCCTGCCTCAGCCTCCCGAGTTGCTGGGATTACAAGCATGCACCACCACACCTGAAAACAAATACATAGATTTTTTAAAATCTATCTTTGAAGTTTCAGTTTATCTCCATAACTCTCCCTCCGGGCTCTTATTATACACAATGTAAGTACACAGACACTGGGTGAATAAGTTCCAGAAGATAGCAAGCCTGCATTTTCCTATCTTTTGCTTGCCGGAGGCTTGGTGGCTTGTGGGAGAAGAGAGACACCTGGTAGCGCTTCCTGATGCAGCCCTGCAGACACCGTGAGAAAACCCCAGAAGTCCCGATGGGCTCTGGATACAGCGAGGTCCAGAGTCACAGAATAGCAGCCCAAGGAATGGCTGCACATCAAAGCATCCAACTGAGTTTCTTTTTTCCACAATAAAATTTGATTGCAATTTTTTTCTTCAAAAACTCCCCCTATTCTCTGGCAGTCTCCCATGCATAGTTCTTTATAAGTGCAGAGCAAATAAAAAAGTTAAAAAATAAAAGTGTTAAAACAAAGTCCCCGTATACCCACAAAGTGCAATAATGACAGTGACAAGCTTCACCTCATGGAGTAATGCTGGTCCCCCTCGTCTTGTCTCTAGTCATCTCACTGGGCAGTCTGCAGGACCTTGGGATCTGATGGGGGTGAGGGGCGGAGGAGTCTCGAGGAGATTCTAGAGAAGCCTTCAGTTCTTTCCCAAAAAGTCTTTTTTTTAATATCCGGAATGGAAAATGTAAAAAGAGAAACCATGAATGTGAGTAATTTCTACTAAGGTTGATTTATGACAGAAATTGTCTTCTTCCAAATGGAAATCATTACTTAATCAGACCAGGAAATGCACTCACATAAAAAGAAAAAGAAAAAAAATTATTCTGAATCCGATGCCATAAACAGTCCTCTTCTTATGTTGTTATAACCTGGATTAAAGAGGAAGTAAGAGAAGTGTGGCAGGCAGCCCCTGAGACTGTCCCCAAGGATCCCCCTCTGCTGCCTAATCCCTTCACCAAGAGAGGAGACTGAGCAAATAGAATATGGTAGAAATGTCGAGATGCCTGTTCCAAGATTAGGTTACAAAGACCACGGCTCCTGTTTGGGTGCCCCCGTCTGTCTCTCTGTCTCTCCTTCCTTCCCTCCACCACGGAGACAGTCAACTGCAGTGTTACAGGCAGCTGTGGTGAGAGACAGAGTCTTGGCCAATAACCACAGGGGTGACCTTGGAAGCAGATGCCCCAACTTCAGTGGGACCTTCACATGAGACCACAGCCCTGGCCGCCATCTTGCAACCTTGCAGGAGATCTTGAGCCAGAGACACCCAGCTAAGCCATGTCCACATTCTTTACTCACAGAAACCATGAAATAATAAATGTTGGTTGTTTTAAGCCACTAAATTTGGGGGCAATTTGTTTCACAGTGATACACAGCTAATACAAGAGGTCATGCCATCCGACACAGACTTTTTCTTTTGTTCTAAGGCAAACATTGGAACCAGTTCTAGCATAGAGAAGAAGGTTTCATCGTCATAACTACAGTCTCAAATACCAAAAGTATCCTCATTCGCTGTATTGCAAATTGCTCATGGATTGGGATTTTGTTTTTGGTTTTATTTTATTTTGTTTTTGCTCTGTTTGTTTGAGGTACTGGAGACTGAACCCAAAAGGGCTCTACCACTGAGCTACAATCCCCCCCATCCTCTTTATTTTTACTTATTGTTATTTTAAGTTTTTGTTGTATTAGGGATTGAACTTAGGGGGCATTCTACCTCTGAGCCCTTTTATTTTTTTGAGACAAGGTCTCCCTAAGTTTGGCCCCAAACTTGTGATCCTCCTGCCTCAGCCTCCCTGATCAGGGGAGATGACAGGGTGGGCCACTGCTCCTAGCGCCACTTGAATTTTCCTGGTGCCCTATGAAATGCCAACAATTAAAGTCACTCCCAGTGCCCAACTCTTTAAAAAAAAAAAAAAGTCACATCTCCCCGTGCAGTTATGGGAAGGCTACTGTCTGTGCCTACTGTGAAGTTCAGGGTGATTTTACGTTGTTATTTTTCAAGGTCATCCTTTAGGTCACGGAGTGGCCTTTTCAGTATTGGGAGAGAAGCAGCCGCAGGCTCTGCCTTGGTGGGTCCAGGTCTCAGTCCCTTGTCTGCTGTCCCCCCCCCCCCCCCAGGGAGAAGGCGGACGACCCTAGGAAGCACCCTTTCTTCCAGACGGTCAACTTCCCGCGCCTGGAGGCCGGCCTCGTGGAGCCCCCGTTCGTGCCCGACCCGTCGGTGGTTTACGCCAAGGACGTGGACGAGATCGACGACTTCTCCGAGGTCCGCGGGGTGGAATTCGACGACAAAGACAAGCAGTTCTTCCAGAGGTTTTCCACAGGCGCTGTCCCCGTGGCGTGGCAGGAAGAAATCATAGAGACGGGATTGTTCGAGGAACTCAATGACCCCAACAGGCCGTCCGGGGACGGGAAGGGCGATTCCTCCAAGTCTGGGGTGTGCCTGTTGCTCTAGAGGGTTCCCCCAGCAGCAGCCAGGAGCAGCCTGGGTGCCCGGGACCCAGAACCTGCTGAACCAGGGCTGGTCAGTGGGAGGACACTGCCAACCAGGACTGGTCACGACAGGGGGGCTCGAGGCTGAGATGTGGGGTGCCCCTGTCTCTGTCCCCCTGACCCCCATGAAAATCAGCAGAGCCTCGGTTTTCACTGAGGTCTGAGGAAAGGAACCCTCAGGTTTATTTTTGCTAAAACTACAAGCCTGAGCCCTTCCCCATTATGTCTGTGTGAATGACAGCAAAGTCCCAGGGACAGAGAATGGAACTTTGGGGTGGACCCAGCAAATGAGCATTTGCAATTCTTAGTAAATAATCATTTTAGTTTTTCCTCTGTTTATATTCTTTCTTCTCCTCATCCTTCAGCATTTTTGTCTGCTTCTGTGCTTACAAAAAAGATTTTTGAAGCTAGGAATCAGTGTCCCTGATGTTTCTCTCCCCTAAACAGAAATGGATTGTTAATATTTTGGCAAGTGTTCGGATCACAGAATCATTTTTAACTTCACTGACAGTTTTACATTTTTTAAAAATAATTTATTATGATAATGTTCAAGCATTTTTTGATTTTTTTTTTTTTTTTTTAGTTATAGGTGGACACAACATCTCCATCTCGTTTATTTATTTTTATGTGGTGCTGAGGATCAAAACCAGTGCCTCACACAGGCGAGGCAAGTGCTCTGCCATGGAGCCACAACCCCAGCCCATGTTCAAGCATTTTTATTGTAAATCTCTATAAGAAGTAAATTCTGTAAGTTTAGTTGAGGCTTTTAAGTGATATACTATAAATTGCTTATACATGCAATTTTATCTTCCATCAGTTCCCAAACTTTACTGAAATTTGGAATTGCCTAAGGATCTTTTCAAAATCGATGCCTCGTACCCCCACACATTCTGATTCCCACCCCTAGCTATGAAGTACAACCTGAGCATTTAGAGTTTTAAAAATCCCCAGATGATTCTAATGTAGAGCAAATTTTGATAGATGAGCTGGGCATGCTGGCCGATGCCTGTACTCCCAGCTGCTCCAGAGTCTCAGGCAGGAGGATCACAAGTTGGAGGATAGCCTGGGCAATTTAGTGAGACCCGGTCTCAAAATGAAAGTGTAAAAAGAGCTCAGGATATAGGTAAAGTGCTTGCCGGGCATATGCAAGGCCCTGGGTTCTCCCCAGTACCACACGCACACACTACATTCGTTTGGTAGATGCACTATGTATATGTACATATTATTACATGTGGGTCTTGTGTTAGTGAGATTTGTGATACTATAATAAAATGCCTGAGATTATCAATTTAAGAAGAGAAAAGGCTTATTTGGGTTCTTGGTTTTGAAAGTTTCTGTCCATGGTTGGTTGGTCCAGTTGCTATCTTGGTCTGAGGCAAGATAGCACAACATGGTGGGAGTCCATGATAGTGGAAGACCGTTACCTCCAAGCAGCAGGAAAGCAAGGGAGGGGAAGAGGAGGGGCCCAGGTCCTGCCATCTCCTTCCAGTGCATGTTTCCAGTGCCCTGGATTACATTCACTAGGCCCCAGAGCCTAAGGATCCCAGCCACCCAATAGCACCACAGGCTTTAGACCAATCTTTCAACACGTGGGCCCTTGAAGGATGCTTGTCCAAACCACAGCAGGTTCTTATTTTGGTTATTCCAAACTTCAGTCATACATTGGACAGCCACTTTCCAAATGTCCAAGACCATGTCATTCTGACAACTGCAGTGTAAATCAAACAGAAGATAAATGGTATTGTCTTACAGAGTCTCTTCTCCTTGCACCTTGATCTCCTCACATTATCTTAGAAGGACCATCTCTTGGCTCCTAAAGGCCTCAGGAGACACATGGGTAGAAAGTGAGTTGGATAAATGGTGGCCTCATTTCAGGTACCCAGCCAATGCTGTGTTGTAGCGTTTGTACTTCCTAAAAGCCCAGCAGAAGTGAGAAGACCAAGGCTAAAAAGAACATTTGAATCACAAATATAAATCTGGGTGATATATTTAAACAAAAAAAAAAAAAAAAGAAGAAGGAGGAGGAGGAGGAGAAGGAGGAGAAGATAGATGTGTGCACAAGGAAATCTCACTTGTCCCAATGGTGAAACATTTGGTTGAAGTCAGTTTCCAAGTTTTTTTGTCTCTTGAGGACTCAATCCAAGCTTGTAAAGTACAGACCAAAAAAAAAGAAAAGTTGGTTAGCTGGGTCTGGCTGACAGTAATCCCCAAGTGCAAGACAGCATTAACTGTATCTGGAATGAAAAAGAAGAAACTTGCTGGGAGCAGAATCCTGGCTCAGTGCACATGCTACACTCCCATGCCCCTCCTGAACCTCAGCACGCTTCCTGCTTCTCTGAAGCCTCACCTGGACACACTGCAGAGTCCCGAGTCACCAAGATAGGATTCAGGGGTGTCCAGCAGAACCTTCCTAAAGCAAGAAAGTAAAGTAGATTGTATTTTCTTGCTTTTCTTTTTTCTACTTCTTTTTTTTTTTTTTTTTTTTTTTTGGTACCAGGGATTGAACCCAGAGGCACTCAACCACTGAGCCATATCCCCAGACCATTTTTTACTTTTTATTTTCAGATAGGGTCTCGCTAAATTGCTTAGGGCCTCACTAAATTGCTGAGGCTGACTTTGAACTTGTGATCCTCGTCCTTCAGTCTCCCAAACTGCCTAGGATTAAAAACATGCACCACCATGCCCAGCTAAAATTTCTAACAAGTCTATTTAACAACAACAACAAAAAAAAATGGACTAGAAATCCAAATATCCAGAGCAATTCAATAGAAGAGTTCAAAGGATTTGGCTTTACAAACATTAGATGTTTTTTAAAAATAATGTCTTGCTGGGCATGGTGGCACATGTCTGTAATCTCAGACTTGCGAGGCCAAAACAGGAGGGCTAAATGTTTGAGGCCAGACTTGGTAATTTAGCAAGACCCTGTCTCAAAATAAAAAATAAAAAGGGTTGGTGATGTAACTAGTGTGATACAGTGCCCCTGGGTTAAATTCCCAGTAACACATATTCTCTCTCTCTCTCTCTCTCTCTTTCACACACACACACACACACACACACACACACACACACCCCTATTTAAAAAGGGACAAAACCAGTGAAACTCCACATCATGAACAACCACAAGAATGGAATTAATTAGAATTAATTAATTAGAATAAGTTATACTCTGTATAACTTATGTATAATGTGTCAAAACACACTCTGCTGTTATATATATATATATATCTACAAAGAAAAAATTTTTAAAAAGGGGGAGGGAGAAAGGTAAATAAAGTTATCTGCTGTGGAAATCTCATTTAGCCAGTGACCAAGCACCACTCAGAGGGTGGGAGAACTCAGGTTTATTTACCAGTGGGCCAGGTGAGCTAGCGCTCCAGGTTCTGGGCAGCGAGCTGAGGTTACATGAGGCTTTTATAGGAAATTCGACATCCTTTCTGAGCCATTACAACTTTGGTGGGTTTGAATTCTTGGCCTGTGTGACCAAACACCGTGCACAGGAATTCTCGTGATGAGCAATTCACAGATGGCGAACAAAAGTGTGAAACACCTGCATGTGACATTGCAAGTGAAGTGGCCTTCACCACAGGCAGCAGTGACTCAAAATAACTTAAGCTTACATCCCTAAGAATTATTAAAACCAAAACCACAACAAAAAACACCTAGCATAGAAATGCCACTATTTAAACAACACTCTAAAGACACCAGTAATTAAGTTATCGCTTAAGTAACACTCTTCCTCTCTTTACAATGACCAAAGCTATTCAGTAATATTTCCCTCTTCATAACTACTTCATTAAAATATATAAATAAATAAAAATGGACAAAGGACTTGAAGAAAGGCAAAACAAAAGTAAAATAAATAAAAGTAACATATGGGTTCATTGGGTCCTTAATGTAAATATTCACAGCTTTTGATAAACTTTAAATACAAATCTGTTTCATTTCTTAGAACTAACACAGGAAAATAATTAAATAAGTCACAAATTAACTGTAGAAGTAGTCAAATAGCCATGACCTAGGAAGTTTGTGTTGAAATCTAATTATATGTTGAACTCTATCGTAGGTGGTGCTGGGGATGCCATAGAGAAACAAGATGGCCATCTAAAAAAGGCCCCTTGTGTGATGTCAAATGCAGATCCCGGTTGGTGTTATCATTCCCATTTGAAATGAGGAAACTGAGGCTTTACAACTCTCCCAAGTCATATTTTTTTCCCGAGTTGGTGTAAAGACTGGCAATGACTGGACGTAAAGCACGTGGTACAGGCCTGAGGTGTCGTGGGGGCATGGTCATCTGAAGACAGTGGCCAGTAGGTAGCCTTGGGTTGAAAGGGAATGATTCGAGGTCAGAGGTCAAAACAATTCAGGGCTGAACCAGCCCCCCTCGTGAAAAGTTCCGGAGGAAGTGAGAAAAGGAAGATAGCTGGGTTCCTGGGAGTGATTGGGAAGGAAATTTTCCTTATGCAGTGAAAGAAAAGTTCTAAGGAGCTCACATGAGGCCAAGGCAGAGGGATGGAGGCATGCCCAGGGGAGGAGAAATGCTGGAAAGGGTGCAGATGCAAAGAGGCTGCCGGCCAGACTTCACTAAGTCGCAGCCTGGGGCCTCCTCAAAGGAAGGAAGCGATTATTGAGAAGGAATGATAGTTGCTTGTTTTTCAAACGTTAAAATGAGCTTGTGTGTGGTTTTTGTTTTTTTTTTTTTCCTTAAGAAAAGTTTAATAAACATCATGAGACATCAAAGATTTAATGTGAGTTAAATATTTAGACAAAGAAGAACCAGGGAGAAGTCATTTTTATTCTTCAAGTTTGCCAGGTGTGGGCTGGGGATATAGTTCAGTTGGTAGAGTGCTTGCCTCCCATGCACAAGGCCCTGGGTTCAATCCCTAGGACCACCAAAAAAAAAAAAAAAAAAAAAAAATCCCAGTTTGCCAGGAATTATTTTGAGAAAAACAATCATTTATTTATTTATTTTGGTACTGGGGGTTGAATCCAAGGGTATTTAACCACTGACCCACATCCCCAGCCCTTTTTACTTTTTATTTCAAGACAGGGTCTTGCCAAATTCCTTAGGACCTTGCTAAGTTGCTGAGGCTGGCCTCAAACTTGTGAACCTCTTTCATCAGCCTCCTGAATCAATGGGTTTACAGGCATACATCACAGCACTCGGCAAATGTTTGTTTCTTAAAGGAGAAGATGAATTTGGATTTTTTTTCCTTTTTGGTGGTGCTGAGGATGAAAATCTAAACTTGTGCAGGCTAAGCACACAGCCTACCCCTGAGTTTTATCCCCAGAAGATAGATAAATTACTTGGAGGGGCTTAGAATAACCCTGCAAAGCAGGGGGTATTTTCACAGGAAAGAGTGATGAGTTATTGGTTTTAATGCGGAAAGCTACAATGGTTTAAAAATCACTCTCAGGTTTTTATTTGAAATATAAATGTTAAGATGCTTCTAATTTAGGGAACCAGGCATGAATGTGAAATAATTTAACAATTTAAGTCTGGCTTCTCAGGATTTGCTAGAGGCATGAATAATGAGATTGCACAGATCCACTTTTTAAAGACCATTATATTTTATGTCTCATCAGAGCAGTTGAATAAGAAGTCGTAAACTATGTAAATTTTTGCATAGTAAAATGTAATGAAAACCAATTAATGAAAACAAAGACTGTTTGATTTTTTTCCCCTTTTATTTATTTATTTATACAAATAGAGACTGATTTTTAATGGATGTTTTGGGCACATATAAACCTTAAAGCGGGGAGGGATGATACGAGGAAAAAAAGATAAACATGAGAAATATTTTGTGCTTGAAAGATTTACCTTATTGGCCATTTTGATTATCAGAAAATAAAAGTAAAAAGACTTGCCTAATTTTCTTGGATTATCTAGAGGGAAAAAATGCAGTTACTTAGATTTAGTTATCCTTTTAATAACTAGTTATGCCTGCCCCGTGACAGCCTCCATTTTGGCTTGGAGAGATACTGTGCATTCTGTTTCCTCAAAGTGATGATGATGGTGATGGTGATTAGTTGGTACCAGGAACTGAACCCAGGGGCGCTCAACCACTGAGCTACATCCTCAGCCCTTTTTTAAAAAAAATGCATAAATTAAAATTTTATTTATGAATATATGAATCACGCCACATATCTCCTTCAATAATTTAAAAAGCAAGTAATATATTTTATTTAGTCAAACTGATGAACTATTTTTTTTAATTTTTTAATATTTATTTTCTAGTTCTCGATGGACACAACATCTTTGTTTGTATGTGGTGCTGAGGATCAAACCCGGGCCGCATGCATGCCCATGCCAGGCGAGTGCGCTACCGCTTGAGCCACATCCCTAGCCCCAAACTGATGAACTATTATTAAAGTATTTTTGCAAAATGTTTGATCAAGATATGAGCATAAATTCAGAGGTCACAAATCTGTTTTTTATTTTGAGACAGGGTCTCCTAAATTGCTTAGGGCCTCACTATGTTGCTGAGGCTAGCTTTGAACTCACAATCCTCCCATCTCAGGCTCCCAAAACACTGGGATTACAGGCATGAGCCACTGCACCCGCCTCTTCAGGATTATTGGATTACAACATTTTTGTTTGTTTTGGTCCTGGAGACTGAATCCAGAGGTGCTCGACCGTTGAGCCACATTCCCAGCCCTTTTTATTTTTTGAGACAGGGTCTCACTAAATTGATGAATCTGTTATGGCAGATTGCAATAAATCATTGAGTTGATCTTAAAGCAGGAGGTGGAAACTTTATTCACCAGTTGGCGGTCTGGATCCATCGGCTGGTAGGCCAATGGCAGGCTGCAAGTCTACACCCTTCGACCCCCTCCTGAGGTTTGAGTACACCTTTTATAGACTAAAACCATGTTAATCATAAGTGGCTGTTGCGGGGCTGGGGATACAAACAAAGATGTTGTGTCCGCCAATAACTAATAAATAAATAAATATTTAAAAAAAATAAGTGGCTGTTGCTATGATTCAAAACAATAAACAATTACCATGAGATCTAAAATCACAAGTAGAAGGGGCAGTGGGTTAAAATGTCCCTAGTTGAGTACAAGTTAGAGAATGGTTACTAACTTCTAGACAATCAATCTCTGATAGGGTACATTGTCCAAGAAAAATAGTAACTAAAGAAAGAACAATTTTACATTGTATAAGAATTGCCATTTTGTGTTGCCAAACATGCTATGCTAAGCAACTGTTGATGGGTTCAGAGCTGGGGCTTTCCCAGGGGAGAAGTAGTTTTTACATGACATGGAGTCTCAGGGCAAAGTGTAATCTGTTTGGTCATTGCCCACGTAGCCTGGCCCATAACAAGTCTGACCTTGAACTTCGGATTCTCCTGCCTCAGCCTCCCGAGTCGCTGGGATTACAGGTGTGCCCCGTTTTGCCCAGCTAGGAAAGAGGTTTTTTTATTTCCCCTGTGCATCAGTACATCTTCATCTCTCTCTGCATGGAGATGGAGTTTGTATTTGAAATCAGGGGGGAAATATTATTTAATGCAGAATGAAACCCTTCATGACTGGAGAGGGACGAGGCACATGTGCAGACTGACTCTGGTCATAACCAGCCCCTCAGCACCCTGCTCTCTCCCCCAGAGGCATCAGCCTACACACTGGGAACAAGGCCAAGGCTCCAGGTCCAAGACAGCTGGTGACTGAAGTGGGGCCAGATCAGGACCCTACTACCCAGGCTGAGTACTGTCTGCTCAGGGGTGTAGTTTCACTACACAAAATCAGAGAAATTAGAGAAAGGACAAAGTAGAAAACCTTCATGTACTTTCAAATATCCTCCTTTTAGCTGGGCACGGTGGCACAAGCCTGTAATCCTAGCAACTCAGGGGGCTGATGCAGGAGGATTCCAAGTTTAAGGCCAGCTTCAGCCACTTAGCAGGACCCTGTCTCAAAGTAAAAAAATAAAAAGGGCTGAAGATGTAGCTCAGGGTTCAATCTCCAGGACTGCAAAATACATGCAAGAATAAATAAATAAAATATCCTCTTTCAAAGTAGTTGACATTTAACAAAGTAAGCATTGGAGACCCTATGGCTATCCCTCAAGGTTTTTTTTTTTTTTTTTCTGGAATAACAGATGTCCTGAACTATGAGAGAGAGAGAGAGAGAGAGAGAGAGAGAGAGAGAGAGAGAGAGAGATTGATTTAATATATATATATATATATATATTTAGTTTTTGGCAGACATAACATCTTTGTTTGTATGTGGTGCTGAGGATCGAACCCGGGCCGCACGCATGCCAGGTGAGCGCACTACCGCTTGAGCTGAAAAACCAGCCTCTATCTCAGAGCAAAACCTGTCCAAGGAAGGGACATGGCCTTTGTCCTTGGAAAGACACACAGAGCACTCCTAGGCACATTCCCACCCTGCTAAATTGTTCATCTACAAATAACAGGAGAGATCTGCTGCGCCAGGTGTCCCTGACTCAGTTAGGCTAGGTGGGGATCCATAGCAGTCCCCTAGCAGCCACCAATCAGCATGAGACAGGGAAATACCTGGGATGCCAGATGACCCTCCCAGTAGTTTATGGTAGTTGATAACACGTTGGGAAACCATGTAGTTCAGCATGTACACCCCTCTTGGCTTAAACCAATCAGTTCAAATGAATACCCCTTTTGTACTGACCAATCACCCCTACCCAACTTGTTCCCGCCAGTGAATGTGCTAATCATGTTTTAGAGTTGTTATTTGATTTTCCCGCGGTGTGTGATGATTTGCTATGATGTATGTGAAGTCCCTGCCTTCTCCAAAGAGCGTATAAAACCAGTTGCTGTGTGTGCTCAGAGGACCGAGCTAGCTCTCAATAAACACCTCTTTGCTGCTTACCTCGATCTTGGGTCTCTGGTAGACTTTGGGGGTCCCGAATTCGAGCATAACAGAGCCACATCCCCAGCCCTGGTTTTGTTTTTACTGACCTATGAAGCCTCAAAATCTGGGAATCCTTGGGCTGAATCACCTTGAATCATGTTTTGATCTATCCTAGAGAAACATTTGTGCTTTAATAGAAAAGCAAGCATTGTCTAGAGAAGGCTTTACATATTTTTTCTATAAAAGACCAAATAGCAGTTATTTCAGATTTGCACAGATGACAGCTGCTTCTCTCTTCCTTCATGGGTGTGTTCCAATAAAACTTTATATTAGCAACAAGAAGCAGTGGTGCCAGGCTCAGACCACAGCACTAGTTTACTGATCCTATCCTAAAGTAACTCATATCAAACTGGATCACCTGCTGCAGTGGAAGACATTCTACAAGGGCTGATTTTTTCTGAGTCATGGCTCCTGTCTTGTGGGCTGTCTTGTCTCTGCGTCTTAATCTTCTTTTCTCATAGGAGAACCAATTGGATTGGATTAGGGCCCACCTCAATGACCTCATTTTAACTTAATTTCCTCTTTAAAGATCCTATCTCCAAACAGAGTTGTGAAGTGTTGGGGGTTAGGACTTCAGCACCTGAATTTGGGGCCCAGGATTCTGCCCACACACTCCCCAAGCCAGCTTTATGTCCATCTGCTCATTCATTCCAATGTCCCTTGCTCCACCCGCCCTTGTGCTTTCTTTGTTTCAATAATTTTAACACCAGGTTTCCTCCTTGCTGAATTCAATCGCATCTTTTGTGTTCATTTTTATTTCTGTTTGACAGTCAGGATCATTCTTTTATTTGAGGACTATCCGTTAACCCAACTCAGAATGTCACCGGGGATCAGGAACCTGAGGCTTCAGCAAAAGCTTTTAGAAAGAGCCCAATCTCCTTTTGTTGTCTTATGAAACACACAGTAGGGAGAAGATCCCCTAAACCAAGGGCTGGGGTGATGGTGGCAACCCCAAAAGGCAGCTAGCATTCCCCCCAGGGTCCAGTTGAGGTGCACGGCCAACCGACTACAGTTTATTTTTAAACTAATGTACCCCACCCTGCCTCTCCCATCTGCATTGCCAGCTGTCTTGCCCATCCCTGCATCCAGCCCCAGCATGCAGTGGGAAAAGCTGTTGGGGCAGAGAGAAGCAAGAAGGAGAAAGCCAAAAGCCAAAGCACCAAGAAAGACTTCAGCAGTTCCTCTGTTAATCTGCTGAGTTGCTGAGCCCTGGGGCCATCCTTGCCATGAACATTCCAGAGCCGCACCCAATGCAGGCAATATTTTTGAGTTCCTGATCCAGCAACTCCCCTTCTCCTGGTTGACAGATAAAATGCAGGATGCCTGTTAAATCTGAGTTGCATAGAAGCAATAAATGTTTTTTTTTTCTGGTATAAATATGTCCCAAATGTTGCATGGGACATATTTAGAGAAAAAAAAAAAAGAAATTATCCAGTGGGATGCAGTGGTGCATGCCTATAATCCTAGCTACTTGGGAGGCTGAGGAAGAAGGATTTCAAGTTTGAGGTCAGTCTGGGCACTTAGTCTCAAAATAAGATCTTTAAAAAGGGGATCTAGAGTTGTAGCTCAGTGGTGGAGTACTCAGCTCACATGTGTGAGGCCCTGGGTTCAATCCTTAGTACCAAAAAATTATCTGTAGTCCTTGAGCACAGGTAACTGTCTACTTTATGGCCAGGATTCATTTAATGTAGGGAACTCCTAGCATAGTCTTGTTCCACTTGAGTTGCTGAAGTCTAAATTTTCTGTGAATCTGCCAGATGAGTCCTTGGGTAGAGTTTTTGAGGTTTTTGTTTTTGTTTTAATTTAGTTTGTAGTTGTAGAGGGGCAGAATGCCTTTATTTTATTTGCTTATTTTTATGTGGTACTAAGAATAAACCCAGTGCCTCACACATGCTAGGCAAGCACTCTGCTCTACCACTGAGCCACAACCCCAGCCCAGGTTTTGAGTATTTTTTTTTTTTTTTAGCAAGCTCTCTCCTAAAAATAGTTACCTGGGGCCAGGTGTGGCACCTGCAGATCCAGAGGCTGAGGCAGGAGAATCATGAGTTCAAAGCCAGCCTCAGCAACTTAGGGAGGCCCTAAAACAACTCACTGAGACTCTGTCTCTAAATAAAATACAAATAGGGCTTAGAATGTGGCTCAGTGGTTAAGCACCTCTGGGTTCAATCCCTGGTACCAAAAAAAAAAAAAAAAAAAAAAGAGAAAAGAAAAGAAAGTAATAACCAGGTCAGTGCCAGTGATATCACCACCACTACCATCAATAATAACAACACAATGAATGCTTCCACTTACGGAGTACATGTGATGTGCTAGGTGCTGGGCACGTTTTCATGTACTGCTTCCAAAGCTCACAGTAGGTAAATCTGAATTTTATAGATGAAAGGGAAACTCTAGAGGTTAACTAACCTGCCCCAGGACACAGAAAGCCCTGAGTTAACCCAGGTCTATCTGACACCACTTAGCAGTAAGATCACCAGTGGCTCAAAGTAGGAACTGCCTCTGTCCTAAAATGTCTCCTATGGCCTTAGAGCTGAGAGTTAGTGGAATACGCTCAAATAAGAAATAATTTAAAAAATATATTTCATAGTCCCTAAATGGAGTAGCAGGCTGGAGTGAGAGTGAGCCACCTAGGACACAGATATTGAAGGTGACATTCTTCGTCATGTATAGTATGGACAATTACAAAAACTGGACAGCGAGTGTCTCCTTAAATCTTGCTCCTGGCTTGGCTCGTGCCACTCACCTACTTCCAGTCCTGTGGACCAGACTGCTCAGGGATGGAAAGAAAAATCCCATTTATTTATTTACTTATTTGGGGGGACTGGGGATTGAACCCAGGGACATTTTATTACTGAGCTACATCCCCAGGCCTTTTAAAATATTTTTCAAAATTTGAGGCAGAGTCTCAATAAGTTGCCCAGGCTGGCCTTAGCCTCCAGAGTAGCAGGGATTACAGTCAGGTAACCCCCTGCACAGCTACATCAATGTCTATGTTCATTCATCCAACAAATATTAACTCAGGGCTTACCTGCATGGATCCCGAAATAGCATCTTATTGCAGGAAATGGGAATACAGCCCAGAATAGACAATGACTATCTCCCCATCTGGACCCACTGGATGTTTTACATTTTACTCTTTTGAAGATATTAATATAATACCACTGGTTACAGGTGACTTGTTCTGTTCCTTCATACATTGAAGTATATAACATTAGAGAAGCACACTAAGGCAAGCATATAAAGCAGGGTTTATTTTAAAAGAGGTAACAGATTTCTCCCCAGAGGGAGAAAGGAGACACAGCTGGTATCCTGGTATCCCCAGAAGTGAGGGTGTTCTGCCTTTTTTTTATATGTCCTAGACTTCCTTTGTTATCTCTCTCCTTCTACATTTGTGACTAGGCCCAGGAGATACTTGGTGGAATGGCCAAAAGGTGGGAAACAGGTGGGCTGGAGGGGCCAGGGAAGAGTGATCCAAGCAGGAAGGGGGTATCATCAACTACTTTTATAACTCTCTATAGGGAGGAACGATCCCTGGGACAGTTTACCTTAGCAACTGGTTAGAGAAAGGGCTTGGAAGAAATTAACATTTCAATCCCTCTATTTTTCTGGACCTGACCCTTGCCCATCTGCCTGTCTAATTCTGGCTTCACCTATTAGACAATGTGGACCTATAATTTTTCCTGTTTCTATTGTGTCAAAGGACACAATGACAACAATTTAACAATCTTTTTTTTTTTTTAAGAGAGAGAGAGAGAGAGAGAGAGAGAGAGAGAGAGAGAGAGAGAGAGAAAGAGAGAGAGAGAATTTCAATATTTATTTTTCGGTTTTTCGGTGGACACAACATCTTTGTTTTGTATGTGGTGCTGAGGATCAAACCCGGGCCGCACGCATGCCAGGCGCTTGAGCCATATCCCCAGCCCCCAATTTAACAATCTTAATCTTTACTTTAAATTCTGGGATTGGGCAACCCTTCATTCCATAAAATAGAGTAAGTGCTCCAGGGAGCCCAGCAGAAGAGGTGGGGTTTTATAGCCCAGAAAAGGACAGGAGAAAGCCAGCCCAAAGAACAAAAGGCAGATTGGTCATTTCTCTCTTTCTTTTTTCTTTTTTTTTTTTTTTAAGAGAGAGTGAGAGAGGAGAGAGAGAGAGAATTTTTTTTTTAATATTTATTTTTTAGTTCTCAGCGGACACAACATCTTTGTTTGTATGTGGTGCTGAGGATCAAACCTGGGCCGCAGGCATGCCAGGGGAGCGCACTACCGCTTGAGCCACATCCCCAGCCCTAGATTGGTCATTTCAAAGCTACTTTTATTGTTAAGGCTGGGACAGGAGACAGAACGGAAAGGTCTCCGATTTGTAAACATCAGGTTACTTCAGGTTGCCAACCCTCTAAGGATTAGGCAGAGGGAACTTCATTATCATGCCAATTAAAAGGGAAATGTGGTTATTACCCCTCTAATCCCTAATTGCTCCCAAGGTTGAATAGAGTTTAGTTTCACCTTGATGACCTGGAACTTAGCGTGAGCAACTCCATTTTGATTTTTAGCCTGGTCTGTTAGGGCCCCTAAGGCAGGAGTTTCGTCTCAAACCAAGGCCTCCTGACATTTTTATTTAATTCTTACTGCTTTTTAGTTGATGCCAAATCTGTTTTCCTTTCTTTCTCTCATTCTTAAAAGAATTTCTTTCGGGTTTATGCTTTAGAAGACTTGTTTTCCAAAAGCTGGGAAGTTAGGACTTGTAAACCCTTATTACACCTCCCTGAAAGTGGAAAATCCCAGCCAGGCCAACAGACACAGCCAGACTGGCTCTTGGAGTGTTGTTTTAACGAATACCGGTAGACTGCAGGGCGAAGGCTGATCTGGCACGTGTCATAACCAGTAACACAGTGGACAATGGTGAAAGAACAGCTCACCCGAACACACATTCCATGCCCTGTCTGCACTTGGCTTTTGGGGGCGGTGTGCCCTCAGGCCTGGCTTTTGCTTGGTCATGTTTTAGGGCTGGGCCCGTAAAACAGCAGTGAGCAGCTCTGTCCCGACACGTGGGTGTTTCAGCATTGTTATAGCTGGGTATGTCCTTGTCAGCAACATTCGCTGTTCCAGTTCTGCGTGTGACCCATGCAGGGTCACTGGGGCCTGACGGGCAGTCTGTGGACTATATGATCATCCTTTCCCCTTCACGGCCCATTCTTGGTCATCTTCTCATTCACAATGCCCTTCCATGGTGCGTAGGGATGAATAAAGGGAAGAGAAATAAGTAAATCTACTTGATTTTGGAACAGGAACTTAAGAAGATCAAAAGTATTAACTGAAATCAGATTCTCGGAGAATTTGTTTATTTATTTATGATACCAGGGATTGAACCCAAGGGTCCTTTACCACTGAGCCACAGCCCCAACCCGTTTTTGTATTTTATTTAGAGACAGGGTCTCACTGAGTTGCTTAGAGCTTCACTAAGTTGCTGAGGCTGGCTTTGAACTCACGATCCTCCTGTCTCAGCCTCTGCTGGGATTATGGGGGCTGCACCACCATGTCCGGATCCCTGAGAATTTAAATAACCGACTCTCCATTCACCTTCTCCTATCCATTTTCTTTTCTCATAATCATAGATTAATTAGCTCAGGTAATTAGCCATAGATGTTGCACTAAGTTGATGATTCTCTCCTATGTCTCCCTGAAGCCACAGAGAAGGAACAGATGATCTGTGTCGGGAGAGGTCCCCAAGAGCATCCCCTCCACAATGGACCAGTGTAACTTCATTCAGTGAAGAGGCAGGACAGTGGGGAAAGTGGAATTCCAAGTCCAAGGGGAGATGTGAATATGTGGAAGTTTTCTGGGGAGAAGATTCTGGAAATTCTGTGCCTAGTTCTCCTCTGTGTGGAAGAGGCCTACCTGATGCTTGACCCCTGTTGTGCTAGGTTCCATTGAGCTCACCATTTCCTATTCATGTGACATCCCATGACAGTTTGAAACAGGCACTGTGGGAATACTTGCACCATAAAAAATAGGCGAATTTTACACGCTGGGGTTTATTTTTTCTGGAGAGCCAGATGTTAAGCATGACCAGTACATCACTGGCTCTCCTTGAAGCATCCCCTGGCTGGTCAACTGTGCTTCTGCCCAAGGACCCTGCTGCCTCTGCCTTATGCTCTGATTCCATTTGCAGAGGATGAGAACAAGGCCCCAAGGGGGAAAACAATCAAGGAGGCACTGGCCTTTCCCCAGAAGCTATCACTGACCCAGCAGGAAGTGAAAGATGGATGAGAGGCTTTCAAGATATAAAAGATGAGAGTAAGAATAGGAAGGCCCTAGACTAGAACCTAAGGGAGGAAACACAGTGAGAGGAAAGCAGGCCCCAGTGATCTGTGGCCTCACAGCCACGAATTTACTTTCCAGACTACATCGTTGCTCCAGTCTGGGGGTTCATTAGAAATGTGACAGAATGTCAGCATGTGACTAGATGGAAGTCACTCTAGGGTAGCGGGATCTGCTGTCTTCTTCCATGTCCACAGTTTCTTCCATATCTGCCATTATTCTGCAGAATAACTATGAATTTCACCAATGAACAAAAACCATCTCCCCTGTTCCCTGTCTCTGTCCCTGACCTTGGCCCTGCCATGGGCCATCTATTTTCTGGGTCTCTTGGAAGGAAAGACAGGAGAGGAAGGACAAAGGGCAGTTCACCCAATGGCCATCTCTCCTCTTTTTCACACAGATGCCAAATGTTGTCCAGGAAAGCCACATGTCCTGGCTCATGTGATGAACGTTGGCTATAGGATTGTTTACAATAAAGATTGGTCTTGGGCTGGGGATGTGACTCAAGAGGTAGCGCGCTCGCCTGGCATGCGTGCAGCCCGGGTTCGATCCTCAGCACCACATACCAACAAAGATGTTGTGTCCGCCGAGAACTAAAAAATAAATACTAAAAATTCTCTCTCTCTCTCTCTCTCTCTCTCTCTCTCTCTCTCTCTCTCTCTCTCTCTCTCTCTCTCTCCCTCTCTTACACTGTCTAAAAAAAAAAAAAAAAAAAAAAAAAAGATTGGTCTATGCAGGGTGTGGTGGTGCACACCTGTAATCCCAGCGGCTCCTGAGGCTGAGGCAGGAGATTGCTGGTTCAAAGCCAGTGTCAGCAATTTAGGGAGGCACTAGAAACTCAGGGAGACCCCGTCTCTAAATAAAATACAAAACAGGGCTGGAGATGTGGCTCAGTGGTCCAGGCCCCTGAGTTCAATGCCAGGTAGCCGCCCCCCCCCCAAAAAAAAAAAAAAGATTGGTCTAAAACAAACGTCTTCTTTGCCAATGATTGGCCTGCGCATAGTCATGTGTCCTCGTCTTGGCCAATAAAAAGTAATCAGGTGCCTGTTGAGCTGTTTCTTGGGTGGATTTCTGGCCTAGGAGAGAAATACACAAAAGAAACTACTTTTTGTCATCTCTTTTTTAATGTATTCATTCTGTTACACTGTTACCAATAAAAAAATCAAAACCAAAAAAATTAAAAAACCCTCTAGCTTCACTTGGTTCGAATTGCCTTAAAAAATCACTAATTTTGGAGGCTACACAGCTGACAATACATTATTTGTCCCCCACTGGCTTTGCTAGACGACCCTCTGATATGAGGGTTAAGATGACAACGGTTGCCCAGGTACTCTTCAGGGACCGGAAGGCCACTTTTGCTGAGAACACTGACTCTTCACTGGGGCCTACAGATGTCCAATGAGTGACTGGAACAGAATGAAAAGGCTTGGTATCTCTGTCTTCATATTGTGTCCATCTCCTTTGTTGCCTTAACCTTTTGGTTAGATTCTACTCAGATTAGCACGAAGACATGTCAGTCATCTGAGACATGTTTTGTCCAAAAAGTATAATATAAGGCTAACTTGACCTAGACATGCCTTGTCTCCCACCCCCCAAGACAGAACACACTTACCAGACACCATGACCGCAGACACCAGGCCATGAAAGGAATGAAGAGAAGTGGCACCTGGGTTCCTTGGAGGTCCCAGAGAAGATATGAATACACCTCCCCTTCACTAGCCTCTTCCTCCCCTCGTTATTCCCCTCCTACATCTGGAACCCCTCAGCCCCTGGAGTTGTGAAGTTGAATCTCTGAGCAAAGCTCCCTCTTCTCCAGTCTTTGACCACTGAGTAAAGCCTTTCTTTTTCCTCAACACTCATCTCTTGGACTTTGGTCTTTCTGCGGGATCAGGCTCAGAACCCTTTGGCAACAAGAGAGGCAACAACAACAGGGTGGTCGACCCCAGGGCAGATGCATAAGGAGGCAGAACAGCAAGTTGGAAAGGCCTGCCCCTCACCCTCCCACCTCCCCACCCCCAGTTCTAGAGATGGAAAATGAGACTCACACACTGAGCTACACCCCAGCCCTTTTTTAAAAATTTGAGGGAGGGTCTCAGCAAGTTACCTAGACTGGTCTTGAACTTGTGATCCTCAGGCTATTGCACCTGACTAGGCCTGGATTCTTGATGACGTAACTGAGCTGTCAAACCCTCCAAAGTCCAAGAGACCCTCCTACCCTCAGAATTTGTAATAGGATTTTGTTTTCTTTAGGATTTTTGTTTTTATTTTTGTTTTGGTACTGAGCTACATCCCCAGCCTCTCTTCTCTCTCCTCTCTCTCTCTCTCTCTCTCTCTCTCTCTCTCTCTCTCTCTCTCTCTCTCTCTCTCTCTCTCTCTCACATATAAGACAAGGTCTCAAGTTGCCAAGGCTGGCAATCCTCCTGCCTCAGCCTTCTGAGCTTCTCCCATACCCCAGTAAAGGCACAAATACTTCTAAGGCTTCTGATCGACCTTCCCAGGTTGACCCACAGAAAGGCTACCAGGTCACGCTCCTGTGCCCCTCTGATGACATCGTAGAGGACTAGCAGCACAGAGGAACACCTTCCTCAGGTGAAGAGTTACCTCTCAGCCTGTCCCTGGGTCTGTGTGTCCAAGACAGGTGCCGCTTGTCTGCCTCACTATTTACACTAGGAAAATGCACAGAGTATAATTCCAGACTTAATATAGACTTTAATAAAGTCAGTTTAGACCTTATCTGATCCAATTCCCTCATCTTACAGATGAGAAAACTTAGCCCCAAGATCACATAACTAATTAAAAACTGAAATATCCGACTGATTTGTGCTACAGAAGAGTCATTGTGATGTCACAGCCTTTGTGACAATTTTGTTTTTTAAAGAGAGAGTGAGAGAGGAGAGAGAGAGAGAGAGAGAGTTTTGTTTTTTAATATTTATTTTTTAGTTCTCGGCGGACACAACATCTTTGTTGGTATGTGGTGCTGAGGATCGAACCTGGGCCGCACGCATGCCAGGCGAGCGCGCTACCGCTTGAGCCACATCCCCAGCCCCTTTGTGACAATTAATAGCTAGCGTCTGCTAAGTGCTTTCTCCATGATGTCCATGAATTAATCATTTGCTCTCTCCCCAGCCCAAGATGGTTGATACCCCTAGATGCCCATTTTACATTTAAGGGGAGGGGATTTGGGAGATGAAGTAACAGTCTGTAGGACACAAATACTTCAAGGATCCTCGATTCAATTCCAAGCACACAGTTCCTAAAACCCAGATTTATCTATAGATTATCAGTACATAACTTATATATATATATTTTTTAATATTTATTTTTTAGCTTTCGGTGGACACAACATCTTTATTTTTTTTTTGAGAGAGAGAGAGAATTTTAATATTTATTTTTTAGTATTTGGTGGACACAACATCTTAGTTTGTATGTGGTGCTGAGGATCGAACCCGGGCCGCACGCATGCTAGGTGAGCACACTACCGCTTGAGCCACATCCCCAGCCCCATATCTTTATTTTATTTTTATGTGGTGCTGAGGATCAAACCCAGCACCCCGCACATGCCAGGGGAGTGCGTTACCGCTTGAGCCACATCCCCAGCCCCATACCTTATATTTTAATTGTGGGAGGGAACTTTTTTATTTTATCGTGTGTGTGTGTGTGTGTGTGTGTGTGTGTGTGTGTGTGTGTGTGTGTGTGGTGCTGGACCTCAAACATGCTAAGCATGACCTCCACCACTGGGCCACACCCCCAGACCCTGGAAGGAAACTTTCCTATTAGTTCTTTCCAGATCAGGCCAGTCCCCACCCAATTTTCCAGTAACACATGTGTGACTCAGCTCTTGTGCCTGCTGTTTTATATCCACCCACCCCAACACCTGTCACTGCTCACCTCTCCCTGATGGAAAGATTTTTTTTGCCCTCTAATTTCATGTTTTTTTCAACTTTTTTTTTCCCGACTGATAATAGAAACTATCATTCTTGAAGCAAGCCCTCTCCAGGTGCACCCTGGGAGGGCGATGCTTACAATTTTCCTCTCCTCAATCCAAATCCAGGCAGTTTCACTTCCAGACTTATCTCTTCAGCCACACTGGAAATGACAGACACCCACCAATTGTACACTGTGAATGGTCCCTGATTGATGGCTCTTCCTGGGGTCTTCCTGTCTGAAGAAAAGAGTCCCTGCCCGCACCTGGGCTATTATTGGTTTAGACAATGAAAGTGTTTACAGTTGCAATAAGGGAAGAGTTAGAGAGCCTCAAATAATGTAATCAACAAATAATGCCTCCATTTCTTTGGAGCAAACCAAGGCAGATCTTAAAAAAAAAAAAAAAAAGAAAGAAAAAACTCTGTCTGCCTTGTGTCCTCAAAGGTGGCAAGACATCATGAATCACATTGCCCAGACAAGGGGCACTGGGACTTAGCTGTAGGACTGGAGAAGAGGTCATGTCCGCAGCCCTCGAGGGAAAGTCCAGTGGAGACAATGGGCCCACTTATAATAAAAGTCCTTCATTTCAACTCTTTCCCCCTTCCCAGGCCAAACCTACACTTATAATTCCGAAAGAGAACATGGTCATTAAAGAATAAGACAGCCAAGGCAGATTACAATCTTGTAATAACATTTTTTTTTTTTTGCCAGAAAAGAGAACCCCACCTCATGAATCATCCACCCACTGTTCTTTGTTTGGCTTTTTCTCAGCTCATTTCCTTAGTTCTATCAATTGCCAATTTTTTTTTTTTTCTGCTTGAGGGAAAAAAAAAAAAAAAAACAACTCACTTTGAATTAATCTCCTATCTTGGATCCCAAAGCCTGGCAGCCGCACAACCCATGTGAGCTAGGGTACGTCCTCACCATTGGTATCAGAAAGGGGCGGCTGGTAAGTTCTGGAATGTCTGGCACTATAAACTGGGGACAGAGCCCTGGGCATCCTTGACCTTCTCCGTAGCATCAACAGAGCCAGCCATTCGCCCCCCTGCCAATGGGTAGCTGGCCACTTTGGCCACTCTGGGTGAAGGCAGCCCCAAAGGCAATTTAAGAAGAGATGTTAGGAACACAGGACAATCAGACTATGTGTTCTAATGTGCTGTTCCATCAAATCTTTCTTTCTTTCTTTTTTTTTAAATCCAGTGGCACTCCACCACTGAGCCACATCCCCCACCCTATTTTGTATTTTATTTACAGACAGGGTCTCGCTAGTTGCTTAGGGCCTCACTAGATTGCTGAGGCTGGGCTCTGAACTCGCGACCCTCCTGCCTCAGCCTCCCGAGTCACTGGGATGATAGATGTGCACCACCGTACCCAGCTTTCAGGCAGATCTTCAGGTTATTAATAACACATTATGATTTCTATCTCTGTGTGCAAGACTAGACTTCCGCATTCTGTGCTGAAGGGAATTGTGCCTGCTGGTCACAGCTTGTTGATTCTTTTGTCACACGAGGGCGGCGGCTCTCAGGCTGTGTATTCCCACGCTCTTCTCTTTACTCCTCCCTCCCAGTCTTCACTCAGGCACAGGAAGCCAGGGCTTAGGACTAAACTCCTCCACTAGATCCCTACAGACCAGGTTGAAAATCAAAATGGAGTCACTCACGCTAAAGTGCCACCACCAGACTTATCCAAACTTCACGGAACTCCGAGCCAGGGAGGTAAATATCCAGAGCGCCACCCAGGCCAGTTTCAATTGGCATGATGATGAAGTTCTCGCTGCTTTAACCGTCACACACACAAAGGTAACCTGAAGTGACCGGATGGGAAGCAGTTATGTTTCTATGGTTCTGTCTCCCTGTCCCTTATTCACAAAGGAAGTAACTGGGAAGTGACCGATCAGCTTTGGGTTTTGTTGGTGCTTTCTTCGTTCCTTTTCTATTTATGAAACCCACCTTTTCAACGGGGCTCATGGGAACACTTACACCACTATATGGAATGAAATGTTGCCTGACTCTAGAATTGAAACCAAAAAGTCAATTAAAATTGTTAAAGTGATGGCACAAGACGGTAATCCTGGGGACGCTGAGAAGATTCCAAGTTTGAGGCCAGGCTCAGCAACTCAGCAAAACCCTGTCTCAAAAAGAAAAGGAGCTGGGCGCGGTGTCCCATGCCTATAATCCCAGCGGCTTTGGAGGTTGAGGCAGGAGGACTGCGAGTTCAAAGCCAACCTCCGAAAAAGTGAGGCACTAAGCAGCTCAGTGAGACCCTGTCTCTATAAATAAAATACAAAATAGAGCTGGGGATGTGGCTCAGTGTTCCAGTGCCCCTGAGTTCAATCCCCTGAACCCCACCCCACCCTCCACCCCCCCCCCCAAAAAAAAGAAAAAAAGGACTGGAAATGCAGCTCCATGGTAAAGCAACCCTTTAGAGCCATCTAAACCTGTGGCTCCCAAATTGCAATTCCTAAGACCCCAAATAAAGTCGTTTAACTTTTGCAGTTTTTGAGGTTGAATTGATCAACACATTGAACTCAAAGGTGATGAAAGTTGGACTTTAAGAAGTTTAGAACTGGGCACAGAGGTAGATGCCTACAATCCCATCGACTCAGGAGGCTGAGGCAAGAGGCTCACAAGATCAAGACCAGCTTTACCACTGTATCCCTAAACAACTTAGTGAGACCCTTTCCTCAAATAAAAAATAAAAACGGATTGGGGTCATGGCTCAGTGGTAAAGTGCCCTGGGTTCCATCTCTAGAGAAGAAGAAGGAGGAGGAAACCAGCATGGTGGTGCTTGATTGTAATCCCAGCTACTCAGGAGGCCGAGGCAGGAGGATCACAAATTTGAAGGCAGCCTGGGCAACTTAGCCAGAACTTATCTTAAAATAAAAATGTTAAAAGGCATGGGGGCGGTGGGGGTGGGTGGGTAGAGATGTGGCTCAGTGGTAAAGCACTTGCTTAGCATGCATGAGGCCCTGAGTTCAATCCCCAGACCCACCAAAATAAAATTTAAAAAGTTGAGAAATTCTAAGCCCAATTTTAAAAAGATAAGGAATTATCATCTAATCATTGTGTCAGTGGTCACCATCCCTGATAAATTAGCCAAACTGAAAAGCTGTAGGCGAGAAGGAGAAGTCTAGAACCAGACGGTCTGGGCCCAAATCCTGTGAGCAAGGCCTTGGACAAATGACTGAGGTCTCCCAAAAATGGAACTGAGCAAAGCAGCCCATCCCACAAAATTATTGTGATCTTGAACGAGATATTTACCACTAACGATTAATTTAGTACTAAGAAATCATATAAGAAATCAGCGCACAGTGAGCAAACAGTGTTCCCCATCATAATCTTCAAGGGACCACAGAAGCCGGGAGGAGGTGAATGTTCCTGCTGATGGAAGTCAGACCTGGGCCCGTGGAGCTGTCTCCCCAGATGGGCTCCCCTCGCCCCCTGAAGTTTATATGTGATGCCAACAAATCCTGGGCTTCCTCGAGTTTGTGTTCACAATTGTTTGTGTCCACATTTGTTAACAATAAGCTTTAATTTCTAAAGTGTGACCTAATTTTATATACTCTGGCTCTATTTGGATGTGCTAAGAATCCTCTTGGTCACTATTTCCAGGAATAACCCTTTATTTTCCTGTACCCCCAGCTTGGGAGTGCTCTCCATAGGTCAAAATGTAAAGTCAGGGTTTCCTTTTACCCACAAACACAAGCCCAGTTTAGTTTTGTCCTTACGCTCACAAACACACACACACACACAAAACTACTTCTCTCTTTCTTCCTTCCTATCTTTCTTTTTTTCTTTCTGATTGGGGTCTCACTGTGTTGCCCAGGCTGGCCTCAAACTTGTGATCCTCCTGCCTCAGCCTCCCAAGTAGCTGGGATGGTAGGTGTCAATCTTAACATTTGTATACTGCTAAACAATTTGTAAAGATTTTTCAAATTCACTCTCATTCAGTCCTCGGAATAGCACTTTAAAACAAGCCAGAGAGCTCTTCTTACTTTATTCTCCTGGATATGGAAGCTGATGGTTAGAGAAAGAACGTGACTTGATCCTTCCTCCTCTGTTTCCCAGTGATGCTGAGTCCACCCCCCCTACCCCCATCCCCCCCATGAAGATAGCATTTCTACCATTTATTATGTACATGTGTCAAGCACTGTTTAGTGCTTGACACATGTACATAATTTTTTCCTCCCCAGAGCCCTAGAAGGAGGAATTATAAAGCTCATTTTTACAGAGCTCTCACTTGATCTCAGCAATTTTTTTTTTTTTTTGGTACTGAGGATTGAACCCAGGGGTGCTTAACCATGGAGTCACATCCCCCAGCCCTTTTTATATTTTATTTAGAGACAGAGTCTCGCTAAGTTGCTTAGATCCTCGATAAATTGCTGAGGCTGTCTTTGAACTCAGGATCCTCCTGTCTCAGCCTCTGGAATCACTGTGATTACAGGTAAGTGCCACCACACCCCATTGGTCTCAAGCAATTTGATTCCAACACAGGGAAATTTCTAACAGGTATCTTCTGCCTTTAAACTTGACCCTTGCTGCCCTAAGATTTTTTTGTGTGTGTTTGTTTGGGGTTTTTGTTTGTTTGTTTGTTTGCTTTTTGCTTGCTAGGAATCAAACCAGGGTCTCCTGCAAGCTAGGCAAGGGCTTTACCCCTGAGCCACACCTCCAGCCCTTACCCTGACTTTAAGTGCCCTGAGAGGACTAAATGAGATAAGTATGTCAAAAGCTCTCTGGAAGCAGTAGTTGAGTTGATCTCTGCCCTGTCATAGACTTTGATTTCCATCCACCACAGTGGCCCAAGTGCAGGCGCAGAGAGCTTTTTGATAACATCACAGGAAGAAAACATTGGTGTGAGCTCATGATTTAACCTCAGAAAATGCTGACCCTTTATCTTTCCAATCACACAAGGACATAAGAATATACAGAATGCCAGGACTGGAGATTGGCACCTGTATTCCCAACAACTGGGGAGGCTGAGGCAGGAGGACCACAGGAGCCCAGAGTTCAGGAGTCAAGGCTGGCCAGGCCAACCCAGCAGGACCCCAACTCAAAAAAAAAAAAAGAAAAAAAAAGGCTGGGGTTGTAGCTCAGCGGTAGAGCGCTCACCTTGTGTGTGGGGGACCGTGGGTTCAATCCTCAGCATAAAAATAAACAAGTGAAATAAAAGTATTGTGTCCAACTACAACTAAAAAATATTTTTTTTTTAAAAAAAAGTGCACACAATGTTTAAACTGAGAAAAACTACACACATTGTCGGAAATGCTCAGATCAAGAAAGCAGTTTGAAGAAGTATTTTAAAGTTAAAAAATCCATGTAATTACCTCCCAGGTCAAGAAATAGCTCATCATGTGAGCTAAAATAAACCCTTTCTCTTTATAAAAAAAGCAAAAAAAAATTCATCACAGCACCCAGAAGGCCCCCTGGGGGACCCTTCTGCATTCTCTCTACCAAAGCAAACAGTTCCTCTCACTTCTATGGAAGTTCACTTCTTTATAGCTTTCCAGGTAACAGGCATTTCTAAACACGGTAGTTACCCCTTGCCTATAATTGAATTTCACATAAGCAGGGTCATCTGATGCATGCTTTTGTATGTCAGGCTTCTTTCACCCAATGTTGTGTTTTTTGAGAGCTTCCGTGATCACAGGGATGGGTGCTTGGTTTTCGTTGCTGTATGCTATTCCACCTCACAAATACACCAGCATCTATTCATCTGTTCTAGTGCTGATAGCTATGGGGATTTTCCAATTTGGAGCTGTGGGGCATAAAAGTGCTTTGCAGACCCCTCACCTACAGAGTCAATGGTCATTTTTATGAATCTGCCTGCTTTTTCTCTCTCTCTCAACTGCCCAGGGATGTAGAGTTCCCTTTGTACACACCCTACCCCACCCCTACCACCTTGTCTGCTGTTCCTTTTGGAAATGTTAAAACATTACAGTACCAGCTGAGAACTACAAGCCTGTTGAAGAAATAGGAGGTCAAAGACTTCCCGGAGGTCTCCCTTCCTTTCTACTTCAGATTTGACTTCTGATAACAATAGCAAGAACAACAACAACAACAAAAAATACTTAAAAGCATGAAAAGAATTCTTATTCATTTCCTTGAGATCTGGGGGGGGGGCGGAGGGAATGGGGGAGCTAGTGCTGAGCTTCTTGGTGTTGCTGGGAAGGCCAGGCCCAGGCTTACCATCTCAGGCAAGAGAGAGGTTCCACTTCCGCACAGGAGAGGGGACAGGAGAATGTCTGGCAGCAGCCTCTGCCATCTGGGTCTCTGCTCCTATTCAGGGCCTGCTCCATAGCCAGTTCCCAGGACCATTTGGAGAGGACAATGAGGCGAGCACAGTGGGCCTCATTCTAGCTGTGGGCCAGGCAAGAAGCTGAGAGGTCTGCCTGCGCCATCCACTGCCCCATCATCCTGGCTCAGAGAAAGAGGGTCTGGGGAAGGGCTGAGGCCGTAGCTCAGTGGTAGAGCATTTGCCTTAGCATGTGTGAGCTCTCGGTTCAAGCCCCAGTACCACCACCCCCAAAAAGAAAAGAGAGTCAGTCTGGGGGAGCTGGGAAGGCTGGTCTCCTCTCCTACTTATGCCAAAAGGTGTCTGAGAGAACTTTGTCCCAGTGGAGATGGGAGGTTGGGAAGAATAAGCCCTCCCTACAGGGCCTGCATCCGCCCACAGGACTGCATCCCACCCAGGTCATCTTCTATATTATTTGGGATGTCCACTGTTTCATTGCATTGGACTTAAGTTTTTTCAATAATCTACTCTTGGCAGGGGCATCCCTGGTGCCATCTTTCTGGAAGGCCACGTGGGAATAAGAATCTGAAGTCTGGAAGATGTGCTTGACCTTTGACCCAGCAGCACCACTTCTAGGAAGGCATCCTAAGGAAATAATCAGACAATAGACACAGACTGTTCACGGCAGTATTGTTTATAATACGGAAAAGCCAGAGACACCCCAGGTATAAGAAGGAACCAGCTAAATGAATAAATCCCTGGACATCTTTATAGGAATGCTATCAAAGAGTGTTTAACGGCTTGGAACACTGTTTACAATAAGAAAGAAAAGCACTTTACAAAATGATGATTAACAATACGATTCCAAAGGTGGGGGGGGGGGGTGAAAAAACCGAAAGGATATACACCTGCAAAGAAATAGAGCCATAAATCCAGATTTAGTTATAGGGTCAGTATATACTTTATGTACTATTTTTAAATCTTTACTTTTTAATTTGCAAAAGTAATACATGCTTATTGAAAAAAAAAATTAAGTAAAATTTTGAATTAGTTTTGCCTTCATTCAAGACCACTTCTTGGAGGTAAATGCTATCAACAATTTGGTGTATCTCCTTCCAGACTTCTTTAAGTTTTCAAGTGCTTTACAACTTACTAAACAAATCTCTCTCTCTCTCTCTCTCTCTCTCTCTCTCTCTCTCTCTCTCTCTCTCTCTCTCTCTCTCTCTTTTTGGAGGGGCATTGGTATTGGGGGATTGATCTCTGTGTGTGTGTGTGTGTGTGTGTGTGTACTGGGGATTGAACCCAGAGGTGCTTATCCACCAAGCCACATCCCTTTTTTGTGTGTTTTCATTTTGAGACAGGGTCTCATTAAGTTGCTTACGGTCTCACTAAGTAGCTGAGGCTGGCCTCAACTTATGATCCTCCTGCCTCAGTACCTCAGTCTCCCAAATTGCTGGGGTTGCATATGCACATCACTACACCCGGCTCATAAATATCCCTTAATTATCCTAATAACCTTGTAGCTCAGTATTTTTATTTCCTGATTGATTAATTGATTTACTTGTTTAAATTTTTTGGTACTGGGGATTGAACTAAGGGAAGTTTTACCACTGAGCCCCATTTCCCAGAGACTCCTTTACTTCATGGGACAAAATCTACCCATCTGCACTTTGAATTCTCTGGCCCCAGTTTCTCTTCTGAGCCCGAGTCCTGTTGATTGGTCCTGGCACACGTAACAGTATTGACCCAGGAGTCGGAAATAGCCTTCTCTAAGGGGGCGCTCAATCACAATGATGGAAACAGAAGCCAGTCAGCTGTTGCACTAAGGGTCCAGACAGGGCAAGCTCCCAAGCCTCTAATAGAAAAGGAGTCAGGTGAACCAGGGGCTGAGAAAATTAAACACAACCACAACAACAAAAAATAGTCCATAGGTGACTGGCAGGTCAGGGTGAGTATGCTAGTGTTGAGTTACTTCCAACATCCAATCCTGCATTGAGCTGGGCTAGACCATCTGAGATGATACAGAAATTCACCTACTCTTCTGTATGAGAAAATCCAGGATATTTGCACCTCCATCACGACTCACCTTAATCTTCTGTTCTAAACTTCCTGGCAAGAACTGGATGCCCTTTACCAACCAGGTATGTGTGTTGCTGGGTAGGGATGGAACCCAGGAACACTTGCATGCTAGGCAAGTGCTCTGCCACTGAGCACCATTCACATTTCCCAGCTCAGTTAACATTTCTTGATATAAGGTGTATTGTGGATGCTTTTCCTTATTAATTTGATTTTGATTAGTCATGCTCATTGATCACCAGAATAAAGTTCTACCCTAAACTTCATTGGTTGGGAGTGAGGCACCAAGGATTTTACCTCCACTGTTAAGGGATGGTCGGCTCCAGGGCGTTTGCTGTATTATTCCTGACATGTTGGGGTTG
Source organism: Ictidomys tridecemlineatus (assembly GCF_052094955.1). NCBI lineage: Eukaryota > Metazoa > Chordata > Mammalia > Rodentia > Sciuridae > Ictidomys > Ictidomys tridecemlineatus. The sequence goes on from NC_135479.1 coordinate 87,848,805, forward strand.
TGTTAGGTAGTTCATCCAAAAGGGCCCGAGACTCCTTAGAGGGTCTGGGAGCTCCGGCACAAACTGCTCAGCCAGCTGCACGGCAGGCTGGGAGTTTCCATCTTCTCTGGGGCCTTGAGGGATTACACCTCACATCCTAAAGTCTGGGTGGCCTCCATTTGCAAGGAAAGCAAACATCCTCTAAGTAGACAGGTGGTTGACCTCAGAGTCTTTCTTGGATTGGGCTTCCTTGGCCTTCCTTCCTTCCAGGTCAGTTGATGATGCCAAATGATAACTGTCATATACTGAACCTCAAGTTTTTCTTTCTCCTCCATACACACACTACACATGCATGTATAAAATCTCATTTGCAATATCCATAAGTCTTAAGTTGATAATTTGGCAAGACAGAAAATTCCAAGTTACCTTCCTTTCACAAAAGAGAAAAAAAAAAGAGTATGACATTTAATGATGTCTGGTTTACATATTCCAGTTTCTGATTTAAAGCAAAACACCCTGCAGATGGAAAATGGCCCTCAAATTAGTTTTGTAGGGTTCTTTTTCTTTTTCTTTCTTTTCTTTTCTTCTTATTTTTTTTTTTTTGTACTGGGAATTGAATCCAAGGGTACCTTACCACAGAACCAGGTCCCCAGTCCTTTTTTTTATTTTTTATTTTGAGGCAGGGTAAGTTGTGTAAGGACTCACTAAGTTGCCGAGGCTGGCTTTGAACTTGCGATCCTTCTGCCTCAGCCTCCTGAATAACTGGGATTGTAGGTGTGTGCCATCGCACCTGGCTTCCCTTTTTTCTTTCTTATTTTTTAAAATTTTATTCTTCACATTTAATTCTTTAATCTACCTGGAATATATATATATATATATATATATATATATATATATATATATATTTAGTTGTATGTGGACATAATATCTTTTATTTGTTTATTTTTATGTGGTGCTAAGGATCAAACCCAGGTCCTCACGCATGCAAGGCAAGTGCTGTACCACTGAACCACAACCCCAGCCCCCTTTTTCTTTTTTAAGATGGGAGAAAGAACAGCATGTGTACATATTAATAGGAAAGATCAAGAGAGAAAAACTGGTGATGAGGCATATACCCAAGAGAAATGGGGTCTATGTTGACCAAAGATACGTATGAGAATATTCATGATAGCAAAAACTAGAACCTAACTATTCCTCAGTTTCTGGCTATCTGTTGCTGTGCAACCAACAATTCCAAAACTTAGAGGTTTAAAACAACAACATCACACCTCAGGATTGTGCAGGCCAGGAAGTCAGAGAGGGCACAGTAGAGATGGGTCATTTGGCTCTGATTTCTGGGCATTGGCTGGAATAACTTAAATGGCTGGGGGCAAAAGGGGGAACATATTTTTTTCCTACCCTCAGTTTTGTCCTCTGGCTAACTTGTGGCATGTGCCTTTAAAACAGCCAGACTCCTTCCACAGTGGTTCAAGGGTCCAGGAGGAAGGAAGCAAAATTGCTCATCCTCTTAAAAGCTAGACCTGGAATTAGCAGAGGGTCACTTCTACCAGCCTAGTTCAAGAGCACACAGATCCAGCTCTTAAGGGGAGGAAGGTCAGAGAAAGTGTGGCCATTTCAAATACGGCACAATTAGTAAAACAGGTAGATTGTTGTACACTTATACAATGGAATAATGCACAGCAGTAAAAAAGAATGAACTGTTGCTCACAGTGAGTGAAGGTCAAGGGCATAATGATAAGTGAAATGTCAGACATCAAAAAATGTATTCTTTCTTTTTCTCTTTCTTTCTTTCTTTCTTTCTTTCTTTCTTTCTTTCTTTCTTTCTTTCTTTCTTTCTTTCTTTTTCTTTTTAGCAACAGGGATTAAACCCAGGGGCATTTAACTACTGAGCAATGTCCCAGCTCTTTTTATTTATTTTTTATTTTGAAACAGGGTTTTGCTAAATTGCTTAGGGCCTTACTAACTTGCTGAGGCTGACTTTGAACTTGGAATCCTCCTGCCTCAGCCTCCTGAGCCGCTGGGATTACAGGCATGTGCTGCCATGCCCAGCTAAAAGAATGTATTCTGAAATAGCATATTTATATAAAGTTTTGTTTGCATAATCAACCCAGGGTGATAGAGGTCAGGTGGGTAGCTATTCCTGAGGGGTTGCTTACTTGGATAGGACTTGTGGGAGACCCCAGGAGTGTTGGAAATTATCTAAATTTTGATCTGGTTGCCAGTAGCTCATATACATACATATGCAAAAATTCATCACTAATACTCTGAAGATTGCTGTTCTTCTTGTATTTAAAGTCTGCACATGCTGGGCGTGCAGCTCAGTGGTGGAGCACTTGCCTAGCATGTGCAGAGCCCTGGGTTCAATCTTCTGCATCAAAAAAATAAAAGAGAAAAAAAGTGCACATATATATTTTTTAAAAAGTTGAAAACAAAACTTTACAAGAGACAGAGACAGAGAGAGAGAGAGAGAGAGAGAGAGAGAGAGAGAGAGAGAGAAAGGAGTCCCTTGCTGGAAGGAGTTGTGAGAAGCAAAGGGTGAGGACCATGGGGGTGAGGGATCCCTAATGAGGTTGGTAGCAGCAGCGGGAGAGCATGCATCGCTCTTTTGGTTGATGCTTTTTTTCTCCTGGAAAACAGGCAGCTCAGCTAGAAGCTGGTGAGAAGAAGTGGAGGCTGAGGAGAGGAAGGCGGGAAAGGGCCATCTGGAGTAGAGACCTGGGAGGATTTCTGGCAGTGCTGGAGAAAGGGTCAAGCGAAGGACGACTTGGTCATTAATTTCAAGTGAGGCAGGTCAGCATGACTTTGGTGTCCACAGTCAGCTGAGCACAGCCAGAGAGTCGGACTTCATCCCAGACTTGGCTTTGCTGGAGATACAAAGAAGGAAGCAGATGAATGTGTGTGCTCCAGCAGGTAAAAATCAGGAGATGAGAGCCCAGGGGCAAAGAGGAGATGAAGGCTGCCAAATCACTAGAGGTGCAGCAATTAGAAAAAGAAAGCTGAAAGTAGAGCAGGTGAATAGAGGAGGAAGGTTGCAAGGGAGGTCTGGGTGGAGGGAGAGCTAAGGGAATTACAATGTCTGCCCATGAGGTACATGGCTGAGGTTGTGTATTGGTATACGCTAACTGCTATAACAAGTAATCCCTCAATCCTAGGGGGCTCAGGGCCAAAGGTTTATTCATATCACAGCCCAATGCCTGTCGATGGGCTGGGGGATGAGGACCTGCTCCCTGCAGTGACTCAGAGTCCTGGGCTCTTTCCATGGCAGCTCAGACTACAGGGTTGTGCTATCCCATATGGTAGCCACTGGCTACCATCATTGCTTAGCACCTAAAATGTGACTTGTGCAACTAAGAAACTGAATTTTTAATTTTATTTATGTTGAATTTAAATTATGGATAATACATCTGGAGCAATTTGGGTTACAGATTACAGATCAAGTATTTTTGTTGGACATTTAGGATCCGCATTGACAGGGGCCTTCAATGTCAATTCCATATCAGATTTCAGAGACAGTATAAAAATGATAGTTTTGATATATTGGGTTAAAGGAAATGTACTATTAAAATCTATTTCACCTGTTTTTTTTTTTTCTTTTCATTTTTAAGGTAGCTTCTAGAAGGTGTCATCGTGGCTACTCAGGAGGCTGAGGTGGGAGGATCAGTCACTTAGGTCCAGGAGTTTGAGACCAGTCTTTTGAGTTTCAAAGGCCAGTATCGAACAAAACAAAACAAAACGACCAAAAAAAAAAAAAAATGTAGCTATTGAAAACTTTCAAATCACGCATGTGCCTTGAATGACATTTCCACCGGGGACAGTGCCGCTCTCAGGCCTCAGAACCCTCCTTGAGTCCTCTCCATTTGCTGTCAGATAATGAGAGCCGCCAACAGAGGACTGGTCACACTGGCGGTTTCCATGTTCCTTTGTCCAGAGCTCAGTCATGAAGCCACACCTAGCTACAGACCAGGAGGGGAAACGTAGTCTGCCCAGGAAGGAGAGGAAACAGACTTGGTGAGCCACGAGCTGGCCCTGGCACAGGTACGGTGGAAAGTCCAGATCACTGGAGGAGAAGCAGTCAAGGCTCTGGCCCCCGGGGGCTGTGAAATTCCCATGAGTTTGCAGAGTGACAGGGAATGAGCTCTTCAAGAAATTCAGAGATGTGACCCCGGAGCCTCTGGGTATTCGATAAAGAGGAGTATTTAGTAAATAGAGTCCGATGATCCGTGCTTCAAAACTGAGAGCTTTGGAGGAGTCAGGGACAATGGCTTTTTTTTTTTTTTTTTCTTGATAGTACTGGGGATGGAACCCAGATGCCTTCTATCACTGAGCTACATCCCCAACCCTTTTCATTTTATTTTGAGATAGTGTCTTGCTCCATTGCCCAGGCTGATCCGGAACTTGAGATCCTCCTGCCTCAGCCTCCGGAGTCCCTAGAATTTCAGGCATCCACCACAATACCCAGCCTTGGGGAAAGGGTCTTGAAGCACCAGGAGAAATCAGTACACCACCTTCAAATGAGGTGTGTCCAAGGTGTTTAGGGGACAGAAAAAAGGCCCTGCCTAAAGGGGGCCTGAGCAGAGGGTGGGCTCCAGCACACAACCTGAAGCAAGTTATTTAAATAGTCTCTGTGAAGTTTACTTGTCTTAAAATAGGGATAATAGAAATACTTGCAAGATTCTTATATTAAATGTGAGCACACCTGTAAAATAATTTAACTTGTAGAAATGGCTACATACGATGATGTCCGAGCATTGTATTCTTCTTCATTCATCTGCTTACTCTCATCCATGTGAGCCTTCATCTGGCCTTGTCCTGAGATAAATGAAGTCAGCTGTCAGCTTTGCCCCCTTTCTAGGACACGGTTCACCAGCAAAATTCGCCAGCTCCGTGTAAATTGATGTGGCCATTCAGAAGAAAGGGTCAACTTTGACGGGAGGCGGAATTAATTGGATTTTAGACTCTATTTTGAGAAAGGAACACCCATTTCTTCTATAAGTAGAACAACAACAAAAAAATCTCATTTGAAAAGGAAAAAAAGCTTCCTACGAGAAAAGGGAAGTCCTAGGAGGGTGTGGCTACTTTCCAGATTACAGTTGATGAAAATACACAGACTTTTTTCCTATTGCCTAATATGGGCTGGAACACGAATGGCCAAAGGAGACTGAGGCTGGGCAGTCTCTCCAGTGTCCCATTCAGCACCCAGGAAATCAACAGCTTCTGTGAATGTTGCCTATAGTCAGATAACTAACGAGAACCCTCTGGACATAACAGTTCCTGAGCGCTCTGTATTATTGTGTGCTCTCCACAGGGGACATCCACGAACCACTCTTCAAATCTCACACCCCAAACTCAAGAGCTCATCAGGAAGTCCTCTGAAATGGGACTGTCCTAGGCTCAGAGCTACTGGGCCAAGTTCAGGCTAGGAGAGGAGGTAGGAGTTTCTTCCATCCCCTAGGGCTGGGACTTAGCTCAGTGGCAAAGCAGGTAGGTACATGGCCCTGGGTTTGATCCCCAACCCCAGATGGAACAAAACAAAAAAACCCAAACAGAAAAACCCAGCCTAGCAGAACACATGATCCTGTGAATCATTAAAAAAAAAAAAAAAATTCTCTCGTCAGTTGCTTGGCCCTGGAGGGGGCCTGTGACCCTCTGTGATGGTTTTGTGAGTTTCCATCCAACTCTGGCATGCTGAAGAGCTCTGGGGGTGGGGGATTGTCGGGGCTGCCTGTTCACCTTCACAAGCTCTGCATATTCGAGGCATGATGGGCGCGATGTGGCACACACCTGTTGGCACACACCTGCTTGGGAGGCCAAGGCAGGAGGATCAGGAGTTCAAAGCCAGCCTCAACAACTTAGCAAGGCCCTAAGCAACTTAGCAAGACCCTCTCTCAAAATAAAACATTAATAAAAGGGCTGGGGATGTGGCTCAGTGGTTAAACGCCCCTGGGTTCAATACCAAAGAAAAAAAGAAATAATTCAAGGCATTTTTTGAATATGAAACTTTTTAAGGAGTCCATTTTTAGCGAGTTTCATTGATGTGGTGGCAGAGGCCGGGTGACACTGGTCCCTGATGTCATGTCCTGTGCTCTTGCACAATGTCCACCCTGTCCTGTGATTAAAAACTAAACTCAAAGAAAATGAAGTGAAAGACTTTCTCTGCTGCCTCATTTTATCGTAAACCACTGGCTGGTAATCCAGAGCTCATGTGCCCAGTTCCTCCACAGCCTCCAGTGTCCCCTGCATTCCCTGGGAGCGACTCCTGGCCCAGGCATACATGTCCAATGCAGGTGGCATCAAACTGCTCTGCATGTGGTTTTTTTTGTTTTAGGAGTTTCTCAATGATACCTTCATATTAGTCACAGTGACTTACAAGTCAGGGAGGGGATTCCTGAGCCTGGTTGGTAAGTTCAAGAACTCAGCAATCAAACCCGTTCCTTCTCCTCATGCTTAGAACCACACAGTAGTTTCCTGTCCGTTCCCAAAGCCCACCTACAGGTTTAGCCAGGAGCTCTAGGGCCCACATATCCTACCCCAGGTCTCTATCCCTATATCCCTTTAAATCTACGGTCTCTTCTGCAGTGGACTGGGAGCAACCCTCTGAACTTCACCTTCAAAAATAAACTTCCACTCAACCTTCTTTCCAACTCTACCATTTTTTTTTAAACCAGGGATTGAACCCAGGGGTACTTAACCACTGAGCCACATCCCCAGGGCTTTTTAAAAAAATATATTTTATTTTGAGACAGGGTCTTGCTAAATTGCTGAGGTTTGACCTTGAACTTGTGATCTTCTTGCCTCAGCCTCCTGAGCCCATGGGATTACAGGCGTGGGCCGCCATTCCCATCCCCATCTTTTACAATGTAACTCCCAAGCCCAGAACAGCTGGATTCTTACCAACCTCAGTGGTACTGTAAAGGACCGGCAAACGATGGAGGAAGAAACCACCAAGAGACTGTCTCATGCAACAGCAAAAGGGGGTTTATTGAAGATCCAGCGCGCTGGGGCTCCGTGCTCACTCAAGAAGGGAGAGCGGCCCAGAGCTCCAAGCAGGGGTTAAGCAGTGCTTAAGTACACTTTTTCGGGAGGGCGGGGGCTTTGCATACATCAGAGCAAATCATCATGAGGCTCGGGGAAAATTGAACAACAACTCTCAAACATGATTAGCACATTCATTGGCGGGGACAGTCGGGCGGGGGTGATAGGTCAGTCCTAAAGGGGGGTATACATTCAAGCTGATTGGTTTAGGCCCTGAGGTGCCTACATGCTGAGCTGCACTGGATCCAGGTTGTTTAGCAACTAAGTGGTCAGGGGGGATTCCGACACATATCTACTGGGCAGTCCCGGGAATTGTCTTAACAGCTACAGGAATTTCAGGCTTTGAGTGTAGCTTAGAAACTTAACAATACCTGGTCCTTTACATTTTAACTTCAATTTCTTTTATCCTTTCAGTACTGATAGCTTCACAATGTCATTATTACCCCCATCATATTATCAGCAAATATTTGTTCACTGAATGACTATCCCCAAACGGATTGTGAATGACTGGAGGTGTGAAGCTAGTTTTTTATGCCATCTGCGAGGTGTGTCTGCTGGAAGGATATTATCTGTGATTCTTTCTGAGAGCTAACGTTGCTGGGTCCTCCCTGTCAACCGTGATGCCCTGGGTACCTCTATCAGGCACATGGACACCTGTTGTTCTGTGTCCTCCTACCCTCTGTTTTTAACTCTTCTTTTCTGGTACTGGGAATTGAACCCAGGGCACTCTACCACTGAGCTACAAACCCAGCCCCCCCCTTTTTTTGAGAGAGAGAATTTTTATATATATATATATATATATATATATATATATATATATATATATATATATATATTAGTTATTGGCGGACACAACATCTTTGTTTGTATGTGGTGCTGAGGATCAAACCCAGGCCGAATGCATGCCAGGCGAGCGCGCTACCACTTGAGCCACATCCCCAGCCCCCAAAATCCAGCCCTTTTTATTTTTTTATTTCAACTTTTCCATTGATTTACTGAGTCCGGTGACTTGAGTTCCCATGCTTTTGTCCCCCCAGGTGCAGGACTGTACTAGAACCGATCATTGCACTAGGGGTAGCATAAGATGTGATCTCAAAAAAAGAAATTCTTATGGTTGATTGAAACACATCAAATCTCTGAAGTCCATGATAATAACGGAAATCTGAGAAAAAGTACGCTTGTCACCATTTGAGCTCAGCTCTTTATTTTGAAAGTGGATAAGTAAAAGGCAGGAATGAAGCATTTATCCTGTGTTTCTGGTGGTGACTCTATTGCAACAACCAAATAGCCTCGGTGGAGCAGGGAAAGCGCTGCTTTACAGAGAAACCATTTATACTTCCTAATAAAATTACTGAGTCAGGCAAGGATTGGCAATTGAGGTTAAAAACTTCTATTGATGGGGAACTGGTTATTCATATGGTACCAAAATTATAGCATTCAGGTTATTTTCTGGTTATAAGAGATAAAAACATAACAACAAGCGCTATTGGTATAATTCAATGGTGGAGTGCACACTCAGTGTGCCCAAGACCCCAACACCAAACAAACACCTCAAAAAATTCTTAATACAATGGTGACATCAGATTTTTACCACCTTAACCTAGTGGTCATTTATACCATTAGCATCACTTTGGGGGAGATAACCAGCTACTGTCTATCTCCTGATGGGATAACAATAGGAAATGCAAACATTACAACCATTGAATTTTAACCAGAATGTTTAACTTGAATCTAAGCAAATGCTTATAATTATTTATATGAAATATAAGGAGATATAGAAACTAGCCGCACATCTATATGGGAAAACACACAAATACGAAAGATTGCACATTCTTTAGGATGATTGATCTGAGCTCTTTGAAAACCCAGTGTAAGAAAAGATACTCTTCTAGGTTAAGAAAAAATACTATTCTAAGTTAAAAGACAGTTTGAAGACATAATTTAAAAGATTGTTTGGCTGGGGATATAGCTCAGTTGAGTTGGTAGAGTGATTGCCTCTCATGCACAAGGCCTTGAGTTCAATCCCCAGCACCACACACAAAAAAGAATAAGATTCTGGACTATAATATGATCTATAAATGATATTTAAGGTCCAAATGAGGAAATTAAAATATATACTAAGTATCATAATTTTCAGAAATCAATGTTAATTATGTGAGATATGAAAATGTCAAGTTAGCAATACAGGAAGATGTTCTTATTCTTTAGAAATGCATAATGGAGCTGGGCACAGTGATGCACACTTATAATCCCAGGAGGCTGAGTCAGGAGGATCACAAGTTCAAGGCCCAGCCTCAGCAATTCAGCAAGGCCCTAGGCAACTTAGCAAGACCCTGTCTCAAAATAAATAAATAAATATGGCTGGGGATGTGGTTCAGTGGTTAAGTGCCCCTGGTTTCAATCCCTGAGGGCAAAAGAGAGAGAGAGAGAGAGAGAGAGAGAGAGAGAGAGAGAGAGAGAGAAATGCAGTCACGTTTTATTGGCTAAAGCAAGCCACATGGTCAAGTCAAGGGTTCTAGGGTCTGTGGGGGTAAGGAGGCCTCACCGTCCCACAGGGCAGGGTGACAGAATTATTTAGAAATCAATGACAATGAGTACAAAGCATCCCAAACTTCAAGACTTAACAAAAAGGATTTCTGAGGGAGAAAATGAGAATGTTAAATCCAGATGTTAGAAAGCAAGAAAGGCTGAAAATAAATGAACTCGGCTTTCAACTCTAAAAAAAATAAACAAGAGAAGGTAGAGGGAAGGAATTAATAAAGATAAAATAGATAATACGAAATAGAAAACCAAGAACATGGAGTTAAGTTCTATGTTTTGACAAAACCAGAACATAGAAAGCCTTTGGCATGGATGAGCCAGGAAAGAAAAAAAAAGAAAAGAAAGATACAATGACATGAGGAATAAAAACAAGATGCAGAGATTTTATTTATTTATTTATTTATTTTTTATTTTCGCCCAGTACTGGGGATTGAATCCAGAGGCCCTCTACCACTGAGTCACACCCTTACCCTTTGCATTTTGTTTTATTTTTTTTTCAAGTTTTCCTTTGTGTTTTATTTTGAGACAGGATCTTGTTGAGAGCCACAGCTGAGTCAGGATGGCGCCTGGCATTGCCAGAAGGAGTGGTTGAGAGGTGACCCATTGAGCCATTAAGATGATGATAATTAAGCTGTGTATAATTGCTGTGACTGGATGATGCTGGATTGGGGCAGGCTGTGTATTCAGTTGTATATTAGACCCCTGCTGTCCGGCAATAGGGCGGCTCCTGCTGTCTCATGCTACTTTTGAGTTCTCACGGAGTTTCCCGTTGAGTTCTCGCGGGGTCCCTATGGGTTGGCGGAGCCGGGTGGAGGGTGAGAGAGTTCCCAGGGAGTGCATGTAGAGTGCAGGTGAGAGTTCGGGCAATAAAGTTTGTTCCTGCTTGAGAGGCTCGTGATTTATGCCCAACCAGACTGCGGCAGGGTCTCCCTAAATTGCTGGCCTCAAATTTGTAATCCTTCTCCCTGAGCTTCCCTGATCTCTGGGATTACAGGCATGTGCCTCCAAATCCAGAAAGACTTTAGATTCTTTTAAAATACTGTGTACGACGTTATTTCAATGAATTTGAAAATCCAGACCATGGGGAAGAATATTAGTTACCAAAATTGACTCAGGGAACAGAAAGCCTGAATTTACCAATGACAATATAAGAAATTGGTGGCCAAAATTTTAACTCCAAAAAAGAAAAAGTTCACTTGACCCACAAGGAAAGGTTGTTCCACAAAGACTTAGAGGATGACATAGACTCCATTTGGTGAAAAAAGTCTTCAAAGCTTCGTAAATGTAGGAGACATTGCTAAGTTTGGTGGCGCATGCTTGTAATCCCAGCAACTCTGGAGGCTGAGGCAGGAGGATTGAAAGTTTGAGGCCAGTATGGGCAATTTTGTAAGAATTTGGGCTGGAGATATAGTTCAACCATAAGAGCACCCCTGGATTCAATCCCTAGTACTACTAAATAAATAAATTAGTAAATAAAAGTTGGAACTTTACCAAGGGCAGATGATAACTCTTTAGGGTCTAAGTGATGAGATGAAAGAAGACAGGGGTGTATGGTTCTAGAAAAGGTTTCCTTCTCCAGTGCCAAAGGACAGAAATATAAGGAGCCTCTCCTCCCTCTCTGTGTTGGGATGTTGCCTGTGGATGTGCTGCAGCTATCTTGTGACCTGAGGTACAGATAGCCAGGTCTCTCAGAGTGAACTGGGAAAAATCTGGGTTCTCCATGATGTCCCTAAGAGCTCAACCCTGGGACCTCCTACATAAGAAAATATGTCTTGTTATATAAACCATTTTGCTTTGGTTTTCTTTTACTGGCAGCAGAAATCATACTAACTGAAATATGTGAGCTCTACCAACCTTTTATGGTTTAACTATACCCCAGATAATACCAATGGTTTCAGAGCCCAGAAAAAGTTCAAGACCTTCCAGCTTGTGTTTTTCTTGCATAATCCTGATGCTATAACTGCACACTCTCATACATTAATTCTGCAAGACATCTTCCAGGCTTGGAGTGTTAAGTGATAAAGCCCGTACTCAGCCTGCACAAGGTTGGGAGTTCAGTCCTCAGTATCAAAAAATAAAATAAAATAAAAGGAATTTCATGTTAAGTCCTATACTGCCATCAGTCCACTGAATGACTTAAAGGATGAAACAGACCGACACCTCTGTCTTTAAGAAAAAAAAATGCCCCCCAAAAGTTCTTAGCTGAGAAGTTAAAGCATAATGGAGTTTTGTCTGCCAGGATAATCTAGAGACAAACAGAATACAGCAATGCTATTTTTTTTTTCTTGGTCTTTTTGCAGTACTAGGGATTGAACCCAGAGTCTAGGCAAGCACTGTTCCACTGAGCAACACCTCAAGTCCTTATTCTTCTGTTTTGAACATCAGGATCTTTGTGTGTGTATGTGTGTGTGTGTGTGTGTGTGTGTGTGTGTGTGTGTGTGTGTGTACATGCGCACCTGGGAAACAGCCAAGAGCTTCATACTTGTTAGGCAAGCATTCTACTATTGAGCTACATCTCCAGCCCTTTCATTTCTGAGACAGGGTCTCACTAAGCTTTATGATCCTTCTGCCTCAGCTTCTTGAGTAGCTGGGATTTCAGGTGTGCATTACCATGTTTCACTACAATTCTTTTTTTTTTTTTCAGGGTGGAGAGGCAGGACTGGGGATTGAACCCAGGGCACTTTATTACTGAGCTACATCCTCAGTCCTTTTTTTTTTTTTCTTTTTTTTTGGTACCAGGGATTGAACACAGAGCCACTTAAATTCTGAGCCACATCCCCAACCTTTTTTTTTGTATTTTGTTTAGAGACAGGATCTCACTGGGTTGCTTAGGACCTTGCTAAGTTGCTGAGGCTGGCTTTGAACTCATGATCCTCCTGCCTCAGCCTACCGAGCCACTGGGATTACAGGTGTACACCACGTCAGTCCTTTTCTCATTTTTATTTTGAGACCGGGTATTGGTAAGTTGCCAAGGCTGGCTTTGAACTTGCCATTCTCCTGTGTCGATCACCCAAATTGCTGGGATTATAGGCACATATCATCACCACACCACACCTGTTTTGACTATTCTTTTTTTTTTTTTTTTTTTTTTAGTGATGCTGAGGATCAAACCTAGGACCTTGTGCATGTGAAGCAAACACTCTATCAACTGAGCAATATCCCCAGCTCTTGACTATGATTTTTAAAAAAAATTTTTTTTTATTTTACTGAGTTGCTTAGAGCCTCGCTTTTGCAGAGGCTGGCTTTTTTTTTTTTTTTTGAGAGAGAGAGAGAGAATTTTTAATATTTATTTTTTAGTTTTCGGCGGACACAACATCTTTGTTGGTATGTGGTGCTGAGGATCGAACCTGGACCACACGCATGCCAGGCGAGCGCGCTACCGCTTGAGCCACATCCCCAGTCCTTGACTTTGATCTTAATTCTTAAGTTTAATACATTTTTGTTGTTACTGTTAAGAGGCTATGTTGTCCAGGCGGGCCACACACTCCTGGACTCAAGGAAGCCTCTCATCTTGGCCTCCTCAGTAGCTGGGACTAAAGGTGCCTGCCACCACGCCTAGCTCCTAGCTCTTCAACTTTTGATCTCATAAAAACTAAAATAGGATTCTTAGACAGATAGTGGCTGCAGCAGATGTCCATTTTATTGAAATGTTTGCACAGGTTGTTGCCCCTATCGCATCTACAATTAAGCTTCCTCCTACTTCAGCTACATGTTAAGTGACAGGGCATTTCACTCAGCACAGAGTGTTTCTATTCCTGGCAGCTGATGTAGTTGATGTTGGCAAGTTAGTGAGCTGTTTTGCGATCATTCCATAAATTAATAACTCAGGTGCAATTTTTTTTCTGCTTACTAAACATTTTAGAACTAAAGTTGAGTGAAATATATGTCCCCCCCCAATGAAAATATTAAAACTCTCACACCTTGGGCAGGTGAATAGCCAAATGAAATCTATGGGGACGACACAAGTACAAGTTTGGGCAAACCCAGCCCGGGGGTGGGGGGGGGGGACTAGAAGACAGCACCACCCCACCGAGGAACTGGGAAGGGAATGTCATTGCTAAGGATCTAGTGGATTGGGGACAGAAAGGTACCTGATGCCAAGAAACCCTGAAGCCAAGGTCAAGGCAGTAGCAGGACAGAGCAAAAGCAATGCTCTCCCGAGCATCAGAAGCAGAGGCAGGAGGTGAGGTTAGTGAAGAGCCAGGCAAAAGGCCCCAAGACCAGGTCATTCCACAGGACATATGACTGCTTCCTGGGCATCTGAATTGTTGGCACAGAAGACTGACAGACTCTTGCTGTGAAAAAGAAGACCCTTTGATTTCCTGGGCCTGAGAGGAGCTGACCCTGGAGGAAGAAAGCTCAAGACAACAGGTCTTGTGTTTAGTGTGTGTGTCTCTCCCTTGTAACCTCCAAGTGAACCCCAGAAATCAAAACCAGCCCAAAGTTCCTGAGGGACATCACCTAACCGGGCCTCTCTTACAAAGTCTTGGCGAAGGAACACTTTGCTCTGACTTCCCAAGTAACAGGGGATCAGCTCTCTTTGCAAATCCCGGGAACTGAAAAGGAAGCTCATTTCTGCTGGAACTGACCTGTTAGAGAGAGATTCCCTAAATGCCAAGGATAGTGGGGGACGTGTCAGCTCTTGGGGGACGTCCTGCCAAAACACGAACCGGAGGCCAATATGGAAACCAAAGCTTGCATTTGAGTTTCTTCCTGGCCCAATTGTATTTGTCTTAGAAATAAGGTTGAACTTTTCTACTTAGCCATTCCCCCCTCAATATCACCCAAAGGACCTCTATTAAAACGTTAGCTAGAGCCGCACACCTGTAATCCCAGCAGCTCAGGAGGCTGAGGCAGGAGGATCATAAATTCAAAGCCAGCCTCGGCAAAAGGAAGGTGCTAAGCAACTCAGCAAGACCCTGTCTCTAAATAAAATACAAAATAGGGCTGGGGAGATGGGTTTAATCCCTGATCCCCCCCCCAAAAAAAAGCTTGCTATAGTCCAGATAATAGAATCCTGGTAAGAATCAAATTGCTTCCTACTATTTTGCCAAGTTGGGTCCTGAGGCCTGACATTGTCCTTCTGTATTTTTCCAACTTGTCTTCCCTGTTCCATGTCCTCCCCCACCTTCCAACTTCTCCTTAAGTGTGCCTGTCCTCAAACAAGGACACTGGAACAAGTACCAGAGCCCACACTGCAAGGATCAGAGCATTCTTGTCAAGAACAAAAGCGTTTCTTCCTCCAAGACAAGGAAATATCAGCCGGGCCCAGGAGCACAGGTCTGTCATCCTAGCTGTTCAGGAGGCTGAGGCAGGAGGATCCCTTGAGTCCAGGAGTTGCAGGCCAGCCTGGGCAACTTGATGAGATCCCCCCAATTCAAAAAAGTAAGAAACAAGGAAGGAGAGAATAGGAAAGGTACAAGGGTCTTCACAGTCCACAGATAGAGCAAGCGAAAGCAAACAAAAGTGTGCTCAAAGCCAGGCATGGTACTGTCCTTGGGACCCCCCTCCTCTCATGGTGTCCTGAGGTGCAGCTACGTCATACCTTGGTTCTTCCAGAACGTGGCGTAGACAGGCAGCTACTGAATGCTCTAGATACCCCTCCTCCAGATAACGGATGCGCTTACCTTTCCTGGACCATTCAAAAAAGCAGGACTCTGTTTTCGAACATCAACGTCCCATCACAACATCATTGTAGATCTTGTATCTGGAAAGGATCTTAATGAACATATAACCCAAGAGGTCTTCAGCTGAACGTCGGTTTGAAAGGCCTATGAAGCCCTCACATCATGAAGGACGCAGCCTGGGGACAGGCCCGGGGATGGCGCACAGGTGCCTGGATGGAACCTGCCTAAAAAGATGGACATTCTTGGGAAACCCTTTTTCCTAATTTCTTATAATACGATTCCTAGCCTAAGGTCCGGTTCTCACTGCTTTCTTTTAAAAGGGAGTGTGGAAAAGAATGGACTCAGGCCTTGAGAATTCATCCGGAAGGAATCAGTGAGGAATGGACCACCACAGGTTGAAATGTGAGGTTTTCTTGGTTTTGTTGTTGTTATTATTTTGAGACACAGTCTTGCTGAGATGCCCAGGCTAGACTCAGACTTGCAATCCTCCTGCCTTAGCCTCCTGAGCAGCCAGAATTACAGGTGTATACCTCCACACCTGGCTGAAATAGTTTTTGAAGACACTGTGTGTGTGTGTGTGTGTGTGTGTGTGTGTGTGTGTGTGTGTGCACATGCCCATGCTAGAGACTGAACTCAGGGCTGCAACTCCAGCTCCTGAAGGCATTTAAATAGAGGATTATAGGATTTCTCTCCCCTTTTTCTCTTTCTAACACTATTCTCAATTTCTGAACCTTGCACCTGAGAACGATTGATCCCACACACAGGTCAAGAGTAGACCCTCTTGGGCTTTATACAATCGACATATCCTCACTCCCTGGACTTCATGTTTGGTTTTGATAGCACAGAACCCAGGTTAGGGCAGTGGGGCCAGTGAGACTACATTTTGGACTTTTGTTTGAGCTCTTGATGCTGCGAGTCTTCTCTTTTCTGATGAATGAAACCTGGAAGCAGGCAGGTATGGAATCATCAATGGAAAGCAAGAGTCCAGGATTTGTTTTTATCTTTTGGGTCCTGGACCAAACCTTTCCTGAAGCCAGTGAGCTCTGCACGTTTCATCAATGTTCACCGGTAAATTCCCCTGACTGTTTACGTCAACTGTATTTTGTTTTCTGATTCTTGCCGGGGAAAGATCATGAACCAATACAAGCTTATGTGAAACCCAATGTGTATTCATAAAGATTTCCTAACTCCAAACCAACATTTATCCAAAGCCGATTTCTCTAGTATTCCCAGTAAGGTAACATGATGTACTTCTATAATAGATTCACATAAAAGTAATTAGGCTATGATCTTATAGTGAGTCAGCTGCAACACAATAATTGGAATCAAGGAACTTGAATTCCCACACCCCTGGAGACATTATCGAGTCTCTTAGGAAATAATGTTGACACGTTGCCTAACGTGACATTTAAATCCTCCCTCATGTTCCTCTTGGTGAAATTGTGACAGATAGTTCCTGCTTAAAAGGACACGGTCATTTCTCTTACACAATTATTACTCACTAAGCAGAACATCGAACTGAAAGGAAAAGGTACTGTTTAAATAATATTAGGTCCTTTGTTTACTAATACAATGAGGCAACACTAACCTGGTAACTAGGAAGTTGGATTCAACTGTCAAATTGCTCCAGATTTGCTCAAGGATCTGTCTGGAAAATACAACAGAAGCCTATGGCTTATTTGAATAAAAGAAAATGAACCCTGATCACTATTTGAGAGCTACCTTTGTTCAAATACAGATGAAACACAAAAAGATAGGCCCTGTTCTTTTTTCTCCACAATTCCTTATTCACAGAAGGATGCCTTGACTCCAGGACATGAAGAATAAAGACTTTCAGAATTATTCCTGACCTCTGACCTCTGAGGAGCAACTTTTTTTTTTAAACTTGCAGAATGTGTGACGAATCATGATTTTTCAGATTTACAAAAGTGCTCTTTAAACTCTTTTTTAAAAAATGCTGATATATACATATATACATATTCAAACACTGATACTTTTTTTTTTTTTTTTTTTTGGTGGTGGTGCTGGGGATTGAACCCAGGGGTCTGTGCATGTGAGGCAAGCACTCTACCAACTGAGCTATCATCCCTAGCCCTAAACACTGATATTTTTGATGGTGCTGGGAATCAAACCCAGGGCCTCCTGCATGCTAAGCAATCACTACCACCTAGCTATGCCCCAGCCCTATTGTTATTTTTTTTACTATGATTAATATTTATTTATTTTGATTTTTAGAGAGAGAATCTCCCTGTGTGGCCCATGGACTTAAATTCCTGGGCTCAGGCAATCCTCCTGCCTCAGCCTCCAGAGTAGCTGGGACTACTTTGCCCACCACTCTGCCGGCTCTCATTAACTCTGTGTACAATATGTTTTTTAGTCTCTCTGGGCCTCAGTTTCCTCCTCTGTGAACTGAAGGGCTTAGACCAGCTGCTCTGGTGGGTCCCTTCCCTGAAAGTCTCTGAGTTTATGAGCCTCAAGTTCATCTTACTACAATGCCAAGAATCATAATTTATAACTACACATCCTCTGTAGCTTCTGGTCCTTCCTGATGGCAGTCAGAAGACAATGATTCAGTTTAGAATGGCAATATGTAAGAAGGATTCATGAGTAGGAAAACAAATGCCTCAAATTTTGCAGGAATATTTTAGTCTGATCCAAAAAGAGACCTAGGGCTAATTTTTGAAATTCAAATGTTTTTTAGGTTGTTGTAAAAACAACGATAAAGTACGAGACATTATTCTTTGGTCTGCTTTGCCCTTGTACAAAAAAATTCTTCCTGGACTCTCTTTAATCAGTGTTCACCACAAAAAAGGAAACAGAAGAAACTGTAGCATGTATTATTTCAGCATGTTATATGTCCATGGGGCCTGATGGATAGATAGCTTCATGTGACATCTTTTTAATTTCAAACCTGAGTTGAATTTGCAGGCTGTTTTGTAACTGACATATCAAAACAAAAGTAAATCAAAATTCATCAGAGATGAATAACCCCTTCTAGGATTGGAAATAGTTTTGTGTTTTTGATGAAGCTCTGTGGGGTTTAAAAAACATTTTTTAATTAAGTGGAAAAATCAATGTAAAAAAAATTAAATGTATGGCCCCATGTGGTGGCACATGCCTGTAACCCCAGTAATTGGGGGAGGCTGAGGCAAGAGGATTGCAGGTTTAAGGCAAGTCTCAGCAACTTAGCAAGACCCTGTCTCAAAATAAAAAATAAAAAGGGATGGGGGATAAGCTCAGTGATAAAGTACCCCTTGGTACTAAAAAAGAAAAAAACAAACTAAACTAAATGCATGGAACGCTACAAGCTGTAACTGTAGTTTGGGGCTTCCTTTGTTCGATTTATTATTGTTGTTATTGTTTTACTGAAAAGAGCATATGTTGATTTGAATCGTATGAACTTGTTGTCTTCATAGGCCGGGGATGCAACTTGGTGGTACAGCATTTGCCCAGCATGTGCAAAGCCCCAGATTTGATCTTCAGCACCTCCAAAAACAGGTCACTTGGTTTTACCTAATACCTTGTAACTCAATTTATTTAAATGTTCTTAGCTTATAACTTAAGAACTAAAGTTCTTCAAAAAGATGAAAAGTAGCAGTTAGAAATTGTGGGGTTCAAAGTTTGTAATGGGAGGAGCCAGTTACACTGAAGTACATTTTTTCTCAACCACTTAATTAAACTATCAAAGTAGAACAACTTATTTGCATGTGTGTGTGTGTGTGTGTGTGTGTGTGTGTGTATTTAAATCAACAATATAGAAGGACTAAAAATGAAAAATATATGTATCCTGCTTCTATCCCCTAGAAAATCATTCTTTCTAGCTTTCTTCCATCTGTTCACTCTCTTCATCTCTAAATAACATGTTCACATATGTATAGTTTTTTTTTTAAAGAGAGAGGTGAGAGAGAGAGAGAGTGAGAGAGAATTTTTAATATTTATTTTTTAGTTTTTGGCGGACACAACATCTTTGTTGGTATGTGGTGCTGAGGATCGAACCCAGGCCGCACGCATGCCAGGCGAGCGCGCTACCGCTTGAGCCACATCCCCAGCCCTATGTATAGTTTCTTTATCTAAACACCATCTACTCCCTGCCACGATGAATGAGCTACTCATGTTCTATGTCCTCTTCACCTTCCATTTCATATTTTCTTAGTCATTTTTCTATTTTAGAATTTTTTTGCTATTAAAGAACGTAAATAGCCAGGCTCAGTGGAGCATGCCTGTAATCCCAACGGCTGGGGAGGCTGAGGCAGGAGGATGGCGATTGTTTGAAAATGTAGTTATTTAACCCCAATGTTTGGAGCACCCTCATTCTCATGACACAGGGTTGGTTGGTTCTTGTGAGGGTACCCTGGCTGTGTCACAAGATAGTAGAGAAGCAGAAAGGGAACAGGCTACAAATGGAAGAGGCCAAGTAGATGGAGTAGCCTCATTTTATAATAAATCTACTCTCAATTGGACTAACTCAGTTATGTAAAAATTATGTTAATCCCTTCCAAGGGTCGTGACCCCATGACCTTCTACCTTTTATTAGGCCCTGCTTTTTATTCTTTCTTTTTCCCCTGTGGGACTGGGGATGGAATCTCACACCTGCTAGGATAGGCAAACACTCTACTTCTGAACTATATCTCTAGCCCTAGGTCCTACTGTGTGTGTGTGTGTGTGTGTGTGTGTGTGTGTGTATAGGTAGGTAGGTGGGTGGGTGGATGGATAGTACTGGGGATTGAGCTCACTAACCACACCCTCTGCCCTTTTTTATTTTGAGACAAGACCTCATTAAGTTGCTGAGCCTGGCCTCAAACTTGTGATCCTGTGCCTCATTTTCCAAATCTTTGGGATTATAGGCACACACCACCAAGCCTGGCTTTCACCTCAACACTGCCCTACTGGGAACCAAACTTCCAGTACATGAACCTTTGCAAGACACACTCAAATCATATCCAAATTGCCACAGTCTGGCTGGGCACAAAATAACCGAGCCACCACACATGCCTTGTAGATTCAAACAGCAACTCTTTATTCTCGAACTCTCACCGACACTCTACACGCAAGTTCTGGAAAAAATATACTCCCTCCACCGGGCTCTGCTACCAATATTCCCCCACACCCCAGAACTCAGGGAATTCAAGGAGCGGGCGCCTGAGGCAGCAGGATACGCCCTATTCCCAGCAGGATCCACCCTAAACCTGGAGCCACCCTAATCCAACAGGATCCACCCTAAACCCGGAGCCGCCCTAATCCCTGAGCAAGGTCACCTTCAAATGAAAACTCTCAAACATTCATGCAATGTTACTGCAAATGACCTGGGTCCAAGGCAAGCCCATTTCCACAATGGAGAGTCCTCCCTCTAAGCAACATTGGTAGGCTGACAAGGAAATTGACATGCGTCCTACTTGGCTATGGCTCTCAGCACCAAATCATAGTAGTGTTTAAAATTATAATAACACCTTGGCATGATGGTGCACACCTGCAATCCTAGTGACTCTAGAGGATAAGGCAGGAGGATCACAAGTTCAAGGTCAGCCTGGGCAACTTAGCAAGGTCCTCAGCAACTGTCTCAAAATAAAAAATAAAAAGGGTTGGGAATGTATCTCAGTGGTGCTAAGGAACTCCTGGGTTCAATCTTCAGCACCACAAAAAAAATAAAATAATAATAACAATATGCTCAAGTTTATCTTCAGATCACATAAAATTATAACAACAAAGTTACAATGACTACCATTTATAGGGCGCCTTAAGTTCCTGATTCCACTCATGCTTTACAAACACTGGTTTATTTGATTTAAGATGATCAATAAATGCAAGTGACTTTAATCTGCAAAGGAGGTGGAGATGTCATTTGTTAGTGGACAGTATTAAAACAAATCATGTGGAAAATGACATTGCTCTGTGTAAAGGAATATGACTATTTTCATAACTATTTCTCAGATAAGGTACAAAGGCCAACATTATCAGAGCTGCTGCTTGTGGGGATGGGCCATTTCTAAGGCAATCTTAATA
Organism: Ictidomys tridecemlineatus; assembly: GCF_052094955.1. NCBI lineage: Eukaryota > Metazoa > Chordata > Mammalia > Rodentia > Sciuridae > Ictidomys > Ictidomys tridecemlineatus. The sequence goes on from NC_135479.1 coordinate 87,869,984, forward strand.
TCTGTTCTCTGGGCTGGGGATGTGGCTTAAGCGGCAGCTTGCTCGCCTGGCATGCGTGCAGCCCGGGTTCGATCCTCAGCACCACATACCAACAAAGATGTTGTGTCCGCCGAGAACTAAAAAAATAAATAAATAAAATAAATATTAAAAATTCTCTCTCTCTCTCCTCTCTCACTCTCTCTTTAAAAAAAAAATATCTGTTCTCTCAGGGACAAATAATGGCTTCTCAGCGGTTCAGCACCCTGTCATAACAATTCTAATACCCAGTTATGGATAAAATATTTTATAAGAAACTGAAATACTTTTTTCTATATGCTTCTAAAATTCAGGAACAAAAATAAGTTAATTTTAGTTAATGAAGAGCCAAACTGTCTTATGTATATGCCCATAGAAGGTAGAAAGTGGACCTGTTCTCAGAGACAGCATGCTCAACCAGTGGTCCACAGCTCTCTCCTGCCTCCTTCGCTTCCTCAGCTCTGCACTGTAGTGCTGGGTATGGAGCAGAGGTGGACATTTGAATGTAGGTACTGCCCCTTTGTAGCTTCTCACCACCAGTGAACCACTTCATTTCTTCAAACATCAATTTCCTCATTTACAAAACTAAGGAAACAATGTCTCTAGATTAGGGTTTTGGTGAAGATTATGAAATAAATCACACTAAGCAAATAGTACAGGGCTGGAGCCTTAGTTATTTATAAATGATTGTTATTATTACTGTGGGATTTGTAAGTATGCCCTACAGGAAGGGTGTCAGATGAAGCAAATAAAAATACAGGATATTCAGTTTATTTTGAATTTCAAACAGTCAGAAATAAATTTTTAGAGTAACTATGTCCCAAATATTGCACAGAACATGGTTATACTAGAAAATATCCATCTGAAGTTCAAATTTAAGTGGGCATCCTATGTTTTATCTGGCAAAGACAAACAGGTTTAGTAAAATAAATGTATGGAAAAATATAACTGTGATTAAATTTGACATTTCATCTGCTCTTATTTGGTAGGCCAGTATTCCTCTACACAGTATTTTCTCTTCCAGGTAATGCTCAAGTATCACATATCAGAAAAATAAAAATAGTCCCCATGTTATTGCAGCAGAATGTAAAATTTTTACCAAATTGAAATCTGTTGGATCTCTCATTATTTACTGAACTGTAGTCAGGGGTTTTGAAACTGCTTAGTGAATTATATTTGTGTTTAAATCCTTAATTGGAAAACCACAAAGCACTAAATATGAAAGGTATATTAATGCCTTCTAAAAACATTCAAACTACAAATCTCAGCATAGCTTTGAAACACTCTTCCATAATGTTCTTGTTTACCAAGCTTTCTTTGTGCACTCCAGATAATTATTTTTCAAAGTGTTGTTTATTTTCAACACACACACACACACACACACACACACACACACACACACACACACCACAATAAGAAGCGTTTTCTATTTCATTGCAGGCTCTTTCTCTTACCTAAACTAAAAATCCTGCAATCAATGCTACCAGTATGTTAGCTTGCCTCTAATTTATAGTTAGTTTTTTGAGATAATACTTCCATTCCTTAGTTCTTTTTCAACCTTGCCTATAAAGAAATGCATTCTAGTCTACTTGCACAGTGTTTTGCTATTTCTAAGAACCAATTTAATGCCAAACTCTATAAAATGCTTCTGCAAATCTTCTGAAAGTTACCGGATTTGAGTTGTCTTTCCCTTGGTCATAATTATAAACTTAGTTTCCCTAAATGTTAAAAAATCCAAACAGCTTGTTGCATTTCTTAATTCATAATTTTTATTTAATAAAAAAGGCACTGCTCCATTTCTTTTTCCAAAAAACTGCACACCTTCTGCCCAAACTCCTGCAGCTATAGTGCTAAAGTACTGGACTCTTCAGCTCCATCTCCCGTTAGCAAACGTGATTACACCCTCGGCTCCGCCCTAGGGCAGCGTCCACTACAGTCAAAAAGCAGAGCCACCATCGTTATTTTGGAATTTGACACTAAACCAAGTGATTTCCTGTAGGCTAAGAATTGCAGTGCCCGAGCAAAACCAGAGGGTCTCTCAGTGAACAGGAACCTTAGGAAAGCATGTACATTGGTGACACTGAGAAATTCAGTTGAATCCGGAGGAAGACTATGCTGCTGGCATAGGAAGCCTGAAAGCCCCCCTGTCTGGCGATCCCCGGTGAATCCGGGCAGGAGCCCCGCAGGGGCATTTGCGGCGGGCGGCGCTCGGCACACCATAGTAGCCGCGGGAGGTCCTGGGCACCGTATCTTTTAGTGACGTCACAGAGCCGGAGGGAGAACGCTGGGGACGGCGGGGAGGTGCTGTCCCCCGCTCGGTGAGGACGACCCGGGCATGCGGGAGTCGTTTCGGTGCTCTCATGGTCCCGCGCCGCCGCCGGCAGCATCTCCCAGAGCCTGGGCACCTGGGAGCGCCCAGGACACTCAGCCGTCCACCTGAGGAACCTGCGGGACGGGGACGCCCGCCTTCTGCGTGTTATGAATGTGCTTGTCACTAAGCCCTGCTGGTTTCTGAAGCTTGCTGCGCGGGGCTCCCGCTTCCTCGCGCCGGGGCCCCGGGAGCCGAGGAGCCGGGCGGGCCGGGGGCGGGGCCTGCTGCCGCCTCGGGCTGCGCCCAGCCGCGGGCGGGCGGGGGGCGGCGGCGCGGGCGAGCGGCGCGGGGATTGGCTGCGGCGCGCGGAGACGTCAGGCTCCCGCGGCCGGAGCGGCCGCCTGGCCCGGCGCGGCGCAGTCGGCTCGAGTGCTCCCGGTGAGGAGGAGGTGTCCTCGGCTGTGCCGCCCTCCGCCGCCGTCGCCGGGCTGCGCCGCTAGAGCCGGGACGCGCCTCTGCGCTCCTCGCCGCCTGCACCCCCGCGGCCGCCGCTCCCCTCGCCGTCCGCACACCCACCATGACGAAGAATGAGAAGAAGTCCTTCAACCAGAGCCTGGCCGAGTGGAAGCTCTTCATCTACAACCCGACCACCGGAGAGTTCCTGGGGCGCACCGCCAAGAGCTGGGGTGAGCGGGCGGGCCGGCGGGCGGGCGCGGCTCGGGCCCCGCGGGCGCCCCCGGCCTGGACGGCGCCGGAGCGAGCGCGGCCCCATTCATTTCGCGCGGGGCCGGCCGGGCCGGTGCGGCTGCCGGCGGGGCGCGGCGTCGGTGGCTGCCCCGGCCCGACCGCGACCGTCTCCTTCTCCCGCCGGAGCGGGGCGCACGTGCGGCCCGGCTTCCCGCCGCGAGCGGCGCCGGAAGCCGGGGACCCCCGCCGGGCCGGGCCGCGGGCGTACGGGGCCGAGCCTGGCCTCCTTTGTACCGAGCCGCCGGCCGCGGGGGCCAGGCCGAGGCTCCCGGCGCGCGGAGCTGCTCAGGGACGCCAGACCGGCCCCGCGCCTGGGGAGAGGAAATTTCCACTCCCGCCGCTATCTTGTGACTCGTCCACGCCGCCACCCCGACGGGTCGCAGGAGTGCGAGTGAGTGAGTGAGCAGTGTGTGTGGGTTGCAGGGACATGTGGCGGTGAGCTAATCGCCCGAGTACATTGTGCACGAACGTGCGCTTGAATTCCGATGGAGGAAAGGCCCGTAACAAGGTTGGTTCTTCCTCTTTTTCAATTACTGCGGATTTCTTATAGATTTGCCTCTTCAGGGGAAAGTCAGTAATTCCTACAATTTCTTTTTCTGTGCATTCAAAAGATGAGTGATGTCGTATGTTTGCTTGTTCTCTGAGTGAGCTCTTTGTTTTAAAAGAAATATTTAATCCATCTACTAGGGTACTGCTGCTTTAGGATGCCTTTTTGTTTGTAAAGTGATTACCGATGGCCAAGTGCTTTTTTTTGGGGGGGGGGTCTTACACTGAAGTAACTCATTTCACCTTTTTAAATCCCTTTGAAAAATATTTGGCTGGTGGATCTTGACACACCTTTACGTTGCTGGAGTTGAAAACTGTTCACATGTTTAAGAGAAGCATGAAGACAGTAAAGGACCTATGACTCAGAAAATAAACTTGCTGCCGACTGAAATGATCTCCTCCAGGGTGGAAAGGAGACTTGAAGTTCTGTCACAAGCCGAAAGGAACCTTGGAGGTTTTCTAGCCCAACCTTCACTTTAGAGATGAGAAAAATGAGACCCAGCGAGGTTGTGATTTTGACTGTGTAAAATTACATATTCCGAAGAGCCAAGAAAAGAACCCAGTTCTCCTTTAATCCTAGTCCAATGGTTGTATTATTTTACAGATGCCTTGCCTAACTGCATGGTAATCACTCAAGATTTTTATTTAAATTGCTATCTTCTTTTGGAAACATACTTGTGTGATGCAATAAATCTTGCATCCGGAGTTACATGGAAAAAAAATGAGCACTTCCAGAGTTTAATTGTTTCTTGAGTATATGAACTTTGTCCTGAAGAAATTTTTGAGTAGTGGAGACAAATTAATTTTTATAAGCTACCTTTGTTTTTTCTCTGTTCCTCAGCATCTTTTTCTAGCATTGAGTCTTTTCACTTTGTTAGAATGACCTTTTTTTTTTTTTTTTCTTAAAGTGCAGATAGTGCTCTTTAACCTTTGTATTTTATGATCTTGGAGTAGAGATTTTATTGGGAATATGCATTTAAATAGATAACGTGTACAAGTTTCAAAGTATAGGGCAGGGTGTAAGGGCTGTAGTAGTATACACAAGTGAAGTTGGGATTCATTTTAGAAGGATTAAGACAAGATCTCTTTTTCAGAGTTGATATTTGTTTGTTTTGCAGTACTGGGGGTTGAACCCAGGGGTGCTCTACCTCTGAGCTACATCCTCTACATCTCCAGACCTTTTTTATCTTTTGTTTTGAGACTAGACCAAATTGTCTTGAATTTGTGATCCTCCTGCCTCAACCTCTCAAGTAGCTGGGATTACAGGTGTGTGCCATTTTGTTTGACTAGTATTTATGTTACTCTTAAAAAACAAATAGTAAATCTCTTTATAACAATAATATTAAGCTATTGTAGAAAGGATAAAAGGTGACAATTAATCCATAATTTGTTCCCAATGCAAGGGCATCCCTCTAAGGATGTGTTGGCCAGGGGTGAGGAGACTGAAGTCCATCCTCAGTTGACCAGGCTGTGCTTCTGGAGCATGACTGGGTCTGTCTCAAGGAGGAGTCCTCTGTTTTAATTCTCACAAAGGCAAGGTCACTTGGGAAACCTGTGTGTCTGTGGGACTGTCTGCTAGGAGAGGTACCTTTTTCTAATTCTCTTGTTGATCCTGCATAATATAAGCTAACTGCCTGATTTCATCACATAATGCTTCATATCTCTTTCTGAAAAGCATACAACATTTCAGTTTTTTTTTTTAATCAAGAGATCATTCTTCTGAGTATAACATGAACATCTTCCCATGTTATTTAAAGATCTACATTACTTTTTTTTTCTGGTACTGGGAATCAAACCCAGGGGTGCTTTACTTTACCATTAAGCTACATCCCCAGCCCTTTTTATTTTTTCAGACCAGATCTCATTAAGTTGCTTAGGGCCTTGCTTAGTTGACCACACTGGCCACAAACTTGGGATCCTCTTGCCTCTTCTTCACAAGTTGCTGGAATTACAGATGTACACCACTGTGTCTGGCTGCATGTCACCATTTTTATTGATATTTTAAAAAAAATTTAGCTGACCACTGTCCCATTGCAATTAGATATGCTGTGATTTTTTTTTTCCTTTCATTATTGTATGCTGGTCCTCCTGCCTTATATTTCCTTCCCCCTGACATATTTGTTTTTGCACATTTATGTCCTTGGATATATTTGTACTGGTATATCTTTTGTGTATACCTTTTGTTGTGTTTTGTTTTGGTTTTTTTTTTTTTTTTTTTGGTACTGGGGATTGAACCCAGGGCCTTGTGCATGTAAGGCAAGCACTCTGCCAACTTTTTGCATTTTGAATACGTGTTGTCATAGTGCCTTTCTGGAAACCTCTGCAATTTATACTTCAACTGAATATATAGTGGTATCTTATACCTTCATCAGCAAGGAAGATATTCTTACCTGTGTTATTAATTTTAAAAACTTACAAGAAAGCTGGTGTGGTGGTGCATGCCTGTAATTCCAGTGGCTTAGGAGGCTGAGGTAGGTTGATTGCAGGTTTGAAGCCAGCCTCAGCAACATAGTGAGGCTGTAAGCAACCTAGTGAGATCCTGTCTCAAAATAAAAAAGGGCTGAGGATCCTTGGTACAAAAAATCAAAACAAAACAAAACAAAAAAAACTTATAAGAAAGCTCCCTTTTTCATTTGCACCAAAGTTTTATTCTAATTTTCTTTTTGGCTCTCTTATTTATTTTCAGGGCAGGGGATCAAATTCAGGTTCTTGCACATGCTAGGCAGTTACTCTTCCATTGAGCGACACCTTTAGCACCTCTCCTAATTCTTTAATCTTTTTTGGTAGGACTTTGCATTTATTTGTATTTTTCTTATCAAAATGTTCCAGTTTATTGACATTTAAAAAGAATTCTGATTTGGTTATCCAAGAAGTGATAAGTTAGGCACTTTATAAACTTGTAAATTTGAGCTGACTTTGCCTTCATGCTCATCAAGTGCATTCTTAGCTGGGTATAGCAGTGCATGCCTATAATCCCAGTGGCTTGGAAGGCTGAGGCAGGGAGGATTGCAAGTTCAAAATAAGCCTCAGCAAAAAGCGAGGCACTGAGCAATTTAGTGAGACCCTGTCTCTAAATAAAATACAAAAAAAGGGCTGGGGATGTGGCTCAGTGGTTGAGTGCCCCAGTTCAATCCCCAGTGGCCCCCCTCCCCCCGCAAAAAAAAAATTTAAAAAAAAAAGTGCATCCTTGGCAGTTGTTCTATCACCGAGTTACATCCCCAGTCATTGGCCGTTCTAAAAAACATTTTAAATCCTAAATTTAATGTAGGTGGAGGGAGGAAAAAATTGTTATCATTTTGTTTTTAACCTTGTTAAACTGCCAGGTCTGCTGGTGTGTAGAGAAAGGTCTTCTATCTCCACGATTTTATACATATATTCATTTATAATCTGAGATCTTCCCCTCAAATACATTACATATATTAAAAAGCACCCATGAAAAATCAATTTTGCTGTAAATATTTTGGATTAAGTGAAAATATTGCATGTTACATCACAATTACTGTATTTAAAACAGCTATAGACAGATTTTGAGTACTTTTATATTTGGCTAATAAATTATACTTGGTTATATTAGTTGTAAAATGCTTATATGCACATATGTCACCTCTTTTGATTTTCACAACAGCCCTCTAAAGCAGACTTGGTGGGTGATGGAAATATACTTAGAACTAGTATCTCAAACTGAACTATTGCGTACTTATTAATACACATCAGGAATAAGTGGTTGTCATTTATGATAGCACAGGACAAAGAAAATTTAGCGCCTACTGGCTGATGTTGCAAATATTAAATAACTTTGGGGCATGAAGTATAGTCATAGTCAAAGGAGTAAAAGAAATTTAGAGATCATCTTGTGTTACTTAAACTAGGTAGAGGGCCATGTGTTACAATTAACAATTTTTTAAAATGATGAAACAACATCTTTGTTTGTATGTGGTCGCCGAGAACTAAGAAATAAATATTAAAAATTCTCTCTCCCTCTCTCTCTCCTCTCTCTCTCTCTCTTAAAAAAAAATGATGAAACAAAATAGTAAAAAATCAAGTTTATTTAATAGTTTTCTAAGAGTGTTGTTTCCTGAAATGTTTGCATATTTTTTTATATGCAGACATCCTGATGTAAGATACATTTCTTACTGTGGCTTCTAGTCAAAAAAATCATTCATCTTGCCCAGTTCCCTCCTGTGAGCCACAGTTAAGAAACATTCTGTGCAACAGGGTAAGAAAATTGAGGCTATAGATTTGCCAAAATTCCCCTAGCGAGTTGGTGATAGAATAGGAACCTTGGACCTTCAGACTCCAAGGCCAGACCTTTTTCTTTTTAACTGTGCCATGAGGTGATAGCATTTAAAGACATCTGCTTGTGGGAGAGTTCTTTGGAGTTAATTAAGGTTTTCAATAAATGCTTTAGATTAACATTAACTTAAAACTTGAGATATTGGTTTCTAAGCATAGTGAGGATTCCAGACCAAATTTTAATTAGCACTTAAATTTTGTTCATGTGCCTTTTCTTTTATTGTAGGTCCATGAAGTCCCATTTTCTCAGTCATCTCCTCCCAATCTGGGTCATGCCTCAGTAAATTCTCTGCTCTGGAAGTCAGACTTCATCCCATCTTGGGTGTCTAACTGTAGTGGGGAAGACAAATGTGTATATTCTCCCAGTATCACCTTGTTTTATAAGATGGTGTCCTATGAGAGTGACATTAATGAAACTTTACAAAAATATGCAGTGTTTGGAAAGTAACAGGACTTGCCGTACCTTGTGCATAGGTTGTAAATGCAGGCCATAGGTGGGTATAGTGGTGGCAGAGCAAGGCAGGGCATGTCCTGAGCCATCACCCAGAAGGAGCAAGACAACACTCCTTGGACTTTCCAGGAAGTAGTCCTATAAGGGAAGGGAGGGAGAGGGCTAAGTCTGTGTGTTGTGTTGTTTTCTGGTACCATTGTAATTAGACTGTGTTTGTGTGCCTTAATAGTACAACTTTACCCTACCCCCAAAGTAATTCAGTTTTTAAAAATTGACTTTTTAATGTATATACATAGAATTAAACTAGTTCAGCTAAAAGGAAACTTGCTATCAATAGTAACAACTTTTCCATAATTTATCATAATTTATTAAGGACCAATCATTTAACACTGACTGAAAACATTTTTTATGTTATTATTTTCTAATTATACATTCATTATGTTGATTTTGAAGTGAAATCATCTGTAATCTTAAATCACTATAACCACTATTAATTTTTTTTTCTTTTTGTGTGGTACTGGGGATTGAATCAAGGGCCTTGTGCATGTGAAGCAAGCACTCTACCAACTGAGCTATATCCCCAGCCCCCACTGTTAACATTTTAACAGTCTTTTAAAACTGTATAAAGTTTTAAAATATGCAGTTAGCTGACTTTATCACTTAATGTCTAAAGAAAGTGGTTTTCCTTTGCCTTTGCTTAGAGATTGATATATTAGGTTTTTTCATAACCTTTGTGGTGACTTTCCAGATTTCCTGTTCAGAGTTACCTATTTTCGTGACTGATTACTATTTGTTGAGACTCCATATCTGCATGTGTAGTCATATGGCTTTTTTATATTACTGAAACCAGGTGCCTATCAGAAATCTTCAGTGCATATTTTATAGGTACCACTTCACATAAATCTCCATTGCCTTTGGGGTTCCTCAGCATGACATAAAAACTCTCACCTCTCTCTACCATTTCATGTAATTCTTTCCCACCTCTTCTAGGACTCTATCTTGGCTGACTATTTAGATGTTAGCTTGATCTCTGGAAAACTCTTTGAATTCCCCCTTTGCCTTAAGACTGGATTAACTATGTGACTTTACGTAGTATGCTGCTCCTAGTTTACTAGACTGTAAACTGCCTCTTTTTCTTCTAGATTCTTCTAGTGCTGGGATTGAACCCAAGGCCTTGGGCATGCCAGGCAAGCATGCTACCTCTGAGCTACAACCCTAGCCCTCCTATAGGCTTCTTATACACATCTTGTCATCTTTGGTTCTCTAACACCTCGCCTGTCCTGGCAGTGAATAGAAATGTAATAAAAACTGGTTGAGTGGATGAGCAGTATCATGAAATGTTCTTGGTTAGTCTTCTGTAGTATTATTTTTAATGTTCTTAGTGTTTGATGGTATTGGGTCCCATGGTATGATCATGCTCCCAGTGTTTGGACAGTTGTTTTTTTGTTTTTCCCCCATAGTACTGATGGGTTTTCATAGAAGTTTCAGTGTTAAAAGAGCTCTGGTTCTATCCCCAGTACTTGGGGTGCCGGTAAGGGGAGCTGAGAATTAATTCTACTTGGCCCATTAAGGGGAGACTCCGACAAGTTTGTGACATGTCTGGGTTGTACATCTGGTAAGAATAACAGAACCAGGGTTCTTATCCAGGTCTCCAGCTTGCCGCTGTATTGTTTTGTTCAGCTTCTCCTGCTTTTATGAGAACCTCATAAAGGCCTTTTTGTTTTTTTCCTTTAAGTTACCTGATCTCAAATTTATTTTAATAGTATCCTTCTCTCCCTTATGGGGCGCTCTTACTAATCATTCTGAAAAGACTTCTCTAGCTTAATGGCCTCCTACATACCTGTTTAAACTTTGTTACTGAGTCATTTGTGGAGCTAGCTCTCTTTTGTGACTTCCTCTTAGTGTTGTACTGGCGCCATGGTAACTGACCTTCCTCCAAGGCATGCAGTACTTTTCTTATCATGGTTTCTAGCCTGTTGGCAGTATGTGGCCCATAAGAAGTGATTCTTGATGTACTCTATGCCTCCCTGCTCTCTACTTGTGGAGCCATTCCTTTCCTGCTCCCTTGTCTGCTCTTCTGTTTCCTGAATACCTATTTCCCAGGTGCTAACTTGGGTCTTGTTTTTGTCTTTCCTGGCAATGGCAATCTAATAAAGCAGTTGTCAGGACTGTTCACAAATTTTGCCTCTCTCTCAGATTCCAGGCCCCTAATTATTTAGTTGGCTTCCTGTATATCTCACAACTGTGAGAGAGGGAGGCTTAGGTGTCCTAACTAACTGCAGCTGTAGTACCATATATGTTGCCTAGTAAACAGAGGTCATTCCCTTTCTTGCACTGAAATCCTGTATTTGTAATTTAAAAAATAACTTCACCAGCCTTTCTGTGATTTGGGTTCCAAACTTGGGTAAATTGTGCCAGTTTTGTATCCATAACATCTTTTCGATACCCCCATGGATATTCCTACAGTTTATTCAAGAATTATTTTTTTTCTGACCTTTTCACTATTTCTCCTTTTCCCCATGTTGGGAAAGTGTACATTCAGAGAATTCTTGGGGTGCTCACTTTTTTTCTAACTTCATAACTCTCAGGTAACAATCCCATTAACCCTGTCCCCATTTTACCAGGAACTGATAGTGTGTTTTACTTGTAAAATCTTAAAAACATTTCGGAGCCAGCCTTAGCGAGGCCCTAAGCAACTCAGTGAGACCCTGTCTGTAAAGAAAACCCGAGGATGTAGCTCAGTGGTTAGGCGCCCCGGGTTCGATCACTAGCACCTAAATAAATAAATAAATAAATCAAACATGAAATGAAGATCTTTTTTAAAGTTGTTTCAATTCAAATAGATAATTGACTTTCTTTTTTTTTTTTAAGAGAAAGTGAGAGAGACAGAGAATTTTTTTAATATTTATTATTTAGTTTTCAGCGGACACAACATCTTTGTTTGTATTTGGTGCTGAGGATCGAACCCAGGCTGCACGCATGCCAGGCGAGCGTGCTACCACTTGAGCCACATCCCCAGCCCCAGATAATTGACTTTCTGACTTTCATCTTTATTTTTTACAAAAGTGTGGTATCTAGGGAAGGAGGACTCTTAAGCTCCTGAGCATTTCCAAAAAGATCCAAGCAGTCAGTTGGAATCTATGTAACCTTGCTGCTGTCAGATTATTTCTAAGGCTCAAAATTTAATCATGCTGCAACCCACACCCCAAAATTGGTTGGATCCCCAATGCTTATCTAAGTTTAAGTAAGTTCCAGACAGCATGGCATTCAAGACTTCTTCTACATCGGCTTGGAGATAAGTTTCCAACCTTATAACCTGTCATTTCCCACCTCATCACACACCCCATGTAGTAGGCAAATAGGTGTATCTAATGCCCTGGGTCTGGAACTGCCACTTTGTTCCCTTCCTCATCCTCTGCACATTAATTCTTCCCTATTTCTTCACAGACCTGGTTTGAATGTCAGCTCTGCTGTAAGTCTTCTCTGATTTACTCTAATGATAAGTGAAAATAATACCATTTATTTCCTATAACATCTTCCCCAACCCCTAGTACTGGGGATTGAACCCAGGGCTATATTACCCCTGAGCTATGCCTCCAGCTCTTCATTTTTTGTTTTGAGACAGGGCCTCTGTAGGTTGAAGCTAAAGCTGGGCTCAAACTTGGAATCCTCATGCCTTAGCCTCCTGAGTTGCTGGAATTATAATCTTAGATTATAGTTGTGTGTGCGGGTATGTGTTCAGGTGTGTGTACAGGCATACATACATTGCTTCTACTAACTAGATGTTCTCAGCAGGATTTGCATCTACATTTTATTCCATACAGTATCTAGTACACAGTAAGCACTTAATATTTTCTTGATGAACAAATTGTCATTTAATCATTTCAGCTTGTGATTCATCTAGTCCTTGGGTTAAACTTGAGGCTTAACTGTAAAAATTTTATTTGTGGAGTTCATCATATAGGAAGGCATAATTCTGTCACTCAGATCATTATGAACTCTGTTTCCTTCAATTTCTAATTCATTTTGAAGTTTCCAGATAGAGCATTGTAGTAAAAGTGAGCCTGTCAGTATACATATTTTTATTTGATGAATCTTAGAAGTACACTAAAATATTAAGATGATGACCAGACTGGGACTCAGAATATAGACCTAAATTTTAGTTCCTCGTAAGCATCTAAGTTTAGAGAAGTCACATAAAATTTGTTAGCCTTCTATAAAAGAGAAAAGTTGTGTGTAGTTTCAAATGTCACTTTGAGTTAAGTATAAGGCCAATAAAAATGCTTTAGAATAGGAGGCAGCAGACTTTAAAAGGACCAGATAAGTATTTTAGGTTTGTTGGCTGCACAGTGCCTGTTGCAGTGTCTAACTTTTCTATTTGAAGTAGCTATAGATGGAAGAAATCTGAACTGATCTGAATGTGGTGTGAACTTTTGGCTTTTTAATATCATGTAACAGAAATAACACCAGCATTTGAAGTTTTACAAATACAAATGTGAGTAGCCATTAAATTCACTGTCATACTCAGCTTCTTTTCTGGGTTACCATTGTTAACTGTGTAGTGTTTTTTAAGCAATATATGGTGTATCTACTTTAGGTAGAAGTCTGGCAGTTTCTTGTAAAAAACAAATACACACCTACTCCCTGAGCAAGCATTTCTACTCTTAGGTGTTTATCCAAGAGAAATGAAAACATAGGTCCTCAAAAACATTTGTACAAGAATGTTCATAGTGGCTCTATTCATAATAGCCCCAAATTGGAAACAGACCAGGTTTCCATCAGCAGGAAAATGGATAAACAAACTGGTATGTCTAAATAATGGAATACTACTCAATGGTAAAAAGAAAAGATAGGCAGGACAATGGCTGAATCTCACAATTAGTCTGAATAGGAAGAAAGCTTTCCTGAAGAGATAGATGATTTTGTTTCTGTGAAATTCTAAAACCAGCAACACTTACCAGTACACTGGAAAAAAGTTCAGAATGATGGTTGCTTCTAGGGTGAGTGGGCGTGGGGACTGATTGGAAGAGATGTGGAGGAAATTTCAGGGATAGCATTCTGTATCTTGAGGGTTGTTTTTTTTTTTAATATTTTTCAGTTGTAGTGGACACAAAACCTTTTATTTATTTATTTATATGTGGTGTTGAGGATCAAACCCAGTGCCTTGCACGTGCTAGGAGAGCGCTCTGCTGCTGAGCCACAACATTAGCCCCATTGAAGAGGGGTTTTGACCATATATATGGATGCATTTTGTCAAAAACCATTGAATGGTACATTTCACTGAATGTAAATTTATTGCTAAATTTTAGTTAGTATGCATGTTGTAGTGTTTTGGGGGTAAAGTATACTGCCATCTGCAACTTGAAATGCACCCAAAAAATGACACAAGTATAGTAAAATGTTTATAGACTCTAGGTGCTTTTATGGGTGTTCACCGTTACATTTCATTCATATGCTTTTCTGTGCATTTGTAAATATTACTAATTGAGAAATAATTATGAATACCTTTCTTTTGATTGTCTTTACCAATCTCAGTCCTCCTATAGGAGATTTATCAGTTTGTCTTTTTTTTTTTTGGTACTGGGAATTGAACTCAGGGGCAGTCAACCACTGAGCCACATCCCCAGCCCTATTTTGTATCTTATTTAGAGGCAGCTGTCTCACTGAGTTGCTTTGGACCTTGCCAAGTTGCTGAGGCTGGCTTTGAACTCATGATCCTCCTGTCTCAGCCTCCCGAGTTACTGGGATTACAAGCTGATGTTTATCAGTTTTTCTATAAGTCCTGTTTCAGTGCATTCATACAAATGTTTATAAATGGGTACATATGGGATATGTAGGAAGAAGTAGTTTCTTTCCCCACTTTTACATGAGAAATAGGAAAATTACATGTTGTGGAACTTTTTCTTTTTCATTTAATATGTCTTGGCTGTGTTTCCATGTCAGTATACACAGATTTGTCTCATTCCTTTGAATAATTACATAATATTTCATAGTATGGCAACTTGACACACACACACATGCACACACACATATATGAATATGTGTATAGATAGATAGATAGGAATTTCCTTTTTTCCCTCACCTGGCACTAGGGTTGAATCCATGGGCACTCTACCACTAAGCTGTATCCTATGTCCTTTTTATTTTTTATTTTGAGACAGGGTATCATTATGTTGCCCAGGCTGGTCTCAAACTTGCAGTCCTTCTGCCTCAGCCTGCTGAGTAGCTGGAATTTCAGGAATGTGCCACTATACCTGGATATGGAGATAATACATATATATATTTTCTCCAGCTTAAACACTACTCTGTGCAAGTGTGTGAACAAGTATATAAAATTTTTCTAGGATAAATAAATTGAGAAGTGGAATCTTCAGTTGTATAGTATATGCTTATTTTTATTGTTAGTAGGTTGTGCTCCAAAAAAGCTATACAAAGTTAAACTCCTGAGTTTATCTGTTTTCTCTTCAATTTTTTTAGTAGTAGATATTATAACTCTTGAAGATTTTTTCCATTTTGATGGAGTGATGGTATCTGGCTGATTTAATTTGTAATATTTCTTTTTTAATTTTAATTTGTTATATATGACAATAATGCATTACAATTCATATTACACATATAGAGCACAATTTTTCATATCTCTGGTTGTACATAAAGTAGAGTTACATCCTTTATGTCTTCCTACATGTACTTAGGGTAATGATGACGATCGTGTTCCACTATCTTTCCTACCCCTATAACCCCCTCCTTCCCGTTTTCCCCTTTGCCCTGTCTAGAGTTCATTTAATCCTCGCCCTCACACACACAGCATATTATGAATCAGCATCTTTAAATCGGAGAAATCATTCAGCATTTGATTTTTTGGGATTGGCTAATTTCACTTAACATGGTATTCTCCAGCTCCATCCATTTACCTGCAAATGCCATAATTTTATTCTCTTTTAATGCTGAATAATATTCCATTGTGTCTATATACCACATTTTGTTTATCCATTCATCTACTTAAGGGCATTTAGGTTGGATAGAGCACTAATCTCTAGAATATATAAAGAACTCAAGAAAACACCAAAAAAACAAATAACCCAATCAATAAATGGGCCAAGAACTGAACAGACACTTCTCAGAAGAAGATATACAATCAGTCAACAAATATATGAAAAACTGTTCAACGTCTCTAGCAATTAGAGAAATGCAAAGCAAAACTACTCTAAGATTTCATCTCACTCCAGTCAGAATGGCAGTTATCAAGAATACAAACAACAGTAAGTGTTGATGAGGATATGCGGGAAAAGGCACACTCATACATTGCTGGAAGGACTGCAAATTGGTACAACCAATATGGAAAACAGTATGGAGAATCTTTGGAAAACTAGGAATAGAACCACCATTTGACCCAGCTATCCCACTCCTTGGTCTATACCCAAAGGACTTAAAAAACAGCATACTACAGGGACACAGCTACATCAATGTTTGTAGCAGCACAATATTTCTGATATCTACAACAAAGCATATTTTTGTTTGCTCGGTTTCCATTTCTTTAAAATGCCTGCAGTCTTTTGATTGTTTTTCTTTGGTATTATGTTCTCACGGGTCTAAGGGCATTTTGATATGCCTTGGATATTAATCCTTTATTGTCCTGCTGAATGTTCTTTATTTTCGCCTGAGTCCTGCACAGGCAATGGAAATGGGAATGGGCTGGCTACGAAATAAAAGCTAAGAAAAATAGAACAATGAGAAAACCCACAACAGAAAATATTTTCAGAAAGTGTGGTGGGAAGCTGATCATATGGATCAAGCATCTATACTACAAAGCAAAATGGAGCCCGAGCTTGCTATTTATATCGGGGAACAAAAAGGTTATAGATGGGCTGTCCAGTTCCCAAAGGGTTACTTACGCCCATCTCCAGAGCTACTATGAGGGATCTTCCTAGTAGAGCCAAGATAAAGGTCATGTGCCTTGGGCAGTCTATTGCTTGGGAGAGCCATGGATAGTTCCCAAGGCTACACCTAAAATTTCCCTGGCTGCCTTACTGATAGAAGACCCTCAAGTAATTCATGGGTGGCTTCCTGCACTTTATAGTTCCTTGCTCATCATTTTGCTCTCTCATATCATGACTCTTTTTCTTTACAACATAAGGATTCTTCCCCCCACCCCCCCAGCACTGGGCACTGGATCCAGGATGTTCTACCACTGAGCTGCATCCCCAGCACTTTTTATTTTTTTATCTTGAGTTAGGGTTCGTGCTTGCCTGGAATTTGATCCTCCCACCTCTTCCTTCTTAGTCGTAGCTAGGATTACAGGTGAGCACCACTGCACCTAGCTTTGTCTTAAATATGTCAAGAGAACTTTTAAAAGTGAAAAATAAACAGTTATATTAACTTTTTTTCTGGAATTTGTTCCATGAATTTGGTCTTTTTTTTCTCAATACCATATTTTTCTTCAGCAACAATAAAAGGAAATGAAGACAGTGTGGCTAAAACTCAAATTTTCCTTGTCCATGTCCCAGAAAATAATGCTTATTTAGAGGAAATACCTCTTATTTAGAGGTTACCACTATGTATGAATTTTATTTGTAAGTTTCTGGCCCATCAACACTTTATATAAATGTATTTTTAGAATTCTGCAACTCTCTTTGAGTGTTTCACACTTAAACATGTGGCTCTGCATCATTCTGAGGTTACTTTATTCCTCCTGGGGTTTTTGAGACCTATTTTTTTCTTTTTAGAATTACTGTTGAGTTGGGCATGGTGGCACATGCCTATAATCACAGCGACTCAGGAGCTGAGGCAGGAGGATCCTGAGTTCAAAGCCATCCTTAGCAACTTACTGAGGCCCTAAGGAACTCTTGGTTGAATTTGGTAGTTTTTTTCTATTGGATTACTTTATCTTGAATGCTTGATAATTGTTGGTTGGTTCTATAGTCCTTCTCTTTGGCCTTTCCTGTCATCATTCAGTGGTGGCCGGAGCTGTGTAACCACAGATGGTCTAGTTGTAGAGGTGCTCTGCTAGCATGGCCCATCCAGGACATTGCCTAATTTTCCTGCTTCGTATCCATGCTCCTGCTTCTGTTGCGAGTTGCATGGCGTGGGTGCATTGCAGGAGGAGCAGAATTCCTCTCCGCTGGCTGCTCCTGTTGTACTTCTGCTTCTCAGCCTAGTGCCTGACCCAGAGCTGTCTGAGCTTTACATCTTGTGAGCCAGCTTACCTTTCTCTGGGAGGCCTTCTCTGGTGAAATCCCCTTCCTTCCTCTCCCTGCTAGAGGCAGTTCCTCCACCCCTAACTTCCACTTGATATCTGTAATTCTTTGCTTATGTATCTGTCAATTGTGAAGCTTGAGCTATTGGAGAGGTAGAACAGAACTTATTCATGTAAATGTCTGTCACTGAAGAATAACACAGAATGTGAGTTCTTGAGTAAAAAAGATAACACAGCTTAAGCTTCCTGGGAGAGCAGGCCAGGTGAGGTCCATATAGAGGTATTGGCTTAGTGTTAGGTTAATTTTAGGCAAGTGATCTTTTTAGTTTTTCTACATTATAGTGATTATAATGTATAAAATGTGTGTGCATACATCTATATGTCTACTATATTTTATTATAAGAATAGTACATGTATAAAAATGCATTCTTTCTTTCAGTGAAGAATACTTTTTTTTTAATAAACAAAGAGTGATGGCACAACTGGATATTACTATGTGAAACACTGAAGGTGGACCCATGCCACAAACCATATACAAAAATAAACTCAATAGGTCAGTTAGGAAGTTAAGAGTTAAAACCATGAAATTCTTGGAAGTAAACAAATGCAAGTCCTGGTGTTGGATTAGGCAGTGGTGTTATAGCTACAACAATAGAAGCACAGGGATTTAAAGAAAAAATAGGTATATTGGACTTCGTCAAGACTAAGAATTTTTCTATTTGAAGAGAGACCATCATGAGAATGAAAAGACAGCTCACAAATAATAATAGAAAATGATCTGGGTGGCTCAAACCTGAAATCCCAGTTAACCAGCTACTTGGGTGGCTGAGGCTGAGGATTGTAAGGCCAGCTCCAGCCAGTTAGCAAGACCCTGTCTCAAAATAAAATTTTAAAAAGGACTATGGACATAAGGTAGCTCATTGGGTACCATGCCTTCGTGGTACATGTGAGGCCTGGGGTTTGATCCCCAGCACCCAAGGGAAAGAACTGATAAGAGGCTTATGTCTACAGTGTATAAAGAATTCTATAATAAAAAATTAATAACCAAATTTAAAAATGGGCAAAGGGTCTGAATAGACATTTCTCAAAAAAAGATATGCAAATGCCATAAGTTCCTGAAAAGATGCTCAACATCATTCATCTTTAGCAGTGTTGATAAGGATGTGGAGAAATTGGAACCCTGCTGGTAGAAATGTAAAATACACACTTCCAAATACAGAATTTTCTGAGTAATGGGAGGGTCTTCTTTTTGCTAGTTTACTTCAGGGTGGAGGCTGGTTCCCAGAAAGACCAGCCAAGTCCCAGTACGATTGGGTCTTTGAGGCAGCCAGACTTCCAGGGAGGGCAGGAGAAGGGGTTGGAAATTGAGTGCAGTTATGCAGCCCTCAAGTCCATCTGTCATACCTCCATAATGAGACCCCAGTCACATTGACATGTAAGTGGAACTACCAGGTTGGGAGACTTGTGCTGGGAGGGAGAGGGCAAAAAAGTTGTATTGACTTCCAGACCTTACGCTGTATGTTTCCTTTGTAATAAAATTGGAATCCTAAATCCAGCTTTTTGCTAAATTCTGTTATTTTTCTAGTGTCTGATATCACCCAAGGGGACAGTAGGCACCTCCTAGATTGGTAGCTGGCGGCTGGGGCACCTCTGCAGTGGAGGACAAGCCCTTGGCTCTCATAGTGCCGGGATTGAATTTTATAAGCAGGTGGGATTGAAGCAAGAGAGGGCCTATTTCTCCTTTTCCTGGATGACACAGGGTAAACCGTGGCCTTAGAGCAGAAACGGATTTTAAAAACTAGGGCTTCTCAAGAACAGCAATGAAGAAAGGGAGGAGGGTCAGTGCCTCTGAAAGAGAAGACATTGTTAGTGGTTGGGTTGCTGTTCTACTGTGTGCTCTTAGATCTCAAAGGGAAAATAAGAAGTAGCATTTGTGCTTCTGTACTGTAGGAATGACCGTGTGAAATAGAAAAATGCTGATACCGCATTAAATCGCAGTATTTGAGAATGTCTTTGGTTGTGATTTTTGTTGACCTTAAATTACTTACTTAACTACCAATGTTTGTGTTAGTTTCTTTTCTTGGGTAATGACTTCAGGAAATTTGGAGGATTTTAAACTAGGGAGCATTAGTAATAACAATACCTGCTGTTTATTGTTTCCCACTTAATCTAGTAGCAGCAGAGCAGACATGCTGGCACATTGAAGAGGTTCCACTTTCACTGTCCTTGAGGACCTCAGTGTTTGGGTTAAGCCCCATCAGCCCACTGAGCTTCAAGTTTACCCTGAGGTTAACAGCAACAATTTACAACTTCTTTTGTAAACCTCTGGTTATTTTTTTTTTCTCTTCTTAGGGAGGAGGAGGAGTTTCAGTTGATAAAGTATCACTACACTTATGAGTGGTCTTCATATATTTATAAGAGATTAGTTCTAATTTTTAAGTTTTGGGTTCACAAATTTTTTCAAATAGGGAGAACTCGCTTCAGTGCTTAAAGTAACTATCAGTAGACGCTAGTGTATGGCATCAGATGTTGACGTGGCCGTTGCTGATTTGTATATATGGTTTATGATATATAACTCATTTTAGGAAGCTTTGGAAGTTTTTTTATTGTATAATGATTCTTTTGAACACAGATTTGGGAACAGCTTATTCATGTCTGCTTTCTATTTAGTTATTTTGTAACTTATAAATTTCATTTACATTATTTTTCCTGTAAATTTAAAATCAAAATTTTGAAAGTAGTGTAAGAATATTTGAGATGACTGTAAAACACTACTAAATAATTAAACTCTTTGTTAGCACTTATATTTCAAATTCCTCCAATTTAATTTGTCCTGCATGCACCATCAGACTTCCTGTTTCCTAAGTGAAGTTTCGAAGTTTCGCTGGATCACAGCTAGACTCACTATGTATGTTTGTTGACCCTATTCTGTTGGGCAGAGGATCGAAGTGCTGTTACCTGTGTCTCATTAAAGCGGCCTGTGGTCTCTGTTTCATTTCCCCCTGCAGCAGATGGATCACTCCTTTGAGATGGGGCTTCCTCCTCTTTCTCTGAAGCAGAATCACAGGTGTGGTGGGGGGTGATGCTGCCTGAAGGTGACATCCTGTCCTCTCTTCTTGTGTTCTCTCCCTCACTGTCTTGGCCTTCTGGTAATTGGGGGGAGGGGTGGAATGCTAGTCTAAATTAAAATGAAATTATTTTAACTGTTTCCCCTTTACTTGAAAAGAGGGGATTGGGCGTGCTTTCCTGACCTACAATTGAAAAAGTCATCTAACTTGGCTTAATCTGTTTTGGGATCATGAGGTCATTTGAGAATCAGAAGAAAGTGTATAGTCCCTGGGGAAAATTATTCTATTCAGAAATCTATCATTACAGAAATTTTAGAACATCTAAAGTTACTCCTTGTAGGGCAGTGGGGGTCCACTTAGGAAGCCCTACTTTAGCCCCTCTGAGGAATGTAGTCTGGCAAACAAAAAAAAAAATAGGTTGTAAAGCTGACACAATTTCAGCTCTGTGAAGTTCAGTATTCACTATTGCTGTATCTAGTCTAATGTCTTTGATCAATTTATTTTTAAACATTTAAATGAGTGACAACTATATTCTAAGGATCACTTCTGATGTTAGAGTTTTGGATATAGATATTAAGAAAAATTATTGATTTTTAGAAGTTCCCAAAATAAAGTACTGGTTTGGGATATATTTGAGCATTTCCAAATCGTGAAGGAAGGGATTAAAATGTTGTTAAAATGTGTCTGCCAGATCTCGCTTTGTGCTTAGCAGTAGAGCTGAGAAGGTCCCTTGACTAGTGTGCCTGTTTCTGGTCTTGTCCTCCTTTCACTGTGCACGAGCCCTCACACTCTACCAGTGTTTCCTAAACTGTATTCATTGAGGACCATCTTCATAATTTTGCCTTCTTTGCCCATTTCCTGGTTATTGTTTTTTAAATCAATTCTGTTTTTAAAACAAATTTATACAAATAATTAGTATCTGTGAAATACAGGTTTAATTTACTAATTTTTTTCTGTTTGTTACTTAAACATATGAATATATTGGAGGAGAGGTTGTCCCAGCTAAAATCAATTTCTTCTTTCTTTAGAGGGCATTAAGTTCATTTTGGGAAACACTCTCCATGTACTGAATCATAAAGCTCTGACTGAACCAGAGTAGGAGTGGTGGAAGCTACTTCAATTTGGGAGGGACCAGAGGAAAGGAGGGCTCATGGGATGAGTGGCTGCTGCCTGCTGAAGTATCCGTTGCTTGGGCAAATCCTTGCGGCCTGAATATGAGGATATTTGGCTGTGTGCATGGCAGTGCTTGGGCTCATAGCCTCGCAGTAACCATGTTTGGTTTTGTCTTTTTTTTTAATTAACTTGGACAAATGTGTGTGCACATGTCTTGTCTTCACATTTCATAGGTTTTAATTTCTTTTGCAGGTTTGATCTTGCTCTTCTACCTAGTTTTTTATGGGTTCTTGGCTGCACTCTTCTCATTCACAATGTGGGTAATGCTTCAGACTCTGAACGATGAGGTTCCAAAATATCGTGACCAGATTCCTAGTCCAGGTAATTACACTACATTTATAATTTCTAACAAAATTGGATTGTATTTTAAATTCACCATAAATCTCTTCTGCATTATAGCAGATAGAAGATAATGAAACTTTGGAGTGCGGTAATGTGAACAATATTATTTTTCTTGTCCAATATTTACATACTGATTTAAACATCTTTGTTGGTATGTGGTGGTGAGGATCGAACCCGGGCCGCACGCACTCCAGGCGAGCGCACTACCAGTTGAGCCACATCCCAAGCCCAGATTTAAAGATCTTGACATTCATTTTCTTTTCTTTTTTTGGTACCAGGGATTGAACCTTGGGGTGCTTAATTGCTGAGCCATAGCACCAGTCTTTTTTTTTTTTTCCTGGTTGTATACAAAGTTTATTCATGCCATTTGTGTCTTCATACATGTACTTAGGGTAATGGTGTCCATCTCATTTTACCCTCTTTTCTACCTCATGCCCTCTCCCTTCCCCTCCCACCCCTTTGCCCTATCTAGAGTTCATCTAATCCTCCCATGCTCCCCCACCCAAACCCCACTATGAATCAGCCTCCTTATATCAGAGAAAATATTGGCATTTTCACCAGCCCTTTTTTATATTTTATTATCGACAGAGTCACACTGAGTTGCCTGGGCTGGCTTTGAACTCTAGATCCTCCGAGCTGCTGGGATTACAGGTGTGCACCATTGTGCCCAGCTTTACATTCATTTTCTGATTTTTTTTTTTTTCTTCTGATAGCTCTTGAGTCCTTTGTGAAGAATGAACAGAAATGAATATTGTATTTTAGTGAAGTCACAGTTATGAATGATGTGAATGTTGTGTGAGTTTCATTTTGCCTTGAGTGACTTATATGTAAAATGATTATTCAGCTCTGGCCCTGGCTAGACCATTAGTCTTATAAAATTCATGCTTTATGGTTTTAATTGCCTACTATGAAAGTGGTAAAAATGTTAAATAGTTATATCAGTAGAGAATAAAAATACTCTTTAGATGTTTGATTCTTCTCTGTTGTCTTAAGAAAAAAATTCTCCATGTGACAGAGATGATTTAGTTAGAACTTACCTGAAACACTTATTTAAATTACATTTTTCAGGCTGTGATTGTGGGTCAGTGGTGGAGCGCTTGCCTAGCATGTGAGGCCCTGAGTTCCATCCTCAGCACCACATAAAATTAAATAAATAAAATAAAGATAAAGAAATAAATATATTTTTTCTACCTCCTGATTTTATTCTTTTGAAATAGCCTTTGAATGCCAGCTCTCTCTTGATTGGTGGCCATGGCCCTAGTATTTTCTCAGTAGAGGGGCTAGAGACAGGGCCCAGGACACTTCATACATGCTAGGCAAGCGCTCTACCACAGGGCAGCACCCCTACCCAGGTGCTGGCTGGTTTTAGAGTAAGAAACAATTATGTATAGAATTCTGGTGTATGTAATTCCCAGAAATGTAAATGAGAGGATTCTTCCTAGAGAAGTGGGAGTTGGAGAGCTGGGGGAGTGGGTGGGCTGCAATCCAACAAAGTGGGAGTCCAGCTGGAGGCTGTCACTGGAGCATTGGATTTTCGGCCAGTGGTCATTTGTCATCCAGGAGCTAATCAGCAATGTGTGGAGATAATTTTGGTTATTAGAACAAAAGAGGTACAACTGCAAGTAGAGGCCCAGGTGCTGCTGCACATGCTCAACATAGACCAGCACCTCACTACAAAGAATGTCCCACCCGGCTGTGCTCATGCTGAGATCTGGGAGCCTCATCTAGATCCCCACTTGCTGCATGGACTCTGAGCATATTAGCAGCCAAACTGAACCAGTTTCCCCAACCATTTTTTTTTCTAGAACAATTTAGTGATTTCCTTTGTTTATAGCTAATATTTGTCCAAGTGTTCTGAATAAATTTCTCTTAACTCTTAGTTTATTTGACCAAATATCAGAGACTAGCTTCACTCTTTTTTCCTTATCTCTCATTGTACACATGGACTCATTTGCTTACACTACAGAAGTATTATAATACATTGGATAAAAATACTTCCTATTTTTGAAATACTAAGTATATAAGCAGTAAAATGTGTTCAGTGTTTTTAAGTACAGTTTTAAAATGAGCTCCTTAAAGTTTTTTATCCAATGTATTACATTATAGTACTTCCGTAGTGTAAGCAAATGAGTCCATGTGTACATGTACACATAGGTATATATGAAATACAGTGTGATTAGATATGTGGACTGTTTATATTAAAGTTGAAAGCCTGATTATTTCTTACAGATAAATATGTTTGCATTTTCTAAGCTCAAGATTGTTAACATGTTCTGTGTACATGGGAGTTCCTGATATGAAATTGTTGATGGTTATACTTCAAACTCAGTATGTGTAATGCACATTTTAATGTAGAACAATGACTATTTAGCATATAGAGTTTTAAATGAATAGGCCTCTTTAATTGAAGAAGCTATCTTTATGAATGTTTCCATAAAGTTTGTAATTTAATGACATGCTTAGACTTATTTGCTAAAAATTTCTTTATTAATGACAAGTTGGCACAACCTAAAAAGATATTTGATAGAAAATGAATATGAAAAATCAAAGTAAAATTGCATTTTTTTAAAGTAAGGAAGAGCCGGGCATAGTGGTGCATGCCTGTAATCCCAGCAGCTTGGGAGACTGAGGCAGGAGTATTGTGAGTTCAAAGCCAACCTCAGGAAAAAAATCAAGGTGCTAAGCAACTCAGTGAGACCTTGTCTCTAAATAAAATACAAAACAGAGCTGGGGATGTGGCTTGGTGGTCGAGTGCCCCTGAGTTCAATCCCCATACTAAAATAAATAAAATAAGGAAGAGAGAATATAGTTAGCTGAAAATAATCAAATTTAGGGGACCTTTTTTTTTTTTTTGAGAGAGAGAGAGAGAATTTTTTAAATATTTATTTTTTAGTTTTCGGCAGACACAATATCTTTGTTTATATGTGGTGCTGAGGATCAA
Source organism: Ictidomys tridecemlineatus (assembly GCF_052094955.1). Taxonomy (NCBI): domain Eukaryota; kingdom Metazoa; phylum Chordata; class Mammalia; order Rodentia; family Sciuridae; genus Ictidomys; species Ictidomys tridecemlineatus. The sequence continues at coordinate 87,895,064 of NC_135479.1, forward strand.
ACCTGGGCTGCACGCATGCCAGGCTAGTACACTACCACTTGAGCCACATCCCCAGCCCTTAGGGGACATTTTTAAATAGGTATCATCTGGATTGGTTCTAAGATTTGAATTTTCTTTAATTTTAGGTGACTTTCCCTTGATAATTGAAGAGAAGTAAGAAGTTGATAATTTAAGCATGCCTCTGGGCACAATTTTCCATGTTACTTACTGTGAGATCTGCTTTTTATGGATAAGAATTAGGAGGAAGAGAGAAGGGAATTTCACAGTTAATTTCCCACCTTTTTCTTTAATCTCTTTTTAGGACTTATGGTTTTCCCAAAACCAGTGACTGCGTTGGATTATACATTTAGTGTATCAGATCCAAGTTCCTATGAAGGGTACGTTAAAGACCTTAAGAAGTTTCTAAAATGTAAGTATCTTTTCTTAGAGTAAGGTAAAGATTAAAACCTCACACCAAATCATGATGACTTTTTGAAATATCATTCTTAAAAGTTTGTTTTACCTCTTCATGCTCTTTTTTTTGTTGTTGTTTGCTTGTTTTTGAGTACCAGGGATTGAACCCGAGGCACTTAACCACTGAGCCACATTCCTAGTTCTTTTTATTTTTTGTTTTGAGACAGGGTCTCACTAGGTTGCTGGGGCTGGCTTCGAACTTGTGATCCTCCTGCCTCAGCATCCCAAGCTGCTAGGATTTCAGGTGTGGGCCACCATGCCCAGTGCCTTCCTCTTTTTATCAGTTTTAAGAATATTCCAATCTATGGAAAGATATAGGGGCCTAAGCTTGGTGAACAGTTGATTTGATTTTTAATCTGTCCTATAATAAGTACACCAGGTTTGTTGAAACATTAAAAACGAAAAAATATTTAAAACATTAAATATGAGCCACATTCCTTGCCCAGTATTTGAGTCTTTTTATCTAGTATAGTACTTATGTGGAAGATGAGGATAGTCATCATTCAAAGAAAATCAGCCTGTGTCAGATTTTTTATGTATCAGTTATGAATTTTTCAGTTACCAGTTCACAGTGCTATTTAATAGAAACCCTGGCTCACTATTTTCTCCTATTTTCCTTGACCTAACCAGTTATACGAATAATCACCAAAAGCCCTGGCCTGTGGGTTTCTGGTCACCTACATCGTCTTCCCCTCAGACAGACCGGTGTGTGCAAGTGCGTGCTTCCTGGACCAGGGGATGACTTCTTTGGCAGAAGCACTGATTGAGCAAGCTTTCCTGCTCCCATCTTCTGTCTCTAGCTTGCTTGTTCAACTTTCTTCCAGTTTATTCAGCATCATAAACTTCAGTTTATGTGGACTTCAATTAGCTGATTCTTTATGTCAGCTCCCATCTCCACCATCCATTCTTACCTAGCTTATTAATTCTGTGGATTTTCATTTAGTTTTTCCTTTTGCTGGTACTCTGAAATCCCTTGCCTCCCAGTATGTGGCCAGTCTGTGAAACTCCTCCTCTGAGCCTGCCCTGAACAGCTGAGCTGCCGAAGACAGGACTAGTTAGCACTTTGAATATCTGATCACTTCCCCCAGGTGGACCCACTTGCCTGCCTGGTGACCACCATGACTTTCTCTGATTCTCTGAAGGGTTCATTGCCAAGTTCTACTTAAACTTCTCACTCTTTACCTTTTCCCTGTACCTCATGTTCTTCATGCAAGAGATAATACGACCCTGGCACAGTGATGCATATCTGTCCCAGTGGCTCAGGAGGCTAAGGAGAGAGGATTGGTGCTGGGATGGGGACCAAACCCCAAGCCTCACTCATGCCAGGCAATATGCTACTACTGAACCACATTCCTACCCTCAAAAACTGCTTTTGATCCCACATTATCTGCTAGCTATCTTCCTGTCTTTGCCTTGCTAGTTAAATATGTTCTAGTATTTAAGATAAGACATTTTTGTGAAAGTATTGACTAGTTTAAAAGTCAGATGGTACTAGCATGCATGATGAGGCCTTGGGTTCAGTAACAACAACAACAACAATAAAATCAAATGATAAACTTGTATAGTGAAAATAGTAGTTTTCCTGCCCTACACCTTTCTACCTTTGGTTCTGTGCAGTCAACAAATGTTTTGTAGTAAGCACTCATCTGGGTTCCTTCAGTGAACAAAAGAAAAACCCTATCTTCATGGAGCTCATGGTCTATAGTGTATTAGAAACTATTAAGTGCTAAAGCGGAAAAAATGCAGGGAGAGATGGGAAAGGTTGCAGACTTAAACAGGGTGGCCTGGGAAAGCTATAGTGAAAGGAACCCGTGAAAGAGTGAAGAAGGTAATGGAACTAGCAATGGAAATGTCCAAAGAGGAAACGATAGGTGCAGAGGCCCTAAGGTTTATTGTATCTATGGTCAAGGTTCATCAAGGAAGGAAGAGGGGCTGGGTAGAGTGAACCCAGGGAAAAGAGGTAGGAGAATTACATCAGAGAGTGAAGGAGGATCAGACTGTGTAGATGCTTAGAGGCCAGTTAAGTTCTTTGGCTTTTGCAGTGGCCACTATGAGGGGTTTTAAGCAGGGAATTACATGATAACTCAGATTTTTAAAGGACCACACAGGCAACCTTTTGAAAGACTGCAGTGTGTAAACAGGGAAGTTGTTACAGAGTGATGGTGGTTGGCAAGGGAGGGAGCCCTGGGATCACAGGAGAAATAGTCTGAATCTGGTACATTTCATAGGAAATAGCTTCATGCTTTTGACTTTGGTCTTGTGATGCTTTTCTAATGCATTTCTGAATATACTTTGCTGGTTCTTGATTAATCATGTTCATTTATTGTTATTTATCATTGTTATGAGTTTTCACTTATGCATCTTCACTTAGCTCCTATGCCTTGACCTTGCCCCTTCTCAATTCAGTGGTGATTGACTCCTATCTGGTTTCTTCATAGGTTGCTGTTTCACACTTATTCTTTCCTTCTTCAGTTACCTGTGGGCATTCTCTCCTGACTCCCTCATTTCTAACTACCATTCGCATCTCTTTCTGAAAATCTTGTATAACCCTCTCCCTCCTGCTGCTTGTGTACTGATGCTGTATAGGCTCTACTCCTATGTCTGTGGGGACTTCATTTCACCACTTGCTTGGTTGAATCTATTGTTTCCTTCTTTTTCTTTATTCTTAAGTTACTCCCCGGTTCTGTTTGGTTTTTGTTATTGCCTCAGCATGCTAAGCAGGTCCTTAACCACCGAGCTACACTACAGGCCCCTCCCTACCTAGTTTTGATGAAGTACTTATTCAAGTAACTTTGTAAGAAAGGATACATAAAATGTAAATTTGAGCCCTTTATTTCTGACAGTGATCTAATTTGCTTTTACAGTTGAGGTACTTTGATTCAGAGCTGTCTTTAGGGACTTGTTTACCACTTGTTTGAGCTACATCCCCAACCCTATTTTGTATTTTATTTAGAGACAGGGTCTCACTGAGATGCTTTGTGCCTCACCATTGCTGAGGCTGGCTTTGAACTTGGGATCCTCTTGTCTTGGCCTCCTGAGCTACAAGCATGTGCTACCACACCCAGCTCTTCTTTTTATTCTTAATTTACTCCTTTGGATTTTTATTTTTGTTGTTTGTTTGTTTGTTTGTTTTGTTTTGTTTTTAAAGAGTGTGAGAGAGATGCTGGGGTTTGAATCCAGGGTCTCAAGCATGCCAAGTTCTTCTTGTGTTTGCCTTTTTTCTTTGCAAGATTTTTGCTTTGTTTTTCAATTTCTTTCTTTAGGGTTCTTAAATTTGTCTGATTTCACTTTCTAAAATATCGTTTTTCAGGACTTGATTTGGGGTTATCTCTTTCCTTTAGGTTCGTTTGTTTTTCACTGATTATCTTGGTTTGTCTTCTTTGAAGCTTTCCTTAGATATACGGGAGGGGCTATTTGGTTACTCTGAGACTAATATAAGGTTTCCATCATTCCCTTGGCAGGGACTTTACAATCTGACTGCTTCCCATCCATCCCCTTACATTTGCAGTGATTTTGTGTGGAAGTAGAAGTCACCATAATAAAGCACAATAACTGATGATCTGACCTGCACCCACAGTGTGCCCAGTGGAAGCCCTTGGGGACTGCTGAAGGATTTGAGTGTTTGTTACAAGAAGGAGGTGATGGGAGCTGGGTGCTGAGTGTTGTCAGTGTCCACCTCTGCACTCCAAATTCCTGAGTCCTTTGCTTTTAAATGAGTACATAAGACTGGGGGTGTGGCTGAGCCTGTGCTTAACATGCAACTCTCTGGGGTCAATCACAAGCAAACCCTTCCCTGCTCCTCCTGTGTGTGCATAGTTCTCATAATAATCTAGTTTTTTATATGATGAAGCCAAAAGTTGGAAAATATATATATATATATAATTTTTTTTTTTTCCTCTCAAAATGATTGGTGCTTCCTTTAAAAGCAGTTCCTTTGAAATTTGGTTTCTGTTTTGGTGAATTCATTTTTGGTGGACTTTTACTGGTTATGCCCACACACTGGTTGTTCTTATTGAGGCATTATTACACCATATATTAATTATTTTTGTCTTTCACTAGACTAATTTCATTGAGGACCAGGATCAGATCAGACTTGTTCACTGTCCCACCACCTCATGCCTCAGTGCTTCTGCTGCAGAACTAACGTTGTATCGGGCATCGGGTATTTTTCCACCTCCTTTCCTTCACGTTTCCAATTTCTGACCATTTTATTCCTTTATGCTTTTAAGTCCACCTAGCCACCTCAGTCTTAATAGACAATCTTCTCTGAACTAATGCTGTGTCTTACTTGGGCTGCTTTAACAGACTCCTGTCTGGTTTTCAGGATCCTTGTTATTTCTCCTTGTTATTTGGTTCCCCACATCACAGCTAGTCATGGCATAAATATTTTCATGACATATAAATATGGTTATTCCATCCTTGCCACTTCCCCTGGTTTAAAACATTTAGTAGATTGTTTTGGGCTCTTTGGTACAACGGTCCTCTGTTCCTAATTCTTTTAAAACACCTGGCCGGTGCCTTTCTTCATCAAAAGTGCTTTCTCAGCTTCCTTAACTCACCTCACCCCTGCCCTTCTTCTCTCAGCCCAGTTGCCTTCCCATTAGTGGAGACTATCCTAATGTTGCATATCTTCATGACTGCAATTTTATACTTAATATTTGTCTTCCCCATAACATTGTAATCCGGAGTGGAAATGCTTTTTTATAAGTCCTTACTATTGTTGTTTTTTTTTTGTCCAAGCACATTAAAAGATTTTCAGGTAATGCTATAGCCATGGCTGCTGCCACCTAATGGTGACAAAAGAGATTAATCTATGATCCAATTTGTACAGTTGTGGGAATGCAATAAAGTTAGCATTCTTCCCCTGATGTTATCTAGGAATTAGCATTGCTGTTTTTATCTTTGAGGAAAATCATCCAAAAGATGTAGTATTCCTGGTTGTATCTAATCTTTTTTTGACTATGTTTCCTTTTCAGCATATTCTGGAGAAGAACAGAGTAATCTCAAAGTCTGTCCTGATGGAGTTCCTTTTGAACAGAAGGGTCCAGTTTATACTGCATGTCAGTTTCCTCTTGCCTTACTCCAAGAATGCAATGGTATAGATGATCCTGATTTTGGCTATTCCAAAGGAAAACCTTGTATTCTTGTAAAAATGAACAGAGTACGTACATAATTTACCTCTGCTGGGGCTTGTTTCTAAAATCCTTTGTTAAGAAGCTGACAGCTATTTTTAGATCATTTGATTTGAGTTAATGCCTTCTTATTTATTGCTTTGAAAAATGTGTAGCAGGGCTGGCACAGTGGTACATACCTGTAATCCCAGTAGCTCCAGAGGCTGAGGCAGGAGAATTCCAAGTTCAAAGCCAGCCTCAGCAACTTAGTGAGGCCCTAGGTAATTTAGCGAGAGCCTGTCTCAAAATAAAAAGGGCTGGAGATGTGGTTCAGTGGTTAAGTGCCTCTGGGTTCAATCCCTGGTTTATTCATGGGTTATATTTAGCTTTTTATAAATATTTAATAGTAAAGGATAATTCTGTGTTTTGTGTGTATGTGATGAAATGGTGGAAATAGAAATAAAATCCCATGCAGGTGAGCTTCCTGGGATGTTGCAGTGGTAACAGCTTTTTGTTGTTAACAGAAATAGTGCCTGAACACAGTCAGTAGCAGAGTAAGGAGCCAATAACGTTCATTATGTGAGAGCAGTAATGGATTTAGGGTCATTGTGCCAAGGAAGCTGCTGCCCCTCTATAGTGAAATGACCCTGATGCCTGGCTGCTCTTTAAATAGCATGCCACAGAGTTTCTCTGATAGAGCTGTATTTTGAGACCTTTCAGAGTCTCCCTTGAAAAGTGGATCATTCCTGGTCCTTTACTCACAAGATCCTAAGTTCACATATCACTGAAGTCACCATTGGTAAGAAAATTGCTGCCACCCTAGTAAAAATAAAACTTGAGTCTTCTGAAGTTGGCAGTGCTAAATAAGATTTCCTGTGGGTAGAACTAGCGAGACCCTGAAGTGCCAGACTGGTCCTCTTGCAGCTTTGTCACCTGCCCTTTGAGAGACCACAGACAATGACAGTTTCCAGTTTGTCCCATAGAATTCTAGAGACCTTCTGAAAAATTGCCTGACAACATGGCAGATAGCCAGTAAATGATTAGTGAGACATTTCAACAAAAATTTGAAAGGTTAACAAAATAAGCCAAAAGTAATGTGAAACTAGATGATCTGTTTGTAAGAGGAATTAAATTTATTATTATTGTTATTTTTAATAGAGATGCCTTTTATAATCTTATCCTGCTGTCAGTGTCTTCCCAATAGAAAGTCAAAAGAAGGGGAGTCCCTGTCTGACAAGTCCAACCTTCTGGCTTTTTTCCCTTAGGATGACCTTCCTGAACAATGGGAGTCTGAGACCACACTCACTTGAGGGGTTTTGGCTCTGCAGAACTTGACAGAAGGGCAGTGGCAGACATAGGGATCTGTGTTAACATGTACATACCTAATATAGAAATTTTACTTGTATAAAGCTGTGTAAGGCTATTTCTTGCTTTTGGTATTATTTTATATAGGTCGCAACAATGTTTTTTATTTGAGAGGATTATTTGTATTTTAGAAGCATTGACATGTAAACTACATATTTATTCAGAATGCCAAAAGGTCCTCTTACAAAATAGATGGATAAATACCTGTTACCATTCATATGGTTATAACTGACATAAATGAAGTAGCCTTGGTGCATAGTACCCAATTGTGCTAGGAGTGTCTTAAGGTAGATTCTTTCCTATGTGTGCTTTTGTGGAACCAGATAACTGAAATAAGGTGACACTTAGTGGGCATTATGACTTAATTTGTTTTCGTAAAAGTTATTTGCTCATGCCCAGAATCCCAGCTACTCAGAAAGCTGAGTCAGGAGGATTGAAAGTTCAAGACCAGCCTGGGCAATTTAGAGAGACCTGACTCAAAATTTTAAAAGAAGGGAAGCTGGGGGTGTAGCTCAGAGATAGAATACTTGTCTATTGTGTACAAGTCTCTGGGTTTAGCACCACAAATTAACAGTTTATTCTGCCTTTGGAGAGTTTGTTTTATTTTTAATACCAGAGATTTAACCCTGGAGTGCTTTACTACTGATTTACAACTACAGTCCTTTTTATTATTTTGAGACAGGGCCTCGATAAGTTGCTGAGGCTGGCTTTGAACTTGCAGTTCTCCTGCCTTAGTCACTTGAGCCGATGGAATTACAGGTGTATGCCACCGTGCTCAGCTGCAGTTCTTAATATTTATATTAAATGATTTGTTCAACTATATAATTAGGTTTTAGGTTTTCTGGGGGTTTTGTTTGTTTGTTTTCTTGTTTTAAGGTTAGCAAAGTACACAACTGTGTTTTTACCTCTTTATTAATAGATGCATTTTCTAAATCTCTTCAGGATAGCAGTAAGATGGCTAATTGGCAAGATAATTATTATATTGGCAAGTTAATTTTAATGCCCCCCAAATCAAAGTAAAAGATAGATGTAACTGGGTTTAATCCAGAATAAAGTCAATCTCAACTTCCTGGTTTCTCATCCCTGATCTCTGGTCCCCAGCCACAGAGGAGAAGGTTCCATTGCACATGTGTGTGATGTTTACACTAATCATTGTTTCTTAACCTTAGATAATTGGATTAAAACCTGAAGGAGATCCAAGGATAGAATGTGTTCCAAAGGTTAGTATTTTTTTTTTAAATCTCAACTTTTAAAGCTCTGATGTTTCTTAAAATACTTTAGTATTTTAAGTAAACTCACTCGAGTGAGTTTAACCATCTTTTTTTTCTTTCCTAAGTCCCTTCACTCTTCAGTAGCAGCTCTTCTTTCTCTTTCCTAGTGATGGTTCAGCGTGATGTTTTCTGTGTGTTTGGCCTCACACGTACACTGTTTCACCAGTTTTGAGGTTCACACTTTTTCATCTTGGAGTGTAACTATAGTGTTTTAATACTACTGTATCATGTTTTCTGTCTTGGTATGTAAATTGGTATGCCAAACCTCAGTGCCATCTGAGAGTTGAAAGGTGGTGCATTTTCCAGAAGGTAGAGGTATTGTTTTTCTCCCCATTCCTACATTATTTTCCAGACTGCTGTGCATTTTTCATTTCATAACTTCTTTTGTTTTCTCTCCATGCTGCAAATACATCTAAGACAAATATATAAAAGATGGGTAAGAGTTCTGAGGAGAAACTGTTAATTTGTAAACTTAATTCTGTTATTATGCTAATAAATATTAGCATTCAACCCCAATTGTTTTGTCAGAAGTGTTTTGCCTAAATTGTTGCATTAAAATCACTTCTAAAGTTGTGGGAAAAAATTATAATTCCTTCAATTCCAGGTGGTTTTCTTATTTGGGCACAAACTGCTAACTCATCTGTCAGAATCACTTGGGTCTATTGGGTTGCATCCCCATAGTTTCTGAATCAGTTGGTCTGGGGCACATGCTTGAGAACCCTGCTTTAGAGTATCATTTTAAATTTTTTTAGTATTTGATCACTATTTAGATTAGACTAATAAGCCAAGAAGTTTGTGTCCTCTCATCTGAGTAAGAAGTCTACATTGTGACTGTCGGCAAGTTACGTTACCTCCTTCTGCCACAGTTACTTCTGTAGGAAACTTAGATAAAGAACCAGAATCTCAGCTGGGCGCTGTGGCACAACACCTGTAATCTCAGCGTCTCAGGAGCCTGAGGTAGGAGGATCTTGAGTTCAAAGCCAGCCTCAACAGTTTAGCAAGGCACTAAGCACCTCAGTTAGACCCTGTCCCTAAATAAAATAGAAAATAGGGCTTGGCTCAGTGGTTGAGTGCCTCTGAGTTTAATGCCCGATCCCCCCCTGCGACCCCCAAAGCTGTCAAAAAAAAAAAAAAAAAAGCCAGAATCTCCTACTGAAGACCCTGGGTTCAGTCCCCAGCACCAAAAACAATTTAAAAAGCCAGAATTTCACTTAAAATTACATGCCACACATCTAAGCTGAGCTTTCTGAGATAAATTCTTGTAAAGATCTAGAGAGCATGTACTGTCACTTCTTAAGACAAAAGGGCATTATGGCTTTCTTATAAGATTATATCTTATAAGAAAAAGTATCATGTAACTCTCCGATTCTCAGGATTTGCTTAACATCTTTCCGGTAGAAAGTTTCTGAGGTTTGGTACTGGGCCTCAGCAAGGTGGAAGTGCTAATTTTCTGCAGTGTACCTGTACACAGGAGCTTTTGTCTTCACACGTGAACAGGCTCTGTACACAAGCTTGGAATGGTGGGTCCATGAAGCCAATGTCACCTAAGAAGAAAACAGGCACCCAGGCCACAGGGGCAGAAGCTTTAAACTCTTCCCCAAGACTTTCATTTTGCAAGTTTTTGGCCATTATCAAGAAGTCCATGTAAGCCTGCCCTCAAGGCTTTAAAGGCATTTTTTTCCTTTGTATCTATTATGTACCTCTTTGCGTCTAGAATAGATGGGAATCATGATATTGAATAAAATCTAGATCTAACAATTCAAATTTGCTTTGAAGAGATGTGGTTAAGTACATAAAATAATCAAAATAGTGAGGGTGTTTTTGTTGTTTTTAGAGCTTTATTTTTGTTTAAAAGAAAAAACAAAATTGGAAGAAATTCTTATAAAACTGTGACTCCTACCTAGCCTAGCTCCATGAGAGCCAGGTGGAGCCCATGAATTTTAGAGGTGTGGCCATGTAGGACACCTGAAAGCATGTACAATATTTTGTAACTAGTGTTTTCTGTTAGCATTGTCTATATCAAATGTTCTTCAGTTTAAATCCTTTAGTTGATGCACATATCTTTTTATGCAGTGCTTGTGTCTTTTATTTTGTGTTGTGTCCTTAAATTTGTCCTTTGCTATCTCCTGCTCTTTCCATGTGTTCTTGATGTGGATCATTAGACCTTGTCCTTCCTGGAAGGTGAGGCCATTACTCTTGCTTATGCTCTCTTGCTCCTCATGCCTCTTGTTTGTGCATTTCTTATTCTTGTCCCCTGACATGTGAGATGATATAAGCAGAGAGTAGAACTTCTTGATTCTTAGTTTTGCTATATTATTTCATGTATGCTTTCAAAAGTAAAAATTAATGAACAGGGTCTGTTGGCCCACGCCTGTAATCTCAACTACTCGGGAGGCTGAGGCAGAAGGATCACAAATGTGAGGCCAACCTGGGCAACTCACTGAGACACTGTTTCAAAAAATACAAAAGGTGGGGATATGGCTTGGTGATAGAGCACCCCTGAGTTCAGTTCCCTGTACCATAAAAGGAAAGAAAAACGAAGAAGAATGTACAGACTAGGAATGAGTGGTGGACTGCATGCTTAGCTCGCACGAGGCCTGGGTTCCATCCCAATACCACCCAACATAGAATGGGTTTACTCAAGTATTTAGTCATGTTTATGAAGTTTTTAAATGCCTGGAATACCAGGAAACTCAAATACTGAATGGTTTTCATGTGCTCAAAAATTAATTCATGGGAAATGTGGATAAATTTCTGTCAGTGGTTTCACCTGGTTGTGGTCATTATGGTTACTAACCATAGTTTCCTGTCCTGAGTGCTGCTTTCTAGATTGGCAGCTTGCAGTGGCCTCTGCTTTCCAAATAATATTTCCACAATGTTTTTATTCATCTCAGGAAAACTTGGTGCCAAACCTGGTGGTGTATTCCTGTTGTCAGAGGCCAGAGAGCTGGCATTTGAACAGTTTGAGAGCAGATAAGATTTTACAGTAGAACATCTGTAAGTTAGAAGGGACCTGGTGAAAGAGTGTAGGTTATGCAGGTCATTTTTGAAGAATCAGGATAGTCTGTGTCAAAGGGTTTTTTTTTTAGTTACTTCAAGTATCTTCTCAAAAACAGAAATAATATAGTTGGAGTAGCAATATAGTTCTCCATAGTGTTTCCAATTGATTCTGCTTTAACTATAAACACATTTTAAAATTCTTTTCGTGTCCTAAAATGGGTTTCTTTTGCTTTCAACTCTAGGATGGAAGCACAGCAATTGTAGAAACATATCCTAATCTTGGAGTTATAGACTTAAAGTATTTTCCATATTATGGGAAAAAACTGCATGTAAGTATTTAGAAGTTATTTATGTCATACTTACTCTTTTGAGAAATTGAACTATCCCATCTGAGGTAGGTAGACACATGATCTATGAAGTTTGTTCATCAGCTTTGGGCTTTTAAAGACAGATGGTGAGGACAAGTGGAGCTTCCCTGTCTACAGTTAAGAACACAAACCCAAGCAGACAAGTTAAAGGATGATTGTTTTCAAAATACCATTTTCTCTTTCATTATATGCTTATTCAGTATATACATATTTAGAGAAAGTAGAAGAGTAATAAAGAAATCAGAAAGCTCATTACAGGGCTGGAGTTGTGGCTCAGTGGTAGAGCGCTCACCTAGCACGAGCAAGGCCCTGGGTTCGATCCTCAGCACCACGTAAAAATAAAATAAAGGTATTGTGTCCAACTACAACTAAAAATATTTTTTTAAAAACCTCATTACACAGGTATAAAAATATTTGTAGTACAGTTTTGTCCATATTTTTCTAGAAATACATATATACATATATGGACCGTGTTATATATGTACTATTTATTTATTTATTTATCTATCTGTTTATTTATTTGCAGTGCTGGGGATTGAACCCAGGGCCCATGTCTATTAGATTAAAAGTACTCTGCCACTGAGCCAGTTTCCAACCCCTTTCATCTTTGTGTTTTGAAATTCCGTCCTTGAAGTGGTTAAAATAATACATGGTACAGAGTTCCCAGATTTTAATATTTTTCCTCACTTGTCTTAGCAGTCATCATTTTTTAAGAACATACATTTCCCCCATCTGAATCATTTGGGACTAAGTTTTTGCACTAAGTGCATCTTCAGCAGTCTGTGGTCTCCAAATCTGGACTAGTTCCCCGGTTCCTCTGTTTCATGTTCTTGTATTCCCAAGTATATGAATCATTTTTGGTTTACTTTATGTTCCTTAGTTTGGGTTCATCAGTTTTTCCTGCCTCGCTCCCTCTCTGTCTTCTGGGCACTTTTCGTCAGTAGTGCCTGAGAAGAAATGTCTTCTCAGAAGGTCACATCAGAAGGGACATGGTGTTGATTAATCCAGTTGACAGTGAATTTTTTTAAGGTGGAGTCGGCAAGGTTTCTACACTGTCAAGTTATTTTTGCCTTTTCATCAATAAGTATCACGTACCGGGTGTGCTCTGAGAGTCTATAAACTACTGTTTGGGCTAGAACTTTAGCATTTGTTGATTTTTGCCTGGGTCATTTATTAGTGGGATGGTTCCTAAAGCCTGGTTGTTCACTTTCATCTTTTTCCATTTGATAGTTGGCATTCTGCTGTACACAAGAGCCTTCCCTTCTCCAGTTATTTATTTTAGCACAGTAGACTCATGGATTCTTCTTTAATTTAGGGTTTACAATCTATAATAATTACTATTTTGTTGTTAAAATTGTCCCAGATTTGGCTAGCAGAACGTCTTTAGACTGGCTTTTGTGTCCTTTTGACATGCTCCCATAATTCTCTGAGCACTTCCTTATATTCTGGCATCATAAGGTACTCCAGATTCATTTTGCACACTTTTCCTGCCCCAGCCCAGGAATCAGCCCTGGTTCCTTTTAGGAAAGAATAGTCTTTAAAAACCATAATGAAGCTAAAATAACCAGGAGTATGTTTGCACCAAGTTGCACAGTAACTTAAAGTAAGGCTCTGTATACCTACTATACTACATATAGGATATAGACCTAAGTAAAATCAGGTAGATCTTATGACTGTTTACCAAATATAACATAAGAGACCATAGTGAACGCGTATCTTAAGTTGATTTTTTACTTCCTGGGGCAGCATTATAATGAGCTTTTAAATCCTAGTGTTGCCTCTGCTGCCTTTTGGACCGGTGTATATCACACACAGAGCAGTCAAAAAAGTTGTCACAAAAAATACGTTTTTTTAAAAAAATGGTTTTTTTAGATGTAGATGGACACAATACCTTTATTTTTTTTTTTATTTTTATGTGGTGCTGAGGATCAAACCCAGTGCCTCATACACATTAGGCAAATGCTCTACCACGGAGCTATAACCTCAGCCCATAAAAATACAAATTTTAAAGTTTCATATTATAGAAGTATATTATTGTATTTCTAACCCAAAATAAATCTAGAAATTTTTAAAATAAAAAAGACCCTCCCACATGTGGAGGTAGTAGAAGCCTTCTGTTAACCCTTGAATGAAAAGGTATATTCAAACCAAGATTATATAATGTTTAAACAATATACCATCTATGGAATTACCATCTATGGAATACACTCAAAGCAGTACTCAGGAAGATTCATAATCTTCAACAGTTTATTTTTAAAAAAGTAAATAAGGCAAAGAACATGACAGGTCTAGTTAATATATTAAAAATTTTAAAAATTTGCAGAGTTATCCAGTTCCTAACAAAGTATAGATAAAGTTACTATGGAATTTGAATTCATATATTTTCCTTTATTTGCCAGGTGGGATATCTGCAGCCATTAGTTGCTGTCCAGGTCATCTTGGGATCTAATAGTACCAGGAATGAAGTAACAGTTGAGTGCAAAATTGATGGATCACCCAACCTAAAAAACCAGAATGATCGTGACAAGTTTTTGGGACGAGTTGTGTTCAAAATTATAGCACTTGCATAGTATGTGTAGGATGTCTCTACAGAATAAATGTTGTGTTGTCTGTCTTCATTTTGCATCAGCTGGACCTGCCATTCTAGAATTGAGACCACCTTGGAGAAGGTGTGTGGTACATGACACTGGGGTGACATCATAACGTGCTTCCAGATCATAGTGTTCAGTGTCCTCTGAAGTAACTGCCTGTTGCCTCTGCTGCCCTTTGAACCAGTCCATTCGCCTGATAGGGACCAGTGAACACCTGATTCTGAACACGTAGGATGGGGTCTTGCCCTCTTTTTATGTGGTTTAATTGCCAAGTGTCTAAAGCTTAATGTGCTGTGCTATGTAAATATTTTATGGATTTAACACTGGTTAACTGTCATATTTTGATGCCAACAAAGTTTTAGGGATAAAATGGTACCTGGCCAACATCAAGTGACTTTATAGCTGCAAGCAGTGTGTGTGGAGAAGTTCTGTATGTGAGGAGGAAAAAAAGAAAATAAAAGTGGATCTAAAAGTGTTATCTTGGATTTTTTTGTAATATTATTTTTTACATTCTGAACTAGTCTGTGGATCTTTTGATTTAGAACACAAATGTTGTAAACCATGCTTAAAAATATATACATGGGATTATTTTAGTGATGGATAAGTCTCCTGTAGTGGATGTATTTCAGTCCATGGAAGACACATCGTATTTAGGTTAGCCAGGGTTAATATGAAGCTAATTTTTTATGAAATTAAATTCATAAGACTTCAATTGTACAATAATTTGTGAAATATCTTATTGCTTTTATTTAGCAGACTGTGGACTCCAATAAAAAGATATAAATTGTGGAATATAAAAACTTGGAACTTATTTGCAGCTTGAAACCAAGTTAAGTTTTTTATGGCACGTTGTTGGTTAGTGTCAGGGGCGTTTCCTCTGCTGCTTTATTTGTGTTCTTGGTGGGACTCATAATTTGAGCTACTTTCTCCTCTGGGAGAAAGGTGTGCTTCCCACATAATCTGTGGATTTTTTTTAAAAAGCCCTGTTCCTAATTTTACTTTGTTCCTGCTTAAAACAAAACAAAAACAAACCAGAGCGTATTTCTTGAAGTTTTCTGTGTTGCTGCAGTTGAGACCATCAGGACAGCCCAGCTGGCTCAGGAGTGGCAGTGTGGAAATGCTGTGGGGGCACAGGGTGGCTGGGCCTGACCAGATGGGCCTCTGTGGCCTAGTGGCCTTTCTGCTGGTTGCCCAGTCAGATCACAGTGGCAGTGGCTTTTACTTCGGAATTCTTTGCAACTGAAGAAAACGATTCTTGCAGTCTTTCGTTGTGCTCTTACCAGGCTATGCAGCAGAGTGCCGTGGTCTGCAGCAAGGTGCCACTGCCACTGGCCTAGTGTGACAGGCGCTCAACAGCTGTCCACTTGACTCCCTTGCACTACATGTTACTGATTAAATTTGTACTTTTGGATTTTTGAGATATGATGTAGATAAAATTTGTTTTAATGAGATTAGACAAAAGCAGACCAGATTCCTAACATAAAAGGAGGATAGAGATGCCATCCAAAATGGAGCAGTGGGTTTTAAAGAGAAATAAATGTTATATAATGTTGGTAGAGTGCCTTCCTCACGTGCATAAGGCCCTGGGTTCAATCCCCAGCACCACAAAAACAAAACAGTTCCAAAATCATCTTATTAGTGCCTCCTTGGTTCAGCAGTTTGGACATGGCTTGTCCCCTGACTGCTATGTGACCTCAGGTGCCCTCCCCAACTCTTAGTGGCCCAGTTTTCTTCAGTCAGTGAAATTAGGGGCATTAGGTACTGTTTGTCACAGTCCTGTGTGCCAGGGAATGACAAGCCAGACTTTTGGAGCATATGGAGATGAAATTAACGTGGTCTCGGAGACTTTAGAGGAGGAGGGAACAGAGAGACTCAGGGTGTGCTCTGCTGACAGTAACGTGATGTGGAAGGAGCCATGGAGGTGGGGTAGGACTAGATTATTCCTAATGTCCTTTTAAAAATTCCTTTCAGTATAAGGTCCCAGGAGACCAGAAGTGTTCTTTGGGTGGGGAGGGTAAGCCAGGAGCTGGGCCTGAGGGATGGATTAAGGGTTGGACTAGACCCCCATGTGTTGGCACCTGCCAGCCTCAGCAATTTAGTGAGGCCTTAAACTACTTAGTAAGACCATCTTAAAATAGGGGGCTGTGGCTTGGCTCAGTGGCAGAGCGCCTGCCTTGTACATGTGAAGCACTGGGTTTGATCCTCAGCACCACATAAAAGTAAATAAAAGATTTAAAAAAAGCCCTACATGATCTGGGTTTATTAAAAATAAATAAATAAAAAGGGCTTGGGATGTGTCCCAGTGGTTAAGTGCCCCCTGGGTCCACTTCCTGGTAAAAGAAAGGACTGAGACTAGGAATGGGGGTTTCCTAGGTCAGCTGGAGTCTGCATTTGGACTGCATTTCTGCTGCATTTCAGGTTTTCCTCCAAACTTCAGGACTCCTTCCTGCACTCCACTGCTTGGATTTCTCAGTGATGTGCAGATTCCAGCCTGAGCACCCAGCAGCTTCCTCCTCTGTGCAGTGCTGCTTCCTCAGACCACAACCTGAACAAGAGCAGATGGCCTGACGGAAACCAGCTTTTGCATCCTTGGCAATTGAGCGTAGCACTAGTTTGATGTAGTGGACAGAGAAGATTCAGTGTCGGTTATTTTGGCTGATAGGGTATTTAAAATCAGTAAGTGTGTTATATTCCTTGCCAAAGGAAAATGGTGGCCTGCTTTTCTTAGATCTCTAAGCTGTTTCACGTTGGACTCTGCTTAGGTATAAGTGAGTATTTCATTTTGGTCACTCGTAGACACACAACTATATTATTCTGTCTGTCCCTCTGAACATCCCAGGCTGTCAGCCCCTTCCTGTGTCAGTGTCTCTTAGTGGAGTTTTCTGTAGACTAGCACATGCTGCTCAAGCTCTGCTGTACTTTGGTAATGTCCCCATGCATGCCATGGTGAGCTAAGATGCACCAGTCTGCCTCCTATGAGCTGAGTGTAGGATTGCTGTCACCGGATGTTGCAGCCTGTGAGGAGGACCCAGATTCTAGTCTGCTGGGAGACATCACGTTCAGATGGACTCAGTCCTCATTTTGGATGGACGAGGTAGAATGGGCTTGAAATCCCCACTTACGTGTGATTGCTTAGAAATCTTCAGCATATTGCTTAACTTCTCAGCTGCAGTTATCTGCCAAATGAGGTTAATACCAACCTTCAGGGTTGCACGAATCTGCATGAAATACAGATATAGTAGATGTTCAATAAAGGCCAGTTTCAGTGCTACCTCTGTTTTTGAGTTTTTCTGATTTTTCAGGAATGTCTGCAGTCCTACTGTTGGGTGTGAGCAGTTTTCTGTCATCCTAAGCGAGGGCAGTAGTGGAAAAGGGTACAGGTTGAAATCTATGAATCGCTCTGCATAAGTGGAGGTCATGTCTAGTCTACATGAATTTTAAACAGTCCATATGAAATTTTTCTTTTCGTTTGGCCTCCCTTGCTTCAGTAAAGTTGAATTGGAGTTTAATTAAAACTGAACAGTGTGTGCTAAGTGGACTTCAGCGTTTTTAGATCCATTAGTTCCTACACTAAGGAGAAGTATTGTCTTTGAAATTATATTTGGTCCCAGAGTTTTCACATGCTCCTGAATGAGGAGACTGCTGCAGAACGGGGCTCTGTGTTCACAGGGCTTAACCTTGAACCCAGAGGTGCTTCACCACTGAGCCACATCCCCAGCCTTTTTTATTTCAAGATGGTCTCCCCGAGTTGCTTGGGGCTCTAAGTTGCTGAAGCTGGCTTGGAGTTTGCTGTCCTACCTCAGCCTCCTGAGCTGCTAGGATTACAGTTGTGCACCACTGCACATTGCAATGGCTGAGTTTTGAACAAAACATTTTCTCATGTTCCAGGGACTGTTGTCCTTCAATGAAGCCTTTTTATGACAACTACAGCATCATGTTTCAGCTTTCAGAACATTGTACAGATGATTTTTTGGATCTACTGTCGATCGATCTGTAGCACAGTTTTTGACCATTATCATAAAAGGTAGGGTTTGTTCATCAAGGGTGGACTGAGTTTTAAAAATTAAGCAGACATCACTCAGCGTTAAGACTGGTGATGGATGGGACTTTAAGCATGGAGAACACGGCACATGAGTTGATACAGGGTTGTGCGTCTCCTGAATCTGTCTTTTAAGATTACATGTGGGTCCTGAGCCTTTGTAAGAACAAATTGCATCTGACTGGCCACCCACCAGCTGGTGATAGGCCAGCTTGGGTTTGGAGACTGGGCCTTTCTGTCCACTCAAGTACAACTTGCTAGGATTGGAAGATTGGCAGTGCTGCTGTCTGGCACCTGCTCAGCAAGATGGTGCTGAGAATCCCAGGAGGTTGAGACGCTGGCCTTGGAACTGGAGTGGGACTGGGGCTCCAGGCTTCCGGCCCTGCAGGTCACAGTTGAGGTGTCCCTGGTGGAGGCAGAGCCAGGGTGAGCTTCAGATTGGCCTTGTTCCTGTGGTTCTCCCCGGGGGGTGGGGCTGGGGCTTGACTGAGAGCAACTGGGATTGGTGCACCAAGGGCTGTGGTTTCCAGCAGAAGTCTGTGCTCCCTGAGAAAAGGGCTGGGGGGGTGGGGGATTTGGGATGTCCTGAGAGATGCTGTATGGCAGGGTGGAAGGTGGCAGTGGCCAGAGGGGGAGAAACAGAACCAAGAGAGGAAAAGACAAGAACCAAAGTCCAGCTCCAGCACTGCAGAGACCTTTTGAAGAGAGGCATCCCAGTGTGACCCTTGCTGAGAGTTCTTTGTGGCAGGACACAAGATTTTAGGTACGTGTGGCCTTCACCTTCTGGTATCCAGTCCAAGGTTATATCACATCATCTGGCAAAGGGACTTTGCAGATGGAATTAAAGTTGTTTGGATTATCCGGGGATTCCAGTGTAACCAAGGCAGCTGAGGCAGAAGTGGGCCTCAGCTCAGAAGGGTTCGCACACGGCTTTCTTTCTGAAGGGACCATGTGGAAATCAGAGAAGGGAATGTGCATTGCCCGCTGCAGGTGGGTTTGGCAGCCCAATTCGGCCCTGCAGACTGTCGAGAAACCCCAGCTGATGCCAGCCCTGTGCCTTTCCAACTTGGTTGCATGTGTTTCTGGTTCAGTGGGGTGGTGGGGTGCTGCATTTGGGTGGGGCCCTAGTCTGCATTCCTCTGAGGACCACAGGAGCCCAGGGCCCTGGCAGTTCAGGGTGAAGGGGGATTGGACGGGGAGAGGCCCAGGAGTGGTTGACCTCCAAAGAAGTCACATTTCCAAGGGCTAAGCAGAGGTGCTGTTGTGGCCCCGGCCTTGGCCCCTCGGCTTTGCAGGTGCCCTCCCTGGCTGGCCGCTGACCCAGGCTGCCCTGTGAGGCAGGCAGAGCTGCGTGTGCCAGGCCATGTCCCTTCCCTTGTTTTCTGCAGTCCTGGGGGAGGGCAGGGCCCACAGCTGTGGGCTCAGCAACCCGAGGACAGCGTGGTTCAGGTCTGAGTCCCCATCAGTACACCCTTGTTCCTGATGGAATCGGGTAAGCTTCTGGAGGCCAGTGGCCTGTAGACAAAGGGACCTCACCTCACCACTAAGAAAAGCTGCCCACTTGCTATCGTGTCACTTAAGACACACTGTGCGGGTGCTGCGGCCCATGCCCGTCATCCCACAGCCTCGGGCTGTGTCCTCTCCCAGGACTGCAGAAAAACAAGGGAAGGGACCCGGCACACAGGGCAGCCTGGGTCAGTGGCCAGCCAGTGACGGCACCTGCAAAGCCGAGGGGCCAAGGCCGGGGCCACCAACAGCGCCTCTGCTCAATGGGAGGCTGAGGCAGGAAGCCTCGGCAGTTTTTGGAGACCCTCACAACTTACGGAGACCGCTCAGCAAGGGCTGGCATGTGGCAGGCGCCACGCTGGGGCGGGTGTGGTGTGGAAGCCAGAGGCCCTCAAGGACAGCTTGGCTGCAGCCACTCCTGTCCAGCGCTCTGGGCAGTGGCTCTCCTTTCTGTCACCCTCTAGGGAGGGTAAAGACCTTGGGAAACTAAATTCTGAGGCCAGGTCCCACTGGCAAGCTGTCCCCAAGGCAGCGGTGGGCAGGGCCGCCCTCAGGCTGCAGAGCCTCCTGCTGAGACCCCAGAGCTGCAGTCACAAGCCTCTGTCCTGGGGTGGTGCTCCAGGGATCCTTGGAAGCCTTGTGTCGTGCCTTGACATCGCCTGGACAGCCTGTGGAGCAGCAGCTGCTGCCCGCCCCAGAGGCCCCACAGGCACGTGTGGGGTGGCCCCCAGCTGGCTGGCCGGCTCGGCCACAGGTGGTGTCCTCAGGACATGCTGACAGTCCTCTGGCCCCAGGTGGGTCTTCTTGGACGCCTTGGTTTGCTCTGTCCTGTTTGGTCCTGGTGCTGAGGATGGGACCCGGGGCCTTGTGCAGGCTGTACCACCGGGCTGCACCCCTGGCCTCAGGTGTCTTCCACAGTGATCCCCCTGAGGAAGGTGGCCCCAGGCAGTGGAGAAGGCCCCCTCTGTTCTGCGGATGGCATTTGTCACTGAGGCAGAGTATGGCACCCTGTCCCGTCTTCCACGTGGTGCCCACCACCCCTTCAAACTCGCCCTATGCCATCTTTCCTACAGGTAAGTGATCTCCTTGGGCCTCTGAAGTGAGCTGGCTTCTGACTGTCCCACCTGCCTGCCAGGAAGGCCCTCTCCGCCCCCACCCACCCTGCCTCAGGGAAGTGCTGCTCAGAGCTCACCACTCACAGGCTGCCTGGGCTATGACTCTCCCAGCCCTGCCTCTGGCCCTCTGTTGGGTTTGGACGCGATCACATCATGTGTCCTGTCTGTGATGCCTTTTGTCTCAGGTGTGTATTGTCAGACCCTTGAGGGAGGTCACCTGGACTCAGTGGCCTGGGACTCCTCCGTCACCAGGAGGGCCTCTTATAATGTTCCGTGTCCATGGCATTGAGAATGTGCTGGTCGCTGTGCCACCTTCTGGCGGAGGGCAATGGCTGATGTGCTCGCTCTAACTCCTGGGCCGTTCACACGGACCTAGCACTCCATCTTATTTCATCCACGAGGCAGGGAGGCCGGGGCTGAGGCTGCCATCCAGAGGGCAGCAAGACTCCACAGTACAGGGGCCTTCAGGCTGTCTAGTGCAGTCAGCAGCTGACTCGGGTCCCCTTGCTCTAGACCTGCTGTCCCCTCAACTCCGTCATTTTCCATTTGCTGTTGGGAGGTGGATATTTTGGGGAGCAGTTCCTACCCCACCCACCTTGGTGTGTGACTTTCGTGTTTGGGGCCCTTAACTTCATAAAAATGCTCAGAAAACTGCTGTGCTATATCACAAGTTCTTTTTTATTTTTGTGGTTCTGTGAGTTGAACAAAGAGGTGCCTAATCATTGATCTACATCCTCAGCCAAGTTTTTGGAGACAGGATCTCAATTTGTTGCTTAGGGCCTCAATTGCTGAGGCTGGCTTTGAACTCGCCATCTTCCTGTTTCAGCCTCCTGAATTGCTGGGATTACAGGCGTGCACCCCTGTACCCCGTTGGACCACAGATGGCTTGCTCTTAAGAGGTTTTCTTCAGCAAGACTGCCATGGTTACATGGGATGCCCTGGGTCTCTGCCTGCCCTGCCCTGTTCTTTCCAGGCCCAGTCCCAACTCCTTGATGTTCCCCACAAGTCCCACCACACTGGCCTGTCACCAGGGATGGGTGGCTGGTGGCCCACACCTCCCTCATCTGCACTCTGCCTAGTTGGAACCTGGGTGAGGATCCCTTCAGCCACCCAGGATCACAGACAGGGTCTGTGTCCTTGGGATAGTCGCTGGCCCTCTCTACTGCCCAGGCTTCTGGGGAGGAATCACAGGTGACCAGATCATGAAGGGCTTCTTGATCCAGCACGGAGTCATCTGGTTTTGACCACATCTTCTAGATTTCTGGGGCCATTTCCTCCCCTGCCCATTGGCTTCTCTGGGCAAGTGTTCTGTGTTCACAGCTGTCCACGCCGTATGGAGGCATCCAGTGGCTGCTGGTTAGACTGGCCAGCGCTGGACGGCAGTGGGGTGGAGATGGTGCAGCCATTCTGGTAGTTCGTGGCTCTCCATATCTGCTGCCCTCATGTGTCATGCTGTCTTTCTGGCTTATAGAAAATGAACGGAACCATTCTGGCAGGAGGAGGAGTCAGCATGTGGGATGGGGATCCTGGGCATGTGGCTGAAGGCTGGCACCTCCGCAGGCAGGAGCTGGCCCAGGAAGGTCCTGTGGCCCTCGCTCTTCCCATGAGTCCACCCTCTCCCCTTGGATCAGCTTGTTTTGCTACTACCAACCCATGACCTGAGAGGCCAGGCAGCGGCACGACACGGCCACTTCACATTCTCCTCCCCATCCCCCCTCTCTTGACTCGGCCCGGCAGGAACAAGGACAGAGGATCAGAGAAGGCCACATTTCCAAAACCTGCCCAGTCATCGCACTAAAGGTGAGGGCATGACTTGATTATCTGAGACCAACCAAAGGTCCACACACTTTTTTTGTACTGGGGATTGAACCAAGGCCTAGGCAAGCTCTCTACCTACTGAGCCGCAACCCCAACCCAAGGGCCATGTTCTTTTTTATTTTTTTGCTACTAGGGATTGAACTCAGGGGCACTCATCCACTGAGCCACGTCCCCAGCCCTATTTTGTATTTTATTTAGAGACAGGGTCTCACTGAGTTGCTTAGCGCCTTGCTGTTACTGAGGCTGATCCTCCCGCCTCGACCTCCCGAGCCACTGGGAGTACAGGGGTGCGCCGCCGAGCCTAGAGGTCCATATACTTTTAAATAATACGTTGTTCACTTATTCATTCCACAAGAACTGAGAATCTTTATACCAGGTACTGACCCGGGCCTCAAACTCTACGGAGAAGAAAATCTGGGTATAACAATTCCCAATTATAGTTTCAGAGAATTTCCAACAGCTGAGACGTTATTTTCACTTGCTTCCCTGGAACTGGGGGGTGAGCTTGAGATTCCTGCTATGTCTGCAGCCTGCAGGCAGCTATGACCTTTCCTTCCACCCCTGCCAGGCAAGTGTCCCTGCTATAGAGGTTCAGGGCCCTTCGGAAACCCCAGGACGCCTGCAACGTGTTTGGGGGCAGGGGACAGTAAATCTGCGACCTCAAGGAAAACGAACGGGGCAGGACTGTAACTCCGTGGTCAAGCAAGAACTCAGTTTCCATCCCCAGCATCACAAAAGAAGAAAACCAAGAGCTAACAGACTGTCACCTGAGGAGTTAAGGAACATGACAAAATCCTAGAGAAAAATTGGAATTCTGGCACACACAGGGATTATTTTATGGGGTTTGTACAACATAAAGTAACATATTTAGAGAAAACTAAAATTTCTCAAAAGGCCGCTCAACTAAGGACATCAAGTGAGTAGATTAATGACCCGTCTTCCCAGTCCGCTGGTTTCTAGCAGTGGTTTAACCTAATCCGGGACTCTCGGAGCAGCAGATGGTATTTGTTGAGTCTTGCAAACAAAAACCTAAACCAACCATGACAGAAGGAGCCTGCTCCTGTGGACCAACTGCTGCAGCTGCCGGGGAGCTTCAGACTCGCCCTCCCCCAGCACCCAAGGAGCAAAGCTGGCTGAAGGCGGCTGCCCAGGGCCAGCAGGGTGTCCGGTGTCACAGCCTTTCTGTATTTATTCTGCCCATAAGTGTCATGTCGTGTGCCCCCCTTACCCCTTCCTCCATCTGTTCTGAGACTGTCTTGTGACCACTAGGAGGGGTGCCTGCCTCTGGCCAACCCTGCACTCAGTGCTTCTGCCCGTGGGGCTTGCAGAAAGGACTCAGGTGTAGAGGAGGTCAGAGGAGCCCTCTCCTCTGTTGGCTGTTTCTCTGGCCAGGTCTTCTTCAACCTGCACTGTCAGACAGGTCTCCTGTCACAGGCCCAGCAGGGAGGTGACAGCTGCCCTTGGTTGGTGATCCTTATATAGAAATGTTCATTGGAGCCAGGTGTGGTGGCACAGGCCTATACTCCCAGCAGCTGAGGAGGCTCAGGCAGGAGGTTTGAGAGTTCAAAGCCAGCCTCAGCAACTTAGCGAGGCCCTAAGCAACTTAGCAAGACTCTGTCTCTAAAAAAACATAAAAAAGGGCTAGGGCTGGGACTCAGTGGTTAAGGGCCCCTGAGTTCAATCCTGGTTTAAAAAAAAGAGGTGGGGGAGGCTTGGGTTATGGCTCAGTGGTAGAGCGCTCACCTCGCACACATGCAAGGTCCTGGGTTCGATCCTCAGCCGCATGTAAAAATAAAAGGTTTTTTTTTTTTTTTTTTTTTAAGTTTATTGGGAGCTTTCAGAGGCCCTGAGGCCTGTGGTGTCCACCAACACTCTGAAGATGGCTTCTCCCCAGAGTCTACCTAAGGACCCAGTGAGGACTGGAGCCAGGGGATCTTCCAGATGCCTGCCTGCCACCTCTGCCCTGCTGCCAGGCTCTGAGTCAGCAGCTCAGTGGGTGCTGCCGGCAGCAGCTGTGCCTGGCCCCAGCCTGCCCCGTTGGAGAGGATGGGGGTCCTGGTCACGCGGCATGCCTCTCTTCACAGCCTGTGCCTTTCAACAGCACTTGGGTTTTGTTCTTAGAAATGATTTCCAAAAGCATTCACTGAAATAAAAACCTGTCACTCTTCGGGGCTCAGTGGCAGAGCGCCTGCCTTGCACGTGTGAGGCACTGCGCATGATCCTCAGCAGCACATAAAAATAAAGTCATTCTGTCCATTTATGACTAAAAAAAACCAAAATCTGTCACTCTTGTTCCCCTCTTCCGCTGGTTTTGTTTTGTTGTTTGAGATACCGAGGACTGAACCCAGGTGCACTCCAGCACTGAGCTACCCACCCCTCACTACCCACCACTCCCCCCAGTTTTGTTTTTTTTTTTGAGAGGGAGCCTGGCTAAGTTGCCAAAGCCTGGATGTTTCGATCTTCCTGCCTCCGCCTCCCAGGTTGCTGGAGTGCCAGGTGGGTGCCCCCGCACCCAGCCCTTCTTCCACTGTCACAGTGATTCATAAACTGGATTTTGGTACCACATAAGGACAGGGTGGGTCTGCTTTTTAGATGGTGGCAGGATAGACTGGAGCCCTTCATTCAGAACAGCCCACCGCTGTTCTATGGCACAAAAGCCTTTCTCCACGCTAGTGACCTGTCGCAAAGGGCAGAGGACAGCAGAGGTAAAGACATTCCTATACAACTGCTTTCTGTTTTTTCAGGTTGAAGCTCTGATATAACCCTTCATTTGCTGGAAAAAAAATGGGAGGTGGGGACAGGGGTGTAGCCTGGTGCTTGCTGAGCACAGGCAAGGCCCCGGGTCCAACCCCCAGTACTGTAGGGGAAAAGGGTTATTAATTAGCAGAACCTAAAATAATTCCTACATAGATGACCTGTTCCATGGACGTGTTCTGAGTTCTGCTTTGAGACCCATGGCCAAGTGCTTAGGGCATAAAAGAAAAAACAAAGCTCTGGGCCTTAGTGCGTCAAGGTAGGCAGAAGAAAGATGTGGTTGAGCAATAGTCACTGCATCCTGAGTGGCAAACACATCAAAGTGACTTAGGTAAAGTGATTAACATGAAGAAGTGGCTTTGCTCTTCGGTCAATGGGGTTGGTCCTCATCCTGACAGCAGGATTCCCACCTCAGTGTACTGGGGATTGAACCCAGGGGCGCCTAACCACTGAGCCACATCCCCTGCCCTTTTTTATATCTTAGGGCCCAGGGTCTGAGTTGCTTAGGCCTCCTGAGCCACTGGGATTAAGAATGACGTCTTTAAACTCCTAGAAACCACCAGCCTGAATACAGTGTCCAGGGAAAGTGCTTTCTCATCCTGCAGCAGAGGAGCCCCAGTCATGAAGACACTGCCAAGCGGAATGTCACTGGATCTCCGTGCAATTTCCTGAAAGCAAGTTCTGCAAGAGGAAAGGCCTCTCAAAGTGGGATGAAGGAGCTCCCAGGCCTCTGGCCATCAGCCCCGGAAGGACAGATGGAGCCTTCCTCAAGTGGCTAGGAAAGTGGGGAGGGTCTGGGGCACAGGCTCCACGAGGGAGTGAGCACTCAGGGGAGCAGAAGCACAAAGCTTCCGCAGCTCATCTCAGAGCAGGGAAAAAAGACAGCAAGAGGGCTGCCAATCGGGCTGTGAGATGCTTTGTCACTTCAGCCTGCCCAGCTCATCAAGCAGCTCCCTGGACTCTGCAGGTGTCCCTGTTAGCAGCTGGGTGCTGTCCAGTGGTGACCCTGGTGGTCATTCAGGCTCCCCACACAGCCACTGCAGGAGCAAAGGCACTTTCCTTTTTTAAATTTTTCTTAAATAGTTTTTTTTTAAGTTGTTGTGGTGCTGAGGATCGAACCCAGTGCCTTACACACGCGAGGCAAGTTCTCTGCCACTGAGCCCCAGCCCCAGCCCAAAAGGCACTTTCTTACAGTCACATGACCCAACAGTTACTCCCATGAGTCCTTGGACACCTTAACCAGTGACACTAAGTGGCTGCTACAGAAGGAACAGAGTTGGACACAAATCAGCTGGAGTTCAGCATGGAGGCCCTAGGAAGAGGGAAGCACTGGGCCATGGGTCCATACTACCACCCTGAACTCAGGTGAGCACCATGGCCTCCTGTGCCTTCCGACTGTCCCCGTGCCCAGCTGGCCGCCATGCAGGAGAGCCTGCTACTTGGGCTTCCAGCCCCCTCGAGGCAGGTGGACACTACTGGAACAAGTGGTGTTGAGGGGCTACGGTTCCCAAGGCCCAGTGACATCCCGCATGGCAGTGTCTTCATACTGGGGGTCCTCTCTGCTGCAGGATGGAAAAGCACCTTTCCTGGACACTGTGCCGGTGGCACGCACTGAGCATCTGGGGACCCCACGGAGTAGCCAGGAAAGATCCCTAGTGCAGCTGAAGCTGTAGGCAGAGTCTCAGCCAATTCCACAGGGACCTTGACACCAGGGTGGCCCATCAGACCACCCAGACTGAGGTGAGGAGACTGAGCCCTTGGATCTCACTGGCTGCCCATGTACCGTCACTGAAGGGACCCAGCTAGGAAAAGAAGATCCCAGGGATTAACAGGGAGGGTCCAGGCAGAGCACCAGCACCACCACTTCGTCACTACAAATGAGACCAGAATTATTTTAAATTATTTATTTTCTATAATACATCTCAAATCATAAAACAGTCTGATACATTTTTTTCTCAAGCGCAACTTATACTCATTTAGAGTGTAAGTTTCTTCTTTTAATCTTACAGGATGGAGAAAGTAATCACACTTGAAATGACAGAAACATCAGTCAGCTTATTAAAAATATCACGTCCTAGGCCCACCTTGGAGACTGCGGCCAGTGGGTCCTGGGAAGGCAACATTGTGCAACCCCTCGGTCAGTTCCGCTGCAGGTGATGCTTGGGGGGTTCAAGATGCTTAGGACTTGTTGGTTGCCTAGCTGAAGCAATTTCAGAAAACCCAGGAATAATTATGTATACAGAAATAGCTCTTCTATAAAATTTCCATATAAAAATAAGGGTATTTATTTACAAACTTTGAGATACTACAAAATAATATACCATATCGGGTTAGGTACTTCACTCTACAGGAGCATCTACACATAGCAAATCAGATGTGGCCTCATTTCTTAAGCGTGTGGCACCATGGTATATCCTTCATGCAGAAAAAAGCAGAACCATATTTTTCTGGGAATAAAACCTAATAGCACATGATCAGAACAAAGCATCTTCAAATTAAAGGGTGAAGAAAAGGTGATTTGGGTTCAGAGTCAAGGTCCAAGGTCATGTATGTTGACAACAAATCACGTGGAGGAACCAGGTATTGGGACAGTCCCTGAAGCCCAGACCTCCTGGGCAGCACTGCACTGGGTCACCTGGTTGGTCCACTTCTCAGGACACCGGAGGGATGAACCTTCTTGGTATGAGTGGATGAAATAGAGCCGCAGCTTGCCCAGAGACACGTCTTAGGAAAGCTGCCAGATCAAGAGACCTCAGGATGATCTGCCTCCGGTCTGAACAAGCTACATTATCAGGCCATTTGTAATTAATAATGCCTGGCATGGGGACCAGGATGAGGGGCGGCTTTTAAAACCCAAACATGATCGGGGTGGGGAGATAGCCTCACACTGCTGTGACAGATGGGATGGAAAGAAACCAGTGGCCCAGAGGCTCAGCTGGCAGCTTTACCCCAGGCCCCACCACGGCCCGGCCTGGAGGGTCTCCTTGGGGGAACGCCTCTCCCTGGCTGCCACTGCCAACTCTGGGCCCGAGTCAGAGACCCCAAGCTCACAGTGCATGCTGGGCTGGGGGAGGTCTCACTTCTGCTCCTTGGCACTTGGTGACACAGGACTGAAGCTAATCCAGAGCCCTCTGGAAGGACTGCAGTGAAGGCAAGGACCCTTCAGGGAAGAAAGTGGCAGCCAGGGGTTTTGTGAGATCGCACTGAGGCTGAGGGACACGGGCAAGCTGAGTGCTCGGTGTTCCTGTCCCCACATGAGCAGGCTGGGGTGTTCACTCCCATCGTCCAAACCCTGCACTTCAGCTAGAGCAGGGAGGCCCGGTTACCCTCGGCTGCAACAGGGTCCCAACAGCCTCAGTCCTGCAGGACTGAGGGATGGTAAAGCAAAGGCCAGATGAGAGCAGTACAAGAGCTGGCCGTGTTAGAAAGGCCAGCCGCATGGTCAGTCTCCCTCCCGTCCCAACACTGGTGAAGGGCTAGCTTTGTGGCCCCCTTACCCAGGGTTTTCCTTAGTATATTGTGACCATTAGAGTATGCGGGAAAACCACAGACTAAGCTTAACTTTTCAGAGATATTTTGGTTATAAAAAGGGCTATTTTCCTGAGAATGTTTTAATTTGTGTGGGCATTTTGCTTGAAAAAATTTGTTTAGAAAAGTAAAATCCTAAGCAAACATCAGGCTTTTCCTGTGAGTGTTCGGCTTAAGTGGAGTTAACAGAACACAGTATCAACTCTGAGTTGGGGGCAGAAAGGCACATTTCTGAGTCATTCAAATGGCGTGGTGGGGACTCCTTAAACACACTGGTTCTTCAAAAAAATACATACTGGTGACCAATCAGTGCTTGACACGGCTTTGGTGCATAAAAACGGGGAACCTCACTGGGAAGCCAGTTCTCAGGTGTCCAGTCCTCCCTGTCACCAGAGCCAGCCCACATGCTGGATGAGGCTCTCTCTCCTGTCTCCAGCGTGAAATGTTAGGTCTCTGTACATCTAAGGACTCAGAGAACATGCAGAGACGCTCTCCCTCTCTAAGGCCTGGTTGTGAGGGCAAACAAGAAGGCAGGGAGGCCAAGAGAGCCTGTGAGTCTATGTGACTCCTGGTTATGGACACTGCTGAGAGCTAAGGTTAGTATTCTTTTAAATCTTTTGTGGGGGAGGAACAAACCCTGCCCCATACTTACCACCAAGGCAGCACAGTTTTAAGGTCTTTGTCACAGATTTATTGACTAGAGACAACCCTTGTATGTTAGAGAGGGAGCTTGAGTATAAAAGCCCTTGAAATGAATCATTTACAAAACTCAACAGAACTAAATTGACTGCTCTCTCTTGGTGTGGTTATGTCTGAACCAGCTGAGGCAGTTCCCATCGTCAGCTAGCCCCCAACACACACACACACACACACACACACACAGTGTCCCAAGGGCCTAAGACACATACTGTGCTGTCTCTGTGACCTAAGAAGCCCCAAAGAGCTTTGATTTAGCAAAGAGCGTAATCACAGATGGCTGTGGGGCTGCAGGGAGCCCCTCCTTCCTGAAGTCTCTATGTGGATTATCTGACAAGGGCCACTTTCTTTTTGGGGTCAGGTCCTGGCTTTATTTTTCAAATAAGGCAGAGTCCTGTTATGACAAGTTCTACCAACAGGAGGTGCTCTCCCCGCCCATCCTGGTAAAATCGCAGAAGCTACATAGGAACCTCCCGACCCTTGCTTCTTTAAAGACTCAAATGGAAGAACTTAAAACTTATGTCCTCCACCCCTGATTTTCTGGGGCAATGGGCACTTCTGAGGTCTAGGGGGCTCCTCGTTTCCTGCCCCCTTTCCAAAGCCCTCCACAATCATAAGGTACAACATACATGAACTTCCTGAAACTGCTTTCCCCACACAAAGAGCATGTGGATGGGAGACACCTACAGTGGGGATGGCGAAGGGCACCCTGAAGGGCACCATGTTCCCTGGCAGCGAGGCTCCTCCCACAAAGGGTCTCCTGGAGCCAGCTGCATGTATTCCATGGAGCACAGTTCCTAACTGAATGTCACTGTACCCTTGAGAAGACAGTGACCCTTGGGGGTAGGGGAGCCTCACGTCACAGTGTACTGGTACCACGGCACCACTCTGCGACATGTCCTCAGCAGTGCCCCAAATGCATCCCTAAGGAGCAGAACTGGGACCTTCCCTGCCAGCACCACACATGGCCAGGACAGCCAGTGATGGACAAAGAGGATGATGGTCTTCAGTTGCCTTTTTAAAGCCTGTACTTTATGTTAAAGCACTTCAGCAACGGAGACAGGAGAGAAGGAAATGGTTTCTCAAGGACTCTGGGGGAATGCTGCTGTCTGGCAAAGGAATGAGAATGATTCATGGATCCGTCTCCAATGTCTGACTGTCTATGGAACCTGCATTTCAACATTTTGAACACTAAAAAGCTAACTGTGGCCCTTGGTCTGTCCAGGTCCCTGCTGGGCCCCCTTTCCTTCCAGTAGAGAGAGGAGAAAGGTGGGGGTTAGTAGAGGAAGAGGCACCCCCTTCATGGATGTTGTGGAGGGATACCGCAGGTCACTTATCTGTCAGGTGAAGGCCTTCCAGTCAGAAGGCCCCCGCAGGCCTGGCACTTCCCGGATGCTCCTGGGAGATGCTCTCGTTGTGCTGCCCAGCTCATGCCAAGGCAGAAGCCCCTGCACCTGCCAAGGCCTCCTGCCCTTTGGATACTCTGGGTTTGCACTACAGCTTAGTGCTATCAGAATGAGGGTTTCATCTCAAAGGAGCCTAAGCTAAAGTTGTATGTTCTTGCCTTTCAGTGTTTAAGGTCTTAGTTTAAAAAAAAACAAACAAAAAACTAGCCAACCATAGCTCTCAGCTCCAGCTCCCTGTGAGCTTGGTGGTGGAGCTGTAGAAAGGCATGTTGGGAGCCTGCACTTGCCCTCTAGGATTAAGGAACGAGCCCATCTGGGCCACATTTCGTGCTAGGTGCACAACGCCAGGACAAATCCCTGTGTTCAAGAGTTAGTTCTACTATTCTTTGTGTAATTAGGTTGGGGGTATGGCCTCGCACACTCTTCACTCGGAGAAGTGGATGCACCTTTGGCTATGAAATCCCATCCTACGCTCCTCGCTACCATGCATCTGACAACTGCAGCGTTCAACATTTGCACAGAAATATTGGGTTAGTTTGAAGGGCAAATTACCCAGGAACCAATCTAGTAAGGTCATTTTGATTAATTAAAATGTGAAAAAAGGTCACATGTACAAGAAAACATTGTTGTTCATATTCTTGAAACAGACTTTTCTTTCAAGGCAAAATTAATGACATTTGGTTCATTTTCACAAATTGCACACTGGGTGAGATCATACAATGACTGCAGAGAGCGGTAGGCAAGCAACTTGGTCATAGGAATTTGCTTCTTTCTTTCATTATAAATGAAAAAGCTGTATGAAATGCACAGCTTTGAGTAAAATGACACAGTTTCCTTCTCTGTGGAACCCCAGGTTTAGAATGCTGGCAGAAGGCAGTGCTGGCAGAGTGGTTAATGCACATGGAAATGCTATTCTAGTTTGGCTTCCAGAAGTAGCCTAGGAAATCCTATGCACCGACGCATTGGCTAATGGTAATTTCGGTTTTGCTATAAATTATTCTAAATGTCATTTAAGTACTTCAGAACGAGCGCTTGCTCCTTTCTAGAAGCTGTCTAAGGCAGCAGATGCATAAAAGCACCTCAACTAAACTCCCAACTAGTTCAGCAGTTAACCTGTGCTCCTGGGCCACCAGGACTTCGATCTCCACCCCCACCGGCACTTGCGTGTTCGTGTCTGCCTGTCAGAGGCAGCCCAGGAAGGGGGAGAGACATGGTCACTGGGGCTGCTCCTTGTAGCAACCTCAATTCTAAAATGATTACGCAGGTGAGGGTGCCACAGAGAGCCGGCCTCCCGGAGACGTGCCTGTTCCTGGGCCTGTTCTGGGGATCATACCCCCTCTCAGGAAAGGCGCTTTGTGCGGGTGGGACCTAGTGCCGTGGCCAGTTCTCACTCACACTATGTTAACATTCCAATCCTCTCAGCCTTCGAGTAACTTGCTGGCTGTGTTTCTCTAGTTCTCACTGAACACACGGTGCAAACAAAGGCAAAGACTGAAGAAATCATCTCAAAACAAGAGCTCACACTAACACACACGAGCATCAATGTGGGAACGTGAGTTCTCTCCTGTCTTTATTCTGGGGAGGAGGAGTCCTCCTCGTCATCTTCCTCGTCTTCATCGTTGAACGAGCAGGGGGTCTCTCCGCGGGACTCGGAGCAGTGGGAGGCCGCACTGCTGGACTGGTGACTGTTTGGGGCAAGGAACTGCCCAGTTGCTAAGGCCACTTCAGCATCCAGGCACAACCCCTGGTTTACGCTATCGAACAGCAGAAACACACACAGGGTAGTTAATGCGGCAGACAGTTTATGTACAACATGGGAAAAAGCACACAGGAAGGAGCTGCCCCAGGTGAAGCCTGCCACACCCCCGAGGACCTGTGCAGGCAGCACATGGCCCTGCTCACCATATGCCCTGATCACTCTGGCCCTGAGAGGTGAGCAGGGCCATGTGCTCCGGCCTGCCTTCCTGACCTTGAAAAGTACGTACCTTGACTGGGGTAAGGTGGCACCAGTGGGCAGGTCTAAATTTGAAACTGATTGGGTAGAGTTCAAAAGTAGTCCCTGATTTAACCAAGAAGGCCCTGTGGAGATATCTGAAAAAAGAAAAAAAAAAATGTAGGCTCTGCAAATTCTGTGGCTGCTGCTGTTTGAGTGTGAAGAGGGCACAGCTAAGCCAGGACAAGCCTGCTCGTGACCACAGCTCAACCACTCCCCGCCCTGGGAAGAACCCAGGTTTCTTCACCTCCTTGTAATAAAAAAATTCTATAACACAAGAGTGGCAGGGGAACACACACACACACACACACACACACACACACTCTCACTCAGGGGAAGACAAACCACAGAAAGATTTCAAGGTGAACAAACTCAGACTCATTCCTTTTGTTGGGAAGACCCCAAGGCGGCAGCTCCCTGGGACCAGGAGCAGCAGATGGACTATCTCTGATGCTGGCTGTCCTCACCATGAAGGACCCTGATGTGGGGTTAACACCAAAGTCAGGAGTGGGTAAAGCGACAGTCAAGTCGGAAATCTCTCAGGGAGGGACGCCTTGCTCAAGGAGCAGGCACAGCAGCAGATTTCTGCCTGAAGCCCGGCCATGCCCTCTGCAGAGGCCATCACTGCCGGCCTCCTCCCGACACGTTTGCTCCTGGTGTTTTTTGCTTTAGAATTCAATCTAGCCCTTCTTTTAAAAGGTCGAGCTTTTAATGAAGGATGTGTACAATGCAGTCCTGAGTTTAATGAAGCAAGACAGACATTACTGTTTTAGTTACAGGAAGTATTTTGGACAAATCCTTGCTACTTATTTTCTAGGCATATGCAACACTTCTCCTATTCTAAGTCTGAGCAGTTCTTCTTTTAAAAATTTATTTGTTCTAATTAGTTAAACATGACAGCAGAATGCTCTTCAATTCAATGTATACAAATTTTTCACTTCTCTGGTTGTACACAAAGTAGTTCATAGCATTCATGTAATCATACGTGTATCAGGGATGTCTGTCTCATTCCATCATCTTTCCTATCCCCATACCCTCTACCCACCCCTCCCTCCCCTTTGCCCCATCCAAAATTCCTTCCCTTATCCCATGCCCTCCCCCCATCATGGATTAGCATCCACTTATCAGAGAAAACATTCAGCCTTTATTTTTTGGGGATTGGCTTACTTCGCTTAGCATGATATTCTCCAACTCTATCCATTTACCTGCAAATGCCATGATTTTATTCTCTTTTATTGCTGAGTAATAATCCATTGTATATACATGCCACAGTTTCTTTACCCACTCATCTACTGAAGGGAATCTAGGTTGGTTCCACAGTTTGGCTACTGTAAATTGTGCTGCTATAAACATTAATGTGCCTGTGTCGCTGTTGTATGCTGTTTTTAAGTCCTTTGGATATAGACCAAGGAGTGGGATAGCTGGGTCCAATAGTAGTTCCATTCCATGTTTTTTAAGGAATCTCCATACGACTTTCCAGATTGGGTGCACCAATTTGCAGTCCCACCTGCAATGTAAGAGTGTGCCTTTTTCCCACATCCTCGCTAGCACTTAATTGTTGCTTGTATTCTTAACAGCTGCCATTCTGACTGAAATGAAATTTTAGAGTAGTTTTGATTTGCATTTCTCTAATTACTAGAGATGTTGAACACTGTTTCATATATTTGTTGACTGACTGAAGACTGAGTTCTTACTGCAATTTTACTTTATACTCATTTTCCTATCTAAATGGGTATCTCAAAGAAGGCAATAACTGGAACATATAAGATGTAGATACTACTGTATGGTCTCTCTACAGTGACTGTAAGGATTGTATCATAGGAAAAGAAAAAAAATGTAGTAGAAACACTAGAAATACACTCCTAAAAGAAAATTATTTTAATTACATTGTAAGAATCAACACATATAGAATATATAACTTGCCAAAGTAAGCTTTTACTTTAAAATGATATTTTTGTAATTCCTGGGCACAGAAATGGACTATGTGTACTGAAACTGGAAATCCTGATATCCTGCCTGACTAAGTGAGAGGCTGTTCATGTAGAACAGGGGTGGCTACATTAATTTTAGACTGGCCTTGTGAACCTTCTTCTTCAAAGGCTAAGGCAGCTGTGGAAAAAGAAAAAAGAAAAAAAGGACTCCATTCTAAAAAGAACAGCAGTCTTTAAATACATTAAGTAAGAACAAGTCTTACGAGAAGATGAAATTAAAGCCAGGATCCTGTGCTGAATATTAACTAGGACATAGAACTAGAGAAACTTTCTGTCAGAACACAGCTATTTACTTGTTTGTGAGCCTAACAGATTACTTTTCTTTTCACAATGGATTTGAAAAGCCTACGTTTCTTTCACATTATCACTGGATCCACACAATGGTTCTCACACTCTTGCCAAAAGCCATTATGTCCCTTTCCACACTAAAGGCACACGTTTCTTCCTTTGAACTAACCAGAAAGTCTGTATCCCGGTCTGCAAATGAGGTCATGAAGAGATCAAACCACAGAGGCCGCCTAATCACCCACAGCCTTCTCGCTGGGACTAAGTTAAAATACAGTTCTGGTGATTTATTGAGTAAGCCCTTTATTCAGACCCTGCTGGACTTCCATGTGACTGGGCTGCTCCTGAAACAGCAGGACTCATGTGGGACGGCACAGGGAGAAGGCAGCAGGACAGAGACCTGGGACAGCTGGCTGACGGGGTGGGGAGATGGGGTCACTGCTGCAGAAAGTCGATGGCACCAACTTAAAAATTAAATCCAAAAGAAAAACAACCCCCGTCAATAAACTCTTCTGTTGTGAGTAAAGAGCCAACCTAAAAATAAGCCCTACCACTTTGCTCATATTTGATGTATTATACTTTAGAACTAACATTAAGATGCTGTTGAAAAGTGATGTGGCCCGGCATGGTATTACAAGCCTGTAATTCAAGATACTTAGAAGGCTGAGCAAAAAGATTGGAAGTTCAAGGCCAGACTCTGCAACTTAGTGAGAATCGTGTTAAAAAAAAAAAGAAAAAGAAAAAGAAGAAGTAGTGATGATTTGGGGCTGATCTCAGTGGTATGCACCTATAGTTGCTGCTACAAGGCAGGAGGATCACAAGTTCAGGGCCAAAGTGGACACTTAGTAAGGCCCTGTCCCAAAATAAAAAAGGTTAGGGAGGTACTCAGTACTTATCTAAGATGTGCTAGACCCTGGTTTAGCCCCCAGAATTGCTGCCCAAAAAAATAAACATACCCACAAAAACAAAACAATTAAAAAAAAAAACCTGAAACAACAATAAAAAGATGTAAATTTTAGGTGAAAGCAAAGACAAAAAAAATTGTTTAAATATTAAAATTGCATTTGCAGAATGTACAATATTGCTAGGAATTAGGACAATGGCAAGCATCATAGGTCATTAGGGAAAAAACAAAGAAAAATCACAGTGAGTTACAAGTTCACACCCACTAGGATGGCCACGATTAAAAAGATGGACAGCGCTGGGGACACAGCTTGGGGGTAGAGTATATGCTTATGATGAGTCAGGTTCTGGTTTGATCCCTACCACCAAAATATTCTAGAAAATAAAAAGATGGACAATAACAAGTGTTGAGAAGGATGTGGAGAAACTAGAACCCTCATACACTGCTGGGGTAAAATTGTATAACTACATTAGAAAACAGTTTGGCATTTCCTCAAAATGTTGAACATCCAGCAATTCACTCCTAGTTATTTATACAGACAGCAGATCTGAAAACATGTTCACGAAAACACTTGTACAAACACTTGTCCAAAATAACATCATTCAAACCAGCCACTGATGAATGGAAGAATAAACAAAATACGATGCATTCACACAAGCACTATCATCTGCCAAGGAAAAGGAATTAGGTTGAGCACCCCTAATCCAAAACTTTTGACCCTGAAATGCACGAAAATCCAAACTTTCTAAGCACTGACATGTTGCCACAACTGGAAAAGTCTGCATCTAACCTCACATGATGGGTCACAGCCAAAACACAGGCACACTAAAAATGTATGATTAACTTCAGGCTATGTATATACACAGGTATATGTGAAACAAATGAATTTCATGTTTAGGTGCAGATCCTATCTGCAAAGTATTTTATTATATATATGCAAATATTTCAAAACAGGGGAAAAAAACAATCCAAATCTGAAAAATTTTTGGTCCCAAGTATTTCAGCTAAGAGAAGCCTAACCTTTCTCATTGTTACAGGATGGATGAACCTAAACACTATGCTGCATGAGAGAAGCACACACAAAAGGCCATGTATCATATCATTTCCCATATGAAATGTCTATAACAGACAAATCCACAGTGACGGGAAGTAGATGGATGACTTCCAGGGATGGAAGGGCTAGGGGTGTAGGGAGTGACTGCTAATGGGCAGGGGGGTTCTTTCTTCAATTATAAACATGTTCTAGAATTAGACAGTGATTATTATGATTACACAACCTTGTGAATACACTAGAGCGCCACTGAGCTGTTCACTTTAAAATGGTGTATTCTATTATGTGAATTAAAACTTAATTTAAAAAATTACAATGATATCATTTCAGACCCACTTAACTAGGAAAACAAAACACTTCTATTCTGTAGATAAGAATACAATTTGGTAAATTCAAATTGAAAAATGCTGGCCTCATCCAAAAAAGCTAAAGATGCACTTGATAATTTTGATCTACATGTTTGCACACAGCACTAGATAAATGAATAGGAATGTTCAAAGCATCAAGAAACTGGAACCAATATAAGTGTTTACCATCAATAAAATGAAGAAACTGTATAGTCATATAGTGACATTTTATACAGAAGTAAAATTATATGCATTACAGGTACATTAAATCACCTGGATGAATCTATGGAACATAAAGATGAGTCCAAAAAAATCAAATCACTAAAGGATATATTAGTGTGATTCTATTTTTATATAAGGTCAGAAATGGGCAAAACAAATTAATAAACTGCTTCTGTTTACCATATTTGTAGCTCTAAAGAAAAGCAAGCAAACAATAAGAAATAGAGTGGTGACACCTAAACAGATAGGGAAGGTCGCAGACCCGAGGGTGGGCATCAGGGACGTCACCTGTAATGCTTCTCTCCTAAACTAGGCAGTGGATTCATGGGTATCCACTGTTCTGTGACTCTTTACACTCTAAAACAATGTAAGATTGGGAAGAGAGGACCAAGGACAGTAAACATAGTCAACTTGAGAAGTTTTACTGTAAAGAACAGCAATGATTTTAAACATGAATCCATATTTACCCAGTCTGACACTGTTTTCTGATAATGTAAATTTTACTATATTCCTTCTCTCTTAATTCATTACTAATCAAATGATATTTATTTTATGCATAAACAACAGATACAATAAAGTTACATTAGAGCAGGGTGGGGTGTACATATTTTATTTTAAAAAGGTTCAAAGTATCCCTTTCAGTACCCAGAGGGTACTGAGAAAGAAAAACTCCTTCATCAAGTTTTACTAAAAGCTTACTTTAGTGTGCCTCTTGGTTAGTCCCAGAAATTACAGATAGTATTATTTCTGAAGAGCCTAATTTCATGGTGAATCAGGCAATTTAGATCTACATAATATGAATTATAGAAATCTGTTTGCAATGCTGTAAAAATAATTCTTAATGTTGGAAACGTTCTAAAATTTTGCAGCTTTTTATGAGAAAGGTTTTAACAAGTTAGACTGTTTTTAATCAGGAACAAGATGTGATAGCATCAGTCAACATACCTGTGATATAACCTTCTAAAGCCTTTGGCACCAGTGATTTAGCAAGTTTCAGGTCCTCCAGAGAGCAATTGCCCGACTCCAGGCCAAAGGACATTCCCATCCGTTTCAGTACTTCTATGTCATCATGGATCTCAAAGGTGTTGTCAAAGTTAAAGAGGTATTCAAACCTGCATCAGGGAAGAGAGAAAGGATGGCATTTCCAGTGGTTCTCAAGAGGCTGGGATCGTTTTATGCCTAGTACTTTTATACACATGAGGGCCTAAGTTCAGCCATCTCCTCAAAGTTGTTGCCACTTAGAGTACTAGCCATTCTACCAGGTTCAGGGGGACAACACCTTGAGAAGTGACTTTCCTAGTTGTAACAAGCACCAGCAGCCCATAAACTTTAGCTGTAATGCTGTTGGAAACAGGAAATAAAATTTTGTTTTAAACTTACCACTTTTCAAAATTGTCTACGGCTTTGCCACAAAAGTCTACTTCGATATTTGATCTTTCTACTACAGTTGGCTTATTAGCTTTGGCAAAAAAGATTTTGAATGCTTACTTCACCTTCATGAGTCAAGTGTTAGCCTGTTTAGTTAAGCATAAATGGGAGACTTTTATTTTATTTGTTTGAAATAGGGACTTGCTGTGTTGCCCAGGTTAGTCTTGAACTCCTACTGGGCTCAAGGGACCCTCCTGCCTCAGCTGCCCAAACAGCTGTGACTTTAGGCACATACCAGTAAGCTTGGCTTATATGGAAAATTTTTTTTGTTTTGCATTTTTTTGTGATACTGGGGATGGAACCCAGGGCCTCACAAGTGCTAGGCAAACATTCTACCACTAAATTACATTTCCAATCCTTAAATGGAAGACTTTTAACAAATTAAACCAATGTCTAAATCCTGTCTTAAGGGACTAAGGAGTGAAATGTCTAAGAAAAAGTGTCACACATAATAAATACATGACATGTTCTTGAAAATTGCCAGATGTGGATGCCTAGCTGCCCTCCCGGCACAACAACTGAGTTCAAGGGAAGGTTCAGGGACAATGGTGGGTTTCACTTGTCATGGAATTCTATTAAAATCATGTGAAGGTAACACTTTTTATGGTAGATCTCAGATGAGGGCCAAACTACAATTTGAAGCAAAATGTCATATT
Source organism: Ictidomys tridecemlineatus (assembly GCF_052094955.1). Taxonomy (NCBI): domain Eukaryota; kingdom Metazoa; phylum Chordata; class Mammalia; order Rodentia; family Sciuridae; genus Ictidomys; species Ictidomys tridecemlineatus. Next base: position 87,934,962 of record NC_135479.1, read on the forward strand.
TAAATAACCTTAAGTATATGGATATGAATAAAGTACTGAACAAGTTTTTAGGGGAAAATAAATCTGAAGTGGGTGCCTGCCAAGGGGATGATTTTAGGCATCTGTTAAAAGCAGTTGGCTCTGTGGACCTAATCCTCAGCGTGGGAAAGCCTCCCAGCTAATGAAGGGGAAGATTGCATCACCACAGTAACTGCCAGAAAGGTCTATGGCCCGCCTTGAACACAAGTGCATACAAGCTGCTCCACGCAGGGCAGCCCGGTTGGGGCATGAGTCAGTGACCACCCAAGGCACAGAACCCTGCAGATCCTGGCCTGGGTGAGCAGCATCACAAGCCTCGAGGCTAACAGCTCCCAGATCTTCCTGACACCCTTTTTGGACTTAGAAGACTAACCTGAGAATTTTATAATCCCTGACAATCAAGAGACTAACTTTATGTTCTTGTGTTTGTTTCTAGGGAGTCTAATTTCAGACTAACTACAAATGCCTTTGGTGTGTTTTTTCCCTGAAAAGATGTTAAGCATTTTCCAGACTTGTACTGCTTTATCGCTAAGTTTACCCTTCATGAAAAAGTTTTTAATCAGTGGAAAAAGTTAAGGGTACAGGTGGCTCCCCCACCCTGCTCCATGGCTCTGCTGTCCCAAGAACACATGGGAGTAACACCAGTGCCTGAGAATATACCAGCTGCCCTCGTAGACCCCAGTTTCTGAAACAATTCCCAAGTTTGGAAACAGTGATCCAGATATACAACATGAACTGACCCCTGGGCGGGTCTTATGTGAATTCATCCACAGCTTTTGCAAATTGGCAAGGTAAATACTATAATTCTTATTTTTTTAGAAGGAGTGAGATTTCAGAAAGGCTAAGAAACTTAAAAGGTTGAAAAATGTGTCTGGCTGACTTCACAGCCTGCAGTTTCTAATACTGTGTTTTTATTTCAATCTTCAAACTGTTTTGAAATTCCCGCTCACTGCTTTTTTTTTTGAGTCCTCTTCTTCCTCTGCATGGGAAGCATCCCTCAGACTCCCTGTATGCAATACAGACAAACAAGGAAAGAAACACCACCAGAGAAAAGGAGTGCTGGTGTCCCTGCCACAGTCTTGGGTGGTGCTATGGGACTGAGAAGTCTCGAGTGGAGGCCCCCTGTGGCTTTAATAAGTCTCCAAACTTGGACAAATTATTGCTGACCCTTGTCCTAACAGCAGCCAACATTCTCAAGTGCTTCCCTGAACCAGACCTTCAGAGGCATTATTTTGCTTAATCCTCACAGGGAGACTAGACGAGAGGCACCGGCATCGCTCCTGTTTGTTCTAGAGATGGAGCTTTGTTGTGGTCTCATTTTGCACCTTCTGTGTACCCTTAACCTCTTCATGGTACTGGCCACAGCCTGCAGACTACTGATACAAACTTTTTCATGAAGAGTAAAACAAATTACCAGAGGAATTCTCTAATTTGCAAAGTGTTACTTCCCACTTGCTATGATGAATATTAGCATCAATTTCAATTATAATGTAAAAAAAGAAAAACTGGGGGCTGGGGTTGTAGCTCAGAGGCAGAGCGCTTGTCTAGCATGTGTGAGGCACTGGGTTCGATTCTTAGCACCACATAAAAATGAAACAAATAAAATAATGGCATGCTGTCCATGTACAACTACAAAATGAAAGAAAGAAAGAGAGGGAGAGAGAGAGACTGTAAAAAAAGAACATGCACAGCATTTTTTCTTTGTTTTTTGTACCAGGAATTGAAGTCAGGGGTACTCAACCACTGAGCCACATCCCTAGCCCTTTTTATATTTTATTTAGAGACAGGGTCTCACTGAGTTGCTTAGTACCTCACTTTTGCTGAGGCTGGCTTTGAACTCATGATCTTCCTGCCTCAGCCTCCTGTCCCACTGAGATTACAGCCGTGCACCACCTGGCTATGTGCTCAGCATTTTAATGGCCTTTCATTCATGGATAAACAAAAGCACATATAAGTATGATATAATAAAATGACAAAATGATTTCCTAAAAAACTGTAATCACCAATGAACCTACCTGTCCCAGCCCTTAGTGACAGCCTGATTCAACACAGATTACTATATACTGGACACACTATAGCTCAGCCCAGGCACCACACCACACATGTCACAGCAGACAGTGCCTGGCACAGGATGGTGGAGGCGAGTAAGAGGCACCCACATGAGAGGTGCTCACCCTCCCAGGCAGCCCCCGTGGAAGGCTGCAGGGAACAGAGCACGTGATGGGAAAATGTTCTTAGAAGGCCAGCCCTGCACTTGCCCCCAGTTCCCGCACTCACTTGTCACTGGAGATGCTGCAATCTATGACAGTTTTTCTGCTCGTATTGATGATTATAAATGGCAGCTGAATTGTGGAGTTCAGAGCTGGAGGGCCCTGATTTTGCTGTTCATTTTGCCGATTTCTCTGTACCAGGTTTTTGAAAGCAATTTGCTACAATGTTCAAGAAAAAGAAGATGGTCATTTAATGTGGAAGAGTTGGGATTTAAACAAATTAAGATAATACATTTAAAATTGTTTAAAATTAGTTTAAAGAGGCAGTCCTCCTAAACTAATGAATAAGAAAGTCAAACATTTTAAAAAATTAGAATGATTTAACCCAATAAATACATCTCAAGGGAAAAAATATCTGTACTTACAGAATGACTAACATCCTTCTTATGTAAATAATGGGGCCCCGGATTTTCATCAATCATAGAAATAGAGAGAGCAAGTGTGGGAGAGAGCTCAGTGGTACCTGCAGCTCTTCTTGGGGTGACACAGCAAGAGTGACATCAGCTGAGCTTTTGTTTTCAATTTACTTGACAGCTTCCTAGGATTTTGCAGTTAATAACACTTTTGATCTTTTCTCCCCATCATTGCACCCAAGGGCACTTTACCAATGCACTACATTCCTACTCCTTTTCACATTTTATTTTGAGACAGGGTCCCACTAAGTTGCTTAGGGTCTTGCTAAATCGCTAAGGCTGGCCTTGAACTTGCAATCCTCCTGCCTCAGCCTCCTGAGGTGCTGGGACTTATAGCTATGTGCCAGTGTGCCCAGGTCAAATACACCTTTTAGACTGCCTAGTCTAGGGATGTGTTTTAAAGTCACTGAACCCTTCTTCAGATGACATCTGCTGGGACTCTCACTACGTAAAACAGATGGAAGCAGCACTGCTCTGGATGGCTGTAGAGGGGCTGGGGCCCCAAGCCCCGCCAATTTGCCCTCACTTACTGCCATCATGGTTTCTAGGGCAAGACAGAGCCTGACCATATGCTCAGGGCACATCTGGAATGCAGCCTGAGCCTCCCCACACCTGAAACTTTCCTGAGGAGGGAACTGAAGCTTAGTACTGATTATAAAATATATGGAGAACTAATATCAATTTTTAAATTTTTATTTTTTAGTTGTAGATGGACACAATATCTTAGTCTTTTATACTGAACTTTGCTGCTGTTGTTAGGTGCCCAATTATTCTAGCCCTAACTGTGTCCCAAAATCCACTATCAATATCAATTACTATAAAAAAACTATCACTACTATTATGAAGCATTACTTAAGTTAGCTTCTGTTCACAAAGAACTAAATTTAGTTTATATTTATTGCTATATTCATTTAATATTGAGGGGAAAAATATTCCAAAACTATAGAACTGAGAAAAAAAATGAAATGCTTGAACACTTCTGTGGAGTGCTTCTCTTTCCTTCTACTAGAACAAACTCTTAGAAATTGTTACTATACTTTGCCTAACTTTGTGGATCCTGTGCAAGAGGATGCCTCATGATACGGGGGACATAACCAGTGGTGAGGAAGAACCTTATATCTTTATGACTCACTTATCAATACTATATTTAATAGCAAAGACTTTTCAGGTGAAGAGAGCAGCAAAAACATATTGCTATTTGGTTTTTCTTTTGTTTTGTGGTATTGGGGAATCCAACCTAGACCTTGTGCATGCTAAGCAAGCGCTCTACCACTGAGCTACACACCCAGTCCAGTACCATTAGATTCACAGTAAAAAAAGAAAAATCACAACCCTTTAATTATGGACTGAGTTCCTTATTTGCTGCGCTTTGAATGATTTTTTTTCAGCCTTTTGTTCTTTCCAGACTCATTAACATCTATTCCAAAGGCCACACAGCTGTCAGCATGTTCTGTTCTGGAAAAGGTTTAGGGGCTGGAAGGAACAATTATACATACCCATGAAAATAGGGTATGTAGGTTGATGACAGGGAAACTTATTCACACTATTCCTTTCTCATATTACCAAGACAGGAGGTAGTGGCATGTAGGTAATATTACCTGTGTCATGTGACACCAGAGGCTTGTGACATTTACTTATTTTAAAAAATCAAAGTAGCCATGTTCAGTGGTATATACCTGTAATCCCATCTTTTGGGGAGGCCAAAGCAGGAGGATTGCAAGTTCCAGGCTAATCTGGCAAACTTATTGAGAGCTTGTCTCAAAATAAATAATAAAAAGGGCTGAGGATGAGTTCAGTGGTAGAGTGTCCTTGGATCTAATCCTTAGTACAGCAAAACAAAAAAACCAACTAGGGGATGAGGCTGCATCTCAGTGGTAGAGCGCTTGTTTGGTTCCTAGCACCACATAAAAAATAGACAAATAAAAATAAAAATATTGTGTCTATCTACAACTAAAAAAAATATCAAAAACAAACCCAACTAAAACAAAAACCAATGTTCTTGTTCCTTCTATAAAGCTGAACAGGAAAAAAAAATTATCATTTTTCAGGCTGGGCATGTAGAGATGGGAAGCTCCCATCTGTTGAGGACAACCTTGCCCAGCACCATATTTTCCAATACAAAAACAGATCACTACAGGCATGCTGATAGAGAGGCTGCTATGTGGGCTGGTTGGAAATACTGCAGAAACTGTGAAGGGACAGGGACAACACAGAGTCAGCCAGGGAAGATGACAGCAAGGAGCTTAGGAGCAGTTCCCTGCAGAATTCCTCAGGGAGACTCAGGAATCACCTGTCAGCTTTCAACTTTTTCTCAAAGCTGCAGAATACTTTCCTGCAGCAAAATCTTATTTGGAATCTCAATATGAAAAATACCTAAGATCCCTGCTCTCGTGGCAGCTCCATAGGCAGGTGCCATGGGCTTAGTATGAGAGGGAGAGAGAGAGAGAGAGAGAGAGAGAGAGATAAATAGCTTGATCAGGATGAATCGTCATCTCTGGGTTTCCACTGCGTGAGGTCTGTGCTTCATCTGAAAGGCCACTTGACCCTTCCCTGTGTCCTTTCCTCCTTTCTCCTCAAAGATGACAGACCCCTGAAGGGCAACTGTCTGCTCTTGCTCTTTGACTTGTACATGAATGTACAAAAACAAAAACTCCAAGCAAATATAAGTATCTGGAAAGGGGAAAACAGAAACCATCTGGAATCCGTAAGAACACAGCATATTCTGGTCATTAGAAAAATTGAGTATTGAAAAAAAAAAAAAACGGGCTATAATACTTGGGAACTTATTGCTATCTTTATTTCTCAAAGGTGGATTAAATAAAAAATTAAATAAAAAAAGTGAATTGGTGGTAATGTTTTTCATATAAAGACATCTCCCTGCGAAAGGCAAAAGCATAAGGCTCTCTGGTTCACTGTACAAAGTTGATCCTATTACATTGAAACTGGCCCAAATGTACTTCCTGCCTGAAGTAAATTTTTATACCAACTGTAACTACTAAAAAAGAAAAGAATAATAAAATATGCCCTACAATTTAGTCTCACATGATTTCATACAAGGGTTCTACAATACTTCTTAAAATAATCTAAATTCTAGGAAATTATATATAAAAAGGATGACTATAGAGATGTTTATTAAACTGTAAAATTTCTTTTTTTATTTTTTTGCTTTTGCATACTGGGGATCAAACGTAAGATTTATTTTCTGAAACAGAAATGCATTTTAAGTGTTGGTATTTCTGTGAATCTTTTCATATTACAATCATTTCAAACCATTCTGTCATTCACTGGTAATGGGTATTATTGGTGGATTTGATTAACTTAAAATACTTAAAATTTAATTAGCTTTACTTTTGATATTCTGAGTTAGAGAGAAAATAAACACAAGACCCCTTCCCTGATAGTTTATGTCCAGGGTAAGGATGAGACCCAAAGTGAACTGCTCCATAATGAACCACACCCAGGCCTGAGAAGCTCCAAGTATGAGGGGTAGAGAATGGGTGACCCAGATGGGTCCCCTGTATGTCTGAGCCTTTACTGGCAATGAGCTAGAATGGAAAGTCCATGCTGGTGTGCTCCTATCACACTGCCAAAAGCACCACAATTACAAAATATCCACTTATTTATTTATTTATTTAGTGGTACTGAGCATTGAACCCAGAAGCATGGAGACTCATTTGGTATCCGGGATTGAACTCGGGGGCATTCAACCACTGAGCCACATCCCCAGCCCTTTTTTATATTTTATTTAGAGACAGGGTCTCACTGAGTTGCTTAGGGCCTTGCAAAGTTGCTAAGCCTGGCTTTGAGCCTGTGATGCTCCTGCCTCAGCCTCCCTAGCCACTGGGATTATAGGTGTGTGCCACTGCGCCTGGCTTTTTTTTTTTAAATTTTATTTTGAGATAGGGTCTCACCAAGTTCTCAGACTGGCCTGGACCTTGAGATTCTCCCACCTCAGCCTTCTCCGTAGTTGGGTGTGCACCACTGAACCTGTCCACAAGGACTGTGAGAGCAAGTACGAGGAGGAAGAGAAGACGGGCAGGGAAGCTCTAGACACCCCAGCCTCCTTACCTGCAGGAGAAGTTCTTGTAGCTGGGCCCTCTTCTGCTTTATTCGTTCTATTCGCCTCTGCTTCTCTATCTTTAAAATATAAGTTATAAAACAATATGAAAATACATAAAACATAAAGCACCACTTTCTTTTCATGTTCCTATTCTGATACGTTAAGAATTTTCTTAAAGAAACAACCCATTTTAACTGCAAAGGCAAATCACACCTTTTTATTGGAGGGCGGGGTGGGGGGAGGACCTCGGGGTATGAAAGCAGGTTGCAATAGTAGAACTGTGGCAACAGTTGTCAAAACTGAAATCCATCCCTTTAAATATGTCACGGATCTCACAGTGACATTTCAGTACGTTTTGGACACATGTATGACGGTGGTCCTGCAAGGTTATAATGGAGCTGAGGAATTCCTACCACCTACTAGCACACTGCACAACTCATGTATTATGATGATGCTGGTGTAAACAAACCCATTTTGCTGCCAGTTGCATAAAAATTAGCACATATAATTATGTATAGTATAAAACACTTGATAATGATCATAAGTGACTTACTGGTTTATGTTACTGGTTTACTGTACTATGTTTTTTTGTTATTTTCAAGTGCACTCCATCTACTCATTAAAAAAAATTCACTATAAAATAGTTACTGGCAGCAGCCACATATACCTTGCGCTTACCCTGTTTCTTGATTACATCATAAGGTCACAGTAAATGACCTATGCATTAGGTTTTCTTAAGGACACTTTGCGGTGTTCATACAACAATGAAATCAACCAACCATGCATATTTTTAGAATGTATCCCTGTGGTCACGCATGACTGTACTTGCTGTGCAGTATTTGTTGCTTTTATTACTCAGGTTCTAATCAAAGTAATAGCACCACTTAGCTTTTACATGTCCTAGCATTCAATTAAGCGTTTATACACATTATCTTAATTCATCTTCATACACATCTTATGAGGTAAGTATTGTTGTTGTCCATTTTGCATGCAGGGAAATGCAGAAGTAGAAAGGTTAAGTACTGCCAAGGTCACACAGCTAATAAGTGGCAAGAACCAGGATTTCAACCTAGGCAATGAAGTCCCAGAGACTCCATTATTTATTACTTTGTCAAATCACCCCCAAGAAGGAGAGAGACCTCATTTAATCAGTTTAGCTGACTTTCTAGAGCAAAGCTGCTAACACAGAGATCCCAATATATAAATGTATATTGTATATTAAATATACACTTCCTACTTGTAGTTTGAAACATACTTGTCTGACAAATTTCCCAGCTTCAAACAAGTACTATTTTTCTCAATTTTACAACTACTTAGATAACAGATATCAGGGTATGAATTTCCTTGCACATGAGTTCCTCACTATCTTCTTAGGCAAAAGTCCAATGGGGCTTGTGTGTTGAGCTCTGACATTAGATCCAATAGACCAAACCAAAATGGAGTTACAGATTCTGAAGGTCCACGCCACCAAGTCAAAACTTGTGTGTTTGACCTTCTAAGAAATTAAGACAGATAACAACTGGGATCCCCAAACAAGCCAGTGTTAGCCAGCATGATATGGGAGCCCTTGTGCTCTAATCTTTACAAGGAAATTAACTATGAAATGGAAATTTAGTTTTTGATCTTCATTTCTGCTTTTTTTTTAGCATTTTTTCTGTCTTTAAAAAGCCAACATCCTTTGCTCAGCAAATCAGAGAACTCATTCTATACTGAATGAGGTGCCTATTCTAAAACCCCACATAAAAGTCAACAAAGATCTTTCAACTAAAGTTATACTTTCATCTTTTCACATATCAAAAACACATCTTCTTGTCTATTCCAAAGAATGGCTTCCTGTCTGCTCCCCATTGACTTTGGTCTACACCTGCCACTGAGGTCCCCTAAGCACAACCGCACTCTATCCTATGTAAGATCCACTGAGATATCCTTGTGGCACTGTACATTAGAAAAGAGGCTGCTCAAGCCTCCCCAGCAACTGAGGCAACCTCCCACCTGCTCACCGTGCCCCACCTCCCACCAGGTCAGACCCCCACTAGCTCACTCAAACCACGTCAATCTCCCTTCTCTGCCCCATTTCCTTCCTTGTTAATTCAACTTCCAACCCACTAGTAGAGTGATCCTTTAAAACACATCTTATCAAGCCTCCTCTTTATCAATGGCTTCCATGGGTTACAGGCAGCATTTTTTCCAAGCCTGAGCCCTGGCTTCACCTAGTTATGAGTGTGTTTTCTATTTTTCTCAGCCCATGCAGGGCTTCTGCAAGGTCTTCCTTGCCCTTACCCACTTGGTGAATTCAAATTCCTTCGATGAGACTGAGCTCAGGGATTATTTCTTTGGTAAAGTCCTTCCTTAACACTCTTTCCAGAGAATCTACACACATCTCCTTCATATGAGTAATTATCTCTGTCTCTTGTCTCTGATGCTGGTGATTGAACCCAGGAACCTTGTGCATACTAGGCAAGTGCTCTGAAACTGAGCTATATCCCCAGCCCTCTTTATTTTATTTTGAGATGGCATCTCTCTAAGTTGCCCAGGCTGGCCTGGAACTTGTAATCCTCCTGCCTCAGCTTCTCGAGTAACTAGGATTATGCACTCGGCATCCTTTTTCTTTTTGGGAGGGGCACGGGTACCAGAGATTTTACTCAGGGGCACTCAATCACTGAGCCACATCCCCAGCCCTATTTTGTATTTTATTTAGAGACAGGGTCTCACTGAGTTGCTTAGTGCTTTGCTTTTGCTGAGGCTGGCTTTGAACTCTCAATCCTCTTGCCTCAGCCTCCCAAGCCACTGGGATTACAGGTGTGTGCCACTGCACCCAGTCTGATTTTATTTTTCTTTCATTTGTGACATTAGGGAATTAAACCAAGGCCTTGTATAGACTCAGTAAACACTCTACCAAACTCAGCCACATCTCCATCCCTGAATAACATTAGAGAGAGTACCCTGTGATGAATGTGCGGTTTCCCCCACCATCCATAAGTATAATAATACAAAATACATTTTTTATTTTCTAGGGGGCAGGGGGGACAAGGTACTAAGAAAAAAACAGAGCATCAACCTTTATTATTCTCCAAAAGCCACTGTTAATCTCAGTTTACTCCATTTGTGGCCCCATAGCAAAACTAGGTCAAACAAATTTAGAAACAGTGTCAGGGAACATATTCATTTGGGAAAGACTTTCTATAATGCTTAAAGTTAACATTCTAAAACATTCATGTAAGCTGAACATTCCACCCAATTCTGATAAAGACACAAATGAAATGCCATTCTGATGTTACTGATTCCAGTCAAAGGTAAAAGTTTAACTTTCATAGCTATATTTAGATTATTGTGTAATCAACACAGGAAATAAACAGCTTGATCATATTTCGGATCTATATAGCATTACTCTGCATCAAAACATTTAGTCAAATAAAATAACATTTCTACCATATGATTCACCTAAAATTTATTAGAGTTCTGAGAATTAAATTCGAATGAAATTAAGATTTTCTCTAGGAAATAGCAAAAATTAAATCTAGTCATTTAAATCTTATGACTCTCAGTTTCATCATTTATACAAAATAGAGACTAAACCTCTAAAGCTCTCCCTAATTCTAAAATTCTACGTAGAGTTTTAAAAGAAATAATAGCATATATGACCTAACAGTTGGGAATATCTTAATATTATGTGATTATATTTTTAAATTAAAATGCCACTGATGTAAGAGAGTGCAAACCACTAACCATAAATAGTTTTTCTCACTTACCTCCAGGTTTTGACATTCCTGAGCAGAATTGGTAGGCAGGCCAATCCACTTGATCTCTTTCTTTTCCTTTGAAATTATGTTCATTGCCATTAACACATTTAAAGCATCATAAACTCTTCGCCTAATGTTCTTCTGATCATAAGCCTGCTGAAAAATATTTTTATTGAGCAATAAATTTTAAGGGTAAAGGTATAATCATGTGATGTTAATATATTAAATTAATAACATAATATCTTTGAAGTGCTGAATTCATTCTATGCCTAGTGAAAATATCCTTCAAAATAAAAAATAAAGATACTTTTAAACAATAAAACACAAAATAATTTTATAAATAAATATTATTTTACCATCAGATCAACATTTAAAAATACTAAAAGGATTTCTTCAGGTAGAAGATATATCATTTTAGAGAACTGGAAATGTAGGAGAGAATTAAGAAAAACCTGAAAGTAAATACATGAATAAATTTCAACTAATATTCACTATATTAAAAAAAATCCCAGAGTCCAAAATATACACAAAACTAATACACATGAAGATAATAATGGCTATATCAGAAGAGAGTAGTGGAGGTAAAGCATTCTAAGGCCTTGATTTTAGACTAAAAAAATGAAGGATATGTGTCTATAATTCCAGCTACTTGAGAGGCTGAAGCAGAAGGGCCAACTTCAGCAACTTAGTAAGAACCTGCCTCAAAATAAAAAAACGAAAAATGGCTGGGATATAGCTCAGTAGTAGAGTGCTTACCTAGCATGCAAAGGCCCTGGGTTTAATCAGCAACAACAACAACAACAACAACAACAAAATGCATGTTTTCAGTTCTAGATAAAGTTGGAGCAGTAATGATTACTAAGTTGTTTTCAGTCTACAATGAGAACAGGAACTTGCACCATAATATAATTATAGTCACCATAAAACACACTTAGTTTGCCTGAGCTTCCTTTTTTTTTTTTTTGTAGCAAGACTTTCTCAATGAAGAAATTGTGTTGTCTTACATTATAGAGCAAGAGGGCGGTAGCTTCTAAGAACAAACTCCAGCCAATTAAATGCCATGATAATACAGGATGGGGGAATAACACTGAAATCATCTAAATTTAAGATAATCTAAAGTAAAGGGAGGGCTGGGGATGTGGCTCAAGCGTTAGCGCGCTCGCCTGGCATGCGTGCGGCCCGGGTTCGATCCTCAGCACCACATACCAACAAAGATGTTGTGTCCGCCGAGAACTAAAACATAAATAAATATTAAGAAATTCTCTCTCTCTCTCAAAAAAATATTTTAAAAATAAATAAATAAATAAATAAAGGGAAACTTAGGTTACAGAACTGAATGTAAATATGAGAAATCCTGACATTATAGAAATAACATAACAAAAAATAACAGGTGGAGGCAGTGAGGTAGGATTCCTGGTTTCTTCTCTTTGATACTGGAAAGAATATGGGCACTGTTCAAAGTAGATAATGAGGTAACAATAGAACTTTCAGCACAGTATATTTATGTGAAGTTTTAAAACAACTATAAAAATATTATTTCTTTAACAATTAGTACTGATATATCTAATCTAAGTCTTGTGGTGGAAGAGAAAGATGGCTATAAGTACAGCATATTAATTTATTACACTTTCCATAATCAACAGCTACTGTTTTGGTTTGTGTTTTGTGTGTGTGTGTGTGTGGGGGGGTCTTTCCCATATCCCCAATGCTTTCTTAAAAAATATTTTTTGTAGTTGTACATGGACAACATACCATTATTTTACTTGGTTATTTGTATGTAGTGCTAAGGATTGAACCTAGTGCCTCACACTTTATAGGCAAGCGCTCTGCCACTGAGTCACAGTCCTAGCCCCCATTCCCAATCCTTTTTGAGGTTGGGTTTGAACTTGACAACCTCCTGCCTTGACCTCCCATGTCACTGGATTACAGGTGTGCACCATAGTGTCCAGCAACAGGTACTATTACAGATGATAAGAAATAAAATATTAAGTATGTTACTTAAAGTTATAAAGATAACCAACTAAAGAATTGCAGAGTATAAATCTTCCAAATCATCAGAAAAGTAACACTTAGTGAACAGAGAAAAACCCAACCTTTGTTTATATCCTGGGGTGCTGCAAGTGGATTATAAAATGTATATGTAAGATGCTGAAAAAGGCTAAGAGGAAATACTTCTCTGCAGTGACATCTGAGTGAAGATCAGAAGGAAGAGAAAGAGAAGCCAGATGGATGCTCACAAAGACAAAGGGAACAGCAAGTATGGAGACCTGACCAGGGACGTCTTCTGGCATACTCATGCGGCATACGTCTGGAGTGTACTATATGTGTGGCCAGAAGTAGTAACTAGGGAAGTGCAAAGAAGACTTTGAGATCAATGAGGTAATAGAGGCCAGACATAGTGGGGCTTGTAGATCTGAGAACTTTGGCTTTCACTTAAGATCAAAAGGTGAAGCACTGTTTCAAGTGCACAGAGAACATTAAAAAACCCACCATAAAATGGCTTATAAAGAAATCTCAATGCAATCCAAAAAACAGAAAAGGTTCAACTCATATTCTTCTTGTAAAAGTAAATACCTATAACAACAAATAAAAATCCCTATCCCCTGAAATTATAAAAACTCCAATGTTTTTAGTCAAAAGGACATTAAAACCAAAGTTAGAGAATATATAAAGAATAATATATCAGCTGGGCGTAGGGGTGCATGCCTGTAATCTCAGCAGCTCGGGAGGCTGAGGCAGGAGGATTTCAAGTTCAAAACCAGCCACAGAAATTTATCAAGGCCCTAAGCAAGTTAGCAAGACCCTGTCTCAAAAAATAAAAAGGGCTAGTGATGTGGTTCAGTGGTTAAGCACCTTTGGGTTGAATCTCCGGTACCAAAAAAAAAAAAAAAAAGAAAAGAAAATCAGAATCAAAGGAATAGAGCCAAAAACTGCTAACGGGGAAAAGTCATAGCCATAAAGACTTTCATTACTAGGGCTGGGAATGTGGCTCAAGCAGTAGCGCGCTCGGCTAGCATGCGTGCGGCCCGGGTTCGATCCTCAGCATCACATATAAGCAAAGATGTTGTGTCCGCCAAGAACTAAAAAAACCAAATATTAAAATTCTCTTTCTCTCTCTTTTTTTTCCATAAAGCCAATCATTTAATTGAGGCTATAAAAAAAGATTCAATATAACTGACAATTAGAAAAGAATATTTAGAATGTTTCAAAAGATTTAAGAGAAGCAGGGCACTTTACAAAAAGCTGTGTGAGAAAATTTTTTAACTATTAGTAGAAATGTAACATTACAGAATATCTTATAAAATACAAAGACAGAATAAAAAAGGACTATGTGTGTTCTAAGTCTGACAACAATAAAGACCAATATTTAGCTTAAATTTACAGTTTCTGGGTATGAGAACCATGTTATTATATACATCTTCCAAATCTGTGGGCAATATTTTTCAATTCTCTCTCTTAAAAAAAAAAAAAGACTTTCATTACTAAACAAAAATAATTAAACTATATAAAGTATACATCATAGTCTACAAGGGTAAAAGGCAACAAAAGGGGCCAGGGATGTGGCTCAGTAGTGGAGTGCTTGCCTAGCACACATACCCTAGGCTCAATCCCTGGCACTACAAAAACAAAAAACAAAACAAAAACCTAGAAACACAAATCAGAAGGTTGAACAAAACCAAGAAAAGGTTCTTTAGGAAAAATAATTCTAATAATTTTGAGAATGTGGATGAGATGGAAGATCTTCAGAAAATACCAAACTGAACCTATTGGAGACAGAAACTCTAGAATGAGTAATTCATTTTATTTTATTTTTTGAGAGGAGAGAGAGAGAGAGAGAGAGAGAGAGAGAGAATTTTAACATTTATTTTTTAGTTTTCGGAGGACACAACATCTTTGTTTTGTATGTGGTGCTGAGGATCGAACCCAGGCCGCACGCATGCCAGGCGAGCGCGCTACTGCTTGAGCCACATCCCAACCCCTCTAAATTCATTTTATAAAGCCAGCATACTGCTACCAAGCCAGACTGCAAAGATGGTTAACAAACAAAAACAGAAACTTCACTTATGCATATTAATGTAAAAATTCTAAAATTCTCAGGAAACTATAACTTGGTTAAATTCAATGTCCATTTCTGATATTTTCTTAAGAAAAGAGAGCAAGCCAGGTGTGGTGGTGCACACCTATAATATCAACTACTAACAGGAAGCTGAGGCAGGAGGATTGCAAGTTCAAGGCTAGCCTTAGCAACTGAGTAAAGATTTGTCTCAAAATTGAATTTAAAAAGAGTTGAAGGGGCTGGGGAGATAGCTCAGTGATAAAGCACTTGCCTAGCATTCATGAAGATCTGGGTTCAATCCCCATCACTACATAAAAAAATAAACAATTTTTTTTTAAAAAAAGGTGGTGGGGAGATAGGGTTGGAGATCAGTTCATGGTAGAGCACTTGACTAGAACGTGTAAAGTCTGGGTTTAATACCCAGAACCACAAAAGACAAAGAAGCAAGAAGAAATGTTTATTTTTAAAAAAAATTAAATAGTCACTAATATACCATTATGTAAAAATGTGAGTATGTAACAGAAGTGAGTCTGTATTATGTATTTGGGGAGTTCAAAACCCAATTGAGTCGAATGTATGAAAGATGATATGTCTTGAGCTCTGTAATGTTTTGAACAATCAATAATAAAAAAAAAAAATTAAATAGTAGTCTATAGTTCCTATTATCTCAAAATATTTATCCTCTTTGAGGGCTGAAATACTATACATATTGCATTAGAGTTTAGAATTACAGATCTGTAGCTCAGTAGTAGAGCACATTCCTAACATGCACAAGGTTATAAGTTCACTCGCCAACACACAAACAATAAAGAATTAAACTTCTATGACTAGAGTTAGCATTATTATTTAATATTTGTGTAGAGTACATATAATTACATTTAGTAAAATGTAAACTTTTTATCTTTAGTGATAAAAAGTAGATCAATACTTGCTTAGGGAGGGAGGCAGAGGAAGGGCTCAAAGAACCTTTTGGAAGTCATGGGGAGGTTGTGCATCTTGACTGTGGTAGTGGTTTCACAGGTGCACATAACTACCAAAACTCAAAGAATTCTATACCTTGACTGTATGTAACTATCTACCAAAAAGTAAGAAAAAAATAATCTAATTGTATACTATGTACATTTCCCTCTGTAACTTTATTTTGCCTGAAAAAAAGTGAGAATGATTTCTACAGCTTAAAGAACAGTCTCTAACATGCATTAATAAAGAATGCAACATGCAAAGCATTATCACTTCTGTGTTTAAAACAAAAAGGAAATAAATTTTATCACATGTATTCATAAAAGAATTTCTAGAAAGATATTCAAGCAGGTGTAAGTGAATATTAACTAAGAATGATATTACCTATGAATGGGGACTGTGGGAGAACAGAGTAATTTCTATTATACACTCTTATAGAACTGGAATGTTAATAAGCATGTCCATGTATGATTTTTCCTTATAAAAGTGACATTTTCTTATTGACTTTCACTGATGAAACAGTAAAGTTCAGAAATGTATATGAAGTCACTGAAGAGGAGATCATGTTTAAAAAAAAGCATGTTCCATTAGTAACCCCCCAATTTTTATTTTAAACTCCTCCAATCTATAATATGAAAAAACCTCCTAGCTTATTGAGGATGCTCTAGCTTATTTGATTCCTCAAATTTATCAACAACCCCAAGAAGTAAACTGTTACTCCATATCAAGTTAATGATCAACCTACCGAATCAGCTGCCAAGTGGTTGTTGGAATTGGTGAACTCTGAAACCAGCTCATCAGCTACTTCATTATATGATGTTGTACCTTTTCGCTGAACTTTCTCACATACTTTCATAGAAAAATGTCTCAAGCCTTTTCCATTTTTATCTCCTTTTTTGCTTCGTTTACTAGAAGAGAAAAAAATTATAAAAACAAAATTTATATTCCATCATACTTACCAATGACTTCCTTCACAAAACTCTGTAAGATAACGCAAGAGGATAGCAATTTAGTATTTGCTTCAAGTTGTAAAAATTTAAATAGATAATAGGAAATGTTTAAAAATTAATTTTTGCCTTAAAAGCCTAATAAAGTATATAGTGCTTTTGTATATATATCATTCATTTACTTAACGAATATTTATTAATGAATTACTACTACGTGCCAGATACAGTTATAGACACTGGAAATAAGTGAAAAATGACAAAAACCCTGGCCTTTTTAGAGCTGATAGAACCATTAATACTTATTTTTAATTATGGATATTAGTTTTTCTGAAATTAAAAGCATCACTGTTTTGGGGTTTATTTATCTATTCAACTTTTTTGTGTGTATGTGGTGCTGGGATTGGCCCCAGGGCCTACACATGCTACCTATATGCTCTACAATGAAACTATATCCCCAGCCCCTATTCAACTTTTAACTGAAAGTCAATGGAATTGGATCTAAGTCTTTAATTAAATTTGGTCAATGCCAAAGCCTAAACTTTGATAACTTAATTTTTAACATTTGGAGGAGGTTCAATTTAGTTCTACTGAGTATCATCAACTCTATGCCAAAAAACAGAAATACAAAACTAAATCAAGATCTACTTCCTCATTCTGAGTTGGGGGATGATGGAGAGACAGACACATACAATGACAGATAATTTCAATTTTATAAAAAGTAAGTGCCAAGTCATTTATTCACAATATACTCTGGGAACACTGTAGGAAGAGCAACATCTAATATGATCCCTAAGAGGGTGACTTGCTGGAGAAGAGTCACAAATAATGAGGAGTCATCACATGAAGGAAGCTAGGAAAGCTATCAGGCAGGGTTATTAGCAGCACTGGACACATGAATGGTGAAACAGTCTACAGGAGCTCATCAAACTGTACAGTCTGATGAGTATACCTGGATGTGAAGTACGACTTAGTGATGAGGAAGAAAGGTAGATAAAGGCCAGGCCCTTCAGAGCCAATGCACAGGAACTTGTACTTCATCTCGCTATATTCCATCAGCATATTACATTTATATTTAATAAGTCAGTTACATGTTTTCTGTTGTGCACTTTAACAGACACTAAGCACGCACTTTTCAAAATAATGAGATGAGAAAAGGACATTTACTTCCTTTTCCGTATATTCCCAAAGAACCATCTACATGCACCTCATGGTTCACCTTCCTTATCTACTGAAATGTGGTGAAACCACTAAGTGATAATAAGAGGGGCGGGCAGTACAGTGCGCTTTCCAGTTAGGGATAAATCTGTGCAAAGCAGGAGATGAAGTTATAAGGGGAAAGGCAGTGACAGCAAGATCAGCTGAGAGGCTACTGTCAAGACCCAGTCAAGAAACAGTGAGCCCTGAGACAGGGGCAGTGATAAGGTTGGAGAAGCGATGGAACTGCAAAAATTCTCAAGTTAAAAAACAGAAGAACTAAGCAACTGATTGACATGGAGAATTTCAAGGAGAGAAATAGGGAACTCAGAAATAAGACAGAAGCTTAAAATACACACTGAATTTTAAAGACTTGAGCAGTGAATATAAAAGATCTCATAAATTTTACATAAGCTTCACATTAAAATATAATATTTTAGATATACTGGGTTAAATAAAAGATAATACAGGATTAGTATCTTTTATTCAAAATGCCTGGGACCAGAAGCATTTAAAATTTCAAATTTTTTTTACATTTTGGAATATTTGCACATCCATCACATCTTAGGGATGGCACCTGAGTCTAAAACATGAAATTCACTTGTGCGTCATATACAATTTATACATAAAGCACGACAGTAACTTTTACATAATATTTTAATAATTTTGTGCATGAAACAAACTTTCATGGTGTGGATCTTTCCACTTGTAGTGTTATGGTAGCACTCAAAAAGTTTCAAGTTATGGAGCATTTTGGATTTTTGGATTAGGGATGTTCAACCTGCATTACAATGAATTTCATGTGTTTCTTTGGTATTTTTGTGGTAAACTGAACCCAGAACTTGCACATGCTAGGCAGGAAACTATACCACTAAGCTATATCCACTTTTTACTTTTTAAATTAGCTCTCAGAAAGGTGTCAGCATTATATTTCCACTGGGTAGCAATGATGTTGAGTTTAATTAGCCTATATAATATATGAATGAATGTATATGTATATTTTTGGAGGAGGGAAGTACCAGGGATTGAACTCAGGGGCACTCGACCACTGAGCAACATCCCTAGCCCTATTTTGTATTTTACTGAGAAACGGGGTCTCACTGAGTTGCTTGCTGTTGCTGAGACTGAGGCTGGCTTTGAACTTGTGATCCTCCTGTCTCAGCCTTCTGAGCCACTGGCATTACAGGCCTGTACCATAGTGCCCAGCTCCGAATGGATATACTTAATAGGTAGCTGAATATATGAGCCTACAGCTTATGGGAGACATAAAAACAGACACCACAACTATATAGCAAAACTGAACACCTACTGTTAAAAATACAACAAAATGAGGAAACAAAAAGCTCCTATAGACAGGAATACAAACCCTTTTGGTTTTTAGCCAAAAGGCCTACATACCAGTGTCTGAGTAGAAAAAGAAATATTTGGTGGGGCCTTATATAGTGGACCTGAGAACAGGATAACTTCATAACAGCCAAAAGAGTTTACTAGAAGCACAGCTGCGAATTTTAGGGCCTCAGTTGAACTGAGGAGGAGTTCTGTCCTCTCAAATACCAGCTGAGTACATGGGCCCCACAATAAGGACTAGAGATGTTGGAACAATCTAGCATATATGGTTCAAGAAGAAAACAATAAATATTGTCACATCCATACCTGTTTTAAGGGAATAATAAATAGTGAATGCTGTAATTCATGAAATTTTAAAAAATGAGAACATCAACCTAGAATGACAAATACCAAATCATTCCAGTAAAGTAGAACACTTTGGACATCTAGAAGAAAAGGGCATCAGCTTTTTCAATAGAAGGTACATACCAGAAGGAAATAAACATATTTAAGAAACAAAGAAAGTATGAGTCAAGAACTTTACATTCACTGACTTTCATTCAAAGATAAGAGGTACAAACTCAGGGATTACTTGCATACCAGCCCCTTCTGAGGAAACCACTAGAGGAGACAAGCTTTGGACACTAGGGCTCTGACTTGAGACCTGGTAATGAGTATTAAATATACAGCCTACTGTACACATGGAAAAATGGAGGGCTCAGAGGGACAGAATACAGTATCTAAATGAGTTTGTGATCCACAGTAGATAGTTACAGTTACTTCAAAAGTGGAGAAAAATGAGGAGAATGTACACAAAAAGTAACTGGGGTTGGGGATGCAGTTCCATAGTAATGAGCTCTTGCCTAGCATCCACAAGGCCCTTGGTTAAATCCCTAACAAACAAAACCAAACAAAAACCAAAATGAAACTAATGTTCTCAATAATCACATTAGTGGTCATATCAGTAGAATTATTTAGGTGCATTGAGCATGTAATACAGAATAAAACCAATGCATAACCATCATTTACTTTACTTCTACCATCCCTTTCATGCCAACGTCTTTAAAAACCAGGACTTTCAGACCATATAAGATTTGAATATGAACCCATGAAATACTGTATCTTGGTACGTATATGTCTTAGATCCATCCACTTAAAAGGACTAGAAAAAATTAGCAACCTAGTAGCAATGATCACCACGATATCCCAAACTGAAGTGTGACATACATTCTCATTTAAAGAAATTAGGGTTTCTCAGAGAAATGGGTGCTTCCATGTTTAGGGAAGGAAAAATTCAAGATGAACTTGGAACATCTTAGTCATACCAAATAACAAGGTATTCAAGACTATTACAGTCATGTCAAAAGAACTTAAGAGTCAACTGGCCCCCTGACCAAAGCCAGACAATTTAAGTTTTGATAGTTATAATAATTGCAATGTACAAACCCACCAAAAATGTTTAAATTCATGAACTTCTAGGTGTCTTTTTAAAACAGAAGGCCTTTGGAAGAAGATGGAAACAAGTTCATCATCTTGAATACTAATCAATAAAAAGGGAGCAAGCATTTATTCCAGGTCTCTACAAGGACCATACTTCCAGGAAACCAAGCCATAGATGAGGGAAAGTATTATTTAAAAGAAGTGACAAATGTACTTTAAATGCAACCCACAATGACAGGCATTAATTATCAGTGATAGTCACGCCATGAAGAGTAACTATACCTCCTATACCTATCAATGGAAGAGCACACACCACCAACAAAATACATTTCTATGCAAAGCCTCCTCTATGTCGATTTGCAACTAGAATTTGGCATATTTAGATAACCAATGGCTTTTCATACACTAATTTATAAAATTAGTACAAGTGCAAAAGTAAATAAAGACTGCTAAAAACAAATGCAGGAGTTATTTTGAAAGAAAATGTGGCTTTATATTCAAGCTAAAAAGTAGATAATGGCTTACTGAAGAAAATAAATTCTCAACTTGGTGGTTATATGCTTTTTAAAAGCCAGGAATGAAACAGGGTTGTTTTTCATCTAATTTTAGGTCTTTTTTTTTTTTAAGCCAGCATTAAGATAATCACAGGGTAGTTCTCAGTAATCACTTATTTGGTTTGCCCTCTGTTGTCATATACAGATAACATTTAAAGGACTAACTAGACTTTTAATAGCTACTTAATGCTGATGATCATACTCTTGAAACATAGATACAAGCCTACATAAGAGTGTCATAGAGTTAGTTCATTATCAAGTTCATTGATAATGAACTTGAAGGAAACATATAGTGTGTTCCAATCTAAAAACTGCAATACAAATATCCATCTGGCAGGATGTTGTGAGGATTAAATAACACACCATGCCTAAAACACACAGCACATAATAGGTGACTCTTCCCCTTCAAGAACTAATGGAATTTTTATAAGCAATACAAAACTGAAGCTTTGTGGTCAATAATAGCAGAGTCAAAAAATTAAATGTACTCACTGGAAGGCTGATAGAGCATCATACCAAAAGTCAATCAATATCTATATAAAAATTCAACAAAGTAGGCTAGGATAATCAACACCTACAGCAAACAGGAAATCTGGTTGTTCAACCAATTCAGTAAGACACTTCTTTGAAAGTTAAGTAAACCATGTTTCTATTAAAATGCTATATGAAGAACTCCTGCAATTCAACAACAACAAAAGCAACCCAGTTAAAAAATGGCAAAGGACTTGAAAAGTCATCTCTCCAAAACAGTACAAACAGCCAACAGGCACATGGAAATATGCTCAAAATCACTAATCAGAGAAGTGCAAATCAAAACCACAATGAGATAATGCTTCACACTCATTAGGATGGATATTATCAAAAGAACACTAGAAAACAAGGTGCTGTTCTGTGGTAGAACATTTGCCCAACATGCACGAGGTCCTAAATTCAATCTCAAGCACCAAAAAAATAAAAAATAAAAACAAAAATAAATAAATAAAAGAAAAAAGGTTTACTTTTTAAACTTAGCTAATAATTTTATTTTATTTTTCGAGAGAGAGAGAGAGAGAGAGAGAGAGAGAGAGAGAGAGAGAGAGAGAGAGAGAGAGAGAGAGAGAGAATTCCAATATTTATTTTTCAGTTTTCGGCAGACACAACATCTTTGTTTGTATGTGGTGCTGAGGATCGAACCCGGGCTGCATGCATGCCAGGCGATCGCGCTACCGCTTGAGCTACATCCCCTGGCCCTTAGCTAATAATTTTAAATAAACTTAATAATAGATTTGTATAAAAAAGTAAATGACTGAAAATAAAGTAATATCAAATAATATCTACTTTTTTCTTTATAGATTTTCAATGTTTTTGACTTAAATTTAACAAATTGATCCTAAAATGTAACATGCTATAAAAAAATAACTGAAAATGGATCAAAGAGCCAGGAATGGTGGTGCACACCTGTAATCCTAGTGGCTTGGAAGGCTGAGGCAGGAGGCTCAGCCAGCCTCAGCAAAAGCGAGGTGCCAAGCAACTCAGTGAGACCCTGTCTCTAAATAAAACACAAAATAGGGCTGGGGATGTGGTCAAGTGCCCATGAGTTTAATTCCCAGTACCCCACCCACCAAAAAATAAGAAAAGGTGTAGGGGCTGTGGATATGGCTCAGCGACAGAGTACTTCACTAGCATGTGTGAGAGCCTGAGTGCAACTGCCAGCACTCTGCCAAAAAAGAAAAAAAAATCCAAGAAATGTTAGTACAGATATACAAAAATTAGAAACCTTACACTGCTGGTAAGGATGTATAATGGGGCAGCCACTTTGGAAAACAGTCTGGTAATTATTCAAAAGGTTAAACAAAAAGTAAACATATGACCCATCAGTTCCACTCCTAGTTAGATACCTAAGAGAAACGCAAGCAATTCTCCATATTTCCATAAGAGCACTGGCTAAAAAACATTCACAGCAGCATCATACATCACAGGCAAAAAAGAGAAAAGAGCTGGGTATGGTGTCACATGCCTAAAATCTCAGCAGCTCAGGAGGATTGCAAGTTCAAAGCCAGCCTCAGCCTCAGCATCTTAGTGAGAAGTAGCTGGGATGTGGCTCAGTGGTTAAGTAGCCCTGGGTTCAATCTCCAGTGCACACCCCCCAAAACAAACAAACAAACAAACAGGAAACAACTTAAAATGTTTATCAATAAACAAATAAAATACAGTATATTCAGGTAGTAGAATGAATATTATCCCGGAATAAGGAATGAAGAACCAATACATGCCACAACACAGACAAACCTTAAAAAAATGCTAAATGAAAGAAGACACTCACAAGGGTCCACATAATGTACCTTTCCATTTATATGAAATAATCAGAATAGGTAAATCTATAGAGAAGAAGGTCGATCAGCAGTCACCTAAGACTGGGAGGGATGAGGGACTGGGGAGTGCTGGTGCAGTATTTCTTTCCTGGTAGTGAACTGGCAGTAAAGGTTGTGCAATTCTTTGACTGAACTGTACATTGTCAATGGATGAACACTGACATTCATTACATATGAACTGTACCTCCTCAAAGTTGTTAAAAACAGTCACTGTTTTAACAGTCTTCCCATGCAGGACCAGCATGCAGCTGTGCCACAGATGACCTACATCCTTAGTCTGACAGGACTCCAATTGTTGCGTGAGCCTGCATGAGCCACCATGTGCTAAGAGCAACATCAAACTGCTATAAAGGCATGCCAGGTTCTCAAGTTACCAGAAACTCACCCATTCCAGACTAGCACTGGGGCCCAGACCACACATGGGTATTACTGCTTAGGATCACTCTCCTTTTGCTTCTCCTTTTCTTTTTAAAATTTATTCCTTATTTTCTTTAAAACTTCCTTCCTTTTCCCTTCCCCTTTCTTTTTACCATGTTAGGAATCAAACTCAAGGCCTTGCACATGTGAAGCAAATCTCTATAACTCAAGTACACCTCCAGCCTGTTTCTCTTTTCTATAGTTAGGACCTCAGACTTTTTAAAAACTAAGTTAGACCTAAGGAAGTAAGTTTTTACTTACAGTTTCATTAACAGTAATTTCTTCTTCTTTTTATTTGATAGGGTTGAAAACAGTGCTTTGGGAACTATTCATAATTAACTTGAATTAGTCTACAAAAGCTTACAGCATGGGAGGACAGCTTTCCTTTTCTTACGTAGTCCTCTTCCACCTTCCAGAGACTTACAGGACTGTTCAGTTACCTAAAGGCTGTCATTAGCTCTTCTGGAGCTTTTGCTCACTTGCTTGTTTTGGTGGTACCCTCAAGCATGCGAGGCTTGGGTTTTGTTTTTTTTTTAATATTCATTCATTCATTCTTAGTTATAAATAGGCAAAATCTTTATATATTTTTATGTGGTGCTGAGGATCGAACCCAGTGCCTCACGTGTGCAAAGCAAGCACTCTACCACTAAGCCACAGCCCCAGCCCTTATTTATTTTTTAGTTGTAGTTGGACACAATACCTCTATTTCGTTTATTTATTTTTATGTGGTGCTGAGGATTGAACCCATGACCCTGTACGTGCAAAGTGAGCGCTCTTTCCCTGAGCCACAACCCCAGCCCCTAGGCTTGGGTTTTTAAATGTAAATTTTTATTAAAGCACAACCCACATAAGAAAGATCTGAGTAAACCATGTTAAGTACCTTCCTACTTATTACCATCCGGAGCCCCACCTAAAAGATATCCACCACCACCATATCCATCATTAGTTTTACATGTCTTAAACTTTATATATATATATATATATATACTTTTTATATGTGTTCTTCTGTGCCTGATTCAAACCTATCTTCTTTTAAAAATAAACTTTTTAGGGTTGAGGTTGTGGCTCAACCAGTGGATAGAGTGCTTGCCTGTTGCGCGTGAGGCAATGGGTTCCATCCTCAGCACCACATAAAAATAAAGGTATTGTGGCTACCCCCAACTAAAAAATAAATATAAAAATAATAACTTTTTAGTTATAGATGGACATAATACTTTTATTTTTTAAATTTTATGTGGTGCTGAGGATCGAACCCAGTGACTCACACGTGCTAGGTGAATCATCTACCACTAAGCCACAACCCCAACTCTCAAAACTATCTTTGAGTGATTTATTCATATTCTTCACACGGCTGCAGTTCATTTACTCCAGTGTATGAATAGAACGCACTTCATTCACCCATTCTGCAGATGGCTGTTGACTTCTTTCTAGTTGTGGCTATTATGTTCTTTAAAATATTAATTAAATTAGTTTAATTTAATTACTTTGGAGCCATGACTTGGATTTGAACCATGGAGGCTATTATGAATAGTGTCTTTATAAAACTTTCCTGGATAAGTTTTTGATGAATATGTACATCAACTTCTGTTTGTATATACTTGCAAACAGAATTGATGTGTCCCAGGCTGTATGCATGCTCAGCTTTAACAGATACAGCCAATGCCAAAAATGAGCAAACTTATGCTGCTATCAGTAGTGTATGAGCAGTCTAGGTTCTTCATAGCCCTGCCAAACTTCATGGTTTTAGTTTTTCACTGTAGTCATTCTGGTGGATGCAGTTTTACTTACATTGTAGTTTTTGCTTGCATTTTTCTGATGGTTAATGCACTTTTTTGTATTTTTTTACTAGATATTTCTATTCATTGCTGGAATAAAAAAATTCTCCATTGGTTTTTTCCACTGACTTTGTATCTAGTAACCTTGCTAAATTGACTTCAACTCAGTTTGCATATTCTTTTGGTTTATTCCTGGGCACACCATCAGATCATCCACAAACACTAGTAGTTTTGTTTCTTGGATTAAGACATTAAATAGTAATACAGTACTGAATAAAAGGGGTGAAAACAGGGATCCTCCTTGTTTCTTATATCTCAAGTTGAAAGCTTTTGATGTCACCCCTACATGTGCTGTTTGCTGCCATTTTTGTCAATTGTCCTAATATATTAAGTTCTCTTCTATTACTAGTTTACCAATAACAACAATGTATAGTTGATTAACCATATCTTATGTGGTTTTCTCTGTATCTACTGATTATTTAGTTTTTCTCCTTTATTTCATACAAAAACCTAGACTCTCAGCCTCCTGCCCACAAACAGCCAAGAACTCCATATCTAAAAGCTACTGGGGAAGTTGCTTGCCTTCCTAAATTTTTCTCTTCTCTAGTTTTGGCCTCTCTTGTTCTTACTACCTCAGTAACTTTCTGATGGCTTCAAACAGATAATTCTGTATTTCATTCAGTCTTTTGAGCTATTCTTGGCAGTAACACTAGGCTACGGCCAAGTTTTTCCTTTTACTTTTGTTACTGTTAATCATGTTTCGATCTTTTTGAAAAAAAAATTTTAAGCAATTGCGTTTTAAACTTCTGAGAATTTTCATTGCTCCTTTTTTATATTTGCTATTTTTGTTTTATGGATATTATCTCTTAGGAAACTTCAGACTTCTCAAAGGATGATAATTAGAACTCTCTTTTTATTGTTCTTCTCTGCTAACAGGAATATTACTATTTCCTATTCATTTGGGACTTCTGATTATTTACCTCGTTCTTTGTCCTTCATGATAGTTTTCGAAAAGTGTCTTGTCCTTTCATGTTTATGAATGTTGGGTTCAGGTGTTAATTTTTTGCAGTACTGGAGACTGAACAGAGGCACTCTACCACTAAGCTACATCTCCAGCTCTTTATTTTATTTTGAGACTGGGTCTGACTCCATTGCTGAGACTGGCCTTAAACCTGCAATCCTGCTCAGCCTCCAGCATCACTGGGATTACAGGTGTGCACCAAAATGCCCAGTGTACATGGGTTTCTTGTGTTTATGTCTCTGTTCCCAAGAAGGTTCTCCAGACATGCAGAAAGCTCACTTCCCATATACCATGTCTGTGTATATGGGTTGGCCATGGTAGCCAAAGAGGTTAATGGCAGGTAGTACTGCTGTTAAGCAGCTTAGTCATCTTTTCCCCACAGACACAAAAGCCAGAATGAGGAAAGATTATTCTGGAGGGCATACTAAGATCTTTAAACTCACCAGGCATGATTGTGTATGCCAGTAATACCAGCCACTCAGGAGGTCAAGGTAGAAGGATAGCAAGTTTGAGGTCAGCCTGGGAAACTTGGCATGACTCTGTCTCAAAAAATGGCCGGTGATTAGTAGCACAGTGCTCATCTTGCATGGGCAAGGCCCTGGGTTTGACTCCTAGTACTGGGGAAAAAAATCCTTAAACTCAACTGAGGGTATATATACCTCTCCATTATTGTGACAAAATACCTGAGAAAATCAACTTAAAGGCAGAGAGATTTATTTTGGCTCATGGTTTCAGAGGCTTCAAACAACCCAGGGGCGCTTGGTCCTGTTGCTTTAGGTCTACGATGAGGCAGAACATCATGGTACGGAGTGAGTGGTGGAACACAGCTGCTCACCAGGAAGCAGCCAGATACACTTCCAGTGAGCTCACTTCCTTCCATTAGGACCCACCTCTTAAACATTCACCATCTCCACAGCACCACAGGCTGGTGTCCAAGTCTTTAGAGTGTAAGTTTTGGGGGACATTTAAGACTCAAACCATTACTGGCAGGCAGTTCTGTTTCCTTGCAACCAATTCTCCAAGTTCTAGTCTGGGGAACAAAATGGTTTTGATATGATTGCTATGTATGTGGAGACAGGATGAGAGCTTCAAGGGGTTTTAGAGGGCTGGTCCAGCTATACTGTTAGATAATCTTTATTTTACTGCTGTGATTCCTCTAACATTCATTCTTGCCTTTATAGCCATCAGTCCTAAGACTGGAGCCTCTCCATGACAATACAAGGAAGAATGGCTCCCGTCTCCAATGCATTCTTACTTCTTTGCCTATTCTGGGGTGTACATTTCTGTATTTTCATTTATCACTCACTATAACCATATCAGAGTCTATCTTGGAATTGGAAAATCTATACCTCACCACTTTTGATAGTACCTCTAGACATATATTTCCTTTCTTTTTTTAACGCTATAATTTCAGTATGATATTAGGAAGAGGGAGAAAACATGAATATTTAGTCCCTCATCTTAAACTGAAAGTTTCCTTAAGTAGATGGGATTTCACATTTTCTTAGAACCTGAGCTCTTTGAAGCAGCAAGACCCTTTCTTTCTAAATGACACTAAACGTATGACACTAGATGAGAACACTGTGATATCTTATTAGTTCATAAGCCAAATAAATGAACTGGGAGGAAGCATCCTTTACCAAATAAAACCAAATTGATGAACTAAAAGGAAGAAAATAAAACCACTAATACACAGTAGTGTGAAAAACATGTTACATCAGTAACTTGAAGTATTCCAATTTATAATACCCAAGGAATAAAAAATATTTATCTTTCAGACACTTATCTAAAATCCACAAATCACTTTTGTTTGTTTGTTTTTGTTGTTGTTTTCATATTCTACCAATAACAGGTTACAAAAGTAACCTACTTAATATGACTTACTGCAGTCCAGGGTTAAGTTGCAACATATACATTCCATTTCAATGAGAAATTATACATAGTAGGACTGGGGCTGTGCTCAGTGGTAGAGTGCTTGCCTAGCATGTGGAAGGCACTAGGTTAGATTCTCAGCACCGCATATAAATAAATACGTAAAACAAAGTTTCTATCAACAACTTAAAAAAAATTAGATAACAAAATAAATTAGGGCTGGGGATAAAGCTCAGTTGGTACAGTGTTTGCCTTGCATGTATAAGGCACTGAGTTCAATGCCCAGCACCACCACAAAAAAAAAAAAAAGAGAGAGAGAGAGAGAAAAAAAAATTTCAGGGGCTGGAGTTACGGCTCAGCAGTAGAGTGCTTGCCTTACATGTGCAAGGCCCTGGGTTCGAAACTCAGCACCACATAAAAATAAATAAATGAATGAATGAATGAATAAAGGTTATTGTGTGCAACTACAAAAAAAAAATATTAAAAAAATTTTCATTTCTTTTTTTTTTCTGAGTGTTGGGGATGAAACTCAAGACCTTGTACATGCTAAGATTCTACCATTGAGCAATATCCCTAGGTCTCATTCCTAATTAAAAGGAGTCAACCAAATGTTTAAATTAAAAAAAAAGTTCAGTTAAAACCTGACTTAATCTAGCAAACAAAGAATCACCTTCTGTGATATGAAATGTGGGGTGGGGATGGAAATAGGAAATGAGTACTTTTCCATTATAGACCTTCACTACCTCCCTCCCTGGATTATGTCATCCAAGCTCATGACCACTTCTATGCTAATGACACTACCACTTTGATATCTAGTAAGTCTCCCTGACTTCCTATGTCTAAAACAAAACTCAATTCTTTCCACAAACCTATCCCTAACTGCTATAAATGGAAATAACATCAATGTTCAAGTAAAAGAAAATCAAGAGCCATCTTTCATTTCCTTTTTCCTTCAATCGATCAATAAATCCCTCTGGTTCTACCTCCAAATCTATCCACTTTTTTCCATCTCCACTGCCAAGCCAGTGTCCCTGAAATAGTCTTTTGACTTCCACTCTGTTTCCTTAGAATTCATTAGTTACTTGCAACCAGTGTAAATTAAATCGTAAGATAACCCTGCTTAAAACGTTCCTCAGAACGAAACATAAAGCCTTTAATGACCTGAAGCCCACCTGCCTCTCCATCCTCAGCTCACACCACTGTTCTCCTTCTCTCTCCAGTCTAGGGTGCACCCAATGTATCACACCTTCTCCCTTAGAGGCTCCACATTTTCCATTCCCTTGGCTCAGAATCCCTGCTCCCCCACTGACTGCTAGCTATTTACCTTCTTGGCTTCTTTGCACTCTACGATCTCCGTAGACACTTTTGAAAGTAGCTGCAACCCTTGCAACACTCTCTACAAATCACTCCCCCCTGCTTTTTATTCCAGTACTAGCAATTAAACCCAGGGGCACTCTACCACTGAGCTAACATACTCAGGTTCCCCCTTTTTAGTTTTGAAACAGGGTCTAAGTTGCTCGGCTAACCTCAAACTTGTGACCCTCCTGCTGGGATTATAGGTGTGCACTACCATACCAAGCTACTCTTTTTTTTTCTTGCATAATATGTATTACATCTAAAATTATTTTATTTGTTTACTGCTTCCTCCCAGTGAGTTCCTTAAGTGAAGGGATTTCTCTGTCTTGCTTGTTATTATCCCTAATATCTAGAACACACTAACAACATGCAGATACTCAAAATACATTTGTTGAATGAGTGAACTGACTTGATAAACACCACTGAAGCAGAGCATGGGTTTTCATCATATTGATTTTGACTATATAGCTTATTATACTTTAAATTGTATTAGTTTATTATGGATTATTAGTTTATTATATATAAACAACACTTTTACTGTGCTCCATCAGGACAAATTAAGATTAAATGAGGGGCTGGGGTTGTGGCTCAGTGGTAGAGCGCTTGCCTAGCATGTGTGAGGCACTGGGTTCGATTCTCAGCACCACGTAAACAAATTAAATAAACAAAATAAAGTTATATATAAAAAAGATTATTGATGTTTAAAAAAAAAAAGATTAAATGAAGGGGCTGGGAATGTAGCTCAATGGTAGAGTGCTTGCCTATCATGTACAAGACTCTAGGTTCAAGCCCCAGCAACAAGAGGGGGAAAAAAGGAGACAAAGGAGGAATAAAACACCACTGCAGGGCTGGGGATGTGGCTCAAGCGGTAGCGCGCTCGTCTGGCATGCGTGCAGCCCGGGTTCGATCCTCAGCACCACATACCAACAAAGATGTTGTGTCCGCCGAGAACTAAAAAATAAATATTAAAAATTCTCTCTATCTCTCTCTCTCCTCTCTCACTCTCTCTTTAAAAAAAAAAAAAACACACCACTGCACTAAATCTTATACTTATTTTGGACAAGATTTGAGGGAAAAAAACACATTTAGCAATTGTTTTGGTGGACTAGAAGTGAGGGTGAGATATAATACAGCAAGTTATACTAAAAAATAAGAAGAGTGCACATTTTTAACCACTGCTACTCAGGAAGCTGAGGCAGATGGATCCCAGTTAGAGACAGCCTTGGCAATAGAGTGAGACCCTGTCTTAAAATAAAAAGGGCTGGGGATGTAGCTCAGTGGTAGAGCATTACTGGACTTAATCACAATATTTTTTTAAATAAAAAGTTTTTAAAAAAATAAACACTAAGAAAAAAAGAAATTGAATTAAACAGAGAAAAGGGAAAGTTGAATCAATGGCTATAAAAGCCAAGCATCCCTAATTTCAAAATCCAAGTTCCAAAACCCTCCCAAATCCCAAATATTCCAAAATGTGAAATTCTTGAGTGTTGATATGAAACTTAAAAAGTTCTTTATTTTGGAGCATTCTGGATTTTGGATTAGGGATGCTTAACCAGGCAAAACCATGAAATATGAAAAACTCCAAATTCTTAAACATTCTGGTCCCAAGCATGTTGAATAAGTAAATCTGTCCTAATAATTTTTAAAAATATTTTTTAGTTGTAGTTGGACATAATACCTTTTATTTTATTTTTATGTGGTGCTGAGGATCAAACCCAGCACCTCGCACGTGCAAGGCGAGCACTCTACCACTGAGCCACAACCCCAACCCCCTAGTAAAATTAACCTAGCATTTTGATATATAATCTTTACACTTCTCTCTTATGAAGGAAAATGAAGAGAATCTTGGTGTTTGTTTGTTTGGTAGCAGGAATTGAGCCCAAGGGCACTTAACCACTGAGCCACATCCCCAATCCTTTTTAATATATATTTTTTGAGACACTCACTAAGTTGCTTAGGGCCTCGCTAAGTTGCTGAGGCTGGCTTTGAACTCATGATCCTCCTACCTCAGCCTCTCAAGCTGAGGATTACAGATGTGCACCACCATGGCTGGCAAGAATCATGATTTTTATACTGTATTTTAATTTGCTTTTCATCCCTATGACCAAAATACTGGACAAGAACACCTCACAGGAGGAAAAGTTTACTTGGGGCTCATGGTTTCAGAGGTTTCAGTCCACAGAAGATTGACTCCATTGCTCTGGGTCCACAATGAGGTAGCACATCGTGGGGAAAGGACCCAGCAAAGGAAAGATGTTCCATTGATGTCAGGGTCAGGAAGCAGAACATGGGGGAAGGTGGAAGATACACCTTCTCAGGGTGCAATTCTAATGACCACCTCCACCTCTGCTAGCCATGCCCTGCTTGCTTACTGTTCACCCTTCAAATGAGGATAACTGATTTAGTTACAGTTCTCCTAATCTAATCATTTTCATCTCTGAATATTACTGGATTAACAGGAGCTTTTGGGGAACATCTCATATCAAAACCATAACATACTATTTATAGTATATAGGTTCTTAACCAGGAAATATTTCCATTTTTGTGTATGTGTGTGCACAGTACTAGGGATGGAACCTAGCGCCTAAGCTTTCATTCTACCATTGAGTCCATTTTTAAGGCCTATAACACTGCTTAATACATATCTAAGAACTTGTACCTATACTTTAATAGTATAAACATCAATAAATAACAAAGTGAGTTAGAAAGAGAACTTTCCATTAGATAGAAAAAACACATTTTCCCATATATTTCTATATGATACAGTGGTTCCCTAGAAGTGATCTTGTCAGTTTCAAATAGTTAAGAACTGAGCTGGGTGTGGTGGCACATTCACAAACTACTTGGGAGGCAGGAGGATCACAAGTTCAAGGCCAATTGCTACAACTTAGCAAGATTCTGTTTCAAAATTTTAGTAAGTTTTTGCTGGGCTCAGTGGCACACACTTTAATTCCAGCAGCTCAGGAGGCTGAGGCAGGAGGATCATAAGTTCAAAACCAGCCTCGGCAACTTGGCAAGGCCTTGAACAACTTCTCGAGGCCCTGTCTCGAAATAAAATACCAAAAAGGGCTGGGGATGTGCCTCAGTGGCTAGGCACCCCCAGGATAAATCCTTGGTACCCCTTAATCTTTTCAAAAGTTGAAAAAGAAATTTTTGAAGGTTCAGTGGTAGAGAACTTGCACATCATGTGTGAGACCTTGGGTTGAATCCCCGATAAAAAAGGGGTTGGGGAGAACTAAAAGACTGCTAGAAAACATATATTCTTCATAAATAGTCCTACAATCCTCACTTAGAGTCTCTGCACTTTCATTTTTATTTTTTTTAATTAATTAATTTTTTAGTTGTACTTGGACACAATAGCTTTATTTTGTTTATTTTTTTTTTTACTTTTTATTTTTTAAATATTTATTTATGTTTTTAGTTTTAGGTGGACACAACATCTTTCCTTGTATGTGGTGCTGAGGATCGAACCCCGGCCACACGTATGCCAGGAGAGCGAGCTACTGCTTGAGCCACATCCCCAGCCATTGTTTATTTTTTAATGTGGTGCTGAGGATCAAACCTAGGGCTTCAAATGTGCGAGGCAAGTACTCTATCGCTGAGCCACAACCCCAGCCATGCACTTTCATTTTAAATTAAATTCTAACATGGAGCTAACTAGTTTCTCAATGCACAGCAAATTATAGATGGCAAATTAGGATAGAGAAGACAGAAAATTATTACATTGAGAGCACACAATCTAACAGGAGAAAAAAGACTAAAGCACATTTAAAAAATAAGTTACAAAAACTTAGAATCAAAAATAATTTTAAAAAGCATAGCTGGCAAGATTTCATTTAAAACAGTTATGATCTTAAAGATTTCAACTGCCTCTGAGATGATGAGTCTTAATAGGTCAACACTAATATGGTATTCAGGGTAGTGAACTACCCGAAATACTGAATTTGGGCTCAAATAATGATTTGAAATTGATTATTTTTATTTTGTAGTGCTGTGGACTGAACCTAGGGCCTCATGCAAGCTAGGCAAGCACTCTGCCCCTGAACTGAGAGTTCTTAATCCTGGAGTTAAATGATTTGATAGGCATTTATATTTTATTTAACAGACACAAGTGATTCTGATGTACAACAACCAGAATGGAGAACTACTGTACTAATATTCTAAAGAAAATGACATCATTCTTGAAATAGTGCTCAACAAACAAATAAGAATGTATTATGAGATGGGCTCAGTGGCATACACCCAAAATCCTAGTAGCTCAGAAGGCAGAGGCAGGAGGATCACAAGCTCAAAGCCAGCCTAGGCAACTTAGTGAGATACTGTCTCAAATAAAAAACTGGGGATGTAGCTCAGGGCTAAAGTGCCCCTGGGTTCAATCCCCAGTAACAACAACAATAACAACTAAAAAGGGAAAAAAAAGTACTATGACCTACAAATAGTTTCAATAAAACCTGTTAAAAGTTGAGGCATGTTAGAGTAACGTGGAGTATTCACTTTGGTAGAAAGGAATACTTCAAATCTCAAAAGGAAGAAAGGACGTTAACATTATATAAAGAAAAACACCTTACTATTTAAACTAAATAAGTCTGGGCACCAAAAACCTCTCTTCATACTGGAATCCTAAACAAAATATTCACACTTATACTCACCTTTCTGAAAAATCAGAGTCTATAAATTCTCTAGCCCGTTTTCTATCACTAAAAAGACAAAAAGCATAAACACAACACATAAATAAGCACAGCTTTATTTAATGAATAATTTATGTATAACTTGTCTAATTCTACACTGAATATATCCAAAGACAAAAACTAACAAATATAAAAAGTATAGTCACAAAATAAAAACAATCTTGGGACAAGACATGACAAAGTAGTCTTACATTGAAATGAGTTCAATGAATATTTAGGGAGGAGAACATTAGAGACCTAATAAATGAGGTTTTATAAAATACTTTTGTTTTTGATATGTGTGTGTGTGTGTGTGTGTGTGTGTGCGTGCATCTGTGTGCATCTGTATGGATACATATTAACATACAGGTAGCTTAAAGGACTCAGCTGTCTGCTTGCTAAAATTCACCTGGTGCAGTAGCCACCATGTAAGTAAACAGAATGACTAGATGAGACTCTGTATTACCCTATAAGCAAAGATGAAACATATGGGTTTGATACTAAGAGTGGCGAATGAGTAACACATAAGAGATACTGACTGAAAGTCCCTGTGTTTCAAAGAATTAAGTAAAAACTGAATAAAATTTTTAATATCTTTGGCATTTTTCCCCTAGTTTATTTATTTATTTTTTTGGTTCCCTGATTTCTTTTCTGGTTTTTAAGGAAATAAGAATTCATAGGAGAAATTCTGAGTATAGCCAACATATAATATATAGCTCTTATTTTATTGTCTGTTAGTAACAATATAAAATATAATTTTCATACTTTCAAAGCAGCTAAATGTTGTAGCAATAAAAACAGTCTTATCTCAGAGTTAAAAAAAAAAAATCCAAAGATTCAGTTTAAAGGTATCGTACTGCTTTTCTCTATTTAAAACAGGTTGAGCCAGAGGCAATTTATGTATAAGACACAAAATAAACCAAAATTGGTGATTTCAAAAAACATTAGTTTTTAAGAATTATCCTAACAAAACAAGAACAGAAGACAAGGAAGCAATAAAAAGTCAGAGCTTTCTTTTTTTAAGGGACTTAGAAATAGTCACTTGTGCCATCTTACCTGGGGACCCAGCCAGTGGCTTCTGCGATGTGAGTCTGAGTGACCATTGCTGGTGCAGGGGTGTACGGGCTCCCAATCAGAACACTTCCTGAGCTGGCTAGTCTCTGTGGTGTGCTTATGATCTGTGAAGTCAGGAACAGGAAAATAATGCTGTTAATTACTGAGAAAAGCCTACAGGAGGACAATAATGTTGATATGAGGAGGAGACCTGGCTATCTAAAAAGCACCTAATGCCAGTCATCTAAAATATAAGCTATACCTATGATTTACTTATGTCCTAGGGTCTTAAAGTACCAGTATCCCCTTGTTTTGTGGTGGGGGGAACACTGGGGATTAAATCCAAGGGTGTTTAACTACTGAGCTACATCCCCAAACCCTCACCTTTTTCTTAATACCTGGGTTGTTGTTTTTTATAATTTGTTCTAATTTTTTAAAATATTTGTTCTAATTGTTTTGTTATACCTGACAGTGGAATGAATTTTGACATGTCATATATAAATGGAGTATAACTTCTCATTTATCTGGTAGTACATGACACAGAGCTATATAGGTCCTGTAAGCATATATGCACAAAGGGTAATA
The DNA here is from genome assembly GCF_052094955.1 of Ictidomys tridecemlineatus. Classification (NCBI taxonomy): domain Eukaryota; kingdom Metazoa; phylum Chordata; class Mammalia; order Rodentia; family Sciuridae; genus Ictidomys; species Ictidomys tridecemlineatus. The sequence continues at coordinate 87,971,038 of NC_135479.1, forward strand.
ATGTCCAATTCATTCTACTATCACTACTACCCCTTCCCTTCTCCCCTCCCCTTTGTTTAGTCCAAAATACCACTATTTTCCACACTCCCTTTATTGTGAATCAGCATCCACATCAGAGGAAAACATTTGTCCTTTTGTTCTTTGGAATTAGCTTATTTCATTTAGCATAACATTCTCCAGTTTCATCCATTTATCAGCAAATGCCTAATTTCATTCTTCTTTAAGGCTGAGTAATATTACATTGTTTATATATGCCAGTTTCTTTATCCATCTGTTGAAGGGCATCTAGATTGATTCCATAGCTGAACTACTGTGAATTGAGCTGCTATAAACATTGATGTGTCTATATCACTGTAGTGTGCTGATTTTAAGTCCTTTGGGTATAAACTAGGGAACAGAATAACTGGGTCAAATGGTGGTTCCATGCCAGATTTTCTGAGGAATCTCTATACTACTTTCCAGATTGATTACACCAATTTGTAGTCACACCAGCAATATATGAGTGTTCTTTTTCCCCACATTGTAGCCAACATTTGTTTTTGCTTATTTTCTTTTTTCTTTTTCTTTTTTTTTTGGTACTGCTGGGGATTGAACCCAGGGCCTTGTGCATGTAAAGAACCCTACTGACTGAGCTATATCCCTAGCCCCTGTTGTTGCTTATATTCTTGATGATTGCCATTCTGACTGGAAGGAGATGGAATCTCAGTGCAGTTTTAATTTGCATTTCTCTAATTGCTAGAGATGTTGAACATTTTTTTCATATATTTATTGATCAATTGTTATTTCTTCAGTGAAGTGTCTGTTCAGTTCTTTTGCCCATTCATTGACTGAGTTATTTGGTTTTCTGGTGTTAAGTTTGAGTACTTTATATATCCTGGAGAATAGTGCTCTGAGAGATTTTCTCTCATTCTGTAGGCTCTCTCTTCATGTTATTGTTTCCTCTGCTGTGAAGAAGTTTGATTCCATCCCATTTATTAATTCTTGATTTTACTTCTTGTGCTTTAAGAGTCTTGTGAAGAAAGTTAGTTATTAAGCCAACATGGTGGAGATTTATGCCTACTTTTTCTTCTATTAGGCGCAGGGTCTCTGTTCTAGTGCCTAAGTCATTGATCCACTTTGACTTAATTTTTATGCAAGGTAAGAGATGTAGGTTTAATTTCATTTTGCTACATGTGAATTTTCAGTTTTCCCAGTACCATTTGTTGAAGAAGCTAAAATCTTTTCTCCAGTGTATGTTTTTGGAGCCTTTGTCTAGTATGAGATAACTGTATTTATGTGGGCTTGTCTCTGTGTTTCCTATACTGTATCATTGGCCCACACATCTATTTTGGTGCCAATATCATGCTGTTTTGTTACTACTGCTTTGTAGTATAATATAAGGTCTGGTGTTCAGTTTTGTGTGTGTGTGTGTGTGTGTGTGTGTGTGTGTGTGTGTGCCAGGATTGAACTCAACCATTGAGCCACATCCCCAGCCCTTTTTTGTATTTTATTTATAGACAGGGTCTTGCTGAATTGTTTAGCACCTTGCTTTTTGCTGAGGCTAGCTTTTTGAAATCGCCATCCTCCTGACTCAGCCTCCCGAGCCACTGGGATTACAGGCATACGCCACTGCACTAAGGTCTGGTATTGTGATGCCTCCTGCTTCACTCTACTTGCTAAGATTGCTTTGGCTATTCTGGGTCTCTTATTTTTCCAAATGAATCTCATGATTGCTTTTCCTATTTCTACAAAGAATGTCACTGGCATTTTAATAGGAATTGCATTAAATCTGTGTAACGCCTTCTGTCTATCCAAAGGCATGGGAGATCTTTCCATCTTGAGGTCTTCTTCAATTTCTTTCTTTAGTGTTCTGTAGTTTTCATTGTAGATGTTTTTCAATTTCTTTTGTTAGACTGATTCTCCAATTTTTTTAAAGCTATTTTGAATGGGGTAGTTTTCCTAATTTCTCTTTCAGTGTATTCATCACTGATGTATAGAAACACATTTGATTTATGGTTGTTAATTTTATATCTTACTATTTTGCTGAATTCATTTATTAGTGCTAGAATGTTTCTAGTGGAATTTTTTGGATCTTCTAAATATAAAATCATGTCATCAGTAAACAGTGATAGTTTGAATTCTTCTCTTCCTATCTGTATCCCTTTAATTTCTTTATTCTGTCTGATTGCTCTAGCTAGAGTTTCAAGAATGATATTTAATAAAAGTGGTAAAAGAGGGCATCCTTGTCTTCTTAGAGGGAATGCTTTCAGTTTTTCTCCACTGAGAATGAGGTTGGCCTTCCCCAACCCTTTTTGTTTTGAGACAGGGTCTTACTAAGTTGCTTAGGGCCACAAACTGCTGAGGCTGGTCTCAAACTTGCAATCCTCCTGTGTCATTGGGATTACAGGCATGTGCCATTGTGCCTGGCAAAGCAGAAGTACCTTAAATACTGATGAGGTAAAAATGTACATTTTAATAAGTGAATCCGGAAGTATTAAACTGACAACTTACAATGTCTTAGAAAAATGAAAACCTTTCTTTGAAATTAAGAATACAAACTACAGTAGAGCTTGATTTACTAGAGCCTGGAGAATAACAAATCAGATCTTCAGAGTCCAGTATAATGCAAAGATACTACACAATGTAGGTTAGTACATGCAAAATTTTCTCTTGCTTCTTCCACAACATTTCCTCATGTTATTAAATAAAACATTCCAGTGTATGGATTATTGTTCCCCATTATTATTATATATATGGATTTTCAATTATTCAATTATAGATTATTCAGTTAAAAATCTTAGCCTTAATTTCTATTTCCTAAGACTATATTCCAGAAAGGAAATTAATGGAATAAAAAATATTTTATTTTTTAAAATGAGTCCTTAGGGTGGGGATGTGGCTCAAGCGGTAGCGCGCTCGCCTGGCATGCGTGTGGCCCGGGTTCGATCCTCAGCACCACATACCAACAAAGATGTTGTGTCTGCCGAGAACTAAAAAAAAATAAATATTAAAAATTCTCTCTCTCTCTCTCTCTCTCTCTCTCCCCCCCCTCTCTCACTCTCTCTTTAAAAAAAAAATGAGTCCTTAATGTGTGTTACCAAATTGTTTTCTAGATTTTATAACAATTTTCACTGGTGAAGAGAACATGTTTTTTCCAAATATGTTTATAAGAACACCAAAAAATCTGGCAGCCTAATAATAGCTTTCAAAGTATTTTCATAAAAACAAATAAATAAGGCATGTTCCAGTGAAGGAGGGCACTAATGAAAAAAGACTGGCCCTATGTGAATAACTAATGAAGCAGCTGCTGGGCACAAAGGTTCTATTTTTATAAAATTTTGAAAATTTCCATAATATTAAGGTTTTGTTTAGGTTCTACTTGAGATGAAAACATATGAGTTAAATATAATTGTTAAGTAACTCTTGCAAAAATTTCTTTTTTTCACTGTGTCATATAAGTCAAATGCCAATTAACTTTTGTCTGCATAATAAAAAAAAACCTGTCTGTACATCCAAGGTCTATAGTCATTATGTTAGTTGTTAACTTACTCCATAAAGGACCAAAGGGAAGAATTCAAAGGCATTTCAAGTTCTTCATTTGCTATTGAGGTAAAGACTCAAACAATAACCTGAACAGTAATACAGTTCAGACTTCATTATTGAAATCCAGTCAACATTTATTCATTTACTAAAGTATTAGGAACTTCAGTTAGGTTCTGTTTGTGTTTGGCATTGTGCCAACCTGGGACTAGGGAGATGTTAATACTTACAGATGTTCAGAACATAATTTGAGTAAGTTAATTCTGGAATTAAAAAATAAAAACAAAAAGACAATAATACTGGCAGATGTCTAAAATTATTATTAGCAATAATAATTATTATTATTAATAAGATTATTAGCAATACCAAGTAAGGCATCCAGAAGCTTGTCTCAAGAGAATGTGAAACTAGACAATGTATTGGTCACACATTCTAAGTATGCTTTATCTCCCACTCCTCCAAGTATCTGAGCTCACTTCCCTACTTCCCGTCCAGTTCCAAGACTTGAAGGGAAGACAAACTGCCTTGCTAAACTGTGTCCTTTGCAGGGTCTAGCACAATGCTGGAGGATGCTCACAGGAAAGGCACAATAAATATTTACTGAACTGAGACAAAAATTTTATAACAATTTTCACTGGTGAAGAGAATATGAGACAAAAGACCCAACTTTTAAACTGATAGGGGATAAACCAGGTTCTTTGTTCACTGACATTCTAGAACTGATTATGTAAAATACAATAAGAAACACTATAATATAAAGAGCACAGTTTGCATGCTGACTTTGGGTACAAATAGCTTAAAAAGAAAGATTTGAGTATTTGACTAGTCTCTTTTCTATTCTATTCCATTCCTAGAGCAGAAATCTTAAGCATTCCAACTGATCTGTTAAATAGTTTTATTATTTGTACAGAATTATTACTAAGGAGTTCTCTTTTCTATTACTAGCCTACATGCTTGATTTTTCCCAATAAAAAGGGCTTTGGGGGATGGGGGCGAGATGATGAAAAGAGGATGGGAAACAGAACATAGAAAAACTAACTATCTTTATTAAAAATGATGTGGAGGGCAGGCTGTGGCTGTGGCTCAGTGGTAGAGTGCTTACCTAGCATGCATGAGGCACTGGGTTCAATCCTCAGCACCACATACAAATAAAATATTGTGTCCACCTACAACTAAAAAATATATATTTGAGAAAAAAATTACATGGGAATGAAAAATGGATGAAGAATACATGATATATATACACAATGATGTTTTATTATACCATAAAGAGAATGAAATTATATCATTTGCAGGAAAATGGATGGAACTTGAGAACATTATGTTAATATAAATAAGCCAAATATAAAAAATCAAGGGTCATATGTTTTTTCTCCTATGTGGAAGCTAGACAAGAAAAAGGAAAAAAATGTTCTGGGGGATGGCAGGATATCTCATGTACAACCAAGAAGATCAGTAGAATAAAGGGACCAGAGAGAGGGAAGAAAAATACTGGGGAATGATATTGGCCAAATTACATTGCTATATTGTGTGCATGTATGAATATGTAACATTGAATCCCACCATTATATACAACTATGATGCACCAATAAAAATATGGAAAAAAAAGAAAATGACTCTGAAAATGAATTGCTATGTTCTACTTTACTTTTTTTCCCTTTAATGTCAGATCCTTGGTTGATGGTCTTTGATAATCTGAACATGAATAACACCATCTTACTCCTTTCTCTTAACATAGGGCATAGTACACAGCAATTCCTTAACATTTCCTGCATGAAAAAACAGGGATGATAGACTAAAACAGGAAACACAAATTTGAAGTGTGCATGAGCTATACTGAGTTCCTAAACTAGAATATTAATAGTGAGCTTTAAAGAAACAAAGTAACATGGGGGTAGGAAAGATGGTGGAATGAGATGGACATCACCACCCTAAGTACTTGTCTGAAGACACAATCGGTGTAACTCTCTATTTTGTATACAATCAGAGACATGAAAAATTGTGCTATATGTGTGTACTGAATTGAAATGTATTCCGCTGTCATATAACAAATTAGAATAAATATTTTAAAAAGAAACAAACAAACAAAGCAAAAAGTAGCTAGGTGCAGTGGCATGGGTCTGTGGTGCCAGCTAGTTAAGAGGCTGGGGCAGGAAGATTGAGTCTAGGAGCTTGAGGTTAGCCTGGACAACACAATGAGACTCTGGCTCAAACAAACAATCACAGAACAACAACAAAAACTCAAAAGAAAGTCAGTAAGAGCTGATCAACCACTGAATATAGGAAAATTAATTTACATTGTGACAACTCAGACATTCTTTATAGACCCAGAACCTTAATTTTGAAATTCTAAATTAAAATCAGAGGTAAAAACATACTTTTAATATTTAGCTAACATGACTTAAAAAAAAAAAAGGAGTTTTAAATTTCAGAGCCTTCATGCAGGATGCAATGGTGCACACCTGTAATCCCCACAACTTGAGAAGCTGAGGCAGGAGGATCCTAAGTTTGAAGCCAGCCTCAGCAGCATAGGGAGAACTTGTCTCAAAATAAAAATAAAAAGAGCTGGGGGGCTGGGATTGTAGCTCAGTGGTAGAACACTTGCCTTACACATGTGAGACACTGGGTTTGATCCTCAGCACCACATAAAAATAAATAAAAATATTGGTCTAGCACAACTAAAAAATTATTTTCAAAAGCAGGGGCTGGGGATATAGTTCAGTGGTGAGCACCCCTGGATTCAAGCCCCATAATAAATAAATAAATATATATACACACACACATACACACGCGCACGCGCGCACACACACACACACATATACATAAATTTCAAAGTCACCCATTTTCCCTTCAAACTCCAGACATTCCTAATTTAAAATAAACTATGTGGTTTCTCTGATAATCAATTAGACTATGAAAATCAGACAGTAACTGAACAAAATTCTCAAATTTTCTGAACTGCTATCATGTATGACTAAAAAAAAAAAAAATTCTGCCCAACATATTTTATATACTACTGCCACCTACAGTTAGAAAAACTGAAAGCATAAGTATTCTGAAAAATATTATATTAAAAGATTCCATTATTTGACAAAATTTTGGTTTTCATTATAAGCATATAGCTTTCAATCTTCTAAAATAAGATAGCTATGAGCTTATACATGCAATCATAAGGTATATACATCTATAAGATAAACTGTAAACCAAGGGCAAGTATCCCTAGTTAAAAGAGTTACTACTACACCAGTACCCACTGAAAATTTTTTCATATGACCTTTTGAAATTTCTACTATCATTAAGATTTGGCTTCCAAAAGACTGTGTAAAGTTCCAAGATCAAGTAGAAAAAGAAGACTGTATTACATAGATAAGTAAGATGGGATCATGGATGAGAGATTCAAGACAATTTTTATTTTTATTTTTCACAGTGCTGGGAACCAAACCCAGAACCTTGGACATGCTAGCCAAGCACTCTACTACTGCACCATACCCCCAACCCAGACGGTGTTGAAAAGTAACAAAGAAGAAGAAAACCAAGGAATGGATGTACTCCATTCAAGTTGCTGTGACAAAATTTCTAACTATTTATAAGCAACATAAATTTATTGCTCACTTCCAGTACATGAGAAGCCCAAGATCAAAATACCAGCAGATTCAGTGTCTGGTAAGGGCTTCCTTGCTTCTAAGATGGAGCCTTGTTGTCATGTCCTCTCGAGGCAGAAAGGGTTAGGGCACTCCCTTCACCTTATTGTATTAGGGTATTTGAACCAAGCATGAGTGCAGAGCCCCTATGACTTAATCACTTTTCCAAGGCCCTCCCACTAGGATCACCAAAATGGGGATGAGGTTTCAACATTATTTTTGGAGGGTCACATTCCAATCATGGCATTATATCTAGCCCCACCCTATTCATGTCTGTCTCGCATATGAAATATTCCATTCCAGTTGTCCTGTAAATTTTAATTTGTCCTAGCATTCACTCAAAAAGTCTAGAGTGTCATCTAAATCAGATATAAGTGAGGCTAAAAGATGTTTTCTGTCCTGAAGCTATTTCAGAGTCCCCTATTCTTCCTTTAAACTCCAGACATTCCTAATTTAAGAGAAACCATGTGGTTTCTCTGATAATCAATTAGACTATGAAAATCAGATAGTAACTAAACAAAATTCTCAAGATTTTCTGCCCTCAAATGTCTAGCTGTATGAGCCTGGGAAATCAAAGTGCTTCCAAAGTACAGCGGTGGGACAGATGCAGGATGGACATTCCCATTCCAAAAAAGGAGACATGAGAAAGAAGAAAGGGATGGTAAGTCTTGACCAACCAGGCAAACACTAAATCGTAGGACTTGAGAACAATTTTCTTTGACTTGATGTCCTGCCTCTGCATACATGAGTTTCTAGGGGACTCCATACCCATGGTTCCGATCTGCAGTGTGGCATAGTCCACAATGCAGTTTTCATGGGCTGGAGTCTTCTGCCTGTGGATCTCCTAGGTCAGAGTTGCATGCCATGGCTCTTACTGGTCTGATCTCAGGATGAATCCCCATGGCTCTATCAGGCACCAGGGGCTCTCTACAATGGTCACATCCCTCAAGTTGTTCTCTGCCTGGGCCCTGGGAGGGTTCTGGAAGCAGCCATGCCTCCACATGCACTCTGCACTGGGGGGAGTGGCACTATGTGTATACTGCCAGGCTCTTTGCCTGCTCCCTGTGGCATGTACTGCGTGTGGAATGGCTGAGGAGGGCTGTGACAGAGGGGACAGACTTGAGGCAGTACCAGGCAGTGACTGCCAAGGTCCCCTGAGCCAGGGTAGACCCTTTTTTGACATATTTTGTCCCCCAAGCCCTGGCTTGCTAGGCTTGTGATGGGAAAGGCAGCACAGATAATGCCTTCTGGTTCATTCTTCCACTGTCTTGACAGCGCCAGGCTTCCACCACCCATACTCATCTCCTTATTGAAAGGTTGTATGGCCACACCTTGGTGTTCCATCCAGAAGAGCCAGAAGAGGGTTTTGTTTGTTTGTTTTGTTTTGTTTTCCATTCTTTAAAACATAGCCTATTTTTAAATTTTTCCAAATCTTTAAGTTCTGCTCCCCTTCTGATTATCAATCCCACTTATAATTCTTTTTTTATTTTTCTCTTTTCAGATTGTATAATAAGCAGCCAAAAGAAGCAATGCCTTACCCTCAACTTTGCTGAATATTTAATCTGTAGCATGGGGCACACACCTATAATGCCAGCAGTTTGGGAGGCTGAGGCAGGAGAATTGTGAGTTCAAAGCCAAACTCAACAACTTAGCAACACTCTGTCTCAAAATTAAAAAAAAAAAAAAAAGGTTGGGAATGTGGCTCAGTGGTTAAGAGCCCTTGGGTTTGATTCCCAGTACAAAAAAAAAAAAAAGGATTTCTTCTGCCAAATACCTTATGTTACTTTTCCTAAATTCCTCCTTCCATAAATCTCTAAGGTCATGAACACAATATAATCAAATTCTTGGCCACTTTGTAACAAAAAATGGCCTTTCCTATAGTTTCTAATATCAAGTTCCTGGCTTCAATCTGGGACCTCATCAGAATGGCCTTTACTACCTAATTCTACCAACATTTTGATCACACTGCTCAGATAACTCTAAGCAGACTGAGGCTTTCTCCACAGCTCTCTTCTGGGCCTTCTCTAGAACCACTCTTTACTGTCCATTTATGGCAATACAGTCTTTTGCTAATGTATTTCTCTAAACTCAACTAATCTCTGCCCACCAAAAGTTACAAAGCCTCTCACAGAGTTTCAGGTATTTATTATGACAGCACCCCATTTCTCATATCTGCTATAACAAAATACTTTACTAGGTAATTTACAAAATAATAAAAACTTATTTGTCACAGTTCTGGAGAAGAGGAAGTCCAGCATATTCAATGTCTGGGGAAGACACAGAGCTTCACAGAATGCACCTGCTTGCTGGGTCCTTATGTGACAGAGTGGGCTGGGGTGTTCCCTTCAATCTCTTTCCAAGGGCACAAATTCCATTCATGAACACAGAGCCCTTGAGACTTGGCCACTACACAGTGGTTCCACCTCTTTACATCACCACAACGGGGATTATTAGGCTTCAGCATGAATTTTGAAGGGAGATGTTCTGAACATCGGGGTTCTTCCACAATTAGGAAACCAGAGAGAAAGTCTGGAGGGAGACAAATCAAAGCCAATTTTCTTTTGCCAAATCTCTTCTGCTTCTTCCGCCCTTTGCTGTGTTGATCCTGATGTTTATGGAAACTGAGTTAACAGTACACTTGACTATTTACCATTGTCAGAACTGAACTGTGTAAGAGTTTATATGCACACATGTTCAAATTGACAAGGGAAGAAAAGAGGAATTCTAATTTGAGTCAAAGCAGTATCAATTAAAATACCCCCCCGCCCGCCAAAAAAATCTCTCAGAAGATTATTGTAAGGGTCAGACTCATAAAAATCTGATTACATTTAATTTTAGTGAATGTCTTATTTATCTCCTTTATCTCATTTTCACCTACTGTAGTGGCTGGGGAAGGGTACTGCTTAACTAATGTTTGAAAATATACCCTGAGCTACCTTGCAATGGGGACACTTATTTGAGCTTTAGTCTCCAAGTCATTTGGAGCTAGATTACATTCTTCACATACTTACAGTAAATTGTGTTTTATCTTTAGCTGGAATTCTGCAGATGATTAACAGTCCTCAACTGACCAAAGAATATATCATGTCTATAATGTCTTAAAGACTTTCTAAAATCATTATGTTTTTTTGTTTGTTTGGGTACTGATAATTGAATCCAGGGGTGCTCTACTGTTGAGCTATATCTACAGCCCTTTTTATTTTGAGTACCCGTCTCCCTAAGTTGGTGAAGTTTTCACTAAAATGCTAAGGCTGGCCTTAAAATTATGATCTTCCTGCCTTAGGCTCCCAAATCTCTGGGATTACAGAGTTGCTAGAATTATAAGTATACCACCACACCCAGCACCATTAAGTATGTTAAAAGATATGTTTGTATAATTAACTTTGCATTAAACACTGTCCACTGTGCTACATATTATGTGTAATTTACTTTTTTTGCTCTATAGAAGAAAAGATGTACATACTGACAATGAAGAATTATTCTTCAAATGTATAATAACTTTTATCTATGTTGGGGAGAGGCCATTTAAATTAGGTATAGTTTTGGAGCATTGAATACATGCACCTCTGTTTATAAATATGGTTTCCTGAAAGTGTTATATACTTAAAGCTCTAGCAGAATTAACAAATATCTTTAGAGAAATAGTTAAATATTTCCTATTTTTCATCTATTATTACTATTGTGAAAGATGAAAATTAATTGATGTGTTATTTTTCCCCAATTGTCATTTCAAATTCAAAGCTCCAGATATGGATTAAAATACTGGTTAAACATTCAAATTATGAGACTATCTAGTTAAGGAAAAATTTAAAAAGATTCCAAGAGAAACGAAAAAGAATAAAGATATCAAACACAACAGATTTCAAATCAATTTAAACAACTAAAGCCAAGAGAAGGCTCACACAGGGGGCAAAGGCTTAATATTACACATCCACAGATTCCATTACGTGAAAATGCAACATGGAAGAACACAATGCCTTTTTGTCAAGATATATAATAAATTACATTCAGATAAAAACAAAATGTTTTTAAAAAGTAAAAGAGATGACTGAAATTAACTGGAATATTTGATCAAATTTCTTCAGTATAATTATCTTTTTTTTTTTTTGGTACCGGAGATTGAACTCAGGGGCACTCAACCAAGAATCATGTCCCCAGCCCCATTTTGTATTTTATTTAAAGAGAGGTTCCTACTGAGTTGCTTAGTGCCTCTCTTTTGCTGAGACTGGCTTTGAATTCATGGTCCTCCTGCCTCAGCCTCCAAAGGCACTGGGATTACAGGCATGTGCCACCACACCCAGCTTACAATTATATTTTAAGTTAGTCTTTCCTAAGCAAAATTTCAATTCAAACAAAGAATGATGAATTTCTTACCATTTGGGGTCCAACATTCACATTTATTGGTCCTAAGGTTTTTGGTAAAATTTTTGTTGGTGAGTTGGCGCTGGAAACTGGAAATGCAACAAATGATATGTTACCTGAAATGATATCAAAACATTAAATCAGTCTTGCAACATCAAGTCCACTGCTATCCATAAACAGCCTCAGTGGTGAGCCACTTTACTTAAGTAATTTAAAATTACCTTAAGAGCATATTATAAACAAGAAGACTTACTGGAAACCCATAGTATTGTTATAATGAATATATTAGTTCTGATGAATAACTAATCAGTTATGTTTTATAGAAAATCTATAAAATAAATAGTTCCAGTCTATTGGATTTTTAGTCTTTTAGAGGAAAGAAATACTTTGAACACATTAGTACAAATCCTAGTTCACACTGAAAGTTGAGAGATCTTTAGCAGACTCAGAGAATTAAAAAAACGTATGACGTATGAAAAGTAAAATGAAGATTCAAATTCTTTATAGTAAAAACATTTATACCAAAAGTACATATATTTTCAAAATGTCAAATTGGTAGCTTCTCCTACACAAACACTTTCATAACAGTAAAGAAAAAAGCCAGGCACAGTGGCACAGGCCTGCAATCTGAGCTACTCAGGAACCTGAGGCAGTAAGATTCCAAGTTCAAGGTCATCCTGGGTAATTTAGCAAGACTGTCTCAAAACACAAAGGGCAGGGAATATTAGCTCAGTAGTAGAAAGTCCCAGGGTTCAATTTCCAATACCTCAAGTAAAAGCAAAATATATATTTTCTAAATGATGCCAATTATTGATGCTGCAAACAGTAAAATCTATATTTTCAAGCGATTTCAACACTTTACATTTCAAATTAATATAGCAAAGTAGTAGCAAAAAAAAAAAAAATCCCCAAAGTGAAAAGCCAATTTTCCAAACTACAATATCAAATACTAAACTCCTATGGACAAACTTTAGTTTATCAGTGTTTCTTCTACAAGATGCCAGTGTAACTGAAGAAAAGGAGCTCACCCGGGAAGTAACCGAAAGAGGACAACACTGAAACCGGGGGAAATGAGCGCTTAGACCAGAACTAGAAAGACATGGTCTTCTCAGTCTCTTCCTAAGATGGCCATGTCCTTACTTTTCCAAAGCTTGACCACACTCCTTAATCTCCTTTTTCACCTTGTAACTCTCAGCAGATTCCTGTACCTCCCGTAGGAAGGAAATCAGGCCATCAGGCAAAATTACTGCTTGTAATTTATTATTAGTAGTACTATTCTATTTCTCTCTGAATGGAAATGTCCCTTGATCTCATAGAAATGAGGTCTTCTCTCTCTGTTCTATGCTTTATACTAATGGGTGTGACTTCACCCATCAAAGATGCACTCTATCATGAATTTTCAACTATTCCATTAGCTCCTTCCTTCCCTTCAGTTTCTCTCTCTCTCTGTCCATTTGATACTATAGATCATTTTCCTCAAATTTCATATTAAATACAATTCTTCATCTTTCTCATGTCCAATCAGCAAGGCTTAGTATTCAAATCTGCCTCTCCTTCAGGTTCTCACTGATACATGACTGAGCAGTGGCATATTATCTTCATCTACACAGTGATGCAATTGAGAAAACAACCTTCACTCAACCCCTTCTTCTTTCAAATGACCACCACACTCTATTTATTATCTCCTTACTCTGGTTCCTTTATGCTGCTGGAACTTGTTTAATCTGGAACTTCATAGTATATGGTTTGGACATAGCAACCCTCCAACACAGTGGTTCACAAACCCTGGCTGTGATCCCACTAGACAAGCAATAACCAATGCCTATGCTCGGGATCTGAGGTGAACTTGGGCATGAAACTGGTAAAGTTCTCCAGATGATTCCAACGTGCAGTCAGGGCTGAGCACCAATGCTCTCACTGGATATCCCACCTCAAGCAGTCTTCCTTACCACCCAATACATCTCTAACAAGCCAGTCTTTCAACTGGCAAAACTGTTCTGATATTCTACTAACTCAAGGTCTTCAAAGACTCTACACTTCCTAAATACCTCTAAAGGCTCCTAAAAATGACACAAAAGCTCCAGTCAAAGATTTCAGCCCTGTCTCTTTCCCAGTTTCACCTTCAGCTACTCCCTTCACATGCACCCTGCACTTCAATCAGATCAAACACTGTGCAATTCCACCAAGGCCCCCAGACAACCTCCTTGCTTTGGAGTACAACTTTCCCTCTGCTGGGAAGACCCTTTCTGCTAGTCAATGACTGTGAGTACTTCAAGCTAAATATACAACTGTCCCTTGATATCTGTGGGGGCGAAAGGCTCCAGGACCCCCACCTCCACCCCATGGATACCAAAATCTATAGTGCTCAAGTCCCTTTTATAAAAAGGCACAGTAATTGCATTTAACCTGCCTGTACCCTCCTGTACATATTAAATCATCTCTCAATCATGCACAATGCCTAATACAACAGAAATGCTATGCAAATGCTTGTTGTACTATATTATATAGGAAATGATGGCAATTTTAAAAGGTCTGTACATATTCAGTATAGACCTTTTCATTTTTTCCATTTTCAGTTCATGGTTAGTTGAACCTGTGGATACAGAGGATCGACTATATTCCATATCATTTTCTGGGAGATTATTATGTCTGTTCCACAGTCTGTTCCAGAGGCTTCCTGGCTTCCAACACACACACACACACACACACACACACACACACACACACACACACAGAGACATGCATAAAATTTTAAAAAATTAAAAATTCATATAAATATATATAATATGTATAAATGTCAATGCTTAAGACAACAGTGTAAAATAGATTCTATAAGAGAGGTTGAGAGACGTTAGATCATTTGTTACAAGATCCCACAACTTGTGAACATCATGGTTCCACCTCAAAACTCCATCTCCACCTTCTCCTTAAAAGCTGTCCTCAGCCTCTGTGGCCTAGGTCCTGGATGTCCCTCTTCAGGCTTCTCATAAAACCCACTGCTTACCTGCAGATCTCCTGTCAGTGGGCTAGGTCTCTAAGCTTGGTATCCCAGCACCTAGTTTAGTCCCTCACACAAAATAGGGACTAAACTAGGTGCTGGGATAGCATAGTTTATAGTTATTTGATCAGCATAGTTTGGAATGACTACCTTTCCTAATCTGGAAGCCAAAATTCCTGTAATGCTGTCCACATCAAACACTTTGTTGTCTTTCTCAATAGAAATCATAACTCGGAGTTCGAAATCAACTAAAATGCTACATCCTTAATTTTATTTTAAAAACCTAGTATTATCAAATAAAGATTCCCTGTAGTGTAACTGTGCAACCGATTTTTTTCATAAAAAGTATATCTTATCATTTGCTAAAGATTTTTAAGGTTATTATTAAAACTCCCCCCAAAATGGTATTCATCTGTTGAAGAACCCACATAAGTGGAAAATAATAATCTATGAGTCTGCAGTTATGGCATTGAGAGACATGAACCCCAAACTTGATTCCAGGTAGATCCACCATAGATCCCTGTAGGGAAGAATAAAGCCCTGAAAAGGTGTAGCCCTCAGCTGCTAGTTTTTAAGTGAACCTACTGCTGCTGAGTGTTTAAGATGAGATCATCTCTGCTATACTACATCAGAAGCAAAAGTAAAAACCTGCAAAAAGAATGAAGAAGAAACACAAAAAAATAAGTAAGGTTAGGGAACAGACTGATCCTACTTAAACCGACACTAAAAGAAAACAAAGACTATAAATTTTTAGATAAAATAAAAAGCATTAAATCCAGAACTGAAAAGGAAACACATTAGTCCAGTTAATACCAAAAGAATTTAGAGAAAACTTAACAAATTTGACAAACTGATTCTAAAGCATATGTGAAAGAGTAAAGGCAGAGAACAGCCAAGGAAAATTTTTAAAGGAATAATGGGGCAGAGATGAACTTCAGCCAACCAGATCTCAAAAGGATTACAAAGTTACAGTAATTGAAATAATGTGGTATTGTCAAAGCAGATAAAGGAATTGACAAAACAAACTGAAGTCCAGAAATTACTTCATTCACATATGAAAAATTTGTATGTAGTAAATTAGTATCTCAAACTGATGAAGAAAGAGCAAATTACTAGGACAAGTATTGTCCATGTGGACAAAAGAAACTTCAGGTTTCAGTTTCTCACCTTGTACAAAAATAATTTTATTTTAATAAAAATATCAAAAGCCATAAAAGCATTTGAAGAAAGACATATAGTATTTTTATAATTTGGGGATAAGGATGTTATAGAATTTAGAAATAGTAAAAGATTGATATATTGATCACTTTAAAACAAAAGTTTTGCCAGGCTAAGTGTAATCCCAGAGGCTCAGGAGGCTGAGGCAGAAGGATTGTGAGTTCAAAGCCAGCCTTAGCAAAAGCAAGGCAGTAAGGGCTGGGGTTGTAGCTCAGTGGTAGCGTGCTTGCCTAGCATGTGTGAGGCACTGGGTTCAATCCTCAGTACCACATATAAAAATCAATAAATAAAATAAAGGTATAAAAATACAATAACATTATTAAAAAAAAAGCAAGGCACTAAGCAACTTTTATTTAGAGACGCTGTCTCTAAATAAAATACAAAATTGGGCTGGAGATGTGGCTCAGTGGTCAAGCATCCCTGAGTTCAATGCCTGGCTCCCCAAAAATAAAAAGTTTTCTGTAGAGCAAAGACCCAACAGACTTCAATAAAGATAGTCAAGCTGGTAAAGAAATTTGCAATTCATATATCATTACTATCCTTTAAAAATTATTATTATCCTTTAAAAAATTATTTAACCTCTCCTTATAAATCAGTAAGAAAAAAGACAATAATCCAACATGAGAATATCTCAGTACACAAAGAAATACAGTGCCAGAGACGGCATAAGAGGTGCTCAACTTTACTCAGAAGGACACATTTAAATAGGTAACAAACACCCAGTCACCTGAAACTTCAGCCTGTTACGAAGAGGTCAACCAAATCAAGTTCAAACAATTTTTCCTAATGTACTTGGCCTTAATTCATAACCCCTTTGCAGGAGAAGCCTGATACTGCCCCAAAACTAATTCCTGGCACTTGGTATATTTATTAAAAACAAAAATTTTAAGAGTTGCCTGGATTTTAGTTCTGAAATTTTCCTTAATTAACTAAATGAGATCAACCACCTGGGGAGTGACTAAAAAACACGCCAAATCTCAACACAGGCACACAACTTGGCTCAAATTCTATTTCAATTTCTTGAGTATCTGGAATCTTTTTGTTTTCCATTAAAATCATCTAGACGCCAAAGAGTTCTTTCTCTCAAAAATGTTTAAAAGGTTCAAGTTATAATTTATCACCTTGACTATGTCCTAAAATAAAACAATTCAGTAAATAATTTTGTCTGTATAATGCCAGTATAAATTACTCTTTCACAGCACTGACTTTCTGAAAAAGATGATGATGATGATGATTTGCCTTAATTAGGGCTAGGAAAAACCTTCAGCCAAACCTTTATCACATCCTCCTAAAGTAACTAAGTTAGTAACTCAATGTAGGTAAGAATATGCTTTTTGATGGGCTCATAAATCTCTCAAATTAGAAGTAGTGGGCTGTCCCATATGTACAGGTCTAGCTTCACAGCACAAGCTAACTCACAGCCCCAAATAACAGTTTAAAGTCATCTAGACTGTGGTAGTATGTTCGTCAAACTCACAAAGCTCTGGGCTATCAATTCTACTGTGTGTAAATTATATCTTAATTTTTTAAATGATGAGAAAAGTGACCTAGGTAAACTCATATCTATCAGTAAGATACTGATTACAGATTATGCCATCCTCTTGTTTTTCCTCATCCGTTACCTCAGCTGGTACTTTCTAAATAAACAGTTCATTTACTTGTCTAAATTACATCTCTCATTACAGTCACTATTATTGTATTTTATTTAGTATATATTTATCCTATTCTTTATATTTACCTTATTCTTTATATTTACTTTTTGGTACCAGAATTGAACCCAGGGGTACTTGACAACTAAGTCACATCCCGAACCCTTTTAATTTTTTATTTTGAAATAGGGTCTTGCTAAGTTGCTTAAGGTCTCAATAAACTGGTGAGGCTGGACTGGAAGCAATCCTCCTGCCTCAGCCTTCCCAGTCACTGGGATTACAGGTGTGTCCCTTTCAAAAGTTTTCTGTACCACTGCAACCTTTCTCCCTCTGATACAAAATTCTCATTAACACATAAAACATGGATTATTTCTTTCATCTCAAAAAAAAAAACTTCTTGACCATGCATAGTGCTCCAGCTACCACTCATTCTTATTGCTCTCTACAATGAAACTACTCACAAAATGATATTTGTGACATTTCCACTTCTCCACTTCTAAGCTTCTCTTGAATCCCCTCCCATTTCCCTCTATAATTCCACTGAATAAGCTCTTGTCAAGATCATCCCCATGTTGCTGGACCTAATGGTCAAGTCTCAGCTTTTACCTTGATCACATTCTCTATTTGGCATGCAAGCCACCATCCCCTCTTGGTTCTCCTGCTAACCCACTGTCTCTGTTCCTTCTCAACTTGGTTTCTGGCTCCTCTTCTCCATTCAGGGATCCTTAAGTTCAGTCTTCCAACCTTTCCTGTCAAACTTTCCTCACTGGATGAGATCATCTACATCTCAGGGTTTTAGATACACTGAAAACTCCCATATATTTCTCTGGAGTAAACCTCCATCCTGAACTTCAGATTCACATATCCAGTTGTCTTCTCATATTTGCATTTTGAGGTCAAAAGATACCTCTAATTTAACACATCCAAAATCTAGCCCTTGAACACCCCTCTACCCGCCCCCCCACACACACACACAGTACATCCAGAAACTGTCTTCTTCCACCTCTCTCCTCTTCTCAGGAAACATCAACTCTGTTCTTTGTTCATATCAAAAAGATCATGTTTCCTCCTCTTTCTCTCATATCCCACATTCAAACCATTCATGAATCCTGTTGGCTCTATCTTTAAAACACACCTTGAGCACACCATTTCCCTCAGACTCCATACTACCACTCTGGTCAAAGGCTCTGGGTAAACTATTGCAATAACTCCCTGATTCACCTCCTGCTTGTGCATATTCTCACCCACAACTCTTGTTTCCATGCTAATACAGTAGTCACTGGACACATAAGACTACCGCGCACTTGAAATGCAGTTAGTGTAACTGAAGAACCTAAATTTTAAACTTATTTAATTTTATTACTTTAAATTTTAAGACTAAAGCAAAAGTATTTTTCCACTAAATACAACTTACCTGTTTTGGTAGTATTACATTTCACTTCACTGTTGAAGATTTAGTCATCTAAATTGTGATGTGCTCTAAGTGTAAAATATACATCAGATTTTGAAGACAAGACAAAAAAACTATATATAAAACTATAATAATTACTATCAGTAATAACATTAATATTAATAAAAATAATGTAGCACTAACAATAACAAATAACATTAATAATGTTTACATAGATTTCTTGTTAAATGATAATGTCTTGGGAAAATGGCTTGGCAAATGTTTGGGTCAATCAGAATCTATTCTTCTCAAAATAAAAAATAAAAAGGGCTGGGGATATAGTTCCAGGTAAAGTGCCCCTGGGTTAAATGCCCAGGACCAAAAAATAAAATAATAATAATAATCTATCCTTAAAATTAATTTTATATGTACTTTACCCTAACCTATCTTCATAAATGAAACAGATGCTAATTACTCAAAATGGATTTGAAAAGAAAGTGAATCCAAAATGGACATACCAAAGCTTCGAGATACGTAAGATACAGTATATTCTTGTGTAATATTCACTCATGGGGTGGGAATAAAGGTAATACATACTTATACATAAAGGTAAATACATAGTTATTCTAGCTTCATAGTTATTAATAGTTATTCTAGCTTCCTTCATTTTTATGTTTAGATATACTCCAAAATCATCTTCTTAGAAGATAGTTTTCATGGCATTTACTAAATAGTATAGCTATAATACACATTACCTATCTGCACATTTATCACTCTGTGCTCTATTTTGTTGCTTTTTTGTTTTCTTTTTGCAAAAAGTCAGGATTGAACCCCAAGTTACATTCCCAGCCTATTTTGTAACATTTGTACTCAACATGTTCATCAAAGTTCTAGGATTAAACCTGCATGCAATTATCATTATTATATTTTGATCTTGCTTGATCACAATAGCACCATAATTAAGAGGGGGTAAGAAAATGAAGATCAAAGTTCATGGTACCTCCAGGCATTGTGATTAAAGTGACCTCTGGAACCTCCCCCTCAGTGTACAGTTTCAAAATGGAAATCAAGCATCCTACCATGCATAGATAAGGATAGAAGATCTGAAAGGTCGTCCTATATGTCAAAACCATAGAAGCAAAAGCCTGGGTGTTTTTGCAGCTGTTGCAGCACAGGAAGCACTCAAGATTCCCCCAAATGGGGCCACTGTTGAGGTTGGATCTGGAATGTCCTCTAGGGCTCAGGTATGGAAGGCTTGATCCCTAATACTGGAATATTCAGAGGTGGGGCTTTGGAGAAGCAGATCTTGAGGGCTCTGATTCATCAATAGATTGATCTACTGGGGGGTTTATCACTGAACAAACTATTGGGAGATGGTGGAAACTGTAGGAGGTGGGGCCTAGCAGGAGGAAGCAGGTCCCTGGGGCCTGAGTACCTCTTGTTCCAAGCCACTGGTGGCACACTCTGCTTTCTGGCTGCCAGGAGGTAAGCAGCTCTGCTCTGCAGTGCTCTGTCATCAAGTTCTGCCTCAACACAGGTCCAGACACAAAGGAGCCAAGTGAACACATAATAAAACTTCGGAGTCCGTGATCTTTCCTCCTCTAAGCTGACTTTCTCAGGTGGGTTGTGAGTGGTGGAAAGTTAACTAACACAGATACCCAGCCAGAACCTACCTGTCCATGAACCAAGGAAAGGACCCTTAAAAGGCCCTAATAAGTAGCAGCTCTGTAGCTCAAAGGTCACACTTCCTCAGGGCTGGGGTTGTAGCTTAGTGGTAGAGTGCTTGCCTGGCATGTGTGAGGCACTAGGTTCGATTCTTAGCATCGCATATAAATAAATTTAAAATAAAGGTTCATTGACAACTAAAAATATTTTTTTAAAAGGTCATACTTCCTGAAGGGATCCACACATTTTATTTCAGACTTTCTTATATACCTACTTTTCATAAAAAGACTCCATCTGTTCTTTTAGCTTTGGTAAGCAATTTTCCTTGAAGGATATCTTTTAAAATAACTATCTAGCTCCCCTTTTCTCTTGTATCTACAGCCATAAATGTTCTGGATGCTTCAGTTTGAAGAGAGAAAAAGTTCTTTCTCTATCTTCCCACGTGCCAAGATTTAAACAGTGCTTCTTCATTTCTTAAGCAAATTTCTTAATTCAAGCTATGGTGTTTGGACTATTTTAATTGGGTTCATTTAGTTCATTAAACCTCAAAGCTAAAATACCTTAGAAGTAATTTAGTCCCTCCTCACTAAATCTCTTGCGAGAACAATCTCTCTCTCTCTCTCTCTCTCTCTCTCTCTCTCTCTCTGTGTATACATATACATACACAAACTTTTTTTTAAACGTTTAGTTATAGATCTTCATTCATTGACTGCAGGAGAACATCAACATTCTAATTAAGGTGTTTTTAAAGTATCACAAATGGTATAATGAATTCTGTTATGTATAATTATAATGCACCAATGAGGGCTGGGGTTGTGGCTCAATGGTAGAGCGCTCGCCTAGCATGCATGAGGCACGGGGTTGGATACTCAGCACCACATAAATGTAAAATGAAGACATTGTGTCCACCTAAAACTAAAAAATAAATATTTTTTTAAAAATAATGCACCAATGAATAATAAATTAAAATAAGAAAATAAAAGTATCTAAAAAAACAATAGCAAGGGCACATTAATGCAGGAGAATTTAGCCAATATGCCTCAGAGTTTCAAACAAATATCTGGAATCAATATTTGCTATCTACTCACTGCTTTCTTTTACATCTAATTTGAATTGTCTACTTTCTCCTATCTAGGAGTGGGGGTGTAAGGGGATGATATAGTGGTAACTCTGCTAGCACTTTTTGGCAATCCCAAAGAGCAGAAAGTAACATGCTGCTGTATTAAGTATGATGGTTTTGCAATTGTGACTGTGGTTTGCTAAGTATATTTGTGACACTGTGGATTATGACACACTTTTTTTTGTTGTTGTTATTGTTACCTTGTTCAGTCAAGGAAATCTTTTAATTCTTAATTTTCTCATTTCTCTTCCATCTGCCTAATTAAAATTTTCTATTTTTGGACAACATATCTTCTGATTAATAGTTTAGTAAGTTTACTATATGCCCTCAAACAATTTGGTTCTTCCACTGCTTTGGAGCCAATTCTTCCCAAACATGCCTGGTCACAGCATGCACTGGAAGGCGTAAGGCCTCCCGTATTCAAAATACATGCTGCCAGGCTCCATGGCAGACGGCTCAAGAATCAGAAACTAGGTGGAAATTCATACTGCTAACAAGTGCCTCACATGATTTTTGTAATCAGCAACACTGCTTCAAATTCTGTTTTTCTTGGTTTAAATTGAGGAATTAATAGAGTATAAGTAGACTTTTTCTACTACACTGAACTTACTTTTCATTTTAAAAAGAGAAAGGGCTTTCTTCAATCTCTTCTACAGATGTCCTAATTTCTCCCTTTCCATCTCTCCAACCCCTGCAGTGCAGTGGACTGAACCTGGGGCCTCACATGTGCTAGGCAGCTGTCTATCACTGAGCTACATCCCTAGCCAGATGTTGTCTTTTCTTAATGTTTAGTCCATTTTCAACCTCTACTTTAGCTCTGTCACCACAGCCAATACACCCACCAGATGGCAAGTACACATTGTTTACAGGCCTAGTAAAAGAGAACAAGAAGAAAGCAGCACATTTTTATCTCACACTAACAGACATTGAGTGGCTGAAATAGATCAAGGGAGTTGGGCGCAACCACAGGATCAGAATTTATGAGTATTAAAGAGTGCTTAATTAGAAGTCATTCCCATGAAGAAACTCTCAACCCATTCTTAGATGGTAAACAGACAGTATTAATGAATACATCATTTTAAATTTATAGTCAAGTGAGATACTCTTCTAGTATATATAAAAGGTGACAATGACTACAAACAGATCTTAAAAAGTTGAAGATTCTTAAGTAAGTATGAAACTTTAGAATACACACACATAGACCAAGGAATATCCATGAATTAAAGAGGTTCAAAACCATTCTTTTCCATAGAAAATTTTTTAAAAAGAGGATTACTTGTACATTACCAAACTAAGTACAAGTAGCTCATTCAAAATTGCAGTAAAGTATTGATGTTCTATTTGTGATACTACCTAAATTTTTAAAAAGATGATGAATAGCAAGGAATCTTAGTTAGATATCCATGTCAGCCAAACCTTCTTGTATTAAAAATTAATCCACTAAAAGATTTTTAAAAGCGTTTAGTTTGTATGTTTTTTGTTTTTAATAAATAAGCTCTGTGTCTACCAGGCAAAAAGTACTCAGTTACTGTTTTATTGTTGTTGTTGTTTTTCCCATTTTTTGTCACACAAACTGTCAAGAGAGTTGTCAAATTTTCACCACAGATAAGCAAAGTGCCAAAACCAAAATTCCCTGTTGATGGTCTCCAGCCTTGGAGCTACCATCTAAAAATTTAATAGAAAACTGGTTGCTTGAAACCTGAGAGGAAGAAACAATGTTCTTACACAATAGGTTCTTGGACCTGTGCAAAACCAGCTAACTAGGGCTGGGATTGTGGCCCAGTGGTGGAGCGCTTGCCTAGCGTGCATGAGGTTCGATCCTCAGTACCACATAAAATAAATAAACATATTGTGTTTATCTACAACTAAAAAAATGTATTTTGAAAAATGCTAACTGATAATATACCCGAAGCACTGTATTCAAACTGTTTTGCTTACTCCTGAACAATGCAAAAGAGTTTCTTTTTGTTGTTGTTATTGTTTTCCGAAAAATACAGGCATCAAACAAATCTTCCCTCTTATTCCCACTCTGAAGACGAAAAATGTCTAAGTAGTCATTAATTATTTCTAATTGCATACGTATATGTAAGGCAGAGAGAACACCAACATGCTGCTCTGCAAGTGTCTGACCTTCGGATAATGAATAGGTTAGACACAGATTCCCAAAAAGATCTGAGTTTTGTGCTCAAGTATTCACATACAAAGGAAGACTCACAGGTACCTCGCTCCTGAAATCTTCTTTCATTATATATTTTAAATAGTGATATCAATTGTAATAGAAAGTATCTATTAAAATTAGTTATTTAGGAATTACCTCTCCATAGTAGCTGAATTTTGAAATATTTTTGTTTTGTTTTTTCTTCAGATACTGCTGACCCATTTCTAGGTATCAACTTGCTTGCTTGGTTTCTCATACAGAGAGTAGAAATTCACAGTATAATAGAAATTGGTCTGTCACATAAGGCATATATCTACACTATAATAAAAATGCACGCATGTTTGTTTTTCCACCATAATTTGAATACACACAATGATTCCATGATCATTTACATCAAAAGAGATAGTGGGAATTCATTTTAAAATAATTGGAACTGACTTGTTCTTAATTTCTTAATTTGATACTTTCTTAATTTGAAGGATTAACAGACCCAACTGTTTCTGTATTGCTATGGCTGGTGTTCTGTCTTCCTTGATAAGTTACTTCTGTCCTGTTTACATTTATAATAGAAATGACACACATTTTTGATAACTACAAACCATGATGCTATCATAGTTACATATCCTACTTGGGGTTACCAATTTTTTTAAGGCTGTCTATTCCATCAAAATTTACATTCTTTGGTTAAAATTGTAAGTTTTTACTTGAGTCAAATGTAAAAATTGCTTTTAAACTACACATAAGCTATTTTGCTTCTCTTAGGAAAGAAACTAAACTGCTACACATTGCTATTCCTTAAAAAAGCAAAATGTATATAGATTTAGAATCTTAAATCTTAGAGCCAAAGAAATTTTTAATAATTGCTTGACAGTTGATGTCTTTTGCAGTCTTTTTAGACCAATTAAATATTTAGAAAACTGTATAATATTTGACCCATACAATTTTAACTACAGCTTGAAGAATATTTTTGGCTAGTGTATTTCGCTACTAATTTTACAGTGAGAATGTGGCAGGAATGTAATAGAGACCTAATATGTGCATGATCTGAGGTTCAGCACTGATTTTTCAAGAGCTAACTTCAAGAAATGCATAAAGTTGCAATGTGTATTAATGCAAACTGTACAAGAGCACAGCACTTCTCTTTGTGTCACTTGTAAAAGGAAAGGATTTTACTTTACTCATTATGAATTCCACACATTCAAAAGCTATTTCTTAAAAATTTTGACTGCTTTCATTATACACACATTGCTTCCAGGCTCTTCTCTCCTGCTCTTTCCAAAATCCCCCTTTCTATCAGCAACCAATCTAAGCTTATAATCTTTCTTTTTAGAGGCAAACTACAATGTATCATTTCAGTTACACCCAAAATATTTCTCCCACATTTCTTATTTGAAGGTCTTTGGGACAAGTCTCACATTTTTCATAGAAAAGGAAATGATCTACTAATGAATGCAACTGACGTTTCGTAATTCAATTTCATTTTAAGCCTCTGTACCTACTGTGTAATTACAAAGATTTTGCAACCTATTTCCTATCTATTTTCATGGCCTAGGTTTTTAAAAAATATTAAATGATCTAATGATCCACTTTTCCACAACTTAAATGCACCAAAATTAACTTTCTTACATTTTCATTATACACAATTTTGAAGATTTTTTAAAAGCCTCTTTTTGTTTATCTAATGCTGAGTTTGAAATGCTGAACATAAAAGAATAAATTTAAAATAATTTCTAAATGGCTGTTTTATTTATTCACTGATTAAGTCAGATTTATCTCTCACACACACCCATTCCAGCTACTGCCAGTTTTGAATGAAACAACCTCAATTGTAACAGAAGAAACATCTGTTGCTTTTTTCTTCACCAGGGCTTTCCTAACTGAAAGAAAGGCTCTCCGCCTGACCTCCTCTCCCACTCTCCCTCCCCACCCACACCAAGTTCCTTACAACTTTAAGTAAATGCATTATTTAAAATATTACTGCATCTATTAAAAATGTTATAGCCTATTCAGAAACATTCACATCCTTATTAAAGTTCCAAAAAGACCTAGTGCCATATACATTTAAAAACAAATAAACAAACAAACAAACATGTGCCTGATAAAATACAAATTGTAACTAAAATGTAGACTTCAAGGGCATACTTGAAATGATCAACTCAATCAAGTTGTCACACATTCCTGCCTCACTAAGAATTGTTTAGGTATAAGATTTTCGTCACAGTATCCACACTCATATAGCATCTTGCATGCTATATTTTCTTTGCCAATCCAAGGCTAACATAATGGCAGTCACTACCCCAAGAGGCAGACACCAAATGGTGCCACCCACACTCTCACACTGTGCCTCATAATAAACCATAAAGCAGTGGAATGCACCGGCCCCTTTATGAGCAAACAATGCCTGAGCTTCATTAGAATACAGCTGACATTTTCAAAGCACAAATACTTTGAAGAAAAATGTACAAGGAAAAAAAAAAAAAAGAAAGAAAGGAACGAAACAGCTATAAAAGCTGAAATATTTTCCAAGTGTCAGGTTGATCCAAGGACCTGAGGGAGCATATTTTGCTGTTGACAATTTAAAAGTTTTCATAAATGGGAAAAAATGTTTAATAAGATTAAAGCTTATTTAATTAACTATTGGAAAAAAAAATGAAAGTAAAAACTATCACCTGAATTGCTTTCACAAGTAATGAATATGAAGTAACCATAAACGTATTGTATCTTCAACTGCTTCTTTAGTTCCTGAATGAAGAAAACTGAGCTCCAGAATTATCTGCACATTTTAATTAATTTATATAAGTAACAGGGATAAACCAGGCTAACTCTACCCCTCCCCCCCACCCCCCACCTCCATACCCTGTAGTTTTTAAGACTGCAACCAGCAAGGACGTCTTGAAATCAGCATGCTACTGGCTATTTTTCAATTCAACACTGCTGCTACTAAAAGAATATAAAATAAACACTGTAAAAACTCTCAGCAGTAAGAAACAAACTGATCTCTCTTACCTGGTCTAAGGAAGCATGCCTCTCACTGCAGTACCAACAACACTCCACAGTCTTTGTTACCATTCAGTGGAAACTTGAGACTGTGTCAGGCGTAAGCAATCGAGCTCAGAAAAGCTCAATTTAAAATACTTCTCATAAAACTAAAAAGATGCTCAAGAAAACTATATGGCTAGCTGGCTTTTGAACACATATGAATATTATTTAATGTAACAAAGATACTTCAAAAGAAACTGAAAGTACAGATCTAAGCAATGAAGGGGCTTTTCTATGCAGAGCCTTGCTTTCTTATCAACCGAAAAGGCTTTTTTAATATTAAAAAAAAAATGCTTAAAGTAAAGGTGGTAAATGATAAACCGTCTAACTCTAAGCTAACATTTTTCTAAATACCACTTGAATTTTAAATAGTTTAAAAATAAGATTAACTTACTCATAAAACCTGCATAATTCGAATTATGCATGTCAGGGTATTTGCTGGCTCCCAAAGCAGTCACAAAACAGAAGACCTTAATACATCTTGAAAGTAGAGCAAAAAAGCACCACGAGTTTCAGGGAAAACAAGAGGAGAAACTCTTGAAAAACTAGTTGGGGCTTTTTGAACCTATAATGACTGCCCAGCTCTTGGGAAAGAAAAAAAAAAAAAAAAAGTCCTGGTCCTGCCCCCTGAGATAGGAGGCCATGCTTCAACGCCAAAGTGAATGACAGGCCCATTTCTGATATCAACAAAGAGCAGCTTAGTTGTGCTCTATTTTTTTTTTCCATTTTTCCCACACAGAAGTTTAAAATTTTCAGATTAGTCCCTTTATATCTCCCTTTAGGGTTAAGTACCTTTTCCCATTTTTCTCCAGGGGGAATATAATTATGTTGTCCTAGTTTTTTAAAATGATTAATTAAGATTACATATCTAATCATCTTATTCAGTTTTCCGAGGCATGAAGGTGAATAAAAGAAGATCTCTTAAGTTCCTTTCCAAATCTATTCTTTGCAATGTCAGATAAACATATCACTGATTATCAAATACTAGTAAGTTTTTCCTGCATCCTGGTATGTAGCACAAGTAAAAACAAAAACTAGACAACATTAAAAACAAGGCAACTGAAATAATAAAATTTTCAACTAGTTAGATGTAAAAAATAGCCAACCAAAGTACATAGCCTTGATTTCACAAATTCATAACAATAAACACCTCAATTCACAACATGTTATTTACTGAATACTTTGTACAAGCCAAGCACTGTTTTGGGACCTGGTGATATAGTACTGGACACAGCAGACAAAAGCCAGACAAAAATCCCTGTCTTCAGTGAGCTTATTAGCTTATATCTTGAGTTCCCAATGAGTACAACTATCGTAGATGATAAAGATGGTTTTCCTTCTTTGACTAGTTACCACCTAAACTAAAATATTCCCTTTTCAAAGTGTGTCTCCACAGTAGTTCCAGGAAGGCAAGCAAGTGTTTTATGCTTTGTCAGTGTTGTATCCCCAGTGCCTAAAACAGCACCTGTTAGACACTCAAATCCACACTGAAGGAAAAGTTTCTCCTCTACCTTTCCCTTGGTTAACATATATTACACTTATATGCAAACAGAAACACTGACAACATGTGTGCAGGGTGTAAATTAAATTGAGTTGTAAGAAGAGGAAAACAAGAAAAAATAAGTAAATTGAGTTGGAAACACATGTTAGTTTAAACAAAATTGAAAATAAACCCTTCAGAGCCTTGTATCTTGTCATATTCTAAAACATTTTCACTATCAGATGTGAGTCCACTATAATATTTGAATAAAAAATTCAATTAAGATTTTACAAACTAAGTTTTTGTGGACAATCGGATTTTAGAAGGGCTTGTTAAAAAATATTTCTTTTAATTATAGGTAGATACAATATCTTTATTTCATGTGATGCCGAGGATTGAACCCAGTGCCTCGCACGTGCTAGGTGAGCACTCTATCTCTGTGCCACAATCCCAGCCCCTAGAAGAATCGGGGCGGGGGGGAGTAGGAGGATGAGGAGGAAGGAGAAGGAAAAGAAGAAGAAACAACTTGGAAATTATATAGAATCTTATCAGTTTGTGTACTAAAATATTACATATTTTTACCCATTTACAGTCTAGAAATATTTCTAAATTCCCTACCATTCATAGTAATTTCACCAGATGATTTTTTTTCTTTTAACAAAGAAAATAAGTGCACATCTCTAATCTGTCAGATCATCCAGAAGTCCTGGCCTGTAGCACCCAAGGCCAGAGTGTTCAGGAATTAGATGTGGTTACATCTATACTTGTTATATTCTCAAAAGAAAGTTACACTCTAAATTGCAAACCATCCTCCTCCCTCCTCATGCCCTTCCCCTCTAGTGATTACAAGTTCAAATATAAACTACCTGGTATATATTTTAATAATAAACCTAACAGCAACTCAAGTTCAGGAAGGACATGAGATAATTTAGGTCAAGCAATGAATAAGTTGGGCCAAAGCAGGATTCCTCTGTTCCTGAAGGAACAATTTTCCTTCTCCCATTCTTCCCTTCAACAAATGCTCACTGAGCACATGTTATATATCAGGCACTGAACTAAGCAGCACGTGATCTGCTATCACAGGTATGACCTTCAACCTACCTCTATTGCTCCACAATCCCTCTTCCTGCTTGTCTTCCATCCCAGTGCCTTCTCCAATCCCAGTGTTGACTCTCCCTGCCCTTCAATCTACTGCTTTTCTCGGCAGGCAACATAATCATGACCTTTTATTTTCCTTTACAAGTGTAGGACACAGTATGGGAAATGCACAGGACTTCCCATTGTCATAATAAAGTATATCTTATCTAGGTCCTCTCAAACAATTTTCACTTAATCATATAAAGAAAATCCATTAAATACGCTATTAATTACCCCACTACTGGTTAATTAGAAAACACCAAAAAGGGACCAGCATTCTCTTTAGTCTGGAACTTAATGATCAAATATTCACCACTACGAGCAACACATTTATGATTCTATAGGCAGAAATGACACTATGATAGCATAATGATAGTTTTATTTAGCCAATATAAGCTATCTACAAGACTAATATGATGTTGAGTGGAAATTAGCTGTTCTGTGCCTATACCTACATGTTCAAGTAAAAGGATTCATCTTCTTGACAAGTACAAAACCTACAGCAAAGGGCTCCTGCTAGAACTTGCAAGGTATATACTATTTCTTAAAAATAATGCATAGTAAACAGCTTCAGCTTTGCTTGCTCTTCTTCCTATTTTTAACCTTTAAATACAAATAGGTGTTTTTTCAAGGTTCTGTGTGAAGTTTGCTATTGTTGAATCTGGAATGCCATTCAAAGGGTTGGTTTCCAGTCCATAAACATACCAAGTGATAGAACTTTTAAGATATGCAGCCTAGTGGGAGGTTTTAGGTTACTGAGAATGTGCCCTGGAAGGGGACTGAGGGATGCCAGTCTCTCTTTCCATGCCCAGGCATGAAGTGAATAGGTCTCCTCCTCCACATGATCCCACCATGGTGTACTGGGTCACCACAGGCCCAAAGCAATAGGACTGATGATCATTAATCTCTAAAACTGTGAGCCATACAAACCTTTCCTCTTCTGAAGTTCATTTATCTCAGATATTTGTTATAGTAACAGAAAGCTGACTAACACAACAATTTTTTCTTCCAAGACTTACACAGCCTCTTTGGAAGATAATGATTTCTATAGCTTTATTCTTCTATGTGGATGACTAAAAAAAAATTATACATCTAGCCCTGTCATTTTCTGTTCAATTCTGCTCTAAATTCTTATTTACAATTGCCTATTGGTCATTTCTGTCTGCACACCCCATAATCTCAACTTGACTTCTTCAGTATTCAAATTCTTGTCTTCCTTCCCAAACCAGCACCTCCTCATATGTTCCCTGACCTTGTTAAAGGAGCATTGACATTCAGAACAGAAAGTAATTTTCTTCTTAGCTAATCCTCATCCTCCAATGCTCCCACTGTTTCCAATTTTTTTTAACACATATCATTCTTCTATCTTAAAAATAAAAGAAATGAGAAATAGAACCTCTGATGGTCACCCAATGTCTAGAGCTATGCTATCCCAAATGGAGGCCTTATCCATATGCAGCTATTAAGTTTAAATTGATTAAAATTTAAAAAAAGTTAAAATTGATTCCCAGTCACAAGCCCCAAGGCAAGTGTTCTTTAAGGCCACATGTGGTTAGCATGACAATTTGGAATAACCAGGAGCTCCAGAAGCAAAGGAAGCCACTGTAACCACTATCAAATGCTCACACATTAGAAAGATTAGGAATAGCAGGAAAATGAAGAGAAGGCCCCATAGAGATACGGGTATGTGGGTGGAGTGATCAGCTGCTACTGGCACAAAGCCCCACCCACTACCGTAGATCCCTCCATCTTATAAAGTCAGTCATAAATCACAGGCAGCAAGTAGCAAATCTGACACCCAATTCTCAGACAAAAAAATCCCCATTTTCTGGGGGAAGGCTTGAAGGAGAACCCTTAGTTACTGGTGAAAGGACAGGAAAATCTCCAACACTGAGGGAACATTCCCCACTGCTGCTAGGGGTAGAAGCCAAAATCCTGTTTGCCAAGAAGCATGAGAAACCTCAGTGGCCCAGGATTCCAGGCTGATACCAAAGAGAGGTTTGCTGTTGCTTAGGAAAGGGCAAAGCCCTGAGGCCCAGATACACAGGGACTAAGAGCAACACTAGACCAGGACGGCAGAGAGCTACCTGCGAGGACACCAGGAGCACAGCACTCAAGACACAAGCACTACCAACCAGCCACCAGCAGAGGGGCCGAAACGTGGAAAGAGAGTCTCTGTCTGTGATGGAGGCACGGGGTGACTGAGAAAGCCAAAAGTACACAGGCCAAAACAAGGTAACAACACTGAGGTACCTAGAACGTAATCCCAGCAATGTCCGAATCCAAACCCACCTCAACTCCATTTGATTGACACAACAATGGCCTGACAGAGGAGGTACATCCATTTCCAGGCACAAACACCATCTACCTGTCACTACTGTCCTTTTATACATGACATCTGGTATTAAATTAAAAATTACAAACACAAACAAAGGTGGGAGTCTTTATCAAGAAATAAGGCAATCAATAGAACCAGACTCATATATGATCAGATGTCAGAGATACAGAAAGGGGCTTTAAAGTAACCATTCTATCATCTCTCTAATCATTAGACAGGAAAACAATTTTTTTCTAACTTTAATCACTCTTCAATATTACTTTGACTTTTAAACTGAAATACTAAAAATGTACTGTGGGTCTTTCCTGAACTCTGTGCCTTTTCTCTTGATGGATTTTACTCCGCATCCTTCAGCTGTAATAAATTGTTAACCATGAGTAAAACAGCTCTCAAGGTGTTCTGGCAGCCTTTCTAATGAATTATTGAAACTAAGGATAGTTCTGGAAACCTCTGAACTTGCAATTAAGGTCAGAAGTGATGGAGAAGCCAGGTGCGGTGGTTCACATCTGTAATCCCAGTGGCTCCAGGGAGGCTGAGGCAGAAGGATCACAGGTTCAAAGCCAGCATCAGCAACTTATGCGCTAAGCAACTCAGTAGGACCCTATCTCTAAATAAAATATAAAAAGAGCTGGGGGTGTAGCTCATCTTGATTACTGTAGCTATATAGTAAGCCTCAAAATCAGGTAATAGGAATCCTAGATTAGATTTTGGGTTTGTTTTGTTGTGCTTTGTGGTACTGGGGATTGAACCCAGGGATGCTCTGCCACTGAGTTATATAGTCTCAATGTTTTTTTGTTTGTTTGAGACCGGGTGTCACTAAGTTGCCCAGGCTAGCCTTGAACCTGCAATCCTCCTGCCTCTCTCATGTAGCTGAGATTACAGGTATGAACTGCCAAACCTGATTAGATATGGTTTTTTAATATAATCTGTGTCTCTACCCTCTGTGCATGTGTATAATGTATGCATTATTGGTCAGTGAATCAGGGGCTCCTGCATGCTAGGCCAGAACTCAACCCATGAGCTACACCCCAGCCCTCTACCTTGTAAACTTATATGTTTACATAATCATTTTATTCCAATTACTAGTAAGATAGTCTTATATTATTTAAAAATGTGTGTGGGAGTGTGTTATAGATATGGTGCTAGGGATCAAACCCAGTGACTCACATGTATGAGGTGAGTAGTCTACCACTGAGCTACTATTCCAGCCCCAAATGGTCTTATATTCTGTTCGTCTTTATTATTTTTACTACTCTTTAACACTATGTTCTATTACTTTGTCTTTAGAAAAACAATACTGCAAACATTTTCTTTCTCCTAATAACACGATAAATACTGTTCATTTTTAACCATTTAATAGTGCAGCAGAAAATCTGAAATTACTTTTATTTATACCTCTCTAGAAGCCTTTTAACCCTTCCCCAGATGCTTAGAGTATATGCTTAAAGATATTAATCCTCCTCAAAATGTTCTATTTTAATACTATATTGAATCTAGTATCTTTGTGAGTTTCCAAGACATGTGTTGTTACAAAAGGAGCAAATCTGGCCTTCCCCATTCCCTGCCATCCTGTCTTGCCATGTAACCTGTCTTCTGCTTATACTCCTGCCATGATGCCATTGCCACACTGTGACTGCAGCTAGAAGTCCCTTACCAATGGCCAACCAGATGAGGCCACCCAATCTTGGATTTCCATCCTCCATAATTAATATATAAAGTAACTAGCCTCAGGTATTTTGTGATAGCAACACAAAAGAAATGAAGATAAGGCCTAAAAAATGCATACCATTCCCATGAATTTTCTTCTCTCTGTACCTTCTTGTTACCAGTATCTTTCCATCTGGAAATGCACCATAATCTACTTCTACCATTGCCTTTACATGACTGTGGTCACCAAAGGAAGTAGAGAGGTAATAATGATAAGAGAGATGTAAGGAAGAAAAAGAGACCTGGATGTTGAAGAAAGCAGTTGCAACATCTGGGGTAGCTGCAAGCCTGGTTAGCCAAGACTTAACTTCCTTACGCTTATAAGTATGAAGTAGAGATTAACTTTTTTTCTTGACTGTCCTTGTCATTCTATCTTAGGAATCTATCTTTACTTTGACTCATGGAAATTTCTTCTGAGGCCTGGTGCAAATCATTAATTTGGATTGTTAGTTTTTATTCTATTTCTTACTTTGATTCTCTGTGTTTTCACAGATTTGACCATGGGATAGTAGAGTTTAAACTGGGTCCCACATGCTAACCAGCTAAACTCAGGCTTCGCACAGTGGAATTTTTGAGGCCAAAATGTCTATAATAATCTAGTATATGTGCAACATGGGAATAGTTAATAAGTAGAAGACACCTTTTCATCAACTTTTTTTTTTTGCACTTGTATTCCATTTTTTTTGTTTACTTATTTTCACAATTGGAGTACAACTTTTCATTTCTCTGGTTGTACATAATGTAGAGTCACACCATTCGTACAATCATTCCCATACATAGGGTAATAATGTCTGTCTCATTCCACCATCTCCCCGACTCCGTCTACTTTTACTTTCCCTGTTCTTCTGTCACACTATAATCAGATATAAATATAATATGCTTGCTTATATTACTGAGTATATTGAATAGAGGACATTAAAGACTAAAAGAACACTTTTTCTCAAGGAAGCTCTAATCCAGATCAACATTCCAAAGACAATAGATGTAAGATTTAAACTTATGAAAGTAAACTTCTGAGTATGAAAGCAATGAATTAGAAACATTAAAGTTAATCCACAAAAAGTGTGCTTCATAAAGTTTATAAATTGCTTAGCTAATATGCCAACTGTCAGAGACACCCTCAAAATAAAATGAAAAATAAGAACATAGGTTATTGGGACAGATAAGCATTAAAGAGATTAGTAGATAAATAACTCTTTAAATTTCTTATGGTTTTGTCAATATTGTTTCATGTTACTGAAAGATTTCTAGAAAAATATATGAATATAGAGCAGTGTGTTTATATGATTAATCTCTGGTTTGAAAGACTTGAATGGATCATCTAGAACTTTGGAAAGTTTATTAACTATTTTGTACCTTAGTATTCTCATCCCTAAATGAGCTTGATAACAGTACCTATCTTGCAAGGAGGTGGTGAGAATAATATAAAATGTTGAACTTAGCACATTTCCTGGCAAACAGAACTAAAAATACAAAACAAAATAGACTTATAAAGTGTTAACTTTGAAAGTGGTAATATAAAACAAGATAGCAACTAAAGTCAAAATGTTTTGTTCTTAGAAAAAGAACAAAAACAATATTATAAAAAAACTGCAACAATAGCTTACATAAAAAATCATAAAATATTAAACAAAAATTTAGCATATTGAATTCAAACATGTAAAACAGGCCAGGCATAGTAGCACATGCTCGTAATTCAATGATTTCAGAGGCTGAGGTGGCATGATTACAAATTACAGGCCAGCCTCAGCAACTTTGCAAGATCCTCTCTAAAATTAAAATAACAAAAGGCTGGATAGAGTACCCTGGGTTCAATTCCCAGGACTGAGGAGGAGAGGGAAAAAACAAAAAGGACAATATATGTAATTTTATCTACATGGAATGCAAGGTTGGTTTAACATTAAAGATCAATGCAATTCACCACATCTGTAGAATTTTTTTAAACAGCAAAACTATCATTAATAGGTACAAATGAAGTATTTTTAAAAATTCAAAAGCCATTCATAATAGTACCTCTCAAGAGGCAAGGAACAGATAGAAATCTCCTGAATGTGCTAAAAGACAACTACAGGAAAACTTACAGCTAAAAATCATACTTATGATTAAAAAACTGTGTTTTCCCCCTAAAATCAGGAATCTTTAGCTAGGTACAGTGGCACATGCCTATAATCCCAGCTGTGCCAGGAAAATTCCAAGTTTGAAACCACTCTTAGCAACTTAGCAAGATCCTGTCTCAAAATGAAAAACTAAAAAGGACAGGAGATGTAGTTCAGTGGTAAAGTGCCCCTGAGTTCAAACACAAGTACAAAAGAAAATCAGAAACAAGATAACCATGTCTACTTTCAATACTTCAACAATGAACTAGAAGTCTTAATCAACACAATGAATCAAGAAAAAGAATTAACATATAAAATTTAAAAAGAATAAGTAAAATTATCTTTATACACAGAGAAAATATTGGCTGTGTGAGAAACCCTATGGCATTTATAAAAATTTACTACTAGTGAATTTATTAGCAAAGCCACAGGCAACAAGTTCAATATACAAATATCCACTGTATTTCTATATTCTACCATCTAAAATCACCAGAAATTAAAATAAAATACATAATATACAACAGCATCAAAATAATAAATGCTTAGGGACAAATTTTACAAAGTGTGTGTAAGACCTATATAATAAAAACTGCAATACATTGCTGAAAAAACTATGGAAGACTTAAATTAATTAAGGGATAAAACATGCTCATGACCACAAGATTCAATTTTGTCAAGATATCAATTCTTCCCAAATTTAACTATAGATCAACAAAATTATTATTTTTTTCTTTAGTGCTGGGGATTGAACCTAGTATCTTGCACATGCTAGGCAAGTGTTCTATCACTGAGATATATCTCCAGCAGGTTTTTCAAAATTTCACTGTGAGACAGGATGACCTTGAATTTGTGATCACCCTGTCTCAGCCTCCCCAGTAGCTATGATTACAGACACACCTTGTGACCAGCCCATTAAAAATCGTACCAGATGTTTTAGTAGAAATTTATAAGCTGATTCTAGAATTTATATAAAAATTCAAAGGACCTAGAATAGCCAAAACAAATTTGAAAAAGAATTAAATTGGAGGAATTATACTTCCTGATTTCAAGACAACATTTTCAAATGTAAATAAAGCCACAGCACTATTAGGATGTTTAGCAGCATCCCTGGCTTCAACCTCTATCAGGGACAACTGCCCCACCCTCAAATTATAATAATCAAAAGTGATTTCAAGCCCAGCACAGTGTTGCTTGCCTATAATTCCAGAGCTCAGGAGGCTGAGGCAGGAAGATTTCTGAGTTTAAAGCCAGGCTCAGCAAAAGTGAGCAACTCACAGGGTCTCACTAAGCAACTCAGTGAGACCTTGTCTCTAAATAAAATATAAAATAGGGCTGGGGATGTGGCTCAGTGGTCGAGTGCCCCTGAGTTCAATCCTCATTACCCTACCCCAAAAAAGTGATTTCAAACATTGCCAAGCATCTCTAGGTAGCAAAGATGCCATTCAATGAAAACCACTGAGCTGCAGTAACCAGTGTGGTACAGTATAGAATGTCTTAATATATAATAATATAACTGTTGTATATTAAGACAGTGTGGTACTGGCACAAAGATACACATATTGATTAACAAAACAAACAGAATCTAAAATCAGACTTTCAATTATATTCAACTGATATCTGGCAAAAATACAAAGCAATTCTATAGGAAAAAGTAATTATTTTCCTCAAATGATACTGGAATAATTATACATTTATATGCAAAAAAAAAAGAGTAATCCTCACCTCTTCTGTCACTCCACATAAAAAAATTAACTCTATACTTATCACATATTTGGCCAGGCATGGCAGTGCACACCTGTAATCTCAGCCTCTGGGGAGAGCTGGAAGAGGATCACAAACTCAAGGCAAGCCTTGGCAATTCATCAAGACCTTGTCCCCAGGTTCCACCCCTAGTATGGCCAAAAAAAAAAAACCAAAAAACAACAACAACAAAAAAAAACTCGTATTTTTGCTTAGGAAAAGATTTCTTACAAGAGACACAAGCCCAAACTATATTTTCTTTCTTTTTTTGGCAGGGAGGGGCAGGGCTTGGGATCAAATATAGTACTTTGTGCATGCTAAGCAAGTACTCTGCCACTGCGCCAGAATCCCAGCACCACCAAATTATCTTTCTTATCTGATAAGCTGCACATCAAAATATAAAACATCTGATTTTTTGAAATTTGTACTTAAAAAAATAAAAGTAGGGCTGGAGATATAGCTCAGTTGGTAGAGTACTTGCCTTGCATGCGCAAGGCCCTAGTTCAATCCCCAGCACCATAAACAAACAACAACAAAATAAAAATCGGGTGAAATGGTATATGCCTACTATCCCAGTGACTCAGTAGGCTGAGGCAGGAGGATCACAAGTTCAAGACCAGCTTGGGCAATTTAGCAAGCAAGACCCTGTCTTAAAATAAAATCAAAGGGCTGTGGATGGAGCTCAGTGACAAAGGGCACCTGGGTTCAATCCCTAATAAAAGAAAGAAAAGAAAGAGGCAGACAGACAAACCAGTGTGGTAGAAAACATTTGTAAAATATATACATGATAAAGAAATCATATCCAGAATGAAACAATAAGATAAAC
Source organism: Ictidomys tridecemlineatus (assembly GCF_052094955.1). NCBI lineage: Eukaryota > Metazoa > Chordata > Mammalia > Rodentia > Sciuridae > Ictidomys > Ictidomys tridecemlineatus. Next base: position 88,009,121 of record NC_135479.1, read on the forward strand.
GACTTAAAACAAATGGACAAAAGATTTAAATAGCTACTTAATCAAAGAAGATAAGCTAATAGCACAGAAGCAAAAATTCATAGTATCATCAGTCATTAGAGAAGTGCAAATTAAAACCACACTGAGAAAGAAAGCACACAAATTTACCTGAATAGCTAGAATGAAAACAAAACTAAATAACCCAACAACAACAACAAAATTCTTGTGCATGCCAAATACTGGCAAGGGCAACTAGACCACTGCTGGTAGGAATACCAAATTACACAGATACTTTGGGAAACACGTTTGGCAATTTCTTACAAAGTTAAACATACACTTACCATCCGACCCAGCAATTCCACTTCTGGGTATATACCTTAGAAAAATGAAAACTTACGTCAACACACAAATTTGGATTTAAATGTCCACAGTAGCTTTATTCATAATGTCCTCAACTGGAAACATCACAAATGTTCACCAACCCATGAATGGATAAAACATTTGTGGTACACAACACAATAAAATACTATTTAGCAATAGAAAAGAAGTCCTGAATGCAACATGAATAAATCTCAAAAGCATTAAGCTAAGAATAAGAATCCAGACATAAACGACATTAACTAACTATCCCAAGTATTCTACAGGTCTCAAGTTGATTATGGGCTTTATGAATCATTGGCATATACTATCTTTTTTTTATGTATATATCACATCTTTCTAATTAATTACAAACTCTCTGCCATAGAGATTAGCTTGTATCTGGATAGCACTTCATAGTACTAACAACTCACAATTAAATACCAAGGCACAGGTTTAATAATTCTCATTCAGTAACACAAATGGAATGTGGAGTACATACTGCAATAGAGTCAGGATACCTGCATCCAAATCACAGCTGACTACTTGAATGATCTGTAGTAAGTAATTTAACATATATGAAATTTGCTTTCCTTATTCTAATTAATAGAAAAGCATGGAGTAAAGTGTGGTACAACCAGTCATCCTGATACAAGTGAGGCCACTAAGGACAGAAACCTCCTGAGAAGGTCAGTGGTAAAGCATGTATTTTACATGTGCAAGGCCCTATGCTCAATATCCAGCTCCCCCCACACCCCCTATAAAAACAACAAAACCTACAAGATAAAAAGAAACCTTGGAAGCTAATTCAAAATGCAGGGGTGGTGAGAGAAGAATAGAAGTACTTTGGATTAGACAAAGGGAACGAAGAGAAGGGAGGAAGAATGGGAATAAGAAAGAGCAGAATGAATCAGACATTATTATTCTATGTGCATATACGATTACACAACCAATATAATTCCACATCAAGTACAACCAGAAGAAGGAGAAATTATATTCCATATATATATATACAATATGTCAAAATACATTATACTATCAGTATATATGCAGAACCATTATTTTCCATTTAATCCTCATAATAAGAAGGATACATTATACTATCATATTAACTAACAAAAACAATTAAAAAAGAAGTACATAGCTAAAAAGAAAGAAAGAATCCTCCTGAGAATTAAAGAGCCAAAAGTCATACTTGAACATGATTTTTAGAATCACAGATTTAGAAAGAGGGGCCTGGGATTGAGGTTATGGCTCAGTGGTAGAGCATTCGTCTCATGTGTGAGCACTAGGTTCGATCCTCAGTACCACATAAAAATAAATAAATAAAATAAAAGGCACTGTGTCCATCACAACTAAAAAAATATTGGGGAAAAAAAAAGAAAGTGGGGCCTCATGAGCCTTATGCTCCTTTGGATTTTAAGGAGATATCAAAAGTTTTACTACAGAGAAAACTGGTTTGTGGCAAAAAAAAAAAAAAATACTCCTTTTTGATTCTTCAATGCGGTCTACTGTCATCAGGAATGGGATACTACAAGCATTGAATTGTTCATCTTTGTAGAGGAAACTGAGTGTTTTAGATTCATAAACAACTAAGTTTTGCTCTACTGCTAAGTTGTTGCCACAGGAATCCGACCCAGTAAGGGAGAAACCACTGCTTCAGACACCTGGCATATGTGCTTGGCTGAGAATCTATAATTGGAGAAATTGTCAATGGCTGTAAGAAAAAGCCAAAATCATTCAAGGAATTACATTATGGCAGGCCCACAAAGTTTCATTAGGGATTTGCTATGTACTCACGTGTGCCCAAAACAGACACACTGCTATGCAGAACCATTATTTTCCATTTAATCCTCATAATATCTCTTATGAGACCACATGATTATTTCTGTTCTAGAGATGAGAAAAGTGACATCCTAAAATATGATTAAATAATTTGCCCAAGCAGTCACCTTTAGTATGTAGTAAGAATAACATTCAAATTCACAGGCTGGGGTTGTGGCTCAGTGGCAGAGTACTTGCAGAGCACGTGTGAGGCACTGGATTCGATCCTCAGCACCATATAGAATTAAATAAATTTTAAAAATAAAAGTCCATTAACAATTTAAAAAAAAAAAGATTTAAACTCAGGGCTATTTTGATTCCACATCCCTAATACTATTTAAAACCTTTTACAGTCAGGCGTGGAGGCGCACACCTATAATCCCAGCAGTGTGGGAGGCCGAGGTAAGAGGATGGAAAGTTCAAAGCCAGCCTCAGCAATTTAGCGAGGCCCTGAGCAACTCAGTAAGACCCGTCACAAAATAAAAAATAAAAAGGACTGGGGATGTAGCTCAGTGGTAAAGTGCCCCTGAATTCAATCCCCAGTACAAACAAACAAATAAATAAACAACCACACAAACCTATTACAGGCTGGAGGTGGAGCTCTGAGGTAGAGTGCTTGAACCACAAAAAGAAAAAGAGGTCTATGACTACTACATAAAGAACAACATCTGACTGCTAAAGCTAGCACAGTGCTTGAAAAATAATAGGCTTAATTTCTTTCTTTCCTTTTTTGGGAGGTGGGGGGGGGGGTTCCAAGGTAGGAAACAGATGTTACCTCTACCTATTAGAAGGGAAAAGTCAAGTTCTAAAAGACAGTTTTTGAAACCTCAAACTCCTAGCCCTTTCTCCATATTAGCATTGCTCTGAGGTTCATCAAGAGGAGGAGGAAGACAAAGAAAAGCTGGAGGAGTAAAAGTGCTTGCAATTGTAAAATAAAATTGTCTCATTCTTTGAATAACTCACATATATTTGCTGAGTACCTGTTAAAGGACAAACATGAAACTTGGCATTGTAGACATAACAGTGAATAAAGGAAAACACGACCCAGTTTATTCCCATAAGGAGGTTTCATTTCAGTGGGAAGGTATAACTAAGTAGGGAATTAAAATGCAATGCAGTATATACTACGATATGCAATATGCACAAACAACATACTACAGGGACAAGGCCACATCCATGTTTAATAGCAGCACAATTCACAATAGCTAAACTGTGGAGTCAACCTAGATGCCTTTCAATAGATGAATAGATTTAAAAAATGTGGCATATATACACAATGGAATATTACTCAGCAACAAAAGAGAATAAATTCATGGCATTTGCAGGTAAATGGATGGAGTTACAGAAGATAATGCTAAGTGAAGTTAGCCAATCCCAAAAAACCAAATGTTGAATGTCTTCTCTGATTTAAGGAGGCTAATCCATAGTAGGATAGGAAGCGGGAGCATGGGAGGAATAGAAGAACTCTAAAGAGGGCAAAGGGGTTGGAGGGGAAGGGAGGGGACATGGGGTAATTAATGATGGCGGAATGTGATGATCATTATTATCCAAAGTACGGGTATAAAGACACGAATTGGTGTGAATATACTATGTACACAACCAGAGATATGAAAAATTGTGTTCTATATGTGTAATAAGAATTGTAATGCATTCCACTGTCATATATAAATTTTAAAAAAATAAAAAATAAATGCAATGCAGTAAATGCACAAACGAAATAGCACAAGGTGCCATAAGAGCACAGAGAAGACAAAGTGATCCCAGAAGGATGGGAGTAGGGCTACTAAAGTATAGGAAGTCCTACTGGGTGTGGGGGGATGGGCCTGCAGTCCCAGCTAGTCAGGAGGCTAAAGCAGGAAGATTGCTTGAGCCTAGGAGTTCAAGGTTACCCTGGGCAACATAACAAGATGGAGACAGAAAGAAATACAGGATATCCAGTTGTATTTCAGAAAAACAATGAATAGTTTTTACTAAACGTACATTCCAAATATTGTTCTATCTTTGTGTGTGTGTGCTAGAGACCAAACACAGGGACTTGTACGCTCAAAGCAAGCCCTCTACCATCCAGCTATATACCCCCAGCTCCTCATGTATTTTTATTTGCTATATCTATCAATCCATTGTGGGAATTATGTTTTTAAAAGCCTAGCAGGTCTCAGGATACAGCTTGGTGGTAGAGCACTTGCCTAACATGCCTAAGGCCCTGTGTTTGATTCCCAGTGCCACTCCCAGATTCCTGACCACAGTGTGAGATTAACTGCTTGTTTTAGATAATTTCTTAGTAGCAATAGATAAACAATACTCTGCCCATTAGAGGAATCCCATGTCCCTTATGCATGGGCCTACAATAGTACCCTATCATACTCAATCACTGGCTTAGGAGGAGCCACAACCAGGGTGACCTCAGCAAGAATGTGGAGCTAGCTTTGGCATATGCCTATAACCCTAGCTACTCAAAGGACTGAAGCAGGAAGATCACAAGTTCGAGACCACCTTGGGAAACATGGCAAGATCCTGTCTCAAAATAAGAAATAAAAAGAGTAGGGGATATAGTTCAGTGGTAGAGTGCTCCTGGGTTCAATCCACAGTTTCAGGAAGGAGGGATGAGGCGGTGGACCTAAAGGGGCCACAGCTGGGGCTGTCAGTCAACTATGCCTCCCTCCTATTAGCAGGAGAGCTAAATGGTACATTTCCATAGCCACCACAGGATTACAAAACTTTATTAGTTGTAGCATATCCTTTCTAAAACAAAATAATAGGATCTTTTCAAAGAAGACAAAAGAATTTTCAAAAAAAATTTAATCACTTGAGAGAATAGGAAAAATGAAAATACAAACAAAATAATAAACATAATTAGCAGAGCTAATAAAACTCCAAATCTTGGATTAGTTCTGGTTCTTAGCTTGATTTCATGTATGCTAAGAGTTGCTCTGCCAGCCAAAAAAACAATTTGTTCCTGGGTGGGTTGTTTTGTTTCTCTCATTCAGAAAAGAATTTCTGAAATCTGAGGATACTATGCATCTAAGGAGCTGTAATTGTGGTTAATCGAGTAACCCAAAATTTCATATATATTTTTAAGTTGTAGTTGGACACGATACTTTTGTTTATTTGTTTTTATGCTAGGCAAGCGCTCTACCACTGAGTCACAACCCCAGCCCTATAATCCAAAATTTCTAAGAGTAATGTAGTGAAACAATGAGTTGTTGTGAATTCCATAAATTATTTTATTCCAACAGATAAGTTTCAACCTAAAATGATTAATTTCTAATTACACAATGTGAACAGAAAAATGTCAGAGAAAGACAATTCTCTCTTTTTCCAAAAATACAGGATGAGTTGAGGGAGTACATAACTGTACAACTATATATGGCTGCCGGGAGATGCTGGAAGTTTTCCTCTTTGCCACAGCTAACCTGTTCCTTGTCTTTATAAAGTTTTCTATCCAAACCATGTAAGTGTTCACGCTCTTATCACATGATTTTTTTCCCCCATCTCAATTCCATATGAATTAAGCACAGTATGTGTTTATGCTTAAAGGTAAGGTCCATGTTCCACACATTTCAGATGTCACCTTTCTCCTTATAGTCTGCAAAATAGTTACGATTATTTTTGAAGATCCTTAACAGCCAGGTGCGATGGCACATGCCTGAAATCCAGGAGGCTAGGGAGGCTGAGGGACTGCAAATTCAAATTCAGCCTCAGCAATTTAGTGACACACTAAACAATTTAGCAAGATCCTGTCTCAAAATAAAGAATAAAAAGGGCTGAGGATGTGGCTCAGTGGTATAGCACCACTGGATTCACTCCCCACTTCCACAACAACAACAACAACAACAACAAAAACTGGAATCAAAAATCAAGGAAAATTTCAAAAACTGGCCTCAAAAACAATTTCTAGAGGATTATCTGTTGTTTCTGACTAAATATCACACTGTACAACTTTATGACCCAGAGTAGGAGACAAAAAAAAATTTGTAAAAAAAAAATTTCAACACAAAAATCTTTTAATATTACCTAGCGTGACAGATGCTACTCAGTTCCTAATTCCTCTGCCTCAGTTTTCTTTCCTCATATTTGGAATATGGTTTATTTTCCTCCTCTTAAAATATTTTCCCTAGTTCTCTTTGTCCATAAGTAAACCAATATAGACAATACAACTTCTTACCTCACTGATATATCTTTTTCTCCCTTTTTCTTTTTCTCCTTGTGGGTGTGTGTTTCTAGAGATTGAACCCAGGGACACTCTACCACTGAACTCTATCCTCAGCCCTATTATTTTATTTTTTCTTAAATTTTGAAACAGAGTCTCACTAAGTTGCCCAGGATGGGCTTGTGATTCTCCTGCCTCAACCTCCCAGGGGATGGAATTATAGGTAAATACCATCAGGCATATTGGTACATCCTAATTAATGTAAATGTAATTTACTTTGTTTTTTATTTTAATGGGTATGGAAATCATTAGTTCTCTCAAAATAAGTAACAACAAAAAGTCACTAAAATGCAAATTTATTTCCCAGTGGTTTCAAAATTTTGCCTTTCTACTCTTTATTTATCTTCATAGGATTAGCTTGAGACAGTTTCACTCTGAAAATTTTATTAACAGCAACGTTCTTTTGTCCATCTCAAACATCCCTTTCTAAACAAACAAAATTACAAGGTGGGCCATTTGTGGTGGCACACATCTGTAATCCCAACAAACTGAAAGGCTGAGGCAGAAGGACAGTAAGTTAGAGGCCAGCCTCAGCAACCTAGCAGGGCCCTAAGCAAATCAGCAAGGGATGTGGCTCAATGGTTAAGTGCTGCTAAGGAAGGAAGGAAGGAAGGAAGGAAGGAAGGAAGGAAGGAAGGGAGGGAGGGAGGGAGGGAGGGAGGAAGAGAGAGGAGAGAGAGAGAGGAGAGAGAGAGAGAGAGAGAGAGAGAGAAAGAAAGGTAGGTAGGTATGTAGGTAGGTAGGTAGGAGACAAGTGAAGGCTCCCAACTACACCTAAAGAGAGAGAAAAACCTGACAGTGGAACTTCATCATTGCCTCTGAGACAGGCACTGTGTTCAGTGTAAACCATACTTCGTTTCATGAGCCTGGCATTACAATTTTTCTTTTCTTTTCTTTCTTTCTTTTTTTTTTTTTTTTTTTTTTTTTTTTTTTTGGTACTGGGGAATTGAACTTAACCACTGAGCTATATCCCCAGCCCTTTTTATTTTTAATTTTGAGACAGGTCTTACTAATTTGCATAGGACCTTGCTAAACTGCTGAGGCTGGCATGGAACTTAGGGATCCTCCTGCCTCAGCCTCCCCAGTCACTGGGATTACAGGTTATGCACCATCAGGCTTGGTCTGGCATTATAATCTTAAAATACCAATGAGGGTAATAATTTGTCCTTCCCTTTCCTTTCTTTTCTTCTATAATTTAATTTATGGCAATATGTTTGTGTGTGTATAGGCAGTTTCTGTACTGTCTGTGCCTTCCACCTTGTTAAGACTCAAGTAACAGGAAGAATGGAATGAATTCTAAGAAACTACACATGGAGGATTAGGAGTTAGGGTACCAGTGTGTAAAATATTTAAAAATCCAATAACAAAAAAGATATTAAGCATAACTTGAAAGCTACAAAAGTAATTTAAAAATCCATACAGTGCTTTCCAAATATTATCTGAGTCTACCAGTGTTCCTTATTACTACAGCCAACCGAGTCTGGCTATCAACTTACTTATGTGTCTTTGCCAAAAATTTCAACTCAGTTTATTGAAGGATTTTCATATGAAAACATGTCTTCCATTTTGTAGTTGAAGTCTAAAGGAAATTACATTCAGTTACAACAATATACTTGATAATCTAATGATATCTCACTAGATATCATATTATAGGGTATTACATGAACACATACATGAGTCTTTAAATATTAAATATATGCTACTTTTAAGATCCATAGCCATAACCTTGGATCAAATTATTAAATCCTTTGAAACATTCTCCAAAATACTTCTTATAATTGAGCTCCGTGGGATGAAAATAATATATATCTGATAATGAACTGCATATTACATAGTGTTTTAGTATAATTTATGGTTTAAAAGATAGGAAATGTTCACAACTCATTGATCATAAAGGGAAGGCAAATTAAAACCATAATGTGGCCTGGGGCTGTAGCTCAGTGGCAGAGTGCTTGCCTAGCACATGTGAGACTCTGGTTTGATCCTCAGAACCAAATTAAAAAATAATAATAATTAATAAACAAAGATATTGTGTGTCCCTCTACAATTAAAAAAAAAATACACACATACAATGTATTACTACTATATACTCACCACAATGAGTATAAGGAAACAGATTTTTTTTTTTTTTTTTTTTTTTTTAAATTCTGAGCCAGGCATGGTGATTCCTGTGATCCCAGTTACTCCAGAGGCTAAGGCAGGAGGATGACAAGTTCTAGGCCAGCCTGGGCAACTTGGCAAAACACCATCTCAAAATAAAATCTTAAAAAGGGCTTGAGATATAGAGGGATTATAGAGCACTTGTTGGTTTAACCCCAGAACCACCAAAAAGCAAACACAAAATTTGTGAAGATTAATGTTACATGTCAACTCTACTGGGCTACGGATGCTCAGATAGCTAATAAGACACCGTTTCTGGGTGGTCACTGAGAGTGTTTCTGGAACAGATTGTATTTGACCCTGTAGAATGAATAAAGATTACCCTCACAAATGCAAGTCATCATCCAATCTGTTAAGGACCTGAATAGAACAGAAGGCAAAGGAAGGGAAACTTTGCTTCTGCTTCAGTTAGGACATTCATCTTCTCCTGCCCTTAGATGCTGGCCCTCCTGGTTCTTAGGCCTCTGGACTAGGATTTATACAACTGGCTCCTCTGGTTCTCAGCCTTCAAAAAACAGACTGAATTACACCACCAGCTTTCCTGGTTCTCCCTCCAGGTTGCAGATAACAGAACTTCTTAGCTCCCAAAACTGCATGAGCTAATTCCTCTAATAAATCTCCCTCTCCTCTCTACTTTCCTCTCTCCTCTCCACCCTATTCTGCTCCCCCAGTATATATTACCAACAGGAAGGATATCTTATTGTTCTATTTCTCTGAAGAATCTCATCTAACATGGCTCATGGACTGGCAAGATATGGAACAACAGGAATCCTCATATTCTGCTGGTGAGAGTATAAACTGATAAAACCACTTCAGAAAAAAATATCTGCAATATCTACTAAAGATAAAGACTTTGTAGATAAAGATAAAGACTAAATAATTCCCATCTTAGGTATACACTAGAAATGCAAACATGTTCACCAAAGGACATAAACTAGCATGCCCATGTCATCACTGAACAAAATACCCCCAAACTACAACTATCCAAATGCCAAACAACATTAGAATTTTAAAATTATGGTTTATTCACACAATGGACTACTACATAGCAATGAGAAAAGATGAACTACAACTACATAAAACAATATGGTTGAATCTCATAGTTTTGAACAAGAGAAGTCAATCACAGAAGAATAAACACTGTATGATTACACTTTATAAAGCAAAAAAAAAATGGACAAAAATAATGTTCCTTTAGAAGTCAAGATGGTAGTTACCGTTCAGAGGGAATACCAAACACACCTCTGGAGTGTAATATTCTCCTTCCAGATATCAATGCTGAATTTTTAAATATCACTGAGTCCTATTTGTATACATATTATCCCTTGAATATTTCAACTAAAACTTGAAATATAAATATAAAATATGATTATTTTAATTATAAAATACCCTATTGTGGATGATATCACAAAATACAGGAGAGAATATACAGTGATTGTCAATCATAATCACACCTTCTGAAGCTACTTTATAAAAAAGGCCATGACATTTTTCCTCAATTTTTTCTATACATAATTTTCTAAAAATAATTTATTTACTAAAAAATAAAATACATGCCATTTTACTTCAATTTGAGTTGTCAGAATATACCAAAACACTGATACATAAATAATTATTGTATATTAAACACTTTCCAACTTTAAAATACTTTTATCCACAAGCAAAAGTTCTTAACTACAAAACTGGCTATCATATATAATTTACTTTAAAAATCACCTTGTAGTATCATGCTAAGTAAAATAAGCCAATCCCAAAAAACCAAAGCCAAATGTTTTTCTGTGATAAGCAGAGGCTGTTTCCTAGTGGGCCGGGGGTATAGAGAATAATGAAGGAACTTTGGTTGCTGTTGAGGGGAATGAGGGGTCAGGTGGGGCTGCAGGGGTGGGAAGGATGGTAGAATGACACAGACATTATTATCCTATATACATGTATGATTACACTACTGGAGTGACTCTGCACCATGCACAGCCAAAGGAACGAGAAGTTGTGCTCTACTTGTGTAGACTGTGTCAAAATGCATACTACTGTAAAATAAATAAATAAATAAATAGCTATATTTTACTCAACACCTACAACATGGTAACATATACAGCTTTAACTGTGAGCACTGAATGAAAAAATGTACCCCATATTAAGTATTACTTTCCCCATTATCAGTGTGAAAATCAAACAGATTAAGTAATTTTCTATAATACCAACTGTAGACCTAGTAGCAAAGCTGAAATTTGAAGCCATACTTCTATAGTACTTCAATTTTTTTTTTTTTTTTGTACTAAGGATTTAACTCAGGGGCCCTTTCCCACTGAGACATATTCCCCAGCCCTACCCCCACCCCCCACCCCTTTTTTTTGGTGGTTGTAAATGGACAGCATGTCTTTATTTTATTTGTTTATCTTTATGTGGTGCTAAGGATCAAACTCAGTGCCTCATATGTGCAAGGAAGCGCTCTGCTACTGAGCTATAGTCCCAGTCCTCCCCAGACCTTTTGATTTTTAATTTTCAAGACAGGGTCTCGCTAAATTGTTTAGGGCCTTGCTAAGTTGCTGAAGCTGGCCTTGAGCTTGTGATCCTCCTGCCCTTAGCCTCCCGGACCACTGGGATTACAAACCAGCATCTCTTGAATGTGTCAAACCTGCTTTATTGAACAAAGCAAAATAAAATGCCTTTTCATTAGAGCACATACAAAACTACTCAAAAAGGATAGATTTAGCAATATTTTTGTAACTTTTAATACTTTTCATGTTTATTTTTCCAGACAATAAATCTTTACAAAAGAATATTTTAGCTACCATTTTAATTATTATGTGATTTATAGGAGAAGCATAAACCAGTTTAAATATCAGAATGAGGAATTTAATCTCTCCTAAAAATAAATACTATAAATGAATTAAATCACTAAATAAAAACATTTTAGTAGAATGGAATTGTTAAACAGTGATATGACAAGTTTATGGATATTTTGCTTTTGGATTTAGCAATCATACAAATTTTATATTGATCATGAATAGCATAAATTTAAATAAAGAAGCTCAACAAAGAAAAAAATTTAAGATCAATTTTAGAATCAAATACCCTTTGGCAATGGAAAAATCATCTTCTTTCCTTAGGGATATGGGTTTGAAATTAGTACCAACAGTGTTTCTAATAGTAAATATAATGGCTAAAGTGAAAGATGTGGAGAGGGTTTAAGTGGGAAGGCAATGGTCTCTACTGGGAATTGAAAATAAAACAACTAGATCAATTCCATTACAAAATACTAAGCAAATAAGAAACTGCATTTTAAAAGACATTTTAATTTCAACAGTGTCGTACTCTGCCAACTGAATCACAAGCTAATTCACTGAAACTGAATTTTGACATAACACAGAAACAAGATTGCAGATACCATTTCCTCCCAAAAGAAAAATACCAGTTCATCACCCTTTCATAAGAAACAATAACTCTGTTATTTCAAAAAAACATGTAAATTAGGTATCAGCATGTTATACTCTATTTTTAAAAAAGCAATTTAAGTATTAAAATAGAGAATAAAAATGTGTAATATTGAAATAATGGGGGGAAAGTCTTTTTGTGGCTCATATCACATTATAAAAAACTACATACATAACTACAACATGCAAACAAAAAACAGCCGAATTATGCAATTCTACCTAACCACACATATGTTGTAAAAGTAGTTAACAGGAAGATAAAAGATGTAGTAACCACAGCCTCTTTACACACTTTTCTCCTTTATTTTTTGTTTTAAATAGGAAATACCTTGGATTTTTATTTCTAAAGCTAACTCTTATTTAATTCTAGCATTTAATTATTTAATGATAACTAACCACTATTATTTAAATATAATTCATCTTGAAAATAAACATAGGAAAAATACAAGCAAGAAAAAAGAGCAGTTGGTACAGGTCCTTGAGGAAAAGCAATCTAATGGAATGAATAGGTCAATTAAAAAAAAAAAAAAAAACTATTTGTAGAACAGGGCAGTTGTCCATTTTCAGACCATTAAGACATTTTTAAATATCCTGAAACCAAACCTAGACTCAAAAGGAAAAGCCAGAAATGTTCACTATGTAGATTAAAATACAATCTTTCACTAAGCCTAGCACAGTTAGAAAAACCAAACTTAACCCAAATATGACCTCATATTCAGAAATCAGCCAAAGATTTATTTCACTTATTTGTTTGTTTTGCAGTTCTGGGGGTCAAACTCAGGAGCCTCACTCATGCTAGTACGCACTTTAGTTACACTCCTTAGTTACACTCCTTGAACCTTGCTTATATACATTCCTTGTCAGGGAGAGTGTAACTAAGTGTCATTTATACCTACTTCTCAAAATAATATAAAATGAAATCGAAGTATCTCAGAGCTTAAATTTGTAACATACACTCAGAATAAAAGAGTAAGACAGCTTGTTTGATTAAACATGGAACTCCAAAATATATAAGCCAACTAATTTTTAACAAAGTGAAGACTGAAGTAATCTTTTTCTAACAATTCCTTACACCTTCACCTATCCAACTGCTTTTAAACTTTATATTGTTCTCATCAAGAAAACTGAAGTACTAACATTTTTATCTCAGCAGAAATGCATTATTATGGCCCCTGGAAAGAGCCATCCAGTAGCACTTCTGGTAGAACTCTAAATTCCTTCTATTCCTACTACTTTTCTCACAAAATGATTCCTTTGTTCCTATTCCAAGGTAGTGAATATCTGTTTTTTAAAAAATGCTATAAAACCTGAAACAAGCTGGGTGTAATGGCACATACATGAATCCCAGCTTCTTGGGATGCTGAGGCTGGAGAACTACAAGTTTGAGGCCAGCCTGGGCAACTTTGCGAGACCCTATCTCAAAATTTAAAATGTTTTTAAAAGGGCTCAAGATGTAACTCCGTGATAAAATACTTGCCTAGCATGTACAAGGTCCTTGGTTCAATCCCTGAGAATTCCAAAAAGTAAAAAATAAAATAAATTAAATAACTGGTTCCGCTATAAATATATCTAACTCTGCAGTTTAGCAAGTTCTCTGTTGCTGTTCAGGGATCCCCAGAACCACCTCTTAAGATTACAAATGATTTAAAATACAACAATCAGGCTTTAATTCAATAATATTTTCCAATTATTTAGGCATTTCCCTCATAACCAAGTGGGATTTAGCCAAGAAATTCAAGGTTGGTTTGACATGTAAAAAAATCACTGTAATTTACCATATCAATGAACTAAAAATATCCCTACATAATCATTGCAATAGGTACAGAAAAGGCATTTAACCAAACACAACAACCATTCATGATCCAAACACCTGGAACTAAGAATGAAGGAAAAAACCTGATAAAGGGAAGTTGTAAAAAAGTCTATAACTAATGTGAGAAACAATGCAGTGATATCTGTGGCTCATATCACATTTACCATTTCTATTCCACCTTTTGCTCAAAGCAGTAAAATTAAGAAAGATAGTTTACTTTCTTCCTTTCAAATTTGTAAACTGTCTTTATTTATAGATGACATGGTGGTAGATATAGAAAATCCTAAGGAATTAAGCAGTGGTGCATACCTATAATCCCAGCTACTCGGAAAGGTAAGGCAGGAGAATAGTAAATTCAAAGCTAGTCTGGGTAATTTAGCAAAATCCTGTCTCAAAATAAATAATAAAAGGGCCAGGAATGTGGGCTCAGAGGTAGAGCAGTTGCCTAGCATGCACAAGGTCCTCAGTTCAATTCTCAGTACCAATAAAAGAAAAGAAAATCCTAAAAATCTTCAAAAGAATTAGTAGAACTAACAAATGGGTTTTACAAGGTGACAGGCTACAAAATCAAAATACAAAAGCCAACTATACATCTACATGCTAACAAAGGATAACTGGAAATTTTTTAAAAATTGGGGGGCAGGGGGTTACCGGGGATTGAACACAGGGGCACTCAACCACTGAGCCACATCCTCAGCTTTATTTTGTATTTGATTTAGAGACAGAGTCTTACTGAGCTGCTTAGTGCCTCACTGTTGCTAAGACTGGCTTTGAACTTGTGTCCTCATGCCTCAGCCTCTCAAGTCACTGGGATTACAGGTGTGCACCACTATGCCCAACTGGAAATCAAAATTTAAAATACCAGCTACAATTTTAAGAGCTCCTAGAACTAGACTGGGGATGTGACTCAGTGGTAAGGCACTTGCCTGGCATGTATGAGGCCTTGGGTTTGTACCCAGTCCTACAAACAAAACTCTTAAAAACTAATAAGCAATTACTATAGCCCCCCACCCCCAAAATCCACTTGGAACATAGCCTCTGCAAAGAAGGGAAAACTACTAGACAGTAAGGTTGCAAGATACAAGGTAATACATAAAGGTCGATAGCTTTCCTATATGTCAGAAATGAAGAACTGGAACTTGAAATTTAAAACATAGGACCATTTATTTTAGCACCCAAAAATGTAATACTTGGAGCTGGAGTTGTGGATCAGAGGTAGAGCACTTGCCTGGTACATGTGAGGCACTGGGTTCAATCCTTAGCACCACATAAAAATAAATAAATAAATGTATTTTAAAAAAATAAAATACTTAAGTATAAATCCAATAAATATGTATAACATCTACATGAGAAAAAATATAAAACAAAAAAATTAAAAAACGGCTAATTAATGTATAGATATTCTATGTTCATGGATAGGAAGAGTCAATATTTTTAAAACGTAACTCTCAATTTGATGTAAAGATTCAATGTAAGGGATGGGGATGCAGCTCAGTTGGTAGAGTGCTTGCCTCACATGTACAAGGCCCTGGGTTCAATCCCCAGCACCATCAAAAAAAAAAAAAGTTGGGGGTGGGGGGGTTCAATTTAATCTCAGTCAAAATCCAGCAAGTGACTTTGTATTTCAAACTGATTCTAAAATAACATAAAAAGACAAGACTCAGAAGAATCAATATAATATTGAAAGAGAAGAAAAACTGGAGGACTGACATTACCCAACTTCAACCCACAGCACAGAATGACAGAAGACTGGCAAAAGAACAGAAAAGAATGAGACCACCCTGAAATAGAGCCACATGAAATATCAACTAATTTTTACAAATGAGCAAAGACAATTCAATAGAAAAAAAGCAAAATTCAACAAATGAAACTAGATATCTACATGTAAAAAAATAGAATCTAGACATAAATTTTACATCTGTCACAAATTTAACTCAAAATCCTTATCATGGTAGAACATCTATAGTCCCAGCTACTTGGGAGGCTGAGGCAGGAGGATTGCTTATACTCAGGAGTATGAGACCAGCCAGGGCAACAAAACAAAATGGAGGGCTGGAGATATAACTCAGTGATAGAGCACTTCCCTAACATGTGCAAAACCCTGCATTCCGTTCCCAGCATCAAGAAACAAAAGTCTGACTCAAAATGGATCATGGACTTAAATGCAAAATGAATCTATAAAATTCTTAGAATATAATAAAAGAGAAAATTGATGTGACCTTAATGGGTTTTGTTTGTTTTTTTTTTGTTTTTTTTTTTTTGGTGCTTAGCTTTTTGAGTTCTTTATATACCCTAGAGATTAGTGCTCTATATGATGTGTGAGGGGTAAATATTTGCTCCCAAGATGTAGGCTCTCTATTCACCTCACAGACTGTTTCTTTTGCTGAGAAGAAACTTTTTAGTTTGAATCCATCCCATTTATTAATTCTTGGTTTTATTTCTTGCACTATAAGGAAGCTGGGACCCAATCCAACATGGTAAAGACTGTTTCTTTTACTGAGAAGAAACTTTTTAGTTGGAATCCAACCCATTTATTGATTCTTGGTTTTAATTCTTACACTACAGGAGTCTTATTAAGGAAGTTGGGGCATAATCCAACATGATAAAGATTAGGGCCTACTTTTTCTTCTATTAGACGTAGAGTCTCTGGTTTAATTCCTAGGTCCTTCACCCACTTTGAGTTGAGTTTTGTGCATGGTGAGAGATAGGGGTTTAATTTCTCTTTGTTGCATATGGATTTCCAGTTTTCCCAGCACCATTTGATGATGATGCTATCTTTTCTCCAGTGCATGTTTTTGGCACCTTTGTCTAATATAAGATAATTGTAATTTTGTAGGTTAGTCTCTGTGTCTGTCCTCTATTTTGTACCATTGGTCTACTTCTCTGTTTTGGTGCCAATACCATGCTGTTTTTGTTACCATTGCTCTGTAGTATAGTTTAAGGTCTGGTATAGTGATGCCACCTGCTTCACTCTTCCTGCTAAGGATTGCTTTAGCTATTCTGAGTCTCTTATTTTTCCACATGAATTTCATGATTGCTTTTTCTATTTATCAAACTTATTAATACATACTCAATAATCTTACTGAATACACCAGTGTACAATTTAAAAAAAATTTGAGACAAAGTCTCAGTATATTGCCTAGACTGGCCTCAAACTTGCAGTTCTCCTGCCTCAACCTCCCAAATTGCTGGGCTTTAAGCATGTGCCACCAGGCTCAGCTCTGAGTACAATTTAAAATAACATATGTCTTATGAATAAGGTTGAATCTACGGCCATACTGCTCTGAATGCACGCAATCTCATGTGAATAAGGTTGAGTACTTTTTCATACATGTAATAATCATTAATATTTCCTTTTCTGTGAACCATCTATTCGTAAGTTTTACTTCTATTTTACCCTACTGCTTTTTTTTTTTTTTTTTTTTTTTTTTTTTTTTTTTTTTTTTGGTGATGCTGTGGATTAAATCCAGAGTTTAGCACATGTTAACACAGGTTCTACCATGAGTTTCAGCCTGGGTACCTTCATTTCTCAGCAACTGTATTATTGGTTTGATTGTTCCTTTTATAATTATATAATATCTCTCTACTCCTTTAATGCTTTGAGGTTTAAAGTATATTTTATTTGATATAAATATTATGACTCCTGTCCCTGGTATATCTTTGCCCAATCTAATTTTCAATCTTTCTTAGGTTTGAGAGTTCTGAATATTTTTTTTTTTAGTTCCTTTCAAAAAACCCTTTTCTGTGTTGCAACTGCATTCTCTTCAGAGCTTTCATTCCCCCTTCTTCCCATCACAGCATTTTCCCATTGTTTCCACTAGTTCTGCCTCTGCAGAAGGAATCTGATTATTCAGCTATATATGCTCTTTTGAGTGAATAAATTTCTTTTACTAGGTTATGATTTTAATAGCTAGAGTCTCTTAAATGGTGTAGAACCTGTAGTCAGCAAGAAATATGCACATTTATTTATTTATATAATACACGGGGTTGAACCCAGGGCCTCTGGCATGCTAGGGAAGAGCCCTACCACTAGGCTATAGCCAATGCCATGTCATGCCACATCATTGCATTTCATTTTTATTTTGAAAAATGGTCTCAGGATTTCACTGAGTTGCCCAGGCTGGCCTTGAACTTGTGATTCTTCTGCTTCAGCCTCCCAAGTAGCTGGGATTAAGGTGCATCACCATGCCTGGCAAGACATGCATATTTTAAATCTTATGTGCAAAATGAATAAGTGAGTGGTATTTCTCTGCTGAGAATATAAAAGAACAAGTTAAGATATATGACCAACTTCATCTTTCGGCAAGGACATACGCAATTCATCCTACCATTGAAGCCTCCTGAGAGTTGCCAAAGAGGCAACTTCCCAAGGACTGCACAGAGCTTGATGGAAGTATGCATATTTTCACATGCGAAAATCTGTACAGTTATAAGCCACCCAATAGCATGTGCCTCTCATATAGCCAAGGAGTTTCTGATCTTCATTTTAGGTTTTGCTGGTCTTTCAACATGACAGATGTCTGTTACAATATTCTTATCTCCTATTTTTCTTAATAATGATACCACTGGTTACTGGTTACCTTGATGAGTCCTGCTTCCTCCAGTGCTGAAGTCAGGGAAGCATGCTGAGGCAGGCATAGAGTAGAAAGTAAGAAGCTTTATTAAAGGATAGTAAAATAGACTTCTCCTGGGTGGAAGGAGAGGACCCAAAGGCGGAATCAGAATCCATGGGATGAGGAAGTCGAGTCCTTTTTATATATCTAAAGTCTCCCTTGTTCTCCTGCAACTTCTCCCTTACCTTGTTCATTTCCCCTCATCCTGCACAGTGACTGGGGGATGTGGTGGAATGGCCAGGGGGTGAGCAGGTAGGCTGAAGGGCCTAAGTGGAGTGCTAGGCAGGAAGCAAGTATCAGTCCAGGGGACCTTGATTAGCAGCTCAGGAGTTGCTTCATTAACAATCTTTTGGGAAGGATAGTATCAAAGGGTTCTGAAGACTTGAGCATTCCAATCTCCCAGGGTCAGTTTCCAATTTCCTGAACTCTAATCAGACTTCATTTTCTCCATCAGACCTGATTTACCTAGCTATACTAACTACCTGTCTTTAAGTCTGGCTTCACTAATGTACACTGACATGATTTATGGCAAGGATATATAAATATTCACCTCATTCTAATTCTTCTACTACTTCTCTGATGATACACAATTGGCTCTGGGCTAATCTTATTTTAGCTAATTATATGACTTTTTAAAAAACCTTCAACTCTTGGGCTGGGGATGTGGCTCAGTGATAGAGTGCCCTTGGATTAAATTCTAAGTTAAAAAAAAAAAAAAAAACTTTCAACTCATAGATAGATAGATAGATAGATAGATAGATAGATAGATAGATAGATATAGATATATATCCATATCCTAAGACAATGAGCTCAGCCATTTTCCTCACTAAATATCTTAACAATTCATTCCAGAAAATATTTAATTAAAAATTATTAAGACAAGTTCCTTCTTTATTCATTTCTCAAAAGTTAAACAAATAGTCTGATAAAATATCTGGAAATGTTGTAACAAAATAAACTCCTTGCAGTTCAACATTTACTACATATAACTGTGTTATGCATCAAACTAGACTCTGGAGGCAAAAATAAAAAAGAACCTTTCCCTCATGGACTTCATAGTCTAGTAAAGGAAAAAGGACAATCATATCAAGAATTACGATATCATTTAAAGGCAATAACAAAGTGCATACAGGGTTCAAAGGTAGCACAAAGCAGGGACAGGAATAGGGAAACACTGAGAAATTAATGGTCAGCTACATTTTTTAAAAAATACAAGTTTAGCCAGTGGCCAAAGGAATAAAAGGCAGAAAGAAGGATATGCACTTTGAAACAGACACTAAGGAACAGACTTTGAAACTATCCTAAAGGCACAATGAATAAGACAAAGCTTCTAACTTCTTAGCACTTACAATCAGATGGGAGAAACCAATAGCCAAACCAGCAAGTAAAATACAGTGTGGTCAGGCATGATGGCAGCTACCAGGAGGCTAAGGCAAGAGGATTACAAACTCAAGGCCAATCTGAGCAACTTAGGATACTGTCTCAAAATCTTTCAATTTTTTAAAAAGGTGGCTGGAGATTTAGCTTAGTAATAGAATGCTGGCCTAGCATGTACATGAGGCTCTCATTCAATCCTGAAAACCAGAACATAAATAAAATTTTAAAATGCAATGTGACAGCCAGGCATAGTAGCACAGGCCTATAATACCAGCAATTCAGGAGGTTGAGGCAGGAGGATCACAAGTTGGAGGTCAAACTCAGTCCTAAACAAATTAGTGAGATCCTGTAAAAAATTAAAAATTTTTAAAATGGGCTGGGGATATGGTTCAGTGATTAAGCACCCCTGGGTTCAGTATCTGATACCAAGTACAATTTGATAGTGGGGCACAGTAGCATGAACCTGTATTCTAAGCTATTTTGGAGGCTGAGGCCAGAGAATCACTTAAGCCTAGGAGGCTGAGGTCAGCCTGAGTGACCTAATGAGACCGACTCAAAAAGAAACATACAAGAGGTTAGGGATACAGCTCAGTTGGTAGAGTGCTTGCCTTGCATGCACAAGGCTCTGAGTTCAATCCCCAGCACCACAAAAATAATTAAATAAAGAATTACACCAGTAATCTTTAAAAAAAAGAAAAAAGAAACAAAGAAAAATACACACACACACACACACACACACACACACACAAATACAGTGTCATAGGAATAAGGACATATTATTAGAGGGTCATGGGCCAAGCAGAAGTTAAGACCTAAACTTAAATGCAAGGGACAAAGAGGAATTGGCCAGATGAAATGCATATGTATATATATATATGTGTAAGCCTATCAGGAGTGACATGAAGAATGGTATCAAGCAGGCACAGCATCCAAGCACAGCAAAAGCATAAAGAAAACCTAAGAGAAAAAGAGAAGAGAGAATGGGGAACTAAAAGTAGTTCACCGAGGCAGCAACACAGGTGTGTCTGGAGATGAAATGAAAACAGGAGCCACTTTTAAAACTGGAGTTTGGACTTTATCTTGAGGGCAATAAGGATCTTCCTATCTTTTTTCTTCCCTCCCTTCTACCCTGTGTTTGGCTACTGGGGACTGAACCCAGGGCCTCCCATGTGTTAGGCAAGCAGTCTACTACTAATCTACATCTAATAAGTAACTGTATTTTGTCTCGTTTTTAACTTGTGAAGACTTGTTCATATTAGTGTTTGAGGAAAAGTATGTAGCTATGGTACAGAGAATGAAAGAAAGAGAGATAAATCAGGACAGGAAAACTGCGGCCAAAATCTGGGCAGTGCTTTATGGTAGTGTGACCTAAAGTAGTGGCAGTGAGTAGGGAAAACAGGGAGGAGGGCTGAGAGGGTTACAAGATGAACCAACGCGCCTTCTAAATTATTTGACTCGGAGTAGAAAGAGAAGCAATCAATGAGGATAACTGCCTTCAGCAATTTATTAAGATAAGACTAGATTTTGAGAGGGTGAAATATTACTTTAATTCTGGTCACATTAAAAGAAAAAGAAACTGATGATGATAACTGGTTTGGGCAAAAGGTGTCTGTTAGAACTATTCAGTAAGATAAGGAAAAGAGAGAGCAGATATTGAGAGGGTAAAACAATTACTTTAATTTGGAACAGATTTAGATGCATTAAAAATATTAAAATGAAGGTGAGGGGCTGGGGATATAGCTCAGCTGGTAGAGTACTTGCCTTGTAAGCATAAGGACCTGGGTTCAATCCCCAACACCACAAAAATAGATAGATAGATAGATAGATAGATAGATAGATAGATAGATAGATAGATAGATAGATTGATTTAAAAAAATGAAGGAGCTCAGTGGGCCACGGGGTATACAAAACCGAAGACAAAGATTTGAAAATCATTCATACAGAGAGCCAATGACAACTAATGCCATGAGAAGAGAAGAAATTCCTAGGGAGAGTGTGAAAAGTAAGAAGAAAAACTAAGACAGAACCCCATGGCACACCAGCATTTAGAGGAAAGGGAAGAAGGGTCAATGGAGTGGAGTAGGAGGGAAGGGCAAAAAGGAAGACAAAGACACTGTTCACTGAGCACCCATTTAATCTTCACACATCCGCCTGCAACTTACTACTAATGATATCATTTCAGAGTGGAAATTCTGGTCTGGAGACATCAACTTGTTGAAGTTCACACTCAGATTGAGTATAAATAGAACCAAGATTATATCCTCATCTTCCAGAGGACTGGTTCTTAACTCTGGCATGGTACCAGATTGGTCCTTCTATGACAGACTGAGGAAGCGTGGCACCACAGACACAAAGAAGACACTTCAGCTGGCAATGAGCTCACCTAGCACTGAGGTCTTGCTTTCTAACAATCTCCCATTCCAACAAAAAGGACCCAGACTTAGAAAATGAAAGATCTGAGGACTGGACAGCCATCAGACAAGATGAGAATCTTGCAGTGTCAGACAATAAGGACGTACCCAAGACCAAACAAACAAAAAGCACAATGATTAGGGACACAGGGACACAGAAACCAAATGAAAGAGGTCCCAATGACTGCAGCTGAAACAACTGGACCTGTCAAAGTGGTACAGATTAGGATGCAGAGTATAAATACCCATGAATCCATACTAACACAAATAAATGATGGAAGGAAGGAAGGAAGGAAGGAAGGAAGGAAGGAAGGAAGGAAGGAAGGAAGGAAGGAAGGAAGGAAGGAAGAAAGGAAGGAAGGAAGGAAAAAAGGAAGGGAGGGGCAAGGCAATGAGAGGGAAGGAGGGACAGAGGGAGGGAGGGAAGAAAGGAGACAAATTTAGGGTGCTTCAGAGTTTCAAATTATGTAGGTTTTAACTGCATTCATGCAGATACACCCCCCTCAAGGAGACACAGTATGACTCTTACTCCTCAGTGCAGTGCTCCATAAGACACAAAGACTGTGGTATGAAAAGGGAGTGGCAGTAAAAAGTAAATTCACCATGGAGAGTCTGGGGCTGGGTTGTAGCTTGTGTAGAGCACTTGCCTAGCATATGTGAGGCACTGGGCTGGATCCTCATCACCAAATAAAAATAAATAAATAAACAAACAAATAAATAAATAAATAAAGGTATTGTGTTCATCTACCACTAAAAATATTTAAAAAACAAAAAATGGAAAAGCCTGACAAGATACTATTTCACCAGGTGATCAAAGTTCACATTAACAATGATAAGTCATGTTGATAGTATGTACCCTTGACGTGCTGTAATGAAAATGGCAGTTTATTTTATGGGTTTTTTTTTTTTTTTGTGTGTGTGTGTGTGTGTGTGTGTGTGTGTGTGTGTGTGTGGTGTTGGGGATTGAGCCCAGGGCCTTGTGGATGCAAAGCAAGCACTCTCCCAGCTGAGCTATATCCCCAGCCCTATTTGTGCTCTTTAAAAACAAAAGCACAAGCTGGCATGGTGGCAAACACCTGAAATCCCAGAAACTTGGGAGGCTAAGGCAGGAGGATCACAAGTTTTAGGCCAGCCTCAGCAACTTAGCAAGGCATTGTCTCAAAATATAAAAAGGGCTAGAGATGTGGCTCATTGATAGTCCCTGGGTTCAGTCCCCCTTACTACAACAACAAAAATTGACACAAGTCATATCATGAGAAAACTTCAGAAAAATCCCAATTGAGGAATATTATACAAAGTACCTGACCAGTACATAACAAAATTATCAAGTTATCAAAAACATGGAAAGTTGGAGACACTATCACAGAAAAAGGAGCATGTTCTTAACATGCTAAGACCATAAAATATGATGTTGTGTGGATGCTTTCCTGGAACAGAAAAAAGAGATTAGCTAAAAATTAAGGAAAACTGAATTAAGTATGAAATCAAGTTAATAAAAATGTATTCATATTGTTTCATTAGCTGTAAAAACTGTACAATACTAATGTGAGATATTAATATCAACAGTGAGGAAAACTGAACAATATATGGAAAGTCTCTGTACTATCTTTGTAATTCCCTATAAACCTAAAACTGTTTTGGAAGTTAAAAGTTAATCATGAAAAAGGAAGATGTTAATTGCATCAAATCTTGTTTAAAAAAAAAAAAAAAAGACGGGCTGGGGATGTGGCTCAAGCGGTAGCGCGCTCGCCTGGCATGCGTGCGGGCCCAGGTTCGATCCTCAGCACCACATACCAACAAATATGTTGTGTCCGCCGAGAACTAAAAAATAAATATTAAAAAAAATTCTCTCTCTCTCTCTCTCTCTCTCTCTCTCTCTCTCTCTCTCTCTCTCTCTCTCTCTCTCTCTCTCCTCTCTCACTCTCTTTAAAAAAAAAAAAAAAAAGACAACAACTAAGAGCAGTTCCAATGGATTAATGGAGTCAAAAGTCAGATTCTATGAGACAGGATGAGTGAGGAGTAAGAAGGGGACTGTAAGAATACAGCTCTGCGAAGAACTCTGTCATGAGGGGGAAATGAAAGAATCAGAACTGGAAGGAGACACTGAGCTAAAGTATTTTGTTTTGTTTTGTTTTAATCAAGGTAAAATTCACATAACAAGAAAAAAAAATCGCATTTTAAGGTGGCTTTTAGTATATTTACAAATTTATGTAAACATCACCAATATCTAACTTCAGAACATCAATATCACCTCACAATGAAATAGTAAACTAAAGAAGACTTCATACATGAAATATGTTCATGAACAGAAAGACTTGGCAGTGTTAATAAAAGTCAATAAAACTGGAAATCTACAAATTCAGTGCAATCTCCACCAAATACTAAGACTTCCATTCCTATGAAATTGCTGGGGGATCTAAATAGTCCAAAGAATCTTGAAAAAGAAAAGTTGGAAAACTCATACTCCTGTCTTAAAAACTTACCCAAACTAGAGTATTATAAAAACATGATGGTACTAACACGAGACGGACATGATAGAACACGTCTCAGAAATAAACCCTCACAGATGCACTACCACTGAGCTAGTTCTTCAGCCATCCTTATTTTTCCATTTTGAGACAGCGTCTCATTAAATTGCCTAAGCTGCACTCAAACTTGCAATCCTCCTGCCTCAGCATCTCTAGTACCTGGGATTACAGGTGTGAGCTATGGAGCCCAATTAATCAAAAACCATTGTAGTTGTAACCAAAAGACTTAACAAGAACAATTAGCGGAGTAAAAGTTTATTTGGGGGTTCACAGTTTCAAAGGTCTCAGTCCACAGAAGGCCAGCTCCATTCCTTGAGGCTCAAGGTGAGGCTGAATATCATGGTGGAAGAGTGTGATGGAAGAAAGCAGCTCAGAAAGCAGAAAAGGAGCTCTACTCAACAAGAACAACATGTATAGATGCCAAAGACATGGCCCCAGGAACCCATATGCTCCAGCCATACCCGCCCTGCCTACAGTTACCAACCAGCTAATCCCTGTCAAGGGATTAATACACTGCTTAGGTTAAAACTCTTATAATCCAATCATTTCATCTCTGAACTTTATTGTATTGTCTCACTCATGAGCTTTTGGCGAACACCTTACATTTAAACCATAACACCCCCCAGCTCTTTTAAGGTACTGGGGACTGAATCCAGGGGTGCTCTACCACTAAGCTGCATCCCTAGCTCTTTTTATTTTTTATTTTGAGATAGGGTCTTGCTAAATTGTACGAGCTAACCGGAGAGCTGCTCTAGAAAATTAAATATACAGACAGGAGAAAGGGAACCCCTAATTCATAGCATGTTGGCCAAAAGCACAAATCACAACCTGGGTATGTAACTGACATCTGAAGTAGAAGGCAGGATCATGGATCTGAACACTTAACCTGAGGAATCTGACAGTTTCTCAGGTAGATAACATCAGGATGATGATGATGATAGTGAGGATTAATATTATTATTACTATTTTGCTGTTAGTAGGGAGAAATCCCACACATTTTGTGACCTGAAGCAAAGTCTTCTGTGTTGAATGGTGTGAGAGAGCAGGGTCAACACTGTGGATTTTGCTGTCCTTAATAAAGTGATACTGGAGCTGGGGATATAGCTCAGTGGTAGAGCACTTGCCTACCATGTATAAGGCCCGGGGTTCAATTTCCTGTACCACAAAAATAAGTAAATAGTGATACCATTAAAACAGAACGCTGACAGTTAAAAAGTGGAGGTGATCCTGAAGAAAGGGGTGTGAATGCTGGAAGTTACTATTCACTGATCTTTGTGGCCCACATCTGTAATCCCAGCAACTCAGGAGGCTGAGACAGGAGGATCTCAAGTTCAAAGCTGGCCTTAGCAATGGCAAGGCATTAAGGAACTCAGGGCTGGGGATGTGGCTCAAGCAGTAACTCGCTTGCCTGGCATGCATGCAGCCCGGGTTCGATCCTCAGCACCTCATACAAAGATGCTATGTCCGCCGAAAACTAACAAAAATAAATAAATATTAAAATTCTCTCTCTCTTTCTCTCTCTCTCTCTCTCTCTCTCTCTCTCTCTCTCTAAAAAAAAAAAAAAGAAAGAAAGAAAGAAAAGAAACTCAGTGAGACCCTGTCTCTAAATAAAATACAAAATAGGGCTGGGGATGTGGGTCAGTGGTTGAGTGCCCCTGAGTTCAATCCCCAATATCAGAGGGAAAAAAAAAAAAAAAAGTATTTGTGAAGATCATCAAAACTTAGTGCTTTTTTAGAACTAGATTAAAAAATGGAATAGAACACTGTACTTATAATGACTCAGCATCTTTCTTGTTTTGGTGAGAGGATGATGGAAATTCAATTTCAGGGGTGCTGGGTCTGTGTATCCCTACTCCTTTTCATTTTTCTAAGTTTGAGGGAGGGTCTAAGTTCTGAGGCTGGCTTCGAACTTGTAATCCTCCTTCCTCAGCCTTCTGAGTAGCTAGATTATAGGCATACACCACCATGCATGCCTGGCCTAGCCTTATATCTTTAAAATGTAAATATAGGAATAATTTACAAAAAATAATAAACAAAACGGAAAAGATGGTGTTAGAGGGGGAGAATATTTCTTCTATTTTTTATGATGTCATTGCCACATTATTTCAATTAAGGACAATACTTTTCTATATCTCCCTTCCAATACAACTCTTATCTTGGGCCTGTAATAGATATTACTAAATTTCACCAATTAGAAAGTAATAAAAAGTATTCATTTCCAACTCCTGCTGATTTACTTAATCTAGATTTCCTTCTGCTGTGTCCAGCCAACATTCAAAAAAAAGTAACCATTTTCTTTTTAAAACAGATAGTTATTTCTAAACCTTACCTTTCTAGTCCCTCCCTTCCTCTTAAATGATCTTGTCTCCACTTTCTCCATTTGTTGTATAAAGTTCAACTGAGAAAGCTTTAGGCTACAGCCAAACTTTACTAGTATCAGCATCCATCTAGGTCTGATTTTAGTAACTAGTTTTCTTACCAGTTCAGCCATCAGAGACAACCTTCCTCACCTAAGCCCTTGATCTCTTTGGTCGTAGACAGAAGGAAGCCATCTGAAGGCTTGTTCTCTATTGCCCCATCATGACTTACTGTCCTTTCCTTCTTACTTTCACGACACTGCATCACTCCATCACCCCATCCCACTATTTGGGATCACTGTTTCCCATATGCACGAAGCATGTGGTTTTCACTTTCTTTCCCTCACCTGCGTGTCACACCTGATAAAACACAGATTTCTACCTGTGTGTCCTATGGGCATATTAGACACCGATCCCTTCAGCCCCCTGGGGCAGCAGAAGAGGTCTGCAGCAGCTAGAACTCCAAGGGAACTTACCCCAACCTTAAACAGTCCTTCTGTTTAGCCACAGTGCATCCAAATTAATGTTATAATATTATCATTTTCTATGTATATCATCATGTAAAAAATATTGTGAGAAGAAGTAAGGTTTAAAGTATCTTTAAATGACTTCATTAACACTTAAGCTCTCAAAATAACTCCTATGGACCACTATTACTAAATTAGATACTGATACTAAAATACTGATTTTTCTAACCTCTCCACAGTGCATCTCCCATGTAGATATAACCTTTTGAGAAGCTGATGTTTCCTCATAGCTGTTTGCACTGTAATGGCATACATTTTATTTCTACTTTTTATAATGGAAAATTTCAAATATACAAAGGAGGACCAAAAAAAAAATGAAACCCAGCATAGCCATCACCTGGTTTAAACAATTTATAGACAATATTGCTTTATTTATAATGTCACCCACTTCATCAGTCTTCCATGGATTATTTTGAAGTCAATGCTAGACAACATACCATTCCATTCATAAAAATTATAGCATGTATCTCTACATACTAAAAGATAATATTAAAAGATACATATTGAGGTTGGGTGCGATAGCACATGCCTATAATCCCAGCAGCTTGGGAGGCTGAGGCAGGAGGATCACGAGTTCAAAGACAGCATCAGCAAGGGTGAGACGTTAAGCAATTCAGTGAGACCCTGTCTCTAAATAAATAAATAAATACAAAATAGGGCTGGGGATGTGGCTCAGTGGTTGAGTATACTTGAGTTCAAACCACCCAAAAAAAGATACACACTGAATGATATTGCTGATTTCTATATAAGTTCTATATTTTTCTATATATTTCTATATAAGCATCCTCCAGTAAGCCATATATGTCATAGGAGTATATGCATGTATGTTTTTATATGTAAATATAAATGTGAGCATATATATAACATACAGAGAAAAAAACATTTTATAATTTTTCTCTACATATTTTCCTGTAAGTTAAACGACTTGAAAGGACTCTCAAACAAGAAAGGGAAAAAAAATAGTCTGAATAGCTTCAATTGTAATAAAATCACTAATCAAGAATCTCTAAGGGGGTGCTGGGGCTGGGGCTCAGCGGTAGAGCACTCGCCTAGCACGTACAATGCGCTGGGTTTGGTCCTCAGCACCACATATAAATAAATAAATAAAATAAAGGTATTGGGTCCAACTACAACTAAAAAATATATATATATATGTATTTTTTTTAAATAAATAAAAGAATCTCTAAGGGGCTGTAGCTCAGTGGTAAAGTGCTTGCCTTCCACATGTGAGACACTGGGCTTGATCCACAGCACCACATAAAAATAGATAATGTTGACTGTCTACAACTAAAAAAAAAAAAAAAAAAATGTAATTAAAAAAAAAAAGAATCTCTGAGAACCTAAGGAAAGCAATAGAGAAAAATCACACCAAAACCCTCTACCTCTCAGAATAACTTTCATAAAACATAGATTATGTGGTATATAACTATAGTATTTCTTACAGCTACATATTTTACAAAACAAATAAAATAAAACTAAATTCGAATAATTTTTATTCAGCAATCTTACCTTTTGTTGGACTGAGATTCTGATCTATAAATCCTCTTAGTTCTGCATTTGTGGAAGTCAAACCAACCTGAATAAAACAGTTTAAAAAATTAATACTAGGATAACAAGCTATTTTATACCTTCTACCAGAAATCTAAATCAAATATTCTAAATAGCTATGTGAAATGAATTATATTAACCATAGGGAGTTATA
Source organism: Ictidomys tridecemlineatus (assembly GCF_052094955.1). Classification (NCBI taxonomy): domain Eukaryota; kingdom Metazoa; phylum Chordata; class Mammalia; order Rodentia; family Sciuridae; genus Ictidomys; species Ictidomys tridecemlineatus. The sequence continues at coordinate 88,038,410 of NC_135479.1, forward strand.
ATTTTTGGATGGGGGGCACAGTGGTATTGTGGATTAAACCCAAAGACTTACACATGCTGGGCAAGTGTTCTATCACTGAGCTATATCTCTAGCCCTACTTAGTCTGAGACAGAGTCTTGCTAAATTGCTGAAGCTGACCTCAAACTTAAAATCCTCCTGCCTCAGCCTCCCAAGTAGCTGGGATTGTAGGTGAAAACCACTTTGCCCACTTTTCATATTATAAAAGAAAATGTGGTCATATTTCTTGAAATGAGGAAAATATGATATGTTCAAATTAAAATTAATAAAATACTGGACCAAGGGAATAGCTCAATAATAGAGAAATTCTCAAGCATGTGTGAGGCTTTTGGTTCAGTCCCCAGGAGAGCCCAAAATGACAATAATCATCATCATCATGAAATATTACTTGTACACAGAACCATACTCTATCAATTTTACTAATAATTTTTTGTTGTTGTTTTTGGTACTGGGGACTGAATCCAGAGGTACTCTGCCACTGAATTATATGCCTAGTTCTTTTTATTTTTTGACAAGGTCTTACTAAGTTGATAAGGCTGGCCTTAAAACTGTGATTCTCTGGTCTCAACCTCCTGAGTCCCTGAGATTGCTAAAATTACAGGTGTGTGCTACCATGCCAAGTCCCTGTTAGGGAGAGTTTTCTGAAAACAAGTACTGTGACAGCTCAAATTGCTATCAAATTAGTGAAGGTACCAAAGATTAATTCAAATTCCATCATAAGCCTGGGAACATAGCTCAGTGGTACAGTACTTGCCTACCATGCACAAGGCCCTGGGTTTGATCCTCAGACCTGAGGGAGGGAAATTCTATCATTGGGACTAGGTGGTAGAGCACTTGCCTAGCATGTGCAAGGTGCTGGGTTAAATTTCCAGCACCAAAAAATAAAAAATAAATAAAAAGCCCATCCTGATTGATGCCTTTTTTTTTTTTTTTTTTTAGCTGTAGGTGGACCCAATACCTTTATTTCATTTGTTTATTTTTATGTGGTGCTGGGGATCAAACCTAGTGCCTCATGCATGCTAAGTAAGCACACTACCACTGAACCACAACCCCAGCCCCATGCCCTTAATTTTTAATGTTCTTAATCAGTATCTACAATGCTTTTCAAAACTATGATATGTAAGGGGCTGGGGTTGTGGCTCAGAGGTAGCGCTCTTACTTAGCATGCGTCAAACACTAGGTTCCATTCTCAGCACTGCATATAAATAAAATAAAGGTACATTGACAACTAAAATAAATTATATATATATATATATATATATAAGAAAGAAAGAAAGAAAGAAAGAAAGAAAGAAAGAAAGAAAGAAAGAAAGAAAGAAAGAAAGAAAGAAAGAAAACCATGACATATAAGGGATCATTATCACAATGCAAAAGTAAAGTGGACTGGCCTCATGTTCAATTACTTGGGTCCACACTGTGGCTCATAAAGCCTACTAGGTGTATGGCCTTGGTCAATTCATGCAATTTCTTTATCTACAAATTCAAAGGGGCCTGAAGACTGGGTAAGGGGTTCCTTCTGGCCAAAGCAACTAACTCAATCTGAATCAAGGACACAATTTCTGGCTCAAGGACACAATTTCTACCTACATTAGCTCAAAGGAAGCAAGTCTCCGTCTACACTGTCTGAAGACAAGTGAGTCCCCACCTATACTGGCTCAAGGTGCACAGCATCTGCACTGAATAGGAGAAGGAGGCCCGTAGTCCAGGCCTTGGAGAGGATGTCTGCTGGGCTCCTGCCCTAAGATCTCCTTTTTCTCTCTTTTTTTAATTTGCCTTTTGTCTTCTTAATCTTTGGAACATCAATTTTATTATGCAATCTGTGAGAAACAGAAATTTATTAAGCACCATCTCAGAAGGATGAAAGAAAGAACAGGGATGAGTCAGGCAGGGTGAAGTGTCCCAAGGAAAAGTCTCTGCTGTCTCTCACTGATGAGGGCAGAGGAGGCTCCTGGTGGAGCAGAGGTGCACTCCTGGCTGGAATGTGGGAAGCCTGAGCCAGCTGACACACTTCATTCCTGCAGCTGTTTGAGTGCATGCTTGACCAATATCCACACCATGTCAGGACCCACAGAACTCAGGGTCTTCTGAATATCCATTGGTCTGTCTGTCTCAGCTCTGTGTATTCACTGGAACCACTATATCTGAATCTAGCATGTTTGTGTCCTCTTTCCACTTGAGCCACAAGACACAAGACAACTGCTGAATGCAGGAGGCAATCCTCCTTACCACTTCTTGATAGTGCCATGGGATTGCCCTGTGGAGGTACCTTGGGAGGACATGCTGCCATCTTCTGTGACCCATCTACTGAGGATCAGCCAGGGGTTGGGTCTGTCGGATATAGGGGCATGCTAGGAGCCTATGCTGCCAGTGAGGGTCCTTGCATGCAGAAAGTGGAAACAATGGCAAGCATACTGACACACCCACCACCCTTCTGCCCTGACTGCTTGGCCTCCTTAGGCAGCTGCTGCTAACAGGACAGGGAGAAGGTGAGAAGGCTCAATGGCACTCCTCTTTGGTTGGACATTGGAAGGATCCACATGGCCTAGACAAGGCCAAAGCCCCTGATGCACAGGCTTCACCTGGAATGTGCAGCTTGCCCCTGGTGCTGGAGTATCAGGGGCTTGGGCCTCCAATTTTTGAACATCCAGGTATCATAAGGGTCATAACCCATATCAAAGATGGCTGTTATGATTGCAGGGTCCAGGTGTTTGGGAAGTGGCTCACTAGAATGATTGGGTAAATACTCTCCATCTTGGCTTAGCCATGGGTACCCCATTATCTGCACCCCTGTGGACCTCTGCACGGGGTCCACCATCAGTATTTGACTGATGAGGCTTTGTGCTCCCTCAGAAACGTGCAGAAATACTGTGCTTGCACTATCTGCACTAGCTTCTTGCTCTAAATGGGCACCTCCTTGTGACCATAGAATATAGAAGGACACCTAGACTCCAAATGCTCATGGGGGTGGGGGCTTAAGATTCTTTCCATAGGACAACTTCAGGGGCAAAATGCAAGCAACTGCCCCAGAACTTGTTCAGCTTCAGACTAGAAATGACCCTGGTGCTCAGGCTGAAGTGGATGAGTTTGACGTTGCCTCTGGAATCCACCAGGATGTTATCCACTTTCAGGACTAGGTGCATGATGCCTTTCTCGTGGCAGTAAGACACAGCACTTGCGATCTGCCTTAATGATCTATGGATCTCCTCCTCCTGAATGCCACTGGCATTCATCTATCCCAGATCTGCATGTTCCATGACAATGTAGATATTGTCAATGGTCTCCATGACCTGAAAGAGCTAGATCATTTTTCTCTTCTTTTTTCATAACACTTAAGAACTAATTAATTCATTTTTTGTAATTCAAATGCTCTACTAGCAACAGTTTCTTTTTTTCTTTCCTTTTTTTAGTTGTAGATGGACACAATACCTTTATTTTGTTTTATTTTTATGTTGTGCTGGGGATCGAACCCAGTGCCTCACACATGCTAGGCAAACACTCTACCACTGAGCCACAACCCTGGCCCTAACAATAGTTTCTTTTCACCCAGAGGTATATTATCAGAAATATTTCTACATATAAATGGTATTTAATATACCAAATTTTTATGATACAGCTTAGACTAAGATGTCTAGAAAAGAGCTTCTGAATTCTATATAGACAATGGTACAGATACTTTTTCCTGTAAGTATTCAGTTGAAGTAAAGCTAACCCTTTGCAACAAAATCTGCAATAAATGAATCCCAGCAACACAGGATGCTGAGGCATGAGGATTGAAAGTTAGAGGCCAGTCTTAGCAACTTTAACAAGACTTTCAGAAAAATTCAGCAACTTCAGCAACTTAGAGATCCTGTCTCAAAGTTAAAAATACAAGGGACTGGGGATGGGGATGAAGCTCAGGGGTAAAGCAACCCAGGCTTCAATCCCCATACCAAAACAAAATTGCTCACAAACAGTAATGTTAAATATTCAATCTGTTGAACATCTGTTGAAGAGTGTAGTGTATAAATACTAACATGCCCTCTTTTATAAACTCTTCTATGAAGAAAGAAAGGCAAAACTTTTCTGTGTTCTACTTTTAAAATAAAGTAATTAATACTAAAAAAGACTTTAATATATTCATTCCATGGGCTGACGTTGTAGTTCAGTTACAGAGCACTTGCCAAGCACACATGAGGCACTGACTTTGATCCTCTGATCCACATTAAAAAATAAACAAATGAATAAAATAAAGGTATTGTGTCCATCTAGAACTCATATATATGTACATATATATATTCATTCCATGCTTGATACAACATGATCATTTACTACTATATTATAATAACTTCAAAAGGATCAGTTTATACCTTTTTGTTATTGTATGACAATAATGGCAAAAAAAAAAAAAAAACCCTCAATTAAAACCACACATTCTCAGTAGAGAGCTCACAGTTACTGGGTTACCGTTATGCTTAAACACCTGCTCTTCATAACCAACTTCTGTATAGTGAAGTAGCAAGTGATTCATAAACTTTTTGAGCAGTTGTACACCTGCACTTTAATAATCAAATTATACTCTAAAAATTTAGAAAAAGGTCAACTGAAAGTCAATATTGCATCCTAATTTTGGAATCACAAATGGAGGAAACATGTCTGTAGCTAATGCTTATATAAATACTACCAAACTCTGTTTAGTAAAAACTTCAAAATATGTATTAATTTCTGCTTTCATAAATTATAGTTTAAAGACTCAAAGAAAATACATTTGAAAGAAGAAAAGTTGGTTAAAAAAGGCATGTTAAAAATATTATTCTTGGGCTGGGGATGTAGCTCAAATGATAGCGTGCTTGCCTGGCATGCGCAGGGTGCTGGGTTAGATCCTCAGCACCACATAAAAGTAAAATAAAGATGTTGTGTCCACCGAAAACTAAAAAATAAATATTAAAAAATTCTCTCTCTCTAAAAAAAAAAAAAATTATTCTTTCCTCATTCTACCTACTTAAAAAGGAAATGTATTTCACTGAGCCACAGAAAAGAGTGAACTCATATCTCATGGCACATATTTTGCTTAGTCAGGTCCTGAGAGAAGCCTTCCATCTGGGTATTCCTTAAATATACATATATACATGGGGGTAACTGGGAATTAAACTCAGGGGTATTCAACCACTAAGCCACATCCCCGCCCTATTTTGTATTTTATTTAGAGACAGCGTCTCACTGAGTTGCTTAGCACCTCACTTTTGCAAAGCTGACTTTGAACTCGTGATCCTCCTGCCTCAGCCTCCCGACTGGGATTACACAGGTATGCACCACCACACCTGGCTTAAAATATTTTAAAAAAAAAATTTATGTACATTTAATGTATATAACATCATGTTACAAGATATATATAATAAAATGATTACTAAAATGGAACAGGCTCTGGGTATACCAGTGCCAGTGTACACAGTCAATAATGCTGAATAAAAATACTCAAATCTAATTTGTAAGAATAAAAACATGCTCCCCAATAATAACATTATAACTTCATAAAAAAAAGTAAATATTTCTGGGGCTGGGGATGTGGCTCAAGCCGTAGCGAGCTCGCCTGGCATGTGTGCGGCCCAGGTTCGATCCTCAGCACCACATACAAACAAAGATGTTGTGTCCGCCAATAACTAAAAAATAAATATTAAAATTCTCTCTCTCTCTCTCTCTCTCTCTCTCTCTCTCTCTCACTCTCTCTCTCTCTTTTAAAAAAAAAGTCAATGTTTCTGATTGACATAACTGAAAGAAAACAGGACTCAGAGTGAGATGATATGTGCTCAGAGGTAAGCTCTACCCATCACAGGCAAGACAGTTTTGGAACAATCACTAAAAAACAAGGATAATACATATGTACACAAAAAAAAGCTCCTCTGGTCAAATTAAATAACTATGAGAATGTTTTGTTAAAGACAAAGTAGTATTTAAGTGGAGTTTGTTTTTCAAATGCCAGTGGCTTCCAATACTTCATCTCTGGCATAGACAATTTCCAAATAGAAATGCAAATGATCGGGGCTGGGGATGTGGCTCAAGTGGTAGCGCGCTTGCCTGACATGCGTGTGGCCCGGGTTCAATCCTCAGCACCACATACAAACAAAGATGTTGTGTCTGCCGAAAACTAAAAAAATAAATATTTAAAAAAATTCTCTCTCTCTCTCTCTCTCTTTAAAAAAAAAAAAAAGAAATGCAAATGACCAACAAACATATAGAATGCTAGTTTAAACTAACAGTAATATAATGTCATATACAGTTGTTTGCTGATTATGCTGGCAAAGATTCAAAAGAAAATCAGAAAAGCAGCATTCTCTATTAAATATAACCCTGAAAAATACATAAATCTGTCTAATCTTTTGTAAGTGAAATTTAACATTATGAATCAAAAGCTCAAAAAAAAAAAATCACTCACATTCTGGGATCAGTAATTTCCTAAGATTTTGCCTCATGGAAATATTCTGAAAGCCAGGCATGGTGGCCCATGCCTGAAATCCCAACAACTCATGAGGCAGAGGTAGGAGGATTGCAAATTCAAGGTCAGCCTCAGCAATTTAGCAAGACCCTAAGAAACTTATCAAAGTTCTGTCTCAAAATAAAAAGGGCTTTGGTTCAGTAGTTAAGGGCCCCTGGGTTCAGTCCTTGGTACCAAAAAAAAAAATAAAATTAAAAATTAAAAATAGGGCTGGGGATGTGGCTCAAGCGGTAGCGCGCTCGCCTGGCATGCGTGTGGCCCGGGTTCGATCCCCAGTACCACATACCAACAAAGATGTTGTGTCCGCCGAGAACTAAAAAACTAAAAAATAAATGTTAAAATTTCTCTCTCTCTCTCTCTCCTCTCTCACTCTCTCTTTAAAAAAAAAAATTAAAAATAAAGGAAGGAAGGAATGTATGTATGTATGTTACAGAAGTATCAAGATAAGAAAAGGCATTCATAGGGGGTGGGGATACAGCTCAGTTGATAGAGCGCTTGCCTTGCATGCGTAAGGCCCTAGGTTCAATCCTTAGCACTACACATAAAAAAAAAAAAAAAAAAGACATTCATCATAGAGATTAAGTAGTAGATTACAAAACAGAATAAACTTGTTTTATTTTGGTTGATATATTGACATATTCATGTATATACTACTTGCCTTTCTAGGCAAAAATTTGCTAATAAGCTCTAGGTTACCAATTTTTTCTTTTCTTTCTCTGTATTTTCTATTTTTCTGCAATGCATTATTATAGTTCATGTGAAGAAGTTTCATTGACAAGGCAAAAATTAAACTGCAAATTTTATTTCAAAGTCTCTTGTACAGTCAGTGATTTTAAATTAGAACACACCTGCATTTTTGGTCTAGAAGACTATGACTAGATACTAGGAATTATTTGATAACCATTTTATCCCAGGTACAATGGGATAAAATATAGTGTGTTCTCCTGATCTCTTCTTTTTAAAAAATAACTCATTCCATGTAGTTCTGTCAGGAACACTAACATTAAAGAAGCTTAACTGTACTACAGCAGCAGCAATGACCCAGGCCTGGCCACTTATGATATCCACTTTCTCCTCTACAGTAGAGAGGAGAAATATGTGAACCAAGTACAGTCAACCAAAGCTCCTCCCCAGAAAAATCACAAAACAAGAAACCTCCTGTCTTCTTCTAAGATAAGTATTAGAAGGCCCATGTTCGCCATTCAGCTCCCAGGATGGAAAGAGACATACAGTGCCCTGGCATTATCACTTGATCCTGTGAATCCAGGTGTCTTTAAAGCCAGAAGAGTCTAGATTTTTCAGATACATGAGTCAACCTATTTCACTTTTTGTCTTTAGCTGGTTTTGTTGTTGTTGTTGTTTATTTTGTGTTTTCCCCTTGAGACAGGATTTCCTAAATTGCCAATGCTGGCCTCAAACTCAAAATCTGCCTGTCTCAGCCTCCTGAGTAGGTGGGATTTCAGGTGTGTGCCACAGTGCCCAAATCCGTAAGCTGTTTTGAGTAGGATTTTTATCATTCCTATCACAAGAGACCTACTATGGCATGGAAATGGCAAAAGAACTCTTCACAAAAACTATTTATATAAGAGAAATGCAAAATGAGAAATAGAAATTATGAGTGGACTGTGGCTTTGGCTCAGCAGTAGCGCACTGGCCTGGCATTTGTGAGGCACTGGGTTCGGTTCTCAGCACCACACATGAATAAATTAAATAAATAAATAAAGGTCTACCAACAACTAAAAAAATTTTAAAAAGAAATTAAGACATAAATAAGTATATGAATATAAGTATACTGATGCTTCCATAAAGGGCAACGTCTTCCACACCTGAGTCACTTCTCACCAGTGTGAACACAAGTGATCATTCTTTTTGAAACATTTTTTTCACTTGCTTCCCAAATCACCAGAATATCCTTTATTTCTTCATGTCTTTGATACCATTCTCTGAATCTCCTCTGATGCTTCTCATTCTCATTCTCTTTATGTTGGATAACACTGTGCTCACACATGGTCGTCATGTACTCTCCTTTCATGCACTCACTGTGTAATCTCACATGGTCCCACTGCTTTAAAATAATTTTAATATGAAATAACTCCAAAATTTTACCTTCAGCCAGAAGCATTCCTCTACCTAGGCAATATCCAACTGCCTAGCCAATAATATCTCCACTGGATGTTTTTAGGTTTCTCAAAATTAGTATGTTCAAAACAGAACTCTGAGTTTGCCCCAAGATCCTGCACCTCCCCAAGAGATCCTCTTCTCATTAAGCAGCATGGCCATTACTGTGACACAAGCCAAATACCAAGAAGCCTCCTTTAACCTCTTTCTTGGTGCCATAATTTAATTAATCAATCCTGATGGCTGACCCTTAATGATAATGAAGCAAAATCTGTATCTGTTTAAAGTTACTAAAGCACATTAGAAATATGTTAAGGTTCTGGAATTATAACCCAAAATTAAAAAAAGAAAGATAAGAGACCCCCCTGTGCACACCTAAAACCACAAGTTGTAGCAAACCCTATATGTGCTGTTTTTTTTCCTATATATACATATCTTAATTAGGTGCAGCAAGATATTAACAACAATAACAATAAAATAGAGTAATTATAACAATACACTATAATAAAAGTATATGAGATGGTCTCACTCTTTCTTTCCAAATATCTTAAAAGAAGCACTTTACAGCTTCTCTTTTGTATATCTGAATTACCAGCATAGCTACTCTTGTACTTTGGGGCTACCTGAAAGCAAATACTGTAATACTGCAATAGTAAATCTGTTAACTGACAAGGCTATTCAGTGGCCAATAGCAGGCAATACATGCAGCATGCATAAGCTGGATGAAGGGATGAGTCACATCCCAGGCAGAAGGACAGTGAAAGGTTTCAGCATACTACCCAGAACACAGCACAATTTAGGACTTATGAATTATTTATTTATGAAATTTTCGATTCAATATTTATAGACCATGGGGGTAGGGGGAACTCTACTATAAGGTATTACAAGGTAATAAGGGTTTGTTTGTTAATGTTATTCTTTGGATGTATAATGGGTAATTAGAACTATTTGTCTGACTCACAAGAAGCCCTGTATGATTCTCATACTGTGGTGGGCTCCTAGCAGCCATTCTACACAATATGACAATTGCTTCTCCCAGTCCCAACTAACTAAGCCACTAGTGGATGTCAGACTCAAGCTTCCCAAGGAGTCTGAAACTGAAGCTGCCTTCCTTCACACCTCTCACTGTGAACTGGCTGGTCGGTCCCTTAACATGCAGACAGAGATGCTGAGAGGGGCTGGCTGGGGAACTAAGGAAGATAGTCTTCAGAGGAGGAGAGGGAGGGAAAAATGAAGCAGATGCACAGTACCAAAAATAAAGATGGAAAGCAAACACTGCTTTAATGCCTGGGAGATTGCTAATTTCTGGGCCTATATCTTTCTGAAGGCCTAACTAATTCCTTGAGGCAACCCTGCATCCTATCTTTTTATCTAATCCCAGTCAAACATTCCTACATAGTACTCTGGGAATGATAAAGAAATCATAACAGATTATTTCCCTATATGTTTCACTGTTTATTAAGGCATAATCCTTCACAATAACTGGAAACAAACATCTGAATGGGAAACAAACTCCAAAATGACAGCTTGAAACAAAAGGGAAAAATGAATAATTTATCCAAAACATTTTAAAGTCTAGTGTTCCTTCAAAAATCACCTGAGGAAGTTAGCAATATTCTTTTCAACAACATCTGAGCACACACATTTCCTTGAGTAAATATGAAAGGGGAAAAAAAAAAAAAAAAAAAGCTTAGCCAGCTGCAGTGGTGCACACCTATAATCCCAGCAACCCGGGAGGCAGAGGCAGGAGGACTGCAAGTTCAAGGCCAGTCTCAGCAACTTAGGGAGATCCAATCTCAAAAAAATAAAAAGGACGAGGGTATCACTCAGTGGTTAAGCACAACTGGGTTCAATCCCAGACCAAAAAAGAAAGAAAGAAAAGAAAAAGAAAGAAGAAATATGTTAAAGCAAGAAGTGACTTGTTCAATAAGGCCAAGTAACTCTCTAGCAAGTTCCAAAACAAACTTATTTTAGTCCCCAAAAGAAAAGGGAGAGAGGTGACTTTATGGAAATAGCAATTTTGTAGCTATTGAGGTGAAACAATTTGGTACCAATGTATAAAAATATCATCATGTTCCTCAGAGTACAGTACTCAATAGCATTGAAGTTTATTTTATTTCATTCATTATATAAACAAAAACAATTATAAATCCATGCCAGGAAATTGAATTAATTAACCAGAACAGTGAAAAAATATGCACAGGAAAAAGTACAGGTCACTTTAAAAATCACTTACATTAAAAAATTTACAAATACTTACATTTTTTGCCGTCATGTCAAACTATTTAAGATTCTGTAAAGCCATTAAAAAAATCAAAAACAAAAAACCTTCATCTTCAATTAATTCTTTAAAAGAATATCCTGTTAAAGGGAAAAAAAAGAAACAGTATTGTAGTAATAATAATAATAGGCAACACTTATGTCATATTTACTATGTGACATGCATTGGTCTCTAAGTAGAATGTCTAAGGAATTGTCACAACAGCACTATGAGATATATACCATTTAATTCCCATTTTACACCTAAAAACTAGGGTTTAGAGCAGCAGTTAAGTAATCTGATCAAGATAACCAACAAGTGACATACCCTGAGCTCTGATATATTATAGTATGTTCCTTTAGCTAATCCACTGAAAGAAATACCAGGGCTTCATAGAGAAATGGTTAAATTCAGAACAAGGCAGAAAGTGTACAAAATAAACTTAATTGTGCCTGAAGTAAAGAAGGGCTCAAAAGAAGCCAGGCACAGTGGTACACATCTATAATCCCAGCTACTTGTGAGTCTTAGGCAGGAGGACTACAAGGACTTAGTGAGACTTTGTCTCCAAAAAAAATTTTTTTTAATGGCTGGGGATACAGTTCAATGGTATAGCACTTGCCTAGCATGCAGAAGGCCCTGTGTTCAATCCCCAATAATGTTAAAAAAAAAAAAAAAGAGGGGGGCAGGTGGGGCGGGGAGGGCTTCAGGAAGCACCTGAGGAAGTTAGTAATACTCTTCTCAACACAATATGAGATTGTGTCTCAGAGGTAGAGCACTAGCCTAGCATGTGTGGGGCCCTGGGTTCAATCCTCAGCACCACATATATAAAGATATTGTGTCAACCTATAACCAGAAAATTAAAAATTTAAAAAAATAATAATGGAAAAAAGAGAGAGGGAGGGAGGGGGCAGGGTGGGGAGACAGAGAAAGATGGAGACATGTAAATCATACATAGGAGCCAGTTTAAAGGGTATAGAACTGAACGATTTGGGTCACCAGAGCACCAAAAATATATAAGGATAGTAACAGATTATAAATCCAATGACAAAAATAATAATCCAAGATCATTACAGATGAGGGAGAAAGAAAGCTCTTCTTTGCAGTATAATACAACTAATAAATATAAATGAACAATGCAGTCAGTAGTAACAAATAAAGCAATAAATGGTAAAGCTAGTCAGTGGAAGCATGATGAAAACAGGATATTTACATATTTATATAATCTTGAAAAAAAAAACACTTATTAATTCAAACTTTCTAGTGAAGAAACCTGGCACATACTGCTTTAGTCAAGAAATCAAAGTCACCAAATGCTAACCAATGGGACAAGTGCACTGAGATTGATATCATTTCTGAGTTGTTTCTGGCCAAAATGCAAAATCTAGATCTAATCATAAGGAAAAATCAGAGAAATCCAAGTGTTAATGTTATTCTTTAGATGTATAATGGGTAATTAGAACTATTTGTCTGACTCACAAGAAGTCCTGTATGATATCTCCTCATACTGTGGTGGTCCTAATTCTGCAAAAGGGATAAATGATTTCTGTAAAGACAATTATTGGGTAATTGAAGACAATATGGGCACAGACTGGATGGTAGTATGGTTTCAACATTTCCTTTCCTGATTTTGATCAATGAGCAGTGAGGTTTTGAATATCTTTTTTTCTCAGAAAAACATATTAAAATATTTAGGAGGGATGGGTATAACTTACCCTCAAATAATGAAACAAATATGATATGGATATACAGAGGAAGTAAGAATAATAAAGCACATATGGAAAATTGTTTACATAATTGTTACATTTGGGGAATCTGAACAAAGGGTATTCAGGAGTTTTCTGCCCTACTTTTACAACTTTCATTTTTGAATTATTTAAAAATTAAAAATTTAAGAAGGATTTAAAAAAAGTCAAAGATCATAAATAATGGGAACTGGAAGAAATGGGGGCTACAAATGTCTCCTTTATATGCTGCAATTTGAATCTACAAGTAAAATGGAAATAGAAGAAAAATAAGATTTTTTTTTTTTACTTTTCAACATAATACAGTTTGTAATTTTTCAATAGCAAAGAAAACAAACTGTCCAGTGAAGCATGTAGGCCTACAATCCCCAGTTACTAAGGAGGCTAATGCAACATCACAAGTTCTAGGTTATCTTGGGGAATTTGGCAAGACTCCATCTCAAAATGAAAATTGAAAAGGACCAGGATGGGGCTGGGGATGTGGCTCAAGCGGTAACGCGCTCGCCTGGCGTGCGTGCGGCCCGGGTTCGATCCTCAGCACCACATACAAAGATTTAGTGTCCACCAAGAACTAAGAAAAAAATAAATAAATGTTAAAATTCTCTCTCTCTCTCTGTCCCCCTCTCTCTCTCACTCTCTCTTTAAAAAAAAAAAGAAAAGGACCAGGATGTTGCTCAGTGGTAAAATGCCCCTGGTTTCAGTCCCCACTACCCAAATAGATAAATAAATTTAAATTTGATAAATAATAAAACACAAGTTCCTGATGGCTCATTTACCAAACTACATTACATGTTTGACCCAAGAATTTAAAGGTGAAGGACTGGGGTTGTGGCTCAGTGGTAGAGCGCTTGCCTGGGCAATAGGTTTGATCCTCAGCACCACATAAAAAAATCAATAAATAAAATAAAAGTATTGTGTCCATCTACAACTAAAAATATTTTTTTAAAAAAAGAATTTAAAGGCTAACATATAACTATTATATTTTGAAGATTAATGTTTTAAACAAATTGATGTAATGTCTATATAGAAATCTGTGCCTATTAGGTATGAAACATCTCTTTAAGCACAAATCTATAAAAAGTTGTCCTCATATGTGACCACCAAGGAAGTTGCAACAAATTTCAAGGGGAATACATATATACAGATTATAGTATCTGGTCACATATAATTAAATTAGGAGTCAACTATTAAAAATTGTTTAAAATCATATATTAGAAAATAAAATTATTAAACATTCCATGAATTTGTAATATTTAGAACTGAATGACAGTGAAAATAATAAAAAATATTTATAAAACATGTGATATCTACCTTTTTATTCAATAAGCCACCAATTTTAAAACTTAAAAAGTAGAAACTCAAAAAAGATGGAAAGAATGTGCATAAAAATAATGAATAGAAAAAAAATCAATTAACAAGCTGTTTCTAAGTCTCCTGCTTAAAGTTAGACATTTAATAAAGTCACAATGTAGTAGAATGAAAAGATCATGGACTTGGGCTCAACCTCAGCTCTGACACTTAGTGTAAGCTCTTAACTTCTTGTATCTCCATCTGGAAAAAAAAAAAAAAGGAATACTATGTGTTTCAGAATCGTGTTAGGAGTAAACTGGATATCATTTATTAAAAGTAAAAATCATCACATCTACCAAGTCAAAGTGTCAAATACCCTCCAGTTTATACATTAAATACTGGGAGCACTTCTAACCACAAAAAAAGCTCAATCTAAAAAAATTTAAGATTGTTTTATGACCTACTGAAATACAATTACAACAAAAAACAATGAACTCTTTCCCTCTTAAATATGGTTTGAACATGTGAAAATTTTAATGCATATATCCAAGGTAGATACTATTCTCTACCTATTATCATTTTTCCCTTGTTTCTTAAAAAGTTGAAGGTGGCAATGTATCCAGCTAAATGTGCTACATTCTCATCCTAGATGAGCTGATCATATAACATATAATTCTGGCCAATGAAATACAAGCCTTGTTGAGTTGACTACCACATCCAGCTACTAGGTTGCTCCTGTTCCCTTCTCCTCATTTCTTTGGGCTCAGAAGACAGCTGTAAT